>NC_091287.1:548140120-548740120 GCF_032444005.1 Ranitomeya imitator
AGAAAGAAAGAAGAAAAGGAGGAAGGAAAGAAAGAAGGAAAGAAAGAAAGAAAGAAAGAAAGAAGAAAAGAAGGAAGGAAAGAAAAAAGGAAAGAAAGAGAAAGAAAGAAGGAAAGAAAGAAAGAAAGAAAGAAAGAAAGAAGGAAAGAAAGAAAGAAAGAAAGAAAGAAGAAAAGAAGGAAGGAAAAAAGAAAGAAGAAAAAAGGAAAGAAAAAGAAAGAAGGAAAGAAAGAAGGAAAGAAGGAAAGAAGGAAAGAAAGAAAGAAAGAAAGAAAGAAAGAAGGAAAGAAGGAAAGAAGGAAAGAAAGAAAAGAGAAAGAAGGAAAGAAAGAAAGAAAGAAAGAAAGAAGGAAAGAAAGAAGGAAAGAAAGAAGGAAGGAAGGAAAAACAGAAAGAAAAAGGAGGAAAGAAAGACCAAAAGAAAGAAATAAAGATGAATGAAAGAAAAAAAGAAGAAAAGAGAAAGAAAGATGAAAAGATACAAAGACTGAAAGAAACAAATAAAGAAAGAACAAGAGGGAAAAAGAAAGGAAAAAGGTGAAACGAAAAATTTAAAAAAAGAAATAAAGAAGGGAAGGAAGAAAGGACAGAAAGAAAGATGGAGAAGAGAAGGAAAGACAGAAAGACAAAAAAGAGAGAAGGAAAGAAATTGAGAAAAGAAAGATGGAAAGAAGCCACACAGCAGGATGGGGATTTTGATCGCTCCCATACATCCTTTGATCACAGCCGGGGATCGGTGACAGCGCGGCGGATGGATTTTACCTCCAGACCTTTCATACCTGAGATTCCATCATTTTTATTTGAGATAACCCCTCTGAAAAAATAAAAAAATTCCAAAAATTCTTCTCTCTCCAAACTACAAGAAACAACAAGACTGCGATCCTGTACCTGATACTGCGAGGACCACACAATGCCTCCTGATAGCCGAGGGGGCACTGAACGGGCAGGGAAAATATATATATTATATATCGCTGTGACTGCTAAACTTCATACAATCAAAATACTAAATCAATTTACCAAAATGGCAAAGAAAGAAAACAAAATAACCCAAACTAGTGGTGTGAGTAGTTTCCTAGTGGCCCAAGGCCTGGGCACAGGGACAGCATTACTCCAGCAGGGTCTTCATACATGACAGGAGTGAGACATCTAGTGGACACTGGCAGTAATGCAGCAGCAGGTGTATGTGCCGCACTCTCAGCTCTGCTACATAGACATAGTTTAGCAGTTGACATCGAATTTTGCTGCAAAATATAATTAAAAATTAAAGGAGTTGAATTAAAGGGAAACTGATATCCTAGTTGGCAAAAAACTGTTTAAGTGCAATTCAGGGGTGACGGCGGCTCGCACAGGGATGGATGCACGCTCCCCTGCCCGGACCCTCAATCTTAAATACTTGGGTGTTACCTGTATCCCCTTCGCTCCATATGAAAACTGCTCTCATCACTGTAAAGTGTCACTTACCACTATTCTATTTTCTGCTTTCATTCTTCACCCTTTTAATATCTCTGATTGTTGTCAGTAAATTGGAAAACTCTTATTAACATTTCCACCCACCTGTCCTTGATCTCAGTGAGGGTCCGGGCACCGAGTCACCTGATGGCAGATGTCATTTCACTACAAACCCAAAATCTCTCACTATAAAAATCCAAAACATTGTGCTGCAATTCACACAACAGCCACTAGGTGGCCACATGAGCACATCAAGAATGAACGTCTCCCAGCAGAGTATGCGTATGATCAGAGGCCACATCTGTATGATTAGAGGTCACATCTATATGATCAGAGGTCACATCTGTACGATCAGAGGCCACATCTGTACGATCAGAGGACACATCTGTACGATCAGAGGCCACATCTGTACGATCAGAGGCCACATCTGTACGATCAGAGGCCACATCTGTACGATCGGAGGACACATCTGTACGATCAGAGGCCACATCTGTACGATCGGAGGCCACATCTGTAAGATCAGAGGACACATTTGTACGATCAGAGGCCACATCTGTACGATCGGAGGACACATCTGTACGATCAGAGGACACATCTGTACGATCAGAGGACACATCTGTACGATCGGAGGACACATCTGTACGATCGGAGGCCACATCTGTACGATCAGAGGACACATCTGTACGATCAGAGGACACATCTGTATGATCAGAGGCCACATCTGTACGATCGGAGGCCACATCTGTACGATCGGAGGCCACATCTGTACGATCAGAGGCCACATCTATACGATCAGAGGTCACATCTGTACGATCGGAGGCCAAATCTGTACGATCGGAGGCCACGTCTGTACGATCAGAGGCCATATCTGTACGATCAGAGGTCACATCTGTACGATCAGAGGCCACATCTGTACGATCAGAGGCCACATCTGTACGATCAGAGGCCACATCTGTACGATCAGAGGCCAAATCTGTACGATCGGAGGCCACGTCTGTACGATCAGAGGCCACATCTGTACGATCAGAGGCCACATCTGTATGATCGGAGGTCACATCTGTACGATCAGAGGCCACATCTGTACGATCAGAGGTCACATCTGTACGATAAGAGGACACATCTGTACGATCAGAGGCCACATCTGTACGATCAGAGGACACATCTGTACGATCAGAGGCCACATCTGTATGATAAGAGGCCACATGAGCACATCAAGAATGAACGTTTCCCAGCAGAGTATGTGCATGATCAGAGGCCACATCTGTACGATCGGAGGCCACATCTGTACGATCAGAGGTCACATCTGTACGATCAGAGGCCACATCTGTACGATCGGAGGCCACATCTGTAAGATCAGAGGACACATTTGTACGATCAGAGGCCACATCTGTACAATCGGAGGACACATCTGTACGATCAGAGGACACATCTGTACGATCAGAGGACACATCTGTACGATCAGAGGACACATCTGTACAATCGGAGGACACATCTGTACAATCGGAGGACACATCTGTACGATCAGAGGACACATCTGTACGATCAGAGGACACATCTGTACGATCAGAGGACACATCTGTACAATCAGAGGACACATCTGTACGATCGGAGGCCACATCTGTACGATCAGAGGCCACATCTGTACGATCAGAGGACACATCTGTATGATCAGAGGCCACATCTGTACGATCAGAGGACACATCTGTACAATCGGAGGTCACATCTGTACGATAAGAGGACACATCTGTACGATCAGAGGCCACATCTGTACGATCAGAGGACACATCTGTACGATCAGAGGCCACATCTGTATGATAAGAGGCCACATGAGCACATCAAGAATGAACGTTTCCCAGCAGAGTATGTGCATGATCAGAGGCCACATCTGTACGATCGGAGGCCACATCTGTACGATCAGAGGTCACATCTGTACGATCAGAGGCCACATCTGTACGATCGGAGGCCACATCTGTAAGATCAGAGGACACATTTGTACGATCAGAGGCCACATCTGTACAATCGGAGGACACATCTGTATGATCAGAGGACACATCTGTACGATCAGAGGACACATCTGTACGATCAGAGGACACATCTGTACTATCGGAGGACACATCTGTACGATCAGAGGACACATCTGTACGATCAGAGGACACATCTGTACGATCAGAGGACACATCTGTACAATCAGAGGACACATCTGTACGATCGGAGGCCACATCTGTACGATCAGAGGCCACATCTGTACGATCAGAGGACACATCTGTATGATCAGAGGCCACATCTGTACGATCAGAGGACACATCTGTACAATCGGAGGCCACATCTGGACGATCAGAGGACACGTCTGTACGATCAGAGGACACATCTGGACGATCAGAGGACACGTCTGTACGATCAGAGGCCACATCTGTACGATCAGAGGCCACATCTGTACAATCGGAGGACACATCTGTACGATCAGAGGACACATCTGTACGATCAGAGGAAACATCTGTACGATCGGAGGACACATCTGTACAATCGGAGGACACATCTGTACGATCAGAGGACACATCTGTACGATCAGAGGACACATCTGTACGATCGGAGGAAACATCTGTACGATCAGAGGACACATCTGTACGATCAGAGGTCACATCTGTACGATCAGAGGCCACATCTGTACGATCGGAGGCCAAATCTGTACGATCGGAGGAAACATCTGTACGATCAGAGGACACATCTGTACAATCAGAGGTCACATCTGTACGATCAGAGGCCACATCTGTACGATCGGAGGCCACATCTGTACGATCGGAGGAAACATCTGTACGATCAGAGGACACATCTGGACGATCAGAGGACACGTCTGTACGATCAGAGGCCACATCTGTACGATCGGAGGACACATCTGTACAATCGGAGGACACATCTGTACGATCAGAGGACACATCTGTACGATCAGAGGTCACATCTGTACGATCAGAGGCCACATCTGTACGATCGGAGGCCAAATCTGTACGATCGGAGGAAACATCTGTACGATCAGAGGACACATCTGTACAATCAGAGGTCACATCTGTACGATCAGAGGCCACATCTGTACGATCGGAGGCCACATCTGTACGATCGGAGGAAACATCTGTACGATCAGAGGACACATCTGTACGATCAGAGGACACATCTGTACGATCAGAGGACACATCTGTACGATCAGAGGACACATCTGTACGATCAGAGGACACATCTGTACAATCGGAGGACACATCTGTACGATCAGAGGACACATCTGTACGATCAGAGGACACATCTGTACGACCAGAGGCCACATCTGTACGATCGGAGGCCACATCTGTACGATCAGAGGAAACATCTGTACGATCAGAGGAAACATCTGTACGATCAGAGGCCACATCTGTACAATCGGAGGCCACATCTGTACGATCAGAGGCCACATCTGTACGATCAGAGGACACATCTGTACGATCAGAGGTCACATCTGTACGATCGGAGGCCACATCTGTACGATCGGAGGCCACATCTGTACGATCAGAGGACACATCTGTACGATAAGAGGACACATCGGTACGATCGGAGGCCACATCTGTACGATCGGAGGCCACATCTGTACGATCGGAGGACATATCTGTACGATCAGAGGACACATCTGTAGGATAAGAGGACACATCTGTACGATCGGAGGCCACATCTGTACGATCGGAGGCCACATCTGTACGATCGGAGGCCACATCTGTACTATCGGAGGACACATCTGTACGATCGGAGGCCACATCTGTACGATCGGAGGCCACATCTGTACGATCGGAGGCCACATCTGTACGATCGGAGGACACATCTGTACGATCGGAGGGCACATCTGTACGATCATAGGTCACATCTGTACGATCATAGGACACATCTGTACGATCGGAGGCCACATCTGTATGATCGGAGGCCACATCTGTACGATCAGAGGACACGTCTGTACGATCAGAGGCCACATCTGTACGATCAGAGGCCACATCTGTACAATCGGAGGACACATCTGTACGATCAGAGGACACATCTGTACGATCGGAGGCCACATCTGTACGATCGGAGGCCACATCTGTACGATCAGAGGCCACATCTGTACGATCAGAGGACACATCTGTACGATCAGAGGACACATCTGTATGATCAGAGGCCACATCTGTACGATCAGAGGCCACATCTGTACGATCGGAGGCCACATCTGTACGATCAGAGGCCACATCTATACGATCAGAGGTCACATCTGTACGATCATAGGCCACATCTGTACGATCAGAGGCCACATCTGTACGATCAGAGGACACATCTGTACAATCGGAGGACACATCTGTACGATCAGAGGACACATCTGTACGATCAGAGGACACATCTGTACAATCGGAGGACACATCTGTACGATCAGAGCACACATCTGTACGATCAGAGGACACATCTGTACAATCGGAGGACACATCTGTACGATCAGAGGACACATCTGTACGATCAGAGGACACATCTGTACGATCAGAGGCCACATCTGTACGATCGGAGGCCACATCTGTACGATCAGAGGAAACATCTGTACGATCAGAGGACACATCTGTACGATCGGAGGTCACATCTGTACGATCGGAGGCCACATCTGTACGATCGGAGGCCACATCTGTACGATCGGAGGCCACATCTGTACGATCGGAGGCCACATCTGTACGATCGGAGGCCACATCTGTACGATCGGAGGCCACATCTGTACGATCGGAGGCCACATCTGTACGATCGGAGGCCACATCTGTACGATCAGAGGTCACATCTGTACGATCAGAGGACACATCTGTACCATCGGAGGCCACATCTGTACCATCGGAGGACACATCTGTACGATCAGAGGACACATCTGTACGATCAGAGGACACATCTGTACGATCGGAGGCCACATCTGTACGATCGGAGTCCACATCTGTACGATCAGAGGACACATCTGTATGATCAGAGGCCACATCTGTACGATCAGAGGACACATCTGTACAATCGGAGGACACATCTGTACGATCAGAGGAAACATCTGTACGATCAGAGGAAACATCTGTACGATCAGAGGCCACATCTGTACAATCGGAGGCCACATCTGTACGATCAGAGGACACATCTGTACGATCAGAGGACACATCTGTACAATCGCAGGACACATCTGTACGATCAGAGGCCACATCTGTACGATCAGAGGCCACATCTGTACAATCGGAGGACACATCTGTACGATCAGAGGACACATCTGTACGATCAGAGGACACATCTGTACGATCAGAGGACACATCTGTACGATCGGAGGCCACATCTGTACGATCGGAGGCCACATCTGTACGATCGGAGGCCACATCTGTACGATCGGAGGCCACATCTGTACGATCGGAGGTCACATCTGTACGATCAGAGGTCACATCTGTACGATCAGAGGCCACATCTGTACGATCGGAGGTCACATCTGTACGATCGGAGGCCACATCTGTACGATCTAAGGTCACATCTGTACGATCGGAGGTCACATCTGTACGATCGGAGGCCACATCTGTACGATCTAAGGTCACATCTGTACGATCGGAGGCCACATCTGTACGATCTAAGGTCACATCTGTACGATCGGAGGCCACATCTGTACGATCGGAGGCCACATCTGTACGATCGGAGGTCACATCTGTACGATCGGAGGCCACATCTGTATGATCAGGAATCCTTCTACAATCCATGGTAAGGTAATCACACGGTCACACAGTCCCGTCCACGGTGATCGGACGCAGATTTCCTCATGACACTGAGTTGTCCCTTCCCTTTGTGTCGTCTTCCCTTTCACTAAGTCGTTCCATAAATACTTCTGCCCTTAATCTGTGGCTAATCTGCCTGAGACCGGAGACTCTGCCGTCCTCACAAGGAACAAGACAAGAGTCTTCCATTGAGCACGAAGATGAGCCCAAATCACCGGTAACAATGGACCCGGCAATTCTGACATCCAGGAGGACGAGCAGAGACCCCGCAGCTCATCCTGTAAGTGCCCATGACGTCTTCGCTGCTCCTCCAAGATATCTCTGTGTTCCCAGTGCATCCACGGTGTATCCCCGCTATACTTCTAATGTATCACCGGTGCACCTCTGGTGTCTGTCATTATATGCTCCATATATGTCTACAGTATGTCCAGGCTATATCTGCTGTATCACTAGTGTATCTCTGCTGTATCACTAGTGTATCCCCAGTGTATCTCTGCTCTATCACTAGTGTATCCACAGTGTATCTCTGCTGTATCACTAGTGTATCCCCAGTGTATCTCTGCTGTATCACTAGTGTATCCACAGTGTATCTCTGCTGTATTACTAGTGTATCCCCAGTGTATCTCTGCTGTATCACTAGTGTAACTCTGCTCTATCACTAGTGTATCCCCAGTGTATCTCTGCTGTATCACTAGTGTATCCCCAGTGTATCTCTGCTGTATCACTAGTGTATCCCCAGTGTATCTCTGCTGTATCACTAGTGTATCCCCAGTGTATCTCTGCTGTATCACTAGTGTATCCCCAGTGTATCTCTGCTGTATCACTAGTGTATCCCCAGTGTATCTCTGCTGTATCACTAGTGTATCCACAGTGTATCTCTGCTGTATCACTAGTGTATCCACAGTGTATCTCTGCTCTATCACTAGTGTATCACCAGTGTATCTCTGCTGTATCACTAGTGTATCCCCAGTGTATCTCTGCTGTATCACTAGTGTATCCCCAGTGTATCTCTGCTCTATCACTAGTGTATCCCCAGTGTATCTCTGCTGTATCACTAGTGTATCCCCAGTGTATCTCTGCTGTATCACTAGTGTATCCCCAGTGTATCTCTGCTGTATCACTAGTGTATCCCCAGTGTATCTCTGCTCTATCACTCGTGTATCCCCAGTGTATCTCTGCTGTATCACTACTGTATCCCCAGTGTATCTTTGCTGTATCACTAGTGTATCCCCAGTGTATCTCTGCAGTATCACTAGTGTATCCCCAGTGTATCTCTGCTGTATCACTACTGTATCCCCAGTGTATCTTTGCTGTATCACTAGTGTATCCCCAGTGTATCTCTGCAGTATCACTAGTGTATCCCCAGTGTATCTCTGCACTATCACTAGTGTATCCCCAGTGTATCTCTGCTCTATCACTACTGTATCCCCAGTGTATTTCTGCTCTATCACTACTGTATCCCCAGTGTATCTCTGCTGTATCACTAGTGTATCCCCAGTGTATCTCCGCTGTATCACTAGTGTATCCCCAGTGTATCTCTGCTGTATCACTAGTGTATCCCCAGTGTATCTCTGCTGTATCACTAGTGTATCCCCAGTGTATCTCTGCAGTATCACCAGTGTATCCCCAGTGTATCTCTGCTGTATCACTAGTGTATCCCCAGTGTATCTCTGCTCTATCACTAGTGTATCCCCAGTGTATCTCTGCTCTATCACTAGTGTATCCCAAGTGTATCTCTGCTGTATCACTAGTGTATCCCCAGTGTATCTCTGCTGTATCAAATTCAAATTCAATTCAAATTCAAATTCAAATGAGCTTTATTGGCAGGACTAAGTACATGTTAGCATTGCCAAAGCATATGGTAAAAATACGGGGGTGGGGGAGGGGGGGCATATAGAGGTCCAGGGAATATCAAATTCCTTTTAGAGGATAGGGGATGTTTCCAGGGTGGGGTATAGGAGTCCATGACATATCGGGCTCTTTAGTCGGGGGATAGGGATATGTCCAGTGTTGGGGTACGGGAGTCCATGACATATCAGGCTCCTCTTAGTCTGTGGCAGGCACTGACATATTCCGCTGCTACTGCCGCTGCACTTTCCTCTTCCCCCAGTATTATCGGCAGTTTCTCTTCCTCCTCCTTGGAGGTGAAATCTGGGAGGAGATCAGACAGCCTCTTGAAGTGAGTGTCCCTCACTGCGGAGTATTTGGGGCACCTCAGCAGGAAGTGGGCCTCATCCTCCACGGCCTCCTGGGGGCGCTGCTGGCAGAGTCTGTTCTCTCGAGGCTTGTAGTTCTGTCGGTGCCGCCCGGATTCGATGAGTAGGCTGTGGGCGCTCAGTCTGTACCGGCTCAGGATCTGTCGATCTTTGGGGTTTTCTAGTTTCTCTAGATATGGGGCCAGTTTGTACTCCCTCTGT
This sequence comes from Ranitomeya imitator, assembly GCF_032444005.1. Taxonomy (NCBI): domain Eukaryota; kingdom Metazoa; phylum Chordata; class Amphibia; order Anura; family Dendrobatidae; genus Ranitomeya; species Ranitomeya imitator. The sequence goes on from NC_091287.1 coordinate 548,149,740, forward strand.
AGATTCCGGTATATTGTCAGTTTCTGGGATTTGTTTATGTCGTTCCTCCAGATGCTGAGATATTCCTCTTTGACTTTGTGTACCATTTTCTGGATTTCACCTTTTGTCAGGCCATGGAGGTTGATGGCTTGGTCAGACTGGCTTTGGGTACTTTTTCTTGGGAGGCTTCCTGAGGCTTCCTGGTGTAGGAAGGCTTTGTGATGGTAGGAGCTGGGACTGCTACTTTGTAGATGAGCCTTGAATGACAGCGCCTTCTTCTTTATTGCGATGTGTAGTGGGAATCTGCCCGGCTCTGCTCGGCAGGCGCTATTTGATGTGCTCCGATGGACTTGGAGAAGATGCTTGCAGAACTCTAGGTGGAATATTTCTGTCGGCCCAGCGTCCCACTTTGACCAGTTTGGGTATGAGACTGGGCCCCAGACCTCACTACCGTATAGAAGAATTGGGGCAATGATGGAGTCAAAAATTTTTAGCCATACGGTTACTGGTGCCTTGAGGTGGTACAGACGCCTTCTGATGGCATAGAAGGCTTTGGATGCCTTGTCTTTTAGTGACTCTATGGCTTGCTTGAAGCTCCCTGACTGGCTGAGTTCTAGGCCCAGGTAGGTGTACCTGTTGGTTTCAGTAAGTGGACGGTTGTCTATCATAAAGGTAGGATTGCCAGTGGGTTTCTGCTTTCTTTTCTGGAACACCATGATATTAGTTTTTTTCTCGTTGATTGGCAGTGCCCATGTGCTGCTGAAGGTCTCTAGGATTTTCAGATGATCTTGGAGGCCTTTCTCAGTTGGTGATAACAGCACGAGGTCATCTGCATACAGCAGAAATTTCACCTGGGTGTCATGGAGGGTGGGTCCTGGTGCTGAGGAGGACTCTAGGGCCACTGCCAGCTCGTTGATGTAGATGTTAAAGAGCGTTGGACTGAGGCTGCAGCCCTGTCTCACTCCTCGACTTTGTTGGAAATAGGCTGTCCTCCTTCCGTTGACCTTCACACTGCAACTGTTCTCTGTGTAGGAGCTTCGGATGACATCATATGTTTTGCCTCCTATTCCGCTCCCCAGCAATTTTAGGAATAGTCCTGGGTGCCACACTGAGTCGAAGGCCTTCTTGAAGTCCACAAAACAAGCGTATATCTTCCCGTTCTTTGTATTGTGGACGTGGCTCTTGATGAGGCTGTGCAGAGTGTAGATGTGGTCAGTGGTGCGGTGGTTTGGCATGAACCCTGCTTGGCTCTTGCTGAGGACGTTGTGCTCGGTGAGGAAGGTGAGGATCCTCTTGTTCAGGATGCAGTTGAAGAGTTTACCCAGGTTGCTGCTGACACATGTCCCTCGGTAGTTTGCTGGGTCGTACTTGTCCCCATTTTTGTGTATAGGGGTTATGAGGCCTTGGTTCCAGTTTTTGGGGAAGCAGCCGGCCTGCAGTACAATATTAAATAGTTTTGTTATCGCAGCCTGGATGTCTGGAGGGCTGTATTTCAGCATTTCTGGGAGGATCCCATCTGGACCACTGGCTTTTTTACCTTTTATCTGTGTGATCTGTGTATCACTAGTGTATCCCCAGTGTATCTCTGCTGTATCACTAGTGTATCCCCAGTGTATCTCTGCTCTATCACTACTGTATACCCAGTGTATCTCTGCTCTATCACTAGTGTATCCCCAGTGTATCTCTGCTGTATCACTAGTGTATCCCCAGTGTATCTCTGCTGTATCACTAGTGTATCCCCAGTGTATCTCTGCTGTATCACTAGTGTATACCCAGTGTATCTCTGCTCTATCACTAGTGTATCCCCAGTGTATCTCTGCTGTATCACTAGTGTATCCCCAGTGTATCTCTGCTGTATCACTAGTGTATCCCCAGTGTATCTCTGCTCTATCACTAGTGTATCCCCAGTGTATCTCTGCTGTATCACTAGTGTATCCCCAGTGTATCTCTGCTGTATCACTAGTGTATCCCCAGTGTATCTCTGCTGTATCACTAGTGTATCCCCAGTGTATCTCTGCTCTATCACTACTGTATACCCAGTGTATCTCTGCTCTATCACTAGTGTATCCCCAGTGTATCTCTGCTGTATCACTAGTGTATCCCCAGTGTATCTCTGCTGTATCACTAGTGTATCCCCAGTGTATCTCTGCTGTATCACTACTGTATACCCAGTGTATCTCTGCTCTATCACTACTGTATACCCAGTGTATCTCTGCTCTATCACTACTGTATACCCAGTGTATCTCTGCTCTATCACTAGTATATCCCCAGTGTATCTCTGCTGTATCACTAGTGTATCCCCAGTGTATCTCTGCTGTATCACTAGTGTATCCCCAGTGTATCTCTGCTGTATCACTAGTGTATCCCCAGTGTATCTCTGTTGTATCACTAGTGTATCCCCAGTGTATCTCTGCTCTATCACTACTGTATACCCAGTGTATCTCTGCTCTATCACTAGTGTATCACCAGTGTATCTCTGCTGTATCAATAGTGTATCCCCAGTGTATCTCTGTTGTATCACTAGTGTATCCCCAGTGTATCTCTGCTCTATCACTACTGTATACCCAGTGTATCTCTGCTCTATCACTAGTGTATCACCAGTGTATCTCTGCTCTATCACTAGTGTATCCCCAGTGTATCTCTGCTGTATCACTAGTGTATCCACAGTGTATCTCTGCTGTATCACTAGTGTATCCACAGTGTATCTCTGCTGTATCACTAGTGTATCCCCAGTGTATCTCTGCTGTATCACTAGTGTATCCCCAGTGTATCTCTGCTGTATCACTAGTGTATCCCCAGTGTATCTCTGCTCTATCACTACTGTATACCCAGTGTATCTCTGCTCTATCACTAGTGTATCACCAGTGTATCTCTGCTGTATCACTAGTGTATCCCCAGTGTATCTCTGCTGTATCACTAGTGTATCCCCGGTGTATCTCTGCTGTATCACTAGTGTATCCCCAGTGTATCTCTGCTGTATCACTAGTGTATCCACAGTGTATCTCTGCTCTATCACTACTGTATACCCAGTGTATCTCTGCTCTATCACTAGTGTATCCCCAGTGTATCTCTGCTGTATCACTAGTGTATCCCCAGTGTATCTCTGCTGTATCACTAGTGTATCCCCAGTGTATCTCTGCTGTATCACTAGTGTATCCCCAGTGTATCTCTTCTGTATCACTAGTGTATCCCCAGTGTATTTCTGCTGTATCACTAGTGTATCCCCAGTGTATCTCCGCTGTATCACTAGTGTATCCCCAGTGTATCTCCGCTGTATCACTAGTGTATCCCCAGTGTATCTCTGCTGTATCACTAGTGTATCCCCAGTGTATCTGTGCTGTATCACTAGTGTATCCCCAGTGTATCTCTGCAGCATCACTAGTGTATCCCCAGTGTATCTCTGCTCTATCACTAGTGTATCCCCAGTGTATCTCTGCTGTATCACTAGTGTATCCCCAGTGTATCTCTGCTCTATCACTAGTGTATCCCCAGTGTATCTCTGCTGTATCACTAGTGTATCCCCAGTGTATCTCTGCTCTATCACTAGTGTATCCCCAGTGTATCTCTGCTGTATCACTAGTGTATCCCCAGTGTATCTCTGCTCTATCACTAGTGTATCCCCAGTGTATCTCTGCTGTATCACTAGTGTATCCCCAGTGTATCTCTGCTGTATCACTAGTGCATCCCCAGTGTATCTCTGCTGTATCACTAGTGTATCCCCATTGTATCTCTGCTCTATCATTACTGTATACCCAGTGTATCTCTGCTCTATCACTAGTGTATCCCCAGTGTATCTCTGCTGTATCACTAGTGTGTCCCCAGTGTATCTCTGCTGTATCACTAGTGTATCCCCGGTGTATCTCTTCTGTATCACTAGTGTATCCCCAGTGTATCTCTGCTGTATCACTAGTGTATCCCCAGTGTATCTCTGCTGTATCACTAGTGTATCCCCAGTGTATCTCTGCTGTATCACTAGTGTATCCCCAGTGTATCTCTGCTGTATCACTAGTGTATCCCCAGTGTATCTCTGCTGTATCACTAGTGTATCCCCAGTGTATCTCTGCTCTATCACTACTGTATACCCAGTGTATCTCTGCTCTATCACTAGTGTATCCCCATTGTATCTCTGCTGTATCACTAGTGTATCCCCGGTGTATCTCTGCTGTATCACTAGTGTATCCCCAGTGTATCTCTGCTGTATCACTAGTGTATCCCCAGTGTATCTCTGCTGTATCACTAGTGTATCCCCAGTGTATCTCTGCTGTATCACTAGTGTATCCCCAGTGTATCTCTGCTGTATCACTAGTGTATCCCCAGTGTATCTCTGCTCTATCACTACTGTATACCCAGTGTATCTCTGCTCTATCACTAGTGTATCCCCAGTGTATCTCTGCTGTATCACTAGTGTATCCCCAGTGTATCTCTGCTGTATCACTAGTGTATCCCCAGTGTATCTATGCTGTATCACTAGTGTATCCCCAGTGTATCTCTGCTCTATCACTAGTGTATCCCCAGTGTATCTCTGCTGTATCACTAGTGTATCCCCAGTGTATCTCTGCTATATCACTAGTGTATCCCCAGTGTATCTCTGCTGTATCACTAGTGTATCCCCAGTGTATCTCTGCTGTATCACTAGTGTATCCCCAGTTTATCTCTTCTGTATCACTAGTGTATCCCCAGTGTATCTCTTCTGTATCACTAGTGTATCCCCAGTGTATTTCTGCTGTATCACTAGTGTATCCCCAGTGTATCTCTGCTGTATCACTAGTGTATCCCCAGTGTATCTCTACTGTATCACTAGTGTATCCCCAGTGTATCTCTGCTGTATCACTAGTGTATCCCCAGTGTATCTCTGCTGTATCACTAGTGTATCCCCAGTGTATCTCTGCTCTATCACTACTGTATACCCAGTGTATCTCTGCTGTATCACTACTGTATACCCAGTGTATCTCTGCTCTATCACTAGTGTATCCCCAGTGTATCTCTGCTGTATCACTAGTGTATCCCCAGTGTATCTCTGCTGTATCACTAGTGTATCCCCAGTGTATCTCTGCTGTATCACTAGTGTATCCCCAGTGTATCTCTGCTCTATCACTACTGTATACCCAGTGTATCTCTGCTCTATCACTAGTGTATCACCAGTGTATCTCTGCTGTATCACTAGTGTATCCCCAGTGTATCTCTGCTGTATCACTAGTGTATCCCCGGTGTATCTCTGCTGTATCACTAGTGTATCCCCAGTGTATCTCTGCTGTATCACTAGTGTATCCCCAGTGTATCTCTGCTCTATCACTACTGTATACCCAGTGTATCTCTGCTCTATCACTAGTGTATCCCCAGTGTATCTCTGCTGTATCACTAGTGTATCCCCAGTGTATCTCTGCTGTATCACTAGTGTATCCCCAGTGTATCTCTGCTGTATCACTAGTGTATCCCCAGTGTATCTCTTCTGTATCACTAGTGTATCCCCAGTGTATTTCTGCTGTATCACTAGTGTATCCCCAGTGTATCTCTGCTGTATCACTAGTGTATCCCCAGTGTATCTCCGCTGTATCACTAGTGTATCCCCAGTGTATCTCTGCTGTATCACTAGTGTATCCCCAGTGTATCTGTGCTGTATCACTAGTGTATCCCCAGTGTATCTCTGCAGCATCACTAGTGTATCCCCAGTGTATCTCTGCTGTATCACTAGTGTATCCCCAGTGTATCTCTGCTGTATCACTAGTGTATCCCCAGTGTATCTCTGCTCTATCACTAGTGTATCCCCAGTGTATCTCTGCTGTATCACTAGTGTATCCCCAGTGTATCTCTGCTGTATCACTAGTGTATCCCCAGTGTATCTCTGCTGTATCACTAGTGTATCCCCAGTGTATCTCTGCTCTATCACTAGTGTATCCCCAGTGTATCTCTGCTGTATCACTAGTGTATCCCCAGTGTATCTCTGCTGTATCACTAGTGCATCCCCAGTGTATCTCTGCTGTATCACTAGTGTATCCCCATTGTATCTCTGCTCTATCACTACTGTATACCAAGTGTATCTCTGCTCTATCACTAGTGTATCCCCAGTGTATCTCTGCTGTATCACTAGTGTATCCCCAGTGTATCTCTGCTGTATCACTAGTGTATCCCCGGTGTATCTCTTCTGTATCACTAGTGTATCCCCTGTGTATCTCTGCTGTATCACTAGTGTATCCCCAGTGTATCTCTGCTGTATCACTAGTGTATCCCCAGTGTATCTCTGCTGTATCACTAGTGTATCCCCAGTGTATCTCTGCTGTATCACTAGTGTATCCCCAGTGTATCTCTGCTGTATCACTAGTGTATCCCCAGTGTATCTCTGCTCTATCACTACTGTATACCCAGTGTATCTCTGCTCTATCACTAGTGTATCCCCAGTGTATCTCTGCTGTATCACTAGTGTATCCCCGGTGTATCTCTGCTGTATCACTAGTGTATCCCCAGTGTATCTCTGCTGTATCACTAGTGTATCCCCAGTGTATCTCTGCTCTATCACTAGTGTATCCCCAGTGTATCTCTGCTGTATCACTAGTGTATCCCCAGTGTATCTCTGCTATATCACTAGTGTATCCCCAGTGTATCTCTGCTGTATCACTAGTGTATCCCCAGTGTATCTCTGCTGTATCACTAGTGTATCCCCAGTGTATCTCTTCTGTATCACTAGTGTATCCCCAGTGTATCTCTTCTGTATCACTAGTGTATCCCCAGTGTATTTCTGCTGTATCACTAGTGTATCCCCAGTGTATCTCTGCTGTATCACTAGTGTATCCCCAGTGTATCTCTACTGTATCACTAGTGTATCCCCAGTGTATCTCTGCTGTATCACTAGTGTATCCCCAGTGTATCTCTGCTGTATCACTAGTGTATCCCCAGTGTATCTCTGCTCTATCACTACTGTATACCCAGTGTATCTCTGCTGTATCACTACTGTATACCCAGTGTATCTCTGCTCTATCACTAGTGTATCCCCAGTGTATCTCTGCTGTATCACTAGTGTATCCCCAGTGTATCTCTGCTGTATCACTAGTGTATCCCCAGTGTATCTCTGCTGTATCACTAGTGTATCCCCAGTGTATCTCTGCTGTATCACTAGTGTATCCCCAGTGTATTTCTGCTGTATCACTAGTGTATCCCCAGTGTATCTCTGCTGTATCACTACTGTATACCCAGTGTATCTCTGCTGTATCCCTAGTGTATCCCCAGTGTATCTCTGCTGTATCACTAGTGTATCCCCAGTGTATCTCTGCTGTATCACTAGTGTATCCCCAGTGTATTTCTGCTGTATCACTAGTGTATCCCCAGTGTATTTCTGCTGTATCACTAGTGTATCCCCAGTGTATTTCTGCTGTATCACTAGTGTATCCCCAGTGTATCTCTGCTGAATCCTTAGTGCATCCCTAGTTTATCCCTGCTGTATAATTGGTATATCCCCAGTGTATCCCCAATGTATCACTAGTGTATCCCCAGTGTATCCACAATGTATCCCAGCTGTATCTGTGATAATTCCATTGTGTATCCATAGGGTATCTCACCTGTATCTCTGCTGTATCCGTGATATATCCCTAATGTATCCCTAGTGTATCTCTACTGTATCCCTGAAGTATCACCAGTGTATCCCTAGTTTATCTCTGCTATATTCCTGATGTATCTCTGCTGTATCCCTGATGCATTCCTTGTGTATCCCCAGTGTATCTCTAATGTATCCATAATGTATCTCTGACGTACAGTATCTCTGATGTATCTCTGCTGTATCCCTCATGTATCTCTGCTGTATTCCTGATGTATCGCTTGTGTATCCATAGTGCATCTCTGCTGTAGCCCTGATGTATCCCTACTGTATCCCTAGTGTATCTCTGTTGTATCTCTGATGTATCCCTAGTATATCTCTGCTGTAGCCCTGATGTATCCCTACTGTATCCCTAGTGCATCTCTGTTGTATCTTTGATGTATCCCGACTGTATCCCTAGTGTATCTCTGCTGTAGCCCTGATGTATCCCTACTGTATCCCTAGTGCATCTCTGTTGTATCTCTGATGTATCCCTAGTGTATCTCTGCTGTAGCCCTGATGTATCCCTACTGTATCCCTAGTGTATCTCTGCTGTAGCCCTGATGTATCCCTACTGTATCCCTAGTGCATCTCTGTTGTATCTCTGATGTATCCCTAGTGTATCTCTGCTGTAGCCCTGATGTATCCCTACTGTATCCCTAGTGTATCTCTGCTGTAGCCCTGATGTATCCCTACTGTATCCCTAGTGCATCTCTGTTGTATCTCTGATGTATCCCTAGTGTATCTCTGCTGTAGCCCTGATGTATCCCTACTGTATCCCTAGTGTATCTCTGCTGTAGCCCTGATGTATCCCTACTGTATCCATAGCGCATCTCTGCTGTAGCCCTGATGTATCCCTACTGTATCCCTAGTGTATCTCTGCTGTATCTCTGACGTATCCCGACTGTATCCCTAGTGTATCTCTGCTGTAGCCCTGATGTATCCCTACTGTATCCCTAGTGCATCTCTGTTGTATCTCTGATGTATCCCTAGTGTATCTCTGCTGTAGCCCTGATGTATCCCTACTGTATCCCTAGTGTATCTCTGCTGTAGCCCTGATGTATCCCTACTGTATCCATAGTGCATCTCTGCTGTAGCCCTGATGTATCCCTTCTGTATCCCTAGTGTATCTCTGCTGTATCTCTGATGCATCCCTAGTGTATCTCTGCTGTATCCCTGATGTATCCCTGTGTATTTGTATATAAGCCAGTCTGACCAAGCCATCAACCTCCATGGCCTGACAAAAGGTGAAATCCAGAAAATGGTACACAAAGTCAAAGAGGAATATCTCAGCATCTGGAGGAACGACATAAACAAATCCCAGAAACTGACAATATACCGGAATCTACAGAGGGAGTACAAACTGGCCCCATATCTAGAGAAACTAGAAAACCCCAAAGATCGACAGATCCTGAGCCGGTACAGACTGAGCGCCCACAGCCTACTCATCGAATCCGGGCGGCACCGACAGAACTACAAGCCTCGAGAGAACAGACTCTGCCAGCAGCGCCCCCAGGAGGCCGTGGAGGATGAGGCCCACTTCCTGCTGAGGTGCCCCAAATACTCCGCAGTGAGGGACACTCACTTCAAGAGGCTGTCTGATCTCCTCCCAGACTTCACCTCCAAGGAGGAGGAAGAGAAACTGCCGATAATACTGGGGGAAGAGGAAAGTGCAGTGGCCGTAGCAGCGGAATATGTCAGTGCCTGCCACAGACTAAGAGGAGCCTGATATGTCATGGACTCCCGTACCCCAACACTGGACACGTCCCTATCCCCCGACTAAAGAGCCCGATATGTCATGGACTCCTATACCCCACCCTGGAAACATCCCCTATCCTCTAAAAGGAATTTGATATTCCCTGGACCTCTATATGCCCCCCCTCCCCCACCCCCGTATTTTTACCATATGCTTTGGCAATGCTAACATGTACTTAGTCCTGCCAATAAAGCTCATTTGAATTTGAATTTGAATTATATGTATTTGTATGTGTATTTGTCACGCTCCAGCTATGCAGGTAGATTTAGCTCCACTAGATGGCAATAGAGTAGAGAGAGGATTGCACACAGCAGGAGCAGATCTGCAGCACAGCAGCGAGGCCACCATCAGGTGCAGCGGAATAGTAAACAAGGCGGGTCGATATTAGTCTGTAGCGCAGTACCAAAGGAATAATCAAGCACGGAGTCAGAAACAAGCCAATTGCATCAATACCAGTCAGGAGCAGATATGCCAAAGACAAGAAACAAAACAGCGGGTCAGAGTTCAGGCCAAGTCAGGTACCAGGGAATCCAAACATGAACGGGGAACACTGAGTGGGGACAGGAAGAGGGGAATAAACAAACACGGGTACAGTCAGCAAAAGCAGCAGGACGAATCAGGGTGTGCAGTGTCAGCTCCATATACCGTAGGCAAAAACTAACTGACACCGCCTGCAGGATGCAGTGGAGCTAAATAGCAAACCTGAACCCAGAATGAGGCAGAGCAAAGTTAACTCTTGACATAATCAAGCTAGGAAAGAGAGACAGGTGTCACGGGAGTACTGGGTAGACTAAGGCTGGTTACCCGGGCCCCTGTGATTTTCCTCAGGCTAGGAAAACCCTGTCTGACCCTCTCCTAGAAGTTACACTAAAGGTGTGCATGTCTGGGCCACCAGGCCTGACCCTGTCTCCTGTTTCAGCCCTAAGCTGAAACCACCTCCCGTCATCCAGTGAAGAGACCACACACCAATCCCCACAGAAAGCACAGACAGGGAAAACTGAAAAACGCACCACGCCGCAGTCACACAGGAATACACGAAAATGTGCACAGGGCAAAACAAATACAAATATAGGAAGGAGAAATATGACAAAAGATAATACACCACCAGATACGATATTCCTTCTCCTAGACCACCACTCCAGACCGAGATCACCAGGCACAAGACACAATCTATAATCGGCGACGCCCAAAGTTCAGCAGAACTATTTAAAGGCAGAGAGCGTGACCCAGCCTCCAATTCGAGTACCAGCTAGATTAACCCCGGACAACCTAGATAAAATCTAGCCGGCGCCACTGAGCACAGAGTGGACAAATGCGGAATTACCGCTGTCTGTCAGACGCCCTAGTGTGAATAGCGTCCGACATGACAGTATCCCGCCTTCTACGAGGGACCCCAGGGCCCTCACGACTTATAGGACCCGGCTTGTCCGGATGGCGGCGGTGAAACATACTGACCAGCCTGTCCACATGAATGTCCGAGGCTGGTACCCAAGACCTCTCTTCAGGCCCATAACCACGCCAGTGTACCAGGTACTGTAAAGTGTGGCACACTACTCGAGAGTCAACCACCTTGGAGACTTCAAACTCTAAATTGCCATCCACCAAGACAGGAGGTGGCATCGGCGCCACGTCCACGGAACCCCTCACCTTTTTTAATAAAGACCTGTGGAAAATGTTGTAAATCTTATATACCGTAGGGAGCTCCAATCAGTAGGCTACCGGGTTAATGATGGCAGCGACCCTAAATGGACCAATATACCTTGGACCCAATTTAAAGGATGTTATTTTGAGTCTTATGTTTTTTGTGGACAACCACACCCAGTCACCCACACTCAGGTCCGGACCTGGCACACGTCTACTGTCAGCCACACGTTTGTACCTTGCCCCCACGCTCAACAGGTGCTGTTTAACTCTCCTCCAGACTGATGACAGTTGTGCTCCTAAGTGGTCCTCCTCCGGGACGCCGGAAGAGCCTCCCTGACTCAAAGTACAAAATTGAGGATGGTGCCGGTAAACACAAAAAAACGGAGACTCCCCAGAAGATTCCTGGTGGTGATTATATATGGCAAACTCAGCCAAAGGAAGGAACGTTGACCACTCCTCCTGGTTGTCAGAAACAAAGCAGCCTAAGTACTGCTCCAAATTTTGGTTCATACGCTCGGTCTGACCATTTGACTGAGGATGAAACGCCGAAGAATGCAACAACTTGATCCCCAGCCGTGAGCAGAATGCTTTCCAAAATTTTGCCACAAACTGAGAACCCCTATCAGACACGATGTCAGACGGGACCCCATGAAGTCTGACCACCTCCTGCACAAATACCTGAGCCAGAGTCTTAGCATTAGGCAACGAAGGCAAAGACACAAAGTGCGACATCTTTGAGAACCGATCAGCAATCACCAAGATGACCGTGTTCCCAGCTGAGGAGGGCAAGTCTGTGATAAAATCCATGGACATCTCCGTCCATGGCCTACTGGGTATCTCAAGAGGAAGTAGTGTGCCAGCCGGACAGGAGCGGGGCGTCTTAGCCCTAGCGCACGTGGTGCATGCTGACACGTACGAGACCACGTCCTGTCAGATATTGGCCCACCAAAAACGACGCAACACCAACTCCAAAGTACCCCTAACCCCTGGGTGGCCAGCCAGGACAGCATCATGATGCTCCGCCAATACCTTTAGGCGAAGTTGGAGCGGTACAAACGATTTGCTAAAGGGAAGCTCAGGTGGTACCTCCTCCGGAGCCTCGGCAATCTCAGCCTCAACCTCAGTTGTGAGAGCCGAGACCACTACACCCTTTTGGAGGATGGGTACGGGTTCTTCCCGAGGTTCTCCCCCCGGAAAACACCTGGACAAAGCTTCCGCCTTAGTGTTCTTAGACCCAGGTCGGTAAGTAACAAAAAAGTTGAACCGCATGAAAAACAACGCCCAGCGAGCCTGCCTGGGGACAGACGCTTGGCTGACTCCAATAAAGCAAATTCTTATGGTCGGTAATAACAGTAACCTGGTGAACCGACCCCTCCAAAAACTGTCGCCATTCCTCAAAAGCCAACAACTCTCTGTTGCCGATATCGTAGTTACGTTCGGCGGGCGACAGTTTCTTGGAGAAATAGGCACATGGACGCAACTCGCTCAATGATGAGCCTTGTGACAGCACCGTCCCCACTCCAACCTCAGACGCATCGACTTCCATGGTAAATGGTTTCGATACGTCCGGCTGCACCAGAATGGGGGCCGAAGCAAAACTGTTCTTCAGAAATTTGAATGCGCGCACAGCAGACTCAGGCCAGGTGGAGAAATTGTTACCCTTTTTCATCATGTCAGTAAGCGGTTTAGCAATGGTAGAAAAATCTTTGATAAACTTCCTATAGTAGTTAGAAAACCCAAGGAACCGCTGAAACGCTTTTAGGTTATCAGGCCGTTCCCGATGCAGCACCGCTTGCACCTTAGCGGCGTCCATTTTAAACCCTGAAGCGGACACAATATAACCCAAGAAAGGCAACTCCTGAACTGAAAATACACATTTCTCAAGTTTTGCATAAAGCTTATTCTCTCTGAGAAGCTGTAACACCTGCCTGACATGCTCTAAATGTCTTATGAATAAATGAGAATGTCATCAAGGTACACAATAACGAACTTCCCAAAAACATGCGAGAACACATCATTAATGAAATGTTGAAATACAGCAGGCGCGTTTGTCAACCCAAATGGCATCACCACATTTTCAAAATGACCCTTAGGAGTATTAAAAGCTGTCTTTCTGGGTAGACTAAGGCTGGTTACCCGGGCCCCTGTGTTATCCCTCAGGCTAGGAAAACCCTGTCTGAACGTATCCCAGAAGTTACACTAAAGGTGTGCACGTCTGGGCCACCAGGCCTGACCCTGTCTCCTGTTTCAGCCCTAAGCTGAAACCACCTCCCACCACCCAGTGAAGAGACCACACACCAATCCCCACAGAAAGCACAGACAGGGAAAACTGAAAAACGCACCATGCCGCAGTCACACAGGAATACATGAAAATGTGCACAGGGCAAAACAAATACAAATATAGGAAGGAGAAATATGACAAAGGATAATACACCACCAGATACGATATTCCTTCTCCTAGACCACCACTCCAGACCGAGATCACCAGGCACAAGACACAAGCTATAATCGGCGATGCCCAAAGTTCAGCAGAACTATTTAAAGGCAGAGGGCGTGACCCAGCCTTCAATCCGAGTACCAGCTAGATTAACCCTGGACAACCTAGCGGAATTACCGCTGTCTGTCAGACGCCCTAGTGTGAATAGCGTCCGTTATGACAACAGGATACAAAACCCGGCCTGGATCATGACAGTATTCCTATTGTATCTCTGCTGTATCCCTGATGTATGTCTAGTCAGGAGCGGCTCCAGGGTCCCAGGTGAAAGAGTCTCTGTGGGCCCCTGAAATACATACCACAATTCATGATGCACAGATACTGCAGATAAATTTAGGTATAGTACAATGCCAAAGATTTCACTTCTTATTCTACAAAAAAGTGAGAAACCGGACAGTACAGTCCTCCATACAGTATTATGAGCACCATACTCCATATAGAAAAATGTGTCCCATATAATGCTCCATACAGAATAATGGACCCCATATAATGCTCCATACAGATTAATGAGCCCCATATAGTGCTCCATACAGTATTATGTGCACCACATAATGCTGAATACAGAATAATGAGGCCCATATAATGCCCCATGCAGTATTATGGGCACCACATTGATCTCCATACAGAATAATGAGCCCCATATAATGCTCCATACAATATAATGAGCCACTTATATTGCTCCATACAGTATAATGAGCATCATATATTTAACCATTCAGTATAATGGACACAATATATTACTCTATACAGAATAATGGTCCCATATATTGTTCCATACAGAATAATGAGCCCCATATATTGCCCCATTCAGTGTAATGGACACCATATATTGCTCCATACAGAATAATGCGTCTCATATAATGCTTCATACAGAATAATGGACCCAATATAATGCTCCATACAGATTAATGAGCCCCATATAATGTTCCATACAGTATTATGTGCACCACATAATGCTCTATACAGAATGAGCCCCTTATAATGCTCCATACAATATAATGAGTCTCATATATTGCTCCATATGGTAAAATGAGCATCATATATTGCTCCTGCAGCGCCCCAGAGTCCTGGTTCGTTGCAGTAATGTTGTTCTTCCACCAGGGGGAGTGATGTTACGTCTGAAGGCAATGAAGGAGATCTGTCCAGGTATCACAGCCACACACACACTTCACACGCCAGTCCACCAGGGGGAGCTAAGGGTTTTATCTATTAGGCCACTCCTCACATAGGGTAAAACTGGAGGGTTGGTTAGGAAGTTAGTCAGTATCAGAAGGAGGAGAGGAGAATTCCTGGCTGGGGACCGACGAGGAAAGGTCTCCAGGTCGAGCTGGCTGGGGTGATTCCTGGTCAGATCCACACTGAAGTCTGAGGAAGAAGGGAAAGAAGGAGCTGCGCCTGCAACCCATGCGGCAGCATCCTAAGAAAGGACAAGAAAGGAATTGTGCTGTAGTGAGTGAGAGAAGAAGTCATAGCAACAGGAGTGAAACATCAGTGGGAGACCAGCTAGAAGCAGGCTGCCTCCATCTGAAGCGCAGATCCGGTGGCCAGAATACCGAGGGAGTAAAGAGCTCTATGCCGTTACTTCAGAGACTGGCAGGGCAGTTAATTCCAAGTTGGCTGTTCGACCTTTTATACCTAAGAAGACACAGTGGCAACTTGTGGGGTCGGGCGTCTCTAGGGTCCCTATAAATAAGCCCCAGGCCATCAGTCATATGGGTTTTGTCCTATCCGTACCATCTGGGGGACAGACAGAGAGAAGTAACAACAGTGAGGACCTTATGGTAGCTTATGCAAGTAGGGACCTACTACGTTACTGTGCACTAGGGGAAAGCTATTGAATTCCTCCTGGACAAGGGGACTCTGGATTTGCCTTCAGACTGGCCGGACTCTGCCTACCCTGTGGTCCCTACTCTGGACTGTGGATGCTCAACCTTCAGTAAAAGGTAAAGAGACTGCAACCCTGTGTCCTCATTATTCACTGCGCCTTGCACCATCCGCCACCTACACTCTGGGAAGCCCTGGGGACATACTTCACCTGTGGGAAGGAATACCATCTAGCTGCCATAACATCGCCCCAGCGACCCCTTAAAGCAGCGTCGGTCACCCTGACCGAGTACCACAGGTGGCGTCACGAACATTATCCCTTTAAAGACCTTTCCCCCCACAACATTAACGGACGTCCTCCCGAGGGCCATGGACCGGGTCAGCCACCGTGACATCCCCACCGACTACAGAAGGGCCCAGATCCGAGTACCCCATATGTTGTGAATTCTGTTGTTGGGCTCCCTCCTGTGGTCATGAATGGTACTTCGGCTGGTTCTGTCCATGGACTTTCTCTGGTGGCTGTGGGTGTTTCTGAGTTTCCTTCCTCAGGTGACGAGGTTAATTCGTTAGCTGGCTGCTCTATTTAACTCCACTTAGATCTTTGCTCCATACCACCTGTCAATGTTCCAGTATTGGTCTAGTTCACTCCTGGATCGTTCTTGTGACCTGTCTTCCCAGCAGAAGCTAAGTGACTGCTTGTTTTTCTCTGGTTTGCTATTTTTCTGTCCAGCTTGCTATTTTGATTGTTGTCTTGCTTGCTGGAAGCTCTGGGACGCAGAGGGAGCGCCTCTGCACCATGAGTCGGTGCGGAGGGTCTTTTTGCGCCCTCTGCGTGGTCTTTTTGTAGGTTTTTGTGCTGACCGCAAAGCTACCTTTCCTATCCTCAGTCTGTTCAGTAAGTCGGGCCTCACTTTGCTAAATCTATTTCATCTCTGTATTTGTATTTTCATCTTTACTCACAGTCATTATATGTGGGGGGTTGCCTTTTCCTTTGGGGAATTTCTCTGAGGCAAGGTAGGCTTTATTATTCTATCTTTAGGGCTAGCTAGTTCCTTAGACTGTGCCGAGTTGCATAGGGAGCGTTAGGAGCAATCCACGGCTATTTCTAGTGTGGTTGATAGGATTAGGGATTGCGCTCAGCAGAGTTCCCACGTCCCAGAGCTCGTCCTATATTATCAGTAACTATCAGGTCATTCCGTGTGCTCTTAACCACCAGGTCCATTATTGTCCTGACCACCAGGTCATAACAGTACAGGTGGCCCAAAGTATTAATGCATCTCAATAGAGGGATAAGAGAAGTTCTGAGACCATTTTTTTTTCTTTGCAGTGTATTTTGTCTCTCTTTTCCCCTTTACATCTGGGTGGTTCAGAACACAGGTGTAGACATGGATATTCAAGGTCTGTCCTCTTTGATGGATAATCTCACTATAAGTGTACAAAACATTCAAGATTTTGTGGTTCAGAATCCGATGTCAGAGCCTAGGATTCCAATTCCTGATTTGTTTTTTGGTGATAGATCTAAGTTCTTGAATTTCAAAAATAATTGTAAATTGTTTCTTGCCTTGAAACCTCGCTCCTCAGGTGACCCTGTTCAACAAGTAAAGATCATTATTTCTTTGTTACGTGGTGACCCTCAAGACAGGGCATTTTCCCTTGCGCCAGGAGATCCGGCATTGCGTGATGTTGATGCGTTTTTCCTGGCGCTTGGATTGCTTTATGACGAACCTAATTCAGTGGATCAGGCAGAGAAAATCTTGCTGGCTCTGTGTCAGGGTCAGGATGAAGCGGAGATATATTGTCAGAAGTTTAGAAAGTGGTCTGTGCTCACTCAGTGGAATGAATGTGCCCTGGCAGCAATCTTCAGAAAGGGTCTCTCTGAAGCCCTTAAGGATGTCATGGTGGGATTTCCCATGCCTGCTGGTCTGAATGAGTCTATGTCTTTGGCCATTCAGATCGATCGACGCTTGCGTAAGCGTAAAGCTGTGCACCATTTGGCGGTACTATCTGAGCATGGGTCTGAGCCTACGCAATGTGATAGGACTCTGACCAGAGCTGAACGGCAAGAACACAGACGTCGGAATGGGCTATGTTTTTACTGTGGTGATTCCACTCATGCTATCTCCGATTGTCCTAAGCGCACTAAGCAGTTCACTAGGTCTGACACCATTGGTACGGTACAGTCTAAATTTCTATTGTCCGTTACTCTGATTTGTTCTTTGTCATCCTATTCTGTTATGGCATTTGTGGATTCGAGCGCTGCCCTGAATTTGATGGACTTGGAGTATGCTAGGCGCTGTGGTTTTTTCTTGGAGCCCTTGCAGTATCCTATTCCATTGAGAGGAATTGATGCTACGCCTTTGGCCAAGAATAAGCCTCAGTACTGGACCCAATTGACCATGTGCATGGCT
Organism: Ranitomeya imitator; assembly: GCF_032444005.1. Classification (NCBI taxonomy): domain Eukaryota; kingdom Metazoa; phylum Chordata; class Amphibia; order Anura; family Dendrobatidae; genus Ranitomeya; species Ranitomeya imitator. Next base: position 548,167,409 of record NC_091287.1, read on the forward strand.
CCTGCACATCAGGAGGATATCCGCTTTCTGGTGTTGCATAATCTGCATGATGTGGTCGTTTTGGGGTTGCCATGGCTACAGGTTCATAATCCAGTATTGGACTGGAAATCTATGTCTGTGTCCAGCTGGGGTTGCCAGGGGGTACATGGTGATGTTCCATTTTTGTCTATTTCGTCTTCCACTCCTTCTGAAGTTCCAGAGTTTTTGTCGGCTTATCGGGATGTATTTGATAAGCCCAAAGCCAGTGCCCTACCTCCTCATAGGGATTGCGATTGTGCTATTAATTTGATTCCTGGTAGTAAGTTTCCTAAGGGCCGATTGTTCAATTTATCTGTGCCAGAACACGCCGCTATGCGGAGTTATATAAAGGAATCCTTGGAGAAAGGCCATATTCGCCCGTCGTCATCACCGTTAGGAGCAGGGTTCTTTTTTGTGGCCAAGAAGGATGGTTCTTTGAGACCTTGTATTGATTACCGCCTTCTCAATAAAATTACAGTCAAATTTCAGTATCCTTTGCTGTTGCTGTCTGATTTGTTTGCTCGTATTAAAGGGGCTAGTTGGTTCACCAAGATAGATCTTCGAGGGGCGTATAATCTTGTGCGTATTAAACAAGGCGATGAATGGAAAACAGCAATTAATACGCCCGAGGGCCATTTTGAGTACCTGGTTATGCCATTCGGGCTTTCCAATGCTCCATAAGTATTTCAGTCCTTTATGCATGACATCTTCCGAGAGTACCTGGATAAATTCCTGATTGTGTATTTGGATGATATTTTGGTCTTTTCGGATGATTGGGAGTCTCATGTGAAGCAGGTCAGAATGGTGTTCCAGGTCCTTCGTGCGAATTCCTTGTTTGTGAAGGGGTCAAAGTGTCTCTTTGGAGTTCAGAAGGTTTCATTTTTGGGGTTCATTTTTTTCCCCTTCTACTATCGAGATGGACCCTGTTAAAGTCCAAGCCATTTACAATTGGACTCAGCTGACATCTGTGAAGAGCCTTCAAAAGTTCCTGGGCTTTGCTAATTTTTATCGGCGCTTCACCGCTAATTTTTCTAGTGTTGCTAAACCGTTGACTGATTTGACCAAGAAGGGTGCTGATGTGGTCAATTGGTCTTCTGCAGCTGTAGAGGCTTTTCAGGAGTTGAAGCGTCGTTTTTCTTCTGCCCCTGTGTTGTGCCAGCCAGATGTTTCGCTCCCGTTTCAGGTTGAGGTTGATGCTTCTGAGATTGGAGCTGGGGCTGTTTTGTCGCAAAGAAATTCTGATGGCTCGGTGATGAAGCCATGTGCTTTCTTTTCTAGAAAGTTTTCGCCTGCTGAGCGCAATTATGATGTTGGTAATCGAGAGTTGTTGGCCATGAAGTGGGCATTCGAGGAGTGGCGTCATTGGCTTGAAGGAGCCAAGCATCGCGTGGTGGTCTTGACAGATCACAAGAATTTGACTTATCTTGAGTCTGCCAAACGGTTGAATCCGAGACAGGCTCGATGGTCGTTATTTTTCTCCCGTTTTGATTTTGCGGTTTCGTACCTTCCGGGCTCTAAGAATGTGAAGGCTGATGCCCTGTCAAGGAGTTTTGTGCCTGACTCTCCGGGTGTTCCTGAGCCGGTGGGTATTCTCAAAGAGGGGGTAATTTTGTCTGCCATCTCCCCTGATTTGCGGCAGGTGCTGCAAAAATTTCAGGCTGATAGACCTGACCGTTGCCCAGCAGAGAAACTGTTTGTCCCTGATAGATGGACTAGTAGAGTTATCTCTGAGCTTCATTGTTCAGTGTTGGCTGGGCATCCTGGAATCTTTGGTACCAGAGATTTGGTGGCTAGATCCTTTTGGTGGCCGTCTTTGTCACGGGATGTGCGTTCTCTTGTGCAGTCCTGTGGGACTTGTGCTCGGGCTAAGCCCTGCTGTTCTCGTGCCAGTGGGTTGCTATTGCCCTTGCCGGTCCCGAAGAGGCCCTGGACGCATATTTCTATGGATTTTATTTCGGATCTCCCCGTCTCTCAAAAGATGTCGGTCATTTGGGTGGTTTGTGATCGCTTTTCTAAGATGGTCCATTTGGTACCTTTGTCTAAATTACCTTCCTCCTCTGATTTGGTGCCATTATTTTTCCAGCATGTGGTTCGTTTACATGGTATCCCGGAGAACATCGTTTCTGACAGAGGTTCCCAGTTTGTTTCGAGGTTTTGGCGATCTTTTTGTGCTAGGATGGGCATTGATTTTTCTTTTTCCTCGGCTTTCCATCCTCAGACAAATGGCCAAACCGAACAAACTAATCAGACTTTGGAAACATATCTGAGATGCTTTGTTTCTGCTGATCAGGATGATTGGGTGTCCTTTTTGCCGTTGGCTGAGTTCGCCCTTAATAATCGGGCCAGCTCGGCTACTTTGGTTTCGCCGTTTTTCTGCAATTCTGGTTTCCATCCGCGTTTCTCTTCAGGGCAGGTTGAGTCTTCGGACTGTCCTGGTGTAGATACTGTGGTGGATAGGTTGCAGCAGATTTGGACTCATGTGGTGGACAATTTGACATTGTCCCAGGAGAAGGCTCAACGTTTCGCTAACCGCCGGCGTTGTGTGGGTCCCCGACTTCGTGTTGGGGATTTGGTTTGGTTGTCGTCTCGTTATGTTCCTATGAAGGTTTCCTCTCCTAAGTTTAAGCCTCGTTTCATTGGTCCGTATAAGATTTCTGAGGTTATCAATCCTGTGTCATTTCGTTTGGCCCTTCCTGCTTCTTTTGCCATCCATAATGTGTTCCATAGGTCGTTGTTGCGGAGATACGTGGCGCCTGTGGTTCCATCCGTTGATCCTCCTGCCCCGGTGTTGGTTGAGGGGGAGTTGGAGTATGTGGTGGAGAAGATTTTGGATTCTCGTATTTCGAGAAGGAAACTCCAGTACCTGGTCAAGTGGAAGGGTTATGGTCAGGAAGATAATTCCTGGGTTTTTGCCTCTGATGTTCATGCTGCCGATCTGGTTCGTGCCTTTCATTTGGCTCGTCCTGGTCGGCCTGGGGGCTCTGGTGAGGGTTCGGTGACCCCTCCTCAAGGGGGGGTACTGTTGTGAATTCTGTTGTTGGGCTCCCTCCTGTGGTCATGAATGGTACTTCGGCTGGTTCTGTCCATGGACTTTCTCTGGTGGCTGTGGGTGTTTCTGAGTTTCCTTCCTCAGGTGACGAGGTTAATTCGTTAGCTGGCTGCTCTATTTAACTCCACTTAGATCTTTGCTCCATACCACCTGTCAATGTTCCAGTATTGGTCTAGTTCACTCCTGGATCGTTCTTGTGACCTGTCTTCCCAGCAGAAGCTAAGTGACTGCTTGTTTTTCTCTGGTTTGCTATTTTTCTGTCCAGCTTGCTATTTTGATTGTTGTCTTGCTTGCTGGAAGCTCTGGGACGCAGAGGGAGCGCCTCTGCACCGTGAGTCGGTGCGGAGGGTCTTTTTGCGCCCTCTGCGTGGTCTTTTTGTAGGTTTTTGTGCTGACCGCAAAGCTACCTTTCCTATCCTCAGTCTGTTCAGTAAGTCGGGCCTCACTTTGCTAAATCTATTTCATCTCTGTATTTGTATTTTCATCTTTACTCACAGTCATTATATGTGGGGGGTTGCCTTTTCCTTTGGGGAATTTCTCTGAGGCAAGGTAGGCTTTATTATTCTATCTTTAGGGCTAGCTAGTTCCTTAGACTGTGCCGAGTTGCATAGGGAGCGTTAGGAGCTATCCACGGCTATTTCTAGTGTGGTTGATAGGATTAGGGATTGCGCTCAGCAGAGTTCCCACGTCCCAGAGCTCGTCCTATATTATCAGTAACTATCAGGTCATTCCGTGTGCTCTTAACCACCAGGTCCATTATTGTCCTGACCACCAGGTCATAACACCCATTGCCCTTGGGGGGCGCTCCACTCCATTCAGTATAATGAACGCTATATATTACTCCTCAGAAAAATGGACCCATATATTGTTCCATACAGAGTAGTGAGCCCCATATATCGCTCCATTTAGTATAATGGACACCATATATTGCTTCATACAGTTTAATGAACCTCATATATTGCTCCATTCAGCATAATGCCCATATAGAATAATGAACTCCAAATGTTGCTCCATACATAATGGGCCCCCTATAATGCTCCAAACAGTATATGATGGGCCCAAAATAATTCTCCATACAGTATATGATGGGCTCAATTTATTGCTCCATATATGTTGGGCCCCATTTAATGCTCCGTACCATATATGGAGGGCCGCATATATTGCTCCATATATAATGGGCCCCAGATAATGCTACAGTATATGATGGGCCCCATATAATGCTCCAAACATTAAAAGAAAGAAATGACATACTCACCTCTCCTTGCTGGCTGCTGCTCTTCTCCAAAAACCTCAGCATTGCCGGTTTCTGGCTCTCTGCACTGTGATTGTTTGGAGAAAAGGAGCATGCTAGTCATGTCATCGCGCTCTCTGGCCTGAAATGTCACAGACTAAGGAGACATGCAGTGGAGGAACGGGGAGAAGTAAGTATTGCATGTACCGGGGCCCTGAGCGAGTGGGGGGCACTCACGAGCGCTGACACTGGGCCTCCATAGCGTGCCGGTGTCCCCAATGGTAAATAGGCCCCCCACCTCCTCAGGACCCAGGCACTTGCCCAGTTGCTGATGCCAGCCCTGTCTCTAGTACACTACCGTTCAAAAGTTTAGGGTCACTTAGAAATTATCTTATTTTTGAAAGAAAAGCACATTTTTTTCCAGTGAAGCTAACATTAAATGATTCAGAAATACACTCTATAAATTGTTAATGTGGTAAATGACTATTCTAGCTGCAAACGTCTGGTCTGTAATGCAATATCTTCAAAGGTGTATAGAGGCCCATTTCCAACAACCATCACTCCAGTGTTCTTATGGTACTTTGTGTTTGCTAACTGTGTAAGAAGGCTAATGGATGGTTAGAATACCCTTGAAAACCCTTGTGGAAGCATGTTAGCACAGCTGAAAACAGTTTGGCTGATTAGAGAACCTATAAACCCGACCTTCCTTTGAGCTAGTTGAGAATCTGGAGCTTTAGATTTGTTGGTTCCATTAAACTCTCAAAATGGCCAGAAAAACTTTCATGTGAAACTCGACAGTCTATTCTTGTTCTTAGAAATGAAGGCTATGCCATGCGAGAAATTGCCAAGAAACTGAAGATTTCCTACAACTTTGTGTACTACTCCCTTCAGAGGAGAGCACAAACAGGCTCTAACCAGAGAGAATAGAGAAGTGAGGCCCGGCTGCACAACTGAGCAACAGGACAAGTACATTAGAGTCTGTAGTTTGAGAAATCGACGCCTCACCGGTCCACAACTGGCAGCTTCATTAAATAGTACACGCAAAACGCCAGTGTCAACCTCTACAGTGAAGAGGCGACTCCGGGATGCTGGCCTTCAGGGCAGAGAGGCAAAGAAAAAGCCATATCTGAGACTGGCTAATAAAAGGAAAAGATTAATATGGGCAAAAGAACACAGACATTGGACAGAGGAAGATTGGAAAAAAGTGTTATGGACGGATGAGTCCAAGTTTGAGGTGTTTTGATCACACAGAAGAACTTTTGTGAGATGCAGAACAACTGAAAAGATGCTGCAAGACGCCATCTGTCAAGCATGGTGGAGGTAATGTGATGGTCTGGGGTTGCTTTGGTGCTGGTAAAGTGGGAGATTTGTACAAGGTAAAAGGAATATTGAATAAGGAAGGCCATCACTCCATTTTGCAGCGCCATGCCATACCCTGTGGACAGTGCTTGATTGGAGCCAATTTCATCCTACAACAGGACCATGACCCAAAGCACACCTCCAAATTATGCAAGAACTATTTAGGGAAGAAGCCGGCAGCTGGTATCTATCTGTACTGGAGCGGCCAGCGCAGTCACCAGATCTCAGCCCCATTGAGCTGTTGTGGGAGCAGCTTGACGGTATGGTGCGCAAAAAGTGCCCATCAAGCCAAACCAACATGTGGGAGGGGCTTCTGGAAGCATGGGGGGAAATGTCTCCAGATTAACTCAGCAAATTAACTGCTAGAATGCCAAAGGTCTGCAATGCTGGAATTGCTGCAAAGGGAGCAAAGATTGAGGGAGAAAATTATTATTTCAAATAAAAATCTTTTTTTCGAGCCTTGTCAATGTCTGGACTAGATTTTCAATTCATTTGGCAACTCATTTGATTAATAAAAGTATGAGTTATCATGGAAAACACAAAATTGTCTGGGTGACCCTAAACTTTTGAATGGTAGTGTATATCCCTAGTGTAGCTTTGCTGTTTCCCTGATGTATCCCCGGTGTATCTCAGTTGCATCCCTGATGTATCCCTAGTGTATCTGAGCTATGTCTCAGATGTACTGTTATACACCTGGTCTGGGCTCTGGTCCATCTGCCCCGATGCGTTGAATGGTTTGGTGCTCCACGTCTGGCTTTGCAGGTGGCCTGACGTTCTTCCACGTGATGTTCTGCCTTATTAAGGGCTCTAAGGCTCACACATGAGCCTTGCTATTGAATCTGAGACTAGATTTGCAGTTTATGCGGCTGTGGGCTTCTCTTCTAGACCAACAGTTTCTAGTGCTTCTTCCTATTTGTCTGCGGCTTCTAGTGACTCCGGAGTTGTCCCTGAGTCTCCTGGCCCACTTCTCGGTGTCTGCCTTTGGTTTTCAGGACCTTTTTACTGGCTGTGTGCCACTCTCTTGATTGCTGGATAAGTGAAAGCAGTCAGAGGAGAGCGCAGAGGAATTGACCCAGGGAAGGAGAGATGAAAGGGAGTTGTCAAGCACCACTGCAGCTCCAGCTGAATACCTCCAAAGGAGGATAAGAATGTGAAGAAGACGGTGTTTACCGTTGAAACGCGTTGTGGCAAACGACATATGTTGTCTGAGTTTCCTTCAGCGCTCCTGGGACTGATTTCTGTTTGACACACTCTCTTGATTGCTGGCTTTCCCATTACTCCGAAGTGTTATCTGCTACCTGCCTGTGGTTTCCTCACGTCTTCTGCTTGCCTGCGGTTTCCCGACATCCTCAGTCTGCCTGCAGTTTCCTGCACTCCACTTGCTTGCCTGCGGTTTTCTGATGCCCTCTGTCTCTCTGCGGTTTCCAACATTTCCCCTGTCTATGTACGGTTTCCAATCCCTCTACTCACAAACCTGCTGCATCGACACCTGTGGCCTATTTGGGTTTAGAAAATCCACCTCATTCAGTGAGCCCTTAGAACTTGTGACAACATATATCCCTAGTGTCTCTCTGCTATATCCCTGATGTATCCTAGTGTACCACTGGTTTATCCCTGAAGTTTCCTACTGTATCCCTGATGTATTCCTGAAGTATCCCTAGTGTATCTCTGCTTTATCCCTAATCTATCTATCTATTATCTATCTATAATTTTCTATTATCATTATATATTATCTATCTATTGTCTATCCATTATCTATGTATCTATTATCAATCTATTATCTATCTATTATCTATCTATTATCTATCTATTATATATTATCTATCTATCTATCTATCTATCTATCTATCTATCTCTCTATGGTATCTATTATCTTCAATCAACCTATTATCTGTCTATTATCTATTTATTATCTATATATTATCTATCTATTATCTATTTATTATATATTATGTCTATATATATCATCTATCTAATATCTATCTATTATCTATCTATATATCTATATTATATATTATCTATCAAACTATTCTCTATCTATACATCTATTATCTATCAATTATCTATATATCTATTATCTATCTATTATCTATCTATCATCTATTATCTATCTAACTATCAAACTATTATCTATCTATTATCTATTATCTATTTGTTATCTATTATCTATCTATTATTTATATATCTATCTATATTATGTATTATTTATATATTTATCATCTATATATCTAATATCTATCTATTATCTATCTAATATCTATCTGTTATCTATTTATTATATATATAATCTATCATCTATCTATCATCTATCTATTATTTATCTATCTGTTATATATTTATAATATATTATCTATATCTATAATCTATCTATCTATTGTCTAGCTATTATTTATCTATTATCTATCTATCTATCTATCTATCTATATTTTTATTGTATTAGTTGGTATCTTGATATTTTTTTTTCTTTTCCTGAAGCCATCACTGAATAAGGAAGACCTAGAGCCCAGTGATGTAAACAATGAAAAAATTCCGGTCATCGACAATTATGACCCAACCTTGACCAAAAATACAAGAATCGGCTTACTAAAATCTTCTATAAAAAAAGAGATAAGGTTGGCAAAGAGCAATATAGTGAACTCAAGTCAAGAATCTGCTGTGATCAAAAACGAGGTGACAACTGTTGGGAGTTTTTCTAACAATCTCAATTCTTTAAAATATTCATCAATTGATTCCCAAAACGTTGACAGTTTCCAACCAAAGCGACCAATAAAATTGGCTCCATTAGACCTTCCAGCCAAAGTTAAAGAGGCACAGATGAAAAAAATCACTACAATGGAGGAAACTGTTTACCTAAATGAGCACAAGCCCTCACATCACAACCTGATATCCCCATATCAATGTCCCGCCAAGAGCGATCCATTAAAGAAGTTCGAAATAAGGGAGAACAAACTTCCCAAACTTCATGAAGATATTAATTCAACACAAGACAAGGTATTGGTTAATGAGTCATCGGTTAGGATACATTCGCTTCCTCGAAGATTGGGCGGATTAAACTTAACCCTGAGCAAAGATGAGAGGAGACGTGTCAGTGATTCCAAACCTAAGACCATCTCTTCAAAGATCAACGATTCGCGAAATGTTATTGTCCACGGGCAACTTAGATCTCTGAGGTGTCCCGATATAAATCAAGGTTTATCTCAGTCCATCATAATCAGTGGACGGTCAGAAGACAACAAAAGGATGCAAACAACTGGGAAACTAGGTGTTTGAGACAAAAAAATTGGGAACAATTTTAATTGTACGATCCGAAATAATGGAAACATTAGAATTTTACATAAGAATAAATGAGTCTTAGAGTTGACCAGTTAATATTGAAGGTTTCAAGCTATATCCTAAGGAAAGGTCATCAATGTATTCTGACCGGACAATCCTTTTAAGCAATGGACGAAACCTATAATTAATTCTTATTAAACCCTTACCGACCTCCGCCGTACTAGTACAGCGTAGGTCGGATCCCCTGCTTTGATGTGGGCTCTGGCGGTGAGTCCAAATCAAAGCTGGGACATGTCAGCTGTTTTGAACAGCTGACATGTGCCCGCAATAGTGGTGGGTGAAATCGCGATTCACCCACCGCTATTAACTAGTTAAATGTCGCTGTCAAATGCAGACAGCGGCATTTAACCGGCGCTTCCGGCCATCGGGCTGGAAATGAGCGCATCGCCGACCCCGTCACATGATCGGGGGTCAGCGATGCATCAGCATAGCAACCAGAGGTCTCCTTGAGACCTCTATGGTTGCTGATGCCGGCTTGCTGTGAGCGCCACCCTGTGGTCGACACTCATAGAAAGCCTGTAATTCAGCTACATAGGAGCGATCTGATGATCGCTCCTATGTAGCAGAGCCGATTTGGCTATGCCAGCTTCTAGCCTCCCATGGAGGCTATTGAAGCATGGCAAAAGTAAAAAAAAAAAAGTTTAAAAAAAAATATGAAAAAAATAAAAATAAATATAAAAGTTTAAATCACCCCCCTTTCGCCCCATTCAAAATTAAACAATAAAAAAAATCATACCTACACATATTTGGTATCGTCGCTTTCAGAATCACCCGATCTATCAATAAAAAAAAGCATTAACCTGATCGCTAAACAGCGTAGCGAGAAAAAAATTAGAAATGACAGAATTACGTTGTTTTGGTCACCGTGACATTTGCATTAAAATGCAATAACTAGCGATCAAAAGAACGTATCTGCACCAAAATGGTATAATTAAAAACGTCATCTCGGCACGCAAAAAATAAGCCTTCACCTGACCCAGATCACAAAAAATGGAGACCCTACGGGTATTGGATAATTGCAGAATTTTTTTTCTTTAGCAAAGTTTAGAATTTTTTTTATCACTTAGATAAAACGTAACCTAGACATGTTTGGTGTCTATGAACTCGTAATGACCTGGAGAATCATAATGGCAGGAGGTCAGTTTTAGCATTTAGTGAACCTAGCAAAAAAGCCAAACAAAAAACAAGTGTGGGATTGCACTTTTTTTGCAATTTCACCGCACTTGGAATTTTTTTCCTGTTTTCTAGTATACGACATGGTAAAACCAATGGTGTCGTTCAAAAGAGCAAAAAACAAGTCCTCCCATGGCCATATTGACGGAAAAATAAAAAAGTTATGGCTCTGGGAAGGAGGGGAGCGAAAAACGAGAATACAAAAACGGAAAAGGGCAAGATCTTGAAGGGGTTAATGCACAGAGATTATATTAACCCCTTTCTGACGTCTGATGGGATAGTACGTCCGGCATCAGAAGCCCCTCTTTGAGGTGGACTCCGGCAGTGAGCCCACCTCAAAGCTGCGATATGTCAACTGTTTTCAACAGCTGACATGTGCCCACAATAGGCGCTGGCGAAATCGCGATCCGCCCGCACCTATTAACCACGTCACGTCACGAGATTGGGGGTCAGCGGTGCATCGGCATGACAACCAGAGGTCTCCTTGAGACCTCTATGGTTGTTGATGCCAGATTGCTATGGCTGTGGTCAGCGCTCATAGCAAAGCTGTAATTGTACTACATAGGGTAGATCTGAGCATTGCCCCTATGTAGCAGAGGCGATCGAGTTGTGCCTGCTTCTAGCCTCCCATGGAGACTATTGAATCATGGCAAAAGTAAAAAAAAAAATGTGTTTAACCCCTTTACCCCCAAGGGTGGTTTGCACGTTAATGACCAGGCCAATTTTTACAATTCTGACCACTGTCCCTTTATGAGGTTATAACTCCGAAACGCTTCAACGGATCCTGGTGATTCTGACATTGTTTTCTCGTGACATATTGTACTTCATGATAGTGGTAAAATTTCTTTGATAGTACCTGCGTTTATTTGTGAAAAAAACGGAAATTTGGCGAAAATTTTGAAAATTTTGCAATTTTCAAACTTTGAATTTTTATGCAATTAAATCACAGAGATATGTCACACAAAATACTTAATAAGTAACATTTCCCACATGTCTCCTTTACATCAGCATAATTTTGGAACCAATTTTTTTTTTTGTTAGGGAGTTATAAGGGTTAAAAGTTGACCAGCAATTTCTCATTTTTACAACACCATTTTTTTTTAGGGACCACGTCTCATTTGAAGTCATTTTGAGGGGTCTATATGATAGAAAATGCCCAAGTGTGACACCATTCTAAAAACTGCACCCCTCAAGGTGCTCAAAACCACATTCAAGAAGTTTATTAACCCTTCAGGTGTTTAATAGGAATTTTTGGAATGTTTAAATAAAAATGAACATTTAACTTTTTTACACAAAAAATTTACTTCAGCTCCAATTTGTTTTATTTTACCAAGGGTAACAGGAGAAATTGGACCCAAAAAGTTGTTGTCCAATTTGTCCTGAGTACGCTGATACCCCATATGTGGCAGTAAACCACTGTTTGGGCGCATGGGAGAGCTCGGAAGGGAAGGAGCGCTATTTGACTTTTCAATGCAAACTTGACAGGAATTGAGATGGGACGCCATGTTGCGTTTGGAGAGCCACTGATGTGCCTAAACATTGAAACCCCCCACAAGTGACACCATTTTGGAAAGTAGACCCCCTAAGGAACTTATCTGGATGTGTGGTGAGCACTTTGACCCACCAAGTGCTTCACAGAAGTTTATAATGCAGAACCGTAAAAATAAAAAATCATATTTTTTCACAAAAATTATATTTTTGCCCCCAATTTTTTATTTTTCCAAGGGTAAGAGAAGAAATTGGACCTCAAAAGTTGTTGTCCAATTTGTCCTGAGTACGCTGATACCCCATATGTGGCAGTAAACCACTGTTTGGGCGCATGGGAGAGCTCGGAAGGGAAGGAGCGCAGTTTGACTTTTCAATGCAAAATTGACAGAAATTGAGATGGGACGCCATGTTGCGTTTGGAGAGCCACTGATGTGCCTAAACATTGAAACCCCCCACAAGTGACACCATTTTGGAAAGTAGACCCCCTAAGGAACTTATCTAGAGGTGTGGTGAGCACTTTGACCCACCAAGTGCTTCACAGAAGTTTATAATGCAGAACCGTAAAAATAAAAAATCATATTTTTTCACAAAAATTATATTTTTGCCCCCAATTTTTTATTTTTCCAAGGGTAAGAGAAGAAATTGGACCTCAAAAGTTGTTGTCCAATTTGTCCCGAGTACGCTGATACCCCATATGTGGCAGTAAACCACTGTTTGGGCGCATGGGAGAGCTCGGAAGGGAAGGAGCGCCGTTTGACTTTTCAATGCAAAATTGACAGGAATTGAGATGGGACGCCATGTTGCGTTTGGAGAGCCACTGATGTGCCTAAACATTGAAACCCCCCACAAGTGACACCATTTTGGAAAGTAGACCCCCTAAGGAACTTATCTGGATGTGTGGTGAGCACTTTGACCCACCAAGGGCTTCACAGAAGTTTATAATGCAGAGCCATAAAAATAAAACAAAATTTTTTTCCCACAAAAATTATTTTTTAGCCCCCAGTTTTGTATTTTCTCTAGGGTAAGAGGAGAAATTGGACCACAAAAGTTGTTGTCCAATTTGTCCTGAGTACGCTGATACCCCATATGTGGGGGGGAACCACCGTTTGGGCGCATGGGAGGGTTCGGAAGGGAAGGAGCGCCATTTGGAATGCAGACTTAGATGGAATGGTCTGCAGGCGTCACATTGCGTTTGCAGAGCCCCTAATGTACCTAAACAGTAGAAACCCCCCACAAGTGACACCATTTTGGAAAGTAGACCCCCTAAGGAACTCATCTTGATGTGTTGTGAGAGCTTTGAACCCCCAAGTATTTCACTACAGTTTATAACGCAGAGCCATGCAAATAAAAAATATTTTTTTTTCCACAAAAATTATATTTTAGCCCCCAGTTTTGTATTTTTCCAAGGTTAGCAGGAGAAATTGGACCCTAAATGTTGTTGTCCAATTTGTCCTGAGTACGCTGATACCCGATATGTGGGGGGGAACCACCGTTTGGGCGCATGGGAGGGCTCGGAAGGGAAGGAGCATCATTTGGAATGCAGACTTAGATGGATTGGTCTGCAGGCGTCACATTGCGTTTGCAGAGCCCCTAATGTACCTAAACAGTAGAAACCCCCCACAAGTGACCCCATATTGGAAACTAGACCCCTCAATGAACTTATCTAGATGTGTTGTGAGAACTTTGAACCCCCAAGTGTTTCACTACAGTTTATAACGCAGAGCCGTGAAAATAAAAAATCTTTTTGTTTTCCCACAAAAATTATTTTTTAGCCCCCAGTTTTGTATTTTCCCAAGGGTAACAGGAGAAATTGGTCCACAAAAGTTGTTGTCCAATTTGTCCTGAGTACGCTGATACCCGATATGTGGGGGGGAACCACCGTTTGGGCGCATGGGAGGGCTCGGAAGGGAAGGAGCATCATTTGGAATGCAGACTTAGATGGATTGGTCTGCAGGCGTCACATTGCGTTTGCAGAGCCCCTAATGTACCTAAACAGTAGAAACCCCCCACAAGTGACCCCATATTGGAAACTAGACCCCTCAATGAACTTATCTAGATGTGTTGTGAGAACTTTGAACCCCCAAGTGTTTCACTACAGTTTATAACGCAGAGCCGTGAAAATAAAAAATCTTTTTGTTTTCCCACAAAAATTATTTTTTAGCCCCCAGTTTTGTATTTTCCCAAGGGTAACAGGAGAAATTGGTCCACAAAAGTTGTTGTCCAATTTGTCCTGAGTACGCTGATACCCGATATGTGGGGGGGAACCACCGTTTGGGCGCATGGGAGGGCTCGGAAGGGAAGGAGCATCATTTGGAATGCAGACTTAGATGGATTGGTCTGCAGGCGTCACATTGCGTTTGCAGAGCCCCTAATGTACCTAAACAGTAGAAACCCCCCACAAGTGACCCCATATTGGAAACTAGACCCCTCAATGAACTTATCTAGATGTGTTGTGAGAACTTTGAACCCCCAAGTGTTTCACTACAGTTTATAACGCAGAGCCGTGAAAATAAAAAATCTTTTTGTTTTCCCACAAAAATTATTTTTTAGCCCCCAGTTTTGTATTTTCCCAAGGGTAACAGGAGAAATTGGTCCACAAAAGTTGTTGTCCAATTTGTCCTGAGTACGCTGATACCCCATATGTTGGGGTAAACCCCTGTTTGGGCACACAGGAGAGCTCGGAAGGGAAGGAGCACTGTTTTACTTTTTCAACGCAGAATTGGCTGGAATTGAGATCGGACGCCATGTCGTGTTTGGAGAGCCCCTGATGTGCCGAAACAGTGGAAACCCCCCAATTATAACTGAAACCCTAATCTAAACACACCCCTAACCCTAATTCCAACGGTAACCCTAACCACACCTCTAACCCTGACACACCCCTAACCCTAATCCCAACCCTATTCCCAACTGTAAATGTAATCTAAACCCTAACCCTAACTTTAGCCCCAACCCAAACTGTAGCCCCAACCCTAACCCTAGCCCTAACCCTAGCCCTAATCCTAGCCCTAACCCTAGCCCTAACCCTAGCCCTAACCCTAGCCCTAACCCTAGCCCTAACCCTAGCCCTAACCCTAGCCCTAACCCTAGCCCTAACCCTAACCCTAGCCCTAACCCTAGCCCTAACCCTAGCCCTAACCCTAGCCCTAGCCCTAACCCTAGCCCTAACCCTAGCCCTAATGGGAAAATGGAAATAAATACATTTTTTTTTATTTTTCCCTAACTAAGGGGGTGATGAAGGGGGGTTTGATTTACTTTTATAGCGAGTTTTTTAGCGGATTTTTATGATTGGCAGCCGTCACACACTGAAAGACCCTTTTTATTGCAAAAAATATTTTTTGCAATACCACATTTTGAGAGCTATAATTTTTCCATATTTTGGTCCACAGAGTCATGTGAGGTCTTGTTTTTTGCGGGACGAGTTGACGTTTTTATTGAAAACATTTTTGGGCACGTGACATTTTTTTATCGCTTTTTATTCCGATTTTTGTGAGGAAGAATGACCAAAAGCCAGCTATTCATGAATTTCTATTGGGGGAGGCGTTTATACCGTTCCGCGTTTGGTAAAATTGATAAATCAGTTTTATTCTTCGGGTCAGTACGATTACAGCGATACCTCATTTATATCATTTTTTTATGGTTTGGTGCTTTTATACGATAAAAACTATTTTACAGAAAAAATAATTATTTTTGCATCGCTTTATTCTCAGGACTATAACTTTTTTATTTTTTTGCTGATGATGCTGTATGGCGGCTCTTTTTTTGCGGGACAATATGACGCTTTCAGCGGTACCATGGTTATTTATATCTGTCCTTTTGATCGCGTGTTATTCCACTTTTTGTTCGGCGGTATGATAATAAAGCGTTGTTTTTTGCCTCGTTTTTTTTTTTTTTTTCTTACGGTGTTTACTGAAGGGGTTAACTAGTGGGCCAGTTTTATAGGTCGGGCCGTTACGGACGCGGCGATACTAAATATGTGTACTTTTATTGGTTTTTTTTTTTTATTTAGATGAAGAAATGTATTTATGGGAATAATATTTTTTTTTTTTTTTCATTATTTTGGAATATTTTTTTTTATTTTTTTTACACATTTGGAAATTTTTTTTTTTACTTTTTTACTTTGTCCCAGGGGGGGACATCACAGATCAGTGATCTGACAGTTTGCACAGCACTCTGTCAGATCACTGATCTGATAGGAGTGCAGGCTGCTTCACAGTGCCTGCTCTGAGCAGGCTCTGTGAAGCCACCTCCCTCCCTGCAGGACCCGGATCCGCGGCCATCTTGGATCCGGGGCTCGAGCAGGGAGGGAGGTGAGGAGACCCTCGCAGCAACGCGATCACATCGCGTTGCTGCGGGGGGCTCAGGGAAGCCCGCAGGGAGCCCCCTCCCTGCGCGGTGCTTCCCTGTACCGCCGGCACATCGCGATCATCTTTGATCGCGGTGTGCCAGGGGTTAATGTGCCGGGGGCGGTCCGTGACCGCTCCTGGCACATAGTGCCGGATGTCAGCTGCGATAAGCAGCTGACACCCGGCCGCGATCGGCCGCGCTCCCCCCGTGAGCGCGGCCGATCGGCTATGACGTACTATCCCGTCCAGGGTCAGATAAGCCCAGGGCACCTCGACGGGATAGTACGTCTAAGGTCACAGAGGGGTTAAAATATGAAGAAAAAAAAAACAGAAAAAAAGTTCAAATCACCCCCTTTCGCCTCATTCAAAATAAATCAAAAACCTACACATATTTGGTATCACCGTGTTCAGAATCGCCCGATCAATAAAAAAAAGATTAACCAGATCACAAAACGATGTAGTGAGAAAAAAAATCAAAGTGCCAGAATTACGTCTTTTTGGTCGCCGCAACATTGCATTCTCTAGCAAACTTTGTAATTTTTTTTTACCACGTAGGTCCCTTTCACACATCAGTTTTTTTTGCCATCAGTCACAATGGGTTGAATTTTGAAAAATACGAATCCGGCCACTGATGCCGCCGGATCTATTTTTTTCTCATAGACTTGTATTAGCGACAGATTGCGACGGATGTCCTCATGTTTCATCCGTTGTTCGAAAATTATTTGACCGGCAGCCGGAGACGACAGACAAAGTACATTTTTTGTGTACATCGAAAAATCGGACAGCAACGGATACGTCATTTGCTCGAATGGAAACCTATGGGTGCCAGATCTGTCAAATGACGGAATCCGGCGACGGATTCCGTTTTTTTAACTGAGCTTGTTCCGATTCATTTAGGATCCAATTAGCCAGATCCGCTAATCAGATCCGTCAAAAAAACAAATCCGTCACATCAGTTTTTCACAATCTGCGACGGATCCGTCGATCCGTTGAGTCAACGGATTGTGACTGACGGCAAAAAACTGATGTGTGAAAGGGGCCTCAGGTAAAAAAAAAAAACCTAGACATGTTTGGTGTCTACGAACTCGTAATGACCTGGAGAATCATAATCTCAAGTCAGATTTAGCATTTACTGAACCTAGCAAAAAAGCCAAACAAAAAAAACAGTGTGGGATTGCACTTTTTTTTGCAATTTCACCGCACTTGGAATTTTTTTCCTGCTTTCGAGTACACGACATGGTAAATCCAATAATGTCGTTCAAAAGTACAACTCGTCCTGCAAAAAACTAAGCCCTATTGATGAAAAAATAAAAAAAGTTAGGGCTGTGGAAAGAAGGGGAGCGAAAAACGCAAATGCAAAACTGAAAAAAGCTCCGGTCATGAAGGGGTTAATAATGGCTGCCAACAAAATCCCATGGGGCAACTGGGGCTTTTTCAGTTACATAGGAATATGATATGTGGATATTGTACGCCGAAAGACTTATCTGATCTTTAGGAAGACAAAAGTTCCCATTATATGTAATAATGAATGAAAAAAAAATAAAATAGAAATGATGTAAAAGAAATTTTACAATTACAACTATCCAAATCCATAATCCAGTCAGGAAAAAAGTAAACCTCACATTATAACAGTGTTATTAAAAATTACATTATTAAAGGATAGAAAGATGCGTTTCTTTTGTATCACACTAAGGGCTCATTCAGACGTCCAATTTTCTTGTGTGAGTTACATCCGTGATTTTGACAGATAACGAGCGTACCTGTGATAGCCTATGGTGCCATTCACATGGCTGTGATTTTTCGCGGACAGAGTGGTCCGGATAAAATCTTGAAGGCATGTCCCATTTTGTTTGGAGGTCTGATTCACAACCAACAATGCAAGTCTATGGGTGCGTGAAAAAATCGGACCAGGGTGAGAGCTGATTTTCATCAGGAAGGAAACGGCGGAGAAACTGAAAAGTGGAAGAAAAAAAAACAAAAAACAGACAAGCAAATAAAAAATAAACTTCAAAAAAAGTAGAAAATAAAGTTAAAAAAAGGCACAAAGCTCACAAAGTTAGAAAAAAACAGGTGCGGTGCCTCCTATTAAGAATTGGAGACCCCGTGTTTGCAAAGATTCACCTTAGTGTAGCATAGCCAACTGTGCAGACAGCAACTTGGAACAGTAGAGTCGTGTTGGGAGACAGGTGTGGCACCCCAGGAGTTCAGGTACCACAGTGGTATTGCCTTCCTCTCGGGGAGGGTGATGCCATGCCTGGAAACGAGGAGAATCCCTTCGGCAGGTAAGCTGTACATTCAACACATTCTGACTCCTGGCCAGAAGGGGGAGCTCTGAACCAGGTTTTAAGGGAGCTTCCCTTGATATACATTCTGGTCTGGAGGAGGAGTAATTCTGGAGACAGACACGACACAGGGAATCAGGTATGGAGCAAGAACTTAAAGCACCAAGACCTCAGGCTGGCAGGACACAGGGAAGCATGTAGTGATGCAGTTATACAAACAGAACAAGAGTTTTAACAGCAAGACACAGTTGTGTATCTTGGTGAGCCTTATAAAGGCCTAGGCAGATTATCACATAGGAGCCCGAGGGCCACTTGCCAAACCTGACATGGAGCAGAAAGCAGCAGCCATAGGAGAAGTATATGAAGCCTCGCCGAGGTGAGGCAGATGCGTAACATAAGGACTGGTAGGAACTTGAGTTTTATGTGAGAGAGGTACAGGGCAGTAGTCGTGGCTGAAAGCATTTGCGTTAGCGTGCCCGGCCTTCCCATCACATGAACACACTGTCCATAGCTCTGCATACCTGAGGCTTCTTCACCTGCATCGTCAGGACCCTCTGCACGTTCCTGGAAGCTTCCTCGGTCCAGTTTTTCACAAAATGAGCCACAGTCCAAATTAGCTTTCAAACAAACAACTTTACTGATCTTCGTACACAGCACATCTATATTCGTTCCAGCATCAGCATCAGTTTTCACATCATGCAACTCTTCTTCTGTCCCTGTCCTCCTCTCTCTGTCACTAAGATCGCTTCTGGGACGGACCGTACCTTTCTGTTCTTCAGCATCCTCCCTGTGCAGGCTTTCTCTGTTTGAGTGCTCCCTCAGCCATTTTGCACAAGTCCTGTGGGCATCAGCCCAAGCAATAAGCTGCCACATGGTGAGTGACCTGCCCTTACTGCCTAGTCTTCCCTAGCAATTGCAGTTCCCACTAAATCTACACTGCTAGCAATGTTGCTGCTGCTTCTTCTGATGATGTCCTGACCACCAATACTAGATGGCTGGGCCTTACTCTTTTCACCGTTGCATGGCACGGTGCTGCACGGGGCTATCTAGCCCAGAGGTCCCCAACTCCAGTCCTCAAGGCCCACCAACAGGTCATGTTTTCAGGATTTCCTTAGTCTTGCCCAGGTAATAATTGCATCACCTGTGCAATGCAAAGGAAATCCTGAAAACATGACCTGTTGGTGGGCCTTGAGGACTGGAGTTGGGGACCTCTGATCTAGCCCACCCGAGCTAAACGGGCACCCTGGCCCTGACTGACTCTATCAGGAAGTCTTTCCTGCCTTATCCACTGTGATCTCTCCTATGTTAACCATCTACTATAATATATACAGTTCTATGATCTATGTGCCCCCATCTAGTGGCTAAAGGTAGAACTGTGCTTTGCCTACAATCACATATTAAACATTGTGCTACAGAAGCTAAAATATTATAAATATGTATACAGCACTAGACAAAGAGAATTATAAAATCCTAACAAACCATATTTACATTGTACCAGGACGTGGTTTAAAAAGGGGTTAGATGCCGATACTGTCCATTGTAACCCCTTACATGTATGCCCCATTTTGTACATTGCCGTGGCACTTTTCCAAAAAGAGGTTCAAGAAAAGCAGTTGTGATAAAACACCCAAAATGTACTAAACTGTGCAACTGAAAACTGAGATACAACAGGTAAGATTCAGTGGAGCTGAATAAGCTAGAGTGCACATGGAACAGTAGAGCTGTAAATGTTGGACAGCTGCTTGGAATAGGAGAGACGTTTTTTGGGAACAGGCACATTGATACAGCAAAGCTGATGCAAACAACACAGAAGAGTTTGTCAGGAGGTGCACTTAATCTACACATACGGTAGCCAGCATGTGATGAACTGCCTGAATACTCAGGCGAAGTGCGGCCACCTGAGCAGGCATAGAAGAGTGAAGTTACCATGGTAAACAGATATGCAAAAGAGGAGAGGGAGATGGGGGAGCAGAGCCTGGTCCCTTTACGAAGACACGCGAGTTCCCCCATTAGGTGACCCCATATAAAATGGGGTGTAGCATAGATGAAGCAGTGTGGCTTAAAACGTGAAAAAATGCATCAAATTTCAACACAAAAGATTCCCCAAATTAAGTCAATAAAAAGGTGGTGTAAACTTAGAGAAAAGTGTCAAAAGATGCGCCAAGTTTATGATCAGCGTCAGCAGTTTAAGGCCGGCGTCACACTTGCGAGTTTTACGGACGTAAGAGCGCAGAAACTACGTCCATAAAACTTGCAAAAAATACGGCATAATTATTCTCTATGCCCCTGCTCCTATCTGCCATATTAAACTGATCCGTATTATACGGCTTTCTACGGCCGTAGAAAATCGCAGCATGCTGCGTTTGTCACCGTATTGCGCAAATAAAACGTCAATGAAAGTCTATGGAAGCCAGAAAAATACGGATCACACACGGACCAGCAGTGTGACTTGCGAGGAATACGCAGCGGTGTTAGAGAGAAAAGCCGGTAATTCAATTACCGGCTTTTGCTTTCTCCTTCCTAAACCCGACATGATATGAGACCTGGTTTACATACAGTAAACCATCTCATATCCCCATTTTTTTTGCATATTCCACACTACTAATGTCAGTAGTGTGTATGTGCAAAATTTGGCCGTTCTAGATAGTAAAATAAGGGGTTAAATGGCGGAAAAAATTGGCGTGGGCTCCCGCACAATTTTCTCCGCCAGAGTAGTAAAGCCAGTGACTGAGGGCAGATATTAATAGCCTTGAGAGGGTCCACGGTTATTGGCCCCCCCCGACTAAAAACACCTGCCCCCAGCCACCCCAGAAAAGGCACATCTGGAAGATGCGCCTATTCTGGCACTTGGCCACTCTCTTCCCATTCCCGTGTAGCAGTGGGATATGGGGTAATGAAGGGTTAATGTCACCTTGCTATTGTAAGGTGACATTAAGCCTAATTAATAATGGAGAGGCGTCAATTATGACACCTATCCATTATTAATCCAATACTAGTAAAGGGTTAAAAAAACACACACATTATTAAAAATTAATTTATTGAAAAAATCACAAAGGCTGTTGTATTAATTTATTATACTCTCAATCCACTCACTGAAGACTCTCGATCTGTAAATAAAAAAAAATAATAAACCAACAATATACTTACCTTCCGAGGATCTGGCACGTCCAACGATGTAGGTCCATCTGAAGGGGTTAAAATATTTTGCAGACACGAGCTCCGCTAATGCAGGATGCTCATTTCTGGAAAACCCCGGAGAATGAAGCTAAATATAGGTCAATGATCTATATTTAGCTTCATTTGCGGTGAGGCGCCCTCTGCTGGCTGTTCCTAGATCGTGGGAACTTTCCTAGAAAGCTCCCTGGCTCGAGATCATAAGAGGGCGCCCTCTGCTGGTTGTCCTCATATGAACTCGAGCAAGGGAGCTTTCGAGGAAAGTTCCCACGATCTAGGAACAGCCAGCAGAGGGCGCCTCACTGCAAATGAAGCTAAATATAGCTCATTGACCTATATTTAGCTTCATTCGCCGGGGTTTTGCAGAAATGAGCATCCTGCATTAGCGGAGCTCGTGTCTGCAAAATATTTTAACCCCTTCAGATGGATCTACATCGTTGGACATGCCAGATTCTCGGAAGATATGTATATTGTTGGTTTATTTTTTTTTTTTAATTTACAGATCGAGAGTCTTCAGTGAGTGGATTGAGAGTAGAATAAATTAATACAACAACCTTTGTGATTTTTTCAATAAATTAATTTTTAATAATGTGTGTGTGTATTTTTTTTAACCCTTTACTAGTATTGGATTAATAATGGATAGGTGTCATAATTGACGCCTCTCCATTATTAATTTGGCTTAATGTCACCTTACAATAGCAAGGTGGCATTAACCCTTCATTACCCCATATCCCACCGCTACACGGGAATGGGAAGAGAGTGGCCAAGTGCCAGAATAGGCGCATCTTCCAGATGTGCCTTTTCTGGGGTGGCTGGGGGCAGGTGTTTTTAGCCAGGGGGGGCAATAACCGTGGACCCTCTCCAGGCTATTAATATCTGCCCTCAGTCACTGGCTTTACTACTCTGGCGGAGAAAATTGTGCGGGAGCCCACGCCAATTTTTTCCGCCATTTAACCCCTTAATTTAATAGCTAGAACGGCCAAATTTTGCACACACACACTACTAACATTAGTAGTGTGGAATATGCAAAAAAATGGTGATATGAGACATGGTTTACTGTATGTAACCAGGTCTCATATCATGTCGGGTTTGTGAAGGAGATAGCAAAAGCCGGTAATTGAATTACCGGCTTTCTGCTATCTCGCGCTGTATGAAGTAATAATATATATACATATATGTGTCTCCCTGACATATAGAGAGAGAGAGAGAGAGAGAGAGAGACAGTATATATGTTTTATTTTTTTTTTAACACATGGATCCCTTGCATAGCCGTATGTCGGTTTTGCAAGCCTGCGATAAAAACACGCAGTACGGATGCCATACGGATTACATACGGAGGATGCCATGCGCAAAAAACGGTGACACACCCTGCCTACGGAGGAGCTACGGACCACTATTTTCGGGACATTTCAGCGTATTACGGCTGTAATATACGGACCGTATTTTCATACGCTGTGTGTGACGCCGGCCTAATACTCTCTAATCTAAGTTTACACTGTCTCAATATGGGACGAGGTTAGTAAATCCACTCACAAAAAGATATTGGGGTCCAGTGATTATACTTTTTACACAAATTTTTTTTGCACAGTTGTTTTTTTGTGTAAGTGGGTGATCACAGACATTCTTAGGAAAGTTTACGACTAAAGACTTTATAAAAAGGAGCAACATTTTTGTGCAATTCTACTCCACTGCCTTGATGTTAAAGATTCCTGTAGTAACATTTGTCTTAGGTTTGAAAATCTTTATTCTATTTTTTCACTATTTTGACATTTGATATTAAAGACATTTCATCAGATTTTTTAGGGGTAACATGCAACATTTTGGTACCAAAATATTATTTAATTTGTACTCTTCTTTTAAACTATTTTTTATTGTTTTCCGCCTGTTATTGATTAACTCCAAATTCTTCATTTAGTTTGCATCTTTACTGATACTTTATGCGTTCGCTTATTTATTTTGATTTTCTGCACAAATGCTTTCCAGTTCCCCACCCTTTCAGTGATCTTTTATGGATTTTCCAAATCAAATTTTGCTTAATTTTAGGGGATCTTACAACTTTTTTTCCTCTAAAAAAGTGGAAAAATATTATTAAAGGCAAAAAAAAAAATCACTTTACCTCCCCATAGAGAGATTTAAATTGCACACGCGTAATTTTCACAAATCTTTTGCAACATTCTATTGGATCGTGCAACTTTTTGCTCTAAAAAGGTGCAAAAAAAAAAAGGCAAAAGACAAAAATAAGAAAGAATTTTTGATTTTTGAAAAAATTCATGCACTAGTCATGTTGAAGAACTTGATACAAAACAACGTCAATAGGACAAAAAATGAAAAATAACTAAAAAAATAATGCAAATGATAAATGGAGCTTGAAGGGTTTAAAGGGACTCTGTCACCTGAATTTGGCGGGACTGGTTTTGGGTCATATGGGCGGAGTTTTCAGGTGTTTGATTCACCCTTTCCTTACCCGCTGGCTGCATGCTGGCTGCAATATTGGATTGAAGTTCATTCTCTGTCCTCCATAGTACACGCCTGTGCAAAGCAATCTTGCCTTGTGCAGGTGTGTACTATGGAGGACAGAGAATGAACTTCAATCCAATATTGCAGCCAGCATGCAGCCAGCGGGTAAGGAAAGGGTGAATCAAACACCTGAAAACTCCGCCCATATGACCCAAAACCAGTCCCGCCAAATTCAGGTGACAGGTTCCCTTTAAAGCTCCTAGTAAATACGGCACATTTAGCTTGGTATATCCCCTCATTATAGATTTTTTTTTTTAAAGGTGATGTGACATACAAACCGCAGTTCTAGTTTTTATTTTTTTTACTTTTTTTTTACTATAATTTACTATATCCATTGCAAAGAAAAAGTGATATTTTATTAGTTTGTGTGGAAATAAAAATCTTCTATTTTCTGACATTTCTAAATGTTGGCTTTCTTTCACTTTGGCCTCAGTAAACTTATCTTTTTTTCTGTCTGAAGGTCTGACTGTCAACCGAGTTATGTTTGGCGTCATGTAAAAGTTCACCAAATTCACCCTAAATTTACATACTTGACCCAAAGTTCGTCAGCCTAGTAAAAAAAAATGTTCCAAACTCCAAAAAAGTGACTTTAAAAAGCCAAAACTACTTATCGATGAGAAGTCCACGAAGACTTGGCGCTTGACTTTGACACAGGAGGTCGTGTCTCTAGAAGTCCGACGTGGACTTTTTTTTCCAGACGTGCTCCGATTTGTGAAACCCTTTAGCTGATGAGGACAAGTTGGCGCAGCGTCTGCCATAAATCAGCATTCTCCTCCTGACGTCCTCCAGCCTCTTGGATGGCTCTTATCCCCTGATCCGCACGTCTTGCGCTCCAGCTGCGGGCATCTACATGAGATTCTTGTCTCTTACAAGTGATGCTCAGGAATGCAGATAATTCGCAATCAATAACGGAGCATATTTTTCTGGACAGCGGCTGATTTATTAAAGAGCAGGAGATGATGAAAAAGACCAATCTGCAATAATAATGGGAGTTAACCTTTACTCTTCTCTTTGATAAATGAAGCGAAGAAGAAATTCTTAAAATAATTTTTTTTGCCAATGTAAAAGTGTTTTATTTTTTTACCGTGTAACATTCCTGGGAAAGTTCTTGTCATAGGACATTATCATTTTTATCATCTTTAAAATATGTGAAAAATTCAAGAAAAAAAATTACTTACCATAAGTTCTATTTTTTAACCCCTATTCTGACATATGACGTACTATCCCGTCGAGGTGGGGTGGGCCCGTATGACCACCGACAGGATAGTACGTCATATGCGTGAGCGCGGCTGATCGTGGCCGGGTGTCAGCTGACTATCGCAGCTGACATCCGGCACTATGTGCCAGGAGCGGTCATGGACCGCCCCCGGCACATTAACCCTCGGCACACTGTGATCAAACATGATCGCAGTGTTCCGGCGGTATAGGGAAGCATCGCGCAGGGAGGAGGCTCCCTGCGGGCTTCCCTGAGACCCTCGGAGCAACGCGATGTGATCGTGTTGCTGCGAGGGTCTCTTACCTCCTCCGCCCTGCAGCAGGCCTGGATCCAAAATGGCCGCGGCATCCTGGTCCTGCAGGGAGGTGGCTGCACTGCATCTGCTCAGAGCAGGCGCCCGGAAGCCTCCAGAAGTGCACGTCAGATCGCTGATCTGACACAGTACACAGCAAAGTGTCAGATCAGCGATCTCACACTATAACATGATGCCCCCCCCTCCAGGGGCAATGTCATAGTGTAAAAAAAAAAATATTCACATGGGTAAAAAAAAAATTTTTAAATCCCCCCCCCCAAAATATTGTTCCTATAAATACATTTCTCTATCAAAATAATAAAATAAAATTAAAAGTACACATATTTAGTATCGCCGCGTCCGTAACGACCCAACCTATAAAAGTATATCACTAGTTAACCACTTCAGCGAACACCGTAAAAAAAAAAAAAAAAAACGAGGCAAAAAACAACGCTTTATTATCATACCGCCAAACAAAAAGTGGAATAACACACGATCAAAAAGACTGATATAAATAACCATGGTACCGCTGAAAACGACATCTGGTCCTGCAAATAAAGGAGCCACCATACAGCATCATCAGCAAAAAATTAAAAAAGTTATAGTCCTGAGAATAAAGCGATGCCAAAATAATTATTTTTTCTGTAAAATAGTTTTTATCATATAAAAGCGCCAAAACATAAAAAAAATTATATAAATGAGGTATCGCTGTAATCGTACTGACCCTAAGAATAAAACTGCTTTATCCATTTTACCAAACGCGGAACGGTATAAACGCCTCCCCCAAAAGAAATTCATGAATAGCTGGTTTTTGGTCATTCTGCCTCACAAAAATCAGAATAAAAAGCGATCAAAAAATGTCACGTGCGCGAAAATGTTACCAATAAAAACGTCAACTCGTCCCGCAAAAAACAAAGACCTCACATGACTCTGTGGACCCAAATATGGAAAAATTATAGCTCTCAAAATGTGGTAACGCAAAAAATATTTTTTGCAATAAAAAGCGTCTTTCAGTGTGTGACGGCTGCCAATCATAAAAATCCGCTAAAAAACCCACTATAAAAGTAAATCAAACACCCCTTCATCACCCCCTTAGTTAGGGAAAAATTTTAAAATTTAAAAAATGTATTTATTTCCATTTTCCCATTAGGGTTAGGGCTAGGGTTAGGGCTAGTGCTAGGGTTAGGGCTAGGGTTAGGGTTAGGGCTAGAGTTAGGGTTAGGGTTAGGGCTAGGGTTAGGGTTACAGCTAGGGTTAGGGCTAGGGCTAGGGTTGGGGCTAGGGTTAAGGCTACAGTTAGGGTTGGGGCTAAAGTTAGGGTTGGGGTTGGTGCTAAAGTTAGGGTTAGGGTTTGGATTACATTTACGGTTGGCAATAGGGTTGGGATTAGGGTTAGGGGTGTGTCAGGGTTAGGGGTGTGGTTAGGGTTACTGTTCAGATTAGGGTTAGGGGTGTACTTGGATTAGAGTTTCAGTTATAATTGGGGGGTTTCCACTGTTTAGGCACATCAGGGGCTCTCTAAACACGACATGGCGTCCGATCTCAATTCCAGCCAATTCTGCGTTGATAAAGTAAAACAGTGCTCCTTCCCTTCCAAGCTCTCCCGTGTGCCCACACTGGGGTTTACCCCAACATATGGGGTATCAGCGTACTCAGGAAACGAGGGAGATCCAGCTCCAGGAAAGAGAAATTGTCTCTGATAAAATCCAAAATAGCTTTATTGTCATGAAAAAATTTAAAATGTGGACTCCAATGACAAGTGGTATAACAAAGGAATCACATAGCAGCACTCACTGCACTGAACGCGTTTCGAACACAGCTGTGTTCTTAGTCCTCAGTATGAGGAGTGAGAGCTGCTATGTGATTCCTTTGTTATACCACTTGTCATTGGAGTCCACATTTTAAATTTTTTCATGACAATAAAGCTATTTTGGATTTTATCAGAGACTATTTCTCTTTCCTGGAGCTGGATCTCCCTCGTTTCTTTTGTATCCATGACATTGTTGGCTGCACGCTTGATCCTTGCTCGGATTTCTTCTTGGAATTTGGACTCCATTTGGGTGAGCTGAAGATTTTTTCCCTTTTTTACATCAGCGTACTCAGGACAAATTGGACAACAACTTTTGGGGTCCAATTTCCCTGTTACCTTTGGGAAAATACAAAACTAGGGGCAAAAATATAATTTTTGTGGGAAAAAAAGATTTTTTATTTTCACGGCTCTGCGCTGTAAACTGTATTGAAACACTTAGGGGTTCAAAGTTCTCACAACACATCTAGATAAGTTCCTTGGGTGGTCTAGTTTCCAATATGGGGTCACTTGTGGGGGGTTTCTACTGTTTAGGTACATTAGGGGCTCTGCAAACGCAATGTGACGCCTGCAGACCATTCCATCTTAATCTGCATTCCAAATGGCGCTCCTTCCCTTCAGAGCTCTGACATGCGCTCAAATGGTGGTTCCCCCCCACATATCAGGTATCAGCGTACTCAGGAAAAATTGGACAACAACTTTAAGGGTCCAATTTCAACTGTTACCCTTGGAAAAATACAAAACTGGGGGCTAAAAAATAATTTTTGTGGAAAAAGATTTTTTATTTTTCCGGCTCTGCGTTATAAACTGTAGTGAAACACTTGGGGGTTCAAAGCTCTCACAACACATCTAGATGAGTTCCTTAGGGGGGTCTACTTTCCAAAATGGTGTCACTTGTGGGGAGTTTCAATGTTTAGGCACATCAGTGGCTCTCTAAACGCAACATGGCATCCCATTTCAATTCCAGTCAATTTTGCATTGAAAAGTCAAATGGCGCTCCTTCCCTTCCGAGCTCTGCCATGCGCCCAAACAGTGGTTTACCCCCACATATGGGGTAACAGCGTACTCAGGACAAATTGTACAACTTTTGGGGTCCAATTTCTTCTCTTACCCTTGGTGAAATATAAAATTTGGGGCAAAATGATCATTTTTGTGAAAAAATATGATTTTTTATTTTTACGGGTCTGCATTATAAACTTCTGTGAAGCAAACGCCAGAAGCCTGACAAACAAGATGGAAGAACTAGAAGCAGAAATATCTACAGGTAACTTTGACATAGTGGGAATAACCGAGACATGGTTAGATGAAAGCTATGACTGGGCAGTTAACTTACAGGGTTACAGTCTGTTTAGAAAGGATCGTAAAAATCGGAGAGGAGGAGGGGTTTGTCTCTATGTAAAGTCTTGTCTAAAGTCCACTTTAAGGGAGGATATTAGCGAAGGGAATGAGGATGTCGAGTCCATATGGGTTGAAATTCATGGAGGGAAAAATGGTAACAAAATTCTCATTGGGGTCTGTTACAAACCCCCAAATATAACAGAAAGCATGGAAAGTCTACTTCTAAAGCAGATAGATGAAGCTGCAACCCATAATGAGGTCCTGGTTATGGGGGACTTTAACTACCCGGATATTAACTGGGAAACAGAAACCTGTGAAACCCATAAAGGCAACAGGTTTCTGCTAATAACCAAGAAAAATTATCTTTCACAATTGGTGCAGAATCCAACCAGAGGAGCAGCACTTTTAGACCTAATACTATCTAATAGACCTGACAGAATAACAAATCTGCAGGTGGTTGGGCATTTAGGAAATAGCGACCACAATATTGTGCAGTTTCACCTGTCTTTCACTAGGGGGACTTGTCAGGGAGTCACAAAAACATTGAACTTTAGGAAGGCAAAGTTTGAACAGCTTAGAGATGCCCTTAATCTGGTAGACTGGGACAATATCCTCAGAAATGAGAATACAGATAATAAATGGGAAATGTTTAAGAACATCCTAAATAGGCAGTGTAAGCGGTTTATACCTTGTGGGAATAAAAGGACTAGAAATAGGAAAAACCCAATGTGGCTAAACAAAGAAGTAAGACAGGCAATTAACAGTAAAAAGAAAGCATTTGCACTACTAAAGCAGGATGGCACCATTGAAGCTCTAAAAAACTATAGGGAGAAAAATACTTTATCTAAAAAACTAATTAAAGCTGCCAAAAAGGAAACAGAGAAGCACATTGCTAAGGAGAGTAAAACTAATCCCAAACTGTTCTTCAACTATATCAATAGTAAAAGAATAAAAACTGAAAATGTAGGCCCCTTAAAAAATAGTGAGGAAAGAATGGTTGTAGATGACGAGGAAAAAGCTAACATATTAAACACCTTCTTCTCCACGGTATTCACGGTGGAAAATGAAATGCTAGGTGAAATCCCAAGAAACAATGAAAACCCTATATTAAGAGTCACCAATCTAACCCAAGAAGAGGTGCAAAACCGGCTAAATAAGATTAAAATAGATAAATCTCCGGGTCCGGATGGCATACACCCACGAGTACTAAGAGAACTAAGTAATGTAATAGATAAACCATTATTTCTTATTTTTAGTGACTCTATAGCGACAGGGTCTGTTCCGCAGGACTGGCGCATAGCAAATGTGGTGCCAATATTCAAAAAGGGCTCTAAAAGTGAACCTGGAAATTATAGGCCAGTAAGTCTAACCTCTATTGTTGGTAAAATATTTGAAGGGTTTCTGAGGGATGTTATTCTGGATTATCTCAATGAGAATAACTGTTTAACTCCATATCAGCATGGGTTTATGAGAAATCGCTCCTGTCAAACCAATCTAATCAGTTTTTATGAAGAGGTAAGCTATAGACTGGACCACGGTGAGTCATTGGACGTGGTATATCTCGATTTTTCCAAAGCGTTTGATACCGTGCCGCACAAGAGGTTGGTACACAAAATGAGAATGCTTGGTCTGGGGGAAAATGTGTGTAAATGGGTTAGTAACTGGCTTAGTGATAGAAAGCAGAGGGTGGTTATAAATGGTATAGTCTCTAACTGGGTCGCTGTGACCAGTGGGGTACCGCAGGGGTCGGTATTGGGACCTGTTCTCTTCAACATATTCATTAATGATCTGGTAGAAGGTTTACACAGTAAAATATCGATATTTGCAGATGATACAAAACTATGTAAAGCAGTTAATACAAGAGAAGATAGTATTCTGCTACAGATGGATCTGGATAAGTTGGAAACTTGGGCTGAAAGGTGGCAGATGAGGTTTAACAATGATAAATGTAAGGTTATACACATGGGAAGAGGGAATCAATATCACCATTACACACTGAATGGGAAACCACTGGGTAAATCTGACAGGGAGAAGGACTTGGGGATCCTAGTTAATGATAAACTTACCTGGAGCAGCCAGTGCCAGGCAGCAGCTGCCAAGGCAAACAGGATCATGGGGTGCATTAAAAGAGGTCTGGATACACATGATGAGAGCATTATACTGCCTCTGTACAAATCCCTAGTTAGACCGCACATGGAGTACTGTGTCCAGTTTTGGGCACCGGTGCTCAGGAAGGATATAATGGAACTAGAGAGAGTACAAAGGAGGGCAACAAAATTAATAAAGGGGATGGGAGAACTACAATACCCAGATAGATTAGCGAAATTAGGATTATTTAGTCTAGAAAAAAGACGACTGAGGGGCGATCTAATAACCATGTATAAGTATATAAGGGGACAATACAAATATCTCGCTGAGGATCTGTTTATACCAAGGAAGGTGACGGGCACAAGGGGGCATTCTTTGCGTCTGGAAGAGAGAAGGTTTTTCCACCAACATAGAAGAGGATTCTTTACTGTTAGGGCAGTGAGAATCTGGAATTGCTTGCCTGAGGAGGTGGTGATGGCGAACTCAGTCGAGGGGTTCAAGAGAGGCCTGGATGTCTTCCTGGAGCAGAACAATATTGTATCATACAATTATTAGGTTCTGTAGAAGGACGTAGATCTGGGTATTTATTATGATGGAATATAGGCTGAACTGGATGGACAAATGTCTTTTTTCGGCCTTACTAACTATGTTACTATGTTACTATGTTACTTGGTGGGTCAAAGTGCTCACCACACATCTAGATAAGTTCCTTAGGAGGTCTACTTTCCAAAATGGTGTAACTTGTGGGGGGTTTCAATGTTTAGGCACATCAGGGGCTCTCCAAACGCATCATGGCGTCCCATCTCAATTCCAGTCAATTTTGCATTGAAAAGTCAAATGGCGTTCCTTCGCTTCCGAGCTCTGTCATGCGCCCAAACAGTGGTTTACCCCCACATATGGCGTATCAGCGTACTCAGGACAAATTGTACAACAACTTTTGTGGTCCATTTTCTCCTTTTATCCTTGGTAAAATAAAACAAATTGGAGCTGAATTAAATTTTTTGTGAAAAAAAGTTAAATGTTCATTTTTAGGGTTGAGCGAAACGGATCGGTCATTTTCATAAATCGGCGACTTTTAGGCAAAGTCGGGTTTCATGAAACCCGAACCGATCCTACAGTGGGATCGGCCATGCGGTACACGATCAGAGCGCCAAAGTCATGTTTCATATGATGCTGTCACCGCCGTTTTTCATCCAATGAAGGTGGACGCAGAGTGTGGGCAGTGTGATGACATAGGTCTCGGTCCCCACCATCTTTGAGAAGGGCATGGCAGTGATTGGCTTGCTGTCTGTGGTGTCACAGGGGGTATAAAGGGGCGTGCACGCCGACCGCCATCTTACTTCTGCCGATCTGAGCACAGGGAGAGGTGTTGCTGCAGTTAGTCAGAAGCAGGGACAGAGTTAGGGAGGAAATATATACCCCCAAACCGCTTGTGCTGGAGCGATTTTCACTGTCCCACACCACCTTTTTGTGCAGGGACAGTGGAGGTCGTATTTTAGTGCAGCAGCTGCATAGCTGTGTGCACGGTGCTGTGCAAACCAACTGCTTTTTTTAAAGCAAAATTCCTGTTGCTCTTTTCTGCACAGTTACCTATCTTGCTTATTTGTCCACATTTTTGTGTTAAGCAGTCCTTTTTATTGCTGCCATACTTGTCCTGAGCTCATTGTAGGGAGCTTGTTATTTTTTTTATTTATTTATTTATTTTTAAATAATAATTCCAGCCACTTTCTGGCACGTTCATAGTTTACTGTTATATCACTGGGCCAGAGTTGTGCTTCTGTTTCTCCCCCCCCAAAAAAGGGAGATTAAAATTCGCACACAGTGTATATTCTGCTGTACTGCTAGTGTGTCGTATATATCAGGCAGCCACTTTCTGCCACATTCATAGTTTACTGTTAAACCACTGGGCCAGAGTTGTGCTTCTGTGTCTCCCCCCCAAAAAAGGGAGATTAAAATTCGCACACAGTGTATATTCTGCTGTACTGCTAGTGTGTCATATATATCAGGCAGCCACTTTCTGCCACGTTCATAGTTTACTGTTATACCACTGGGCCAGAGTTGTGCTTCTGTGTCTCCCCCCCAAAAATGAGGAAGTCTGGTGGAAGAGGCCGTGGGCGGGGGTTGTCAGCTGGTACTGATGGTGGTGCTGCATCTGGTGGTAGTGGCAAAAGCACAGTAGCACCTAAGGCTGGAGGTGTTGAGCCTGCGTCATCGTCTGGCTACACAAGGCCTCGAAGGCTCCCTTACCTGGGAGTAGGAAAACAGCTTTTAAAGCCGGAGCAGCAGGAAAAAGTTTTGGCTTTCCTTGCTGACTCAGCCTCTAGCTCTTTGGCCTCCTCTTCCCAAAGTTCAAAATGTCACAGCAGCCAGTCGTCACTGGATGCTCCCGGTCAGGAACAAGACGTTTCCTTGTGTCCTTCTCCCAAACCAAAAGTGAAGGATGCGTCAGGCGACACAACAGGTAATATCAAAGAAATGTTACCACTATCATGAAGTACAATATGTCACGAGAAAACAATGTCAGAATCACCGGGAACCATTGAAGCTTTCTAGAGTTATTATAACCTCATAAAGGGACAGTGGTCAGAATTGTAAAAATTGGCCCGGTCATTAACATGCAAACCAACCTTGGGGGTAAAGGGGTTAAGATATTTAGCAATCATCAGTTATGATTTTTTTCTGCATAGATCATTCTGGCAATGGGGATGCTAAATATTTCAACATCATATCAATGGATGCTTTTTAGTAGATTTTTGTAGACTTTTTATGTATTTTTCACAGGAAAAAACATTTGTTTTTATCAGTTATTGTGTTTCCTTTGTTTCTTTTTATTCTAAATAAATAAATAAATATATTAGAAAAGGTTCTCTAATAAAACACAGGCAGCTGCTACGGCATCTATGTTCCCTCTTGCAACCAGCAAAAATAATTAACAAGTTCTAAGGTCCTTGAATGGACCCTGGGAGTGTCCATTACTTTTAGAAAGGTGCACCTTATCCTTCATTCCCTTTGTATGGGCTACAAGGTGACTTTGGCCACAACGCAGGTTTTGCGGCCAAAGCGCACTGTATGTTTCTGTTTCATCACAGTATAGTGCAATTGAATGGGGTCACATTGTGATCCTCAAGGTATCTTGACAACAACAAGCAACTTGTAAAAATTCCAATGGTCTCTGACTTTTTTGCAATTTGCTTGTCGGGGACAGTTGTGGGTCAAATTGTGACCCCATTCACATGCACTGGGCTGCAGTGTAATAATGTAGCGATCTTAGTCAACATTAGTCTTGGCACTGAATCTGTTATTCACTGATTTTTCCATTTTTTTCGAATATGCGCCATTTGAGTGGGGTCGTGACTATGATGGGTAGATTCACTCTTGATTCTGTTCATGGAAACCATATTGGGAACTTACACTCACTGATGCCATAGAACTGGAGATGTGGAGACTTGGATGCTGGAGAGCTGTGCATCAGAACTGAAGAAGTGGAGACTTGGGATGTAGGAGAGTTGTACAGCAGAACTTAAGAAGTGGAGATTTGAATATGGCAGAGTTGTGCAGCAGAATTGGAAATTTGGATGTAGCAGAGATGTGAAGCAGAGCTAAAGTAGTGTAGAATCGGATGTGGCAGAGCTGAGCAGCAGAACTGAAGAAGTGGAGACTTTGAAGTAGCAGAGCTGAGTAGCAGAACTGGAGAAATGGAAACGTATATGTAGCAGATATGTGCATCAGCACGTGATACTTGGATGTAGTAAGGTTCTGCAGCAGAACTTGAGAAGTGAAATCTTGGATGCAGTAGTGCTGGCAGCAGAACTGAAGAAGCGTAGACTTGGATGTGGCAGAGCTGTCCAGCAGAACTGGAGAATTGTATGGGGCAGAGCAGTGCAGCAGAACTAGAGAAATGGAAAATTGGATGTGGCAGAGATGTGCAACAGAACTGGAGAAGTGTAGACTTGAATGTAGCAGATCCGTGCAGAAGAACTGGAAAAGTGGACAACTGGGTGTGACAGAGATGTGCAACAGAACTGGAGAAATGGAGAATTGGATGAAGCAGGGCTGTGCAGCAGAAGTGGAGAATTGGATGTGGCAGAGCTGTGCAGCAGAACTGGAGACTGGAATGTATCAGAGCTGAGCAGCACAATTAACAAACTGTCTTTTGTTACAGCCATATATTTCACATAGTAATTCATAGTCCAGAGCGGCTGCTGTCAAATTTTCTGCATCCCAGTTCCTATGTTTGCGTTCATAGTCACACATCCCTTTTTCCATATCAATAGTGTCACGATCAGCTGCGGCCGCCAATGCGGCCCAGCCCATAGACGCCCCCAAGCCGACCAACCTCAGAAGGCGTGGGGCGCGCGTCCCCCGGAGACGCAATACGGACCCTTTAAACCGCAGAGGGGGACCCGGGCCTACCCGAACTAGGGGAGGGCAGAGACCGGGGTTCTGTGGCAGCTGAGCATGTGGACAAGGAAAGAGACACGTAGGATGTGATTACACCGATACTCAGGTATAGAGAAAGTAAAGCTTACTAAAGTAAAGTCACACAGTACATAAACAAAACATGCTGATGTCAGGCTCCCAATTCCACACCTCAGAAGGGTACCACCCAGTGGACCCCAAGGCACCAACGGATCACCGAGGCACAGATAGGCGGTACACGAGGACATCAGGGCACAGGCAAGACATCAGGATACAGACAGGACATCAGGACATCTAGACTCAGGAAAGACCTCAGGACATCAGGACACAGGCAGGGCATCAGGACATAGGAATACTGGATAGACATCTGGGACACTGGCGTGGCAGCCCAGGTCATCAGTTACATCGGGATATCAGAAACAAGGAGGACATCAGGACATCAGGGAACAGACAGGATATCAGGACATCAGGGTCCATGAGGTCATCAAGACACAGGCAGGACATCAGGGTAAACGAGGACATCAAGGTGCGGGCAAGACATCAGGATACAAACAGGACATCAGGACATCTGGACTCAGGAAAGACCTCAGGACATCAGGACACAGGCAGGGCATCAGGACACAGGAATACCGGATAGACATCTGGGACACTGGCGTGGCAGCCCAGGTCATCAGCTGGGACACTGGCGTGGCAGCCCAGGAAATCAGGTTACATCAGGGAACAGACAGGATATCAGGACATCAGGGTCCATGAGGTCACCAAGACACAGGCAGGACATCAGTGTACAGACAGGACATTAGGACATCTGGACCCAGGGTCACCGGCAGACATCAGACAGGAGTCGTTCAGTTCGGGACATCCGACACGACCTACAGGCACCACCAGAGACATCAGGCTCCAAGCTCCAGACAGCGGTCATCAGATTCCAGACTGCAGTCGTCAGGTTCCGGGCATAGGACCAAGGAAGGAACTCAAGCGTGATGGTGCAGACACCGCCGTACTGGACATGAGCCAGACGGGGTTAACACCGCATGGTAGTCAGAGCACAGAGTAGTAGATGCTCAGCAGAAACACCGGTTTCAAGAGACTCAAAGTCACTGGGAGTGAGGCTCCAGATGCAGAGGGATTCCAGGAACATAATCACAGCAGACACAGTTCAGACAGGTTCAGGTACAGGACAGGTGCAGGATCAAGGATTCGGGCCAGGACGGGCGCCAGAACAGGACAAAACAGGAATCAAGGCAAGGACTTTGGTACCAAAACATAGACAGGGGATGTGCAGGAATAGAAACACGCATAGCAAAGTTCAGGAGCTTTGTGAGTGTAGCTCAGGCCCCGCCCATAGGGCAGGGGAGCTTTATATATGAGCTGCCCCACAGCAATTGGCTGGGGACAGCATTTGAAGTACACACCCTAACCCTGATAAAAGCAGGGGAGGTGTGGCCGCGCACGCCCTAAGCACACACAGAAACCATTACAGCACCAACAGTGCAGGTTCTGAGGCTCAGGGCACCTGGCTGAGACTGCAAGCACTGAGCCACGTGGAAAGTCATGCACCAGCTGCAAATGACCTCACAACCCGCGGACAGCTTCACAGCAGCAACCAGGGACCGCACATGTGAAAGGTATGCAGCGGGGCAAATACCTAAATGCCCATGTACGACTGCGCAGCAGAGCAGGGAACTGAGAAGGCTCCATCAAAGTAACAGCCAGCAGTATCCCAGACAGACAGAAGGGCATGACAAATAGCATGGCTTTTTGGCTGCAATTCTTCCATAAAGACAACTTCTGGCCAGACTTCTCCAAAGATTGGTGTAGTTATGTCACACTGGTTATTGCCATTTCTGAGCTGATGGCACTGCTCAACATTTTGAAGAGGAGTTATAATGATGTGTCTTTCATCTTCTGCACTAAGTTTCTTTGGCCAACCTCTGTATCT
The DNA here is from genome assembly GCF_032444005.1 of Ranitomeya imitator. Lineage (NCBI taxonomy): Eukaryota > Metazoa > Chordata > Amphibia > Anura > Dendrobatidae > Ranitomeya > Ranitomeya imitator. The sequence goes on from NC_091287.1 coordinate 548,204,475, forward strand.
ATGGTTGCCTCAACGTTGCCCATTTTTGGTGCTTCTTCAAAAAGAGTTTATACAGCATCTCTTGACATCTTGACACCACCTTGACATCTTTTCCTGGGAGAGACCTCGCTGATGCAGAATAACTACCTTGTGTCTTCTTGCCATGCTCAGTCTCACTATGGTGAATTACCTGTTAAAAAAATCTGTCTCACACAACTTGACCTTTGTAGCAGAGTTTAGCTGTTCCTCACCAAGTTTTAAGCCTATACAGCTGTTTCTATTTCAGTTAATGACTGTGCTTCAACCTACATATGAAAATGACTATAATCCTACAAAATCTATGACTTTGTACAAATGCACCTAGAAGAATTATATACTGTTTAATGGCAAAGTGCGGTCACTAAATAATGATGGGATTTAGATTTCTCTTTTGTTTATTCACTTTGCATTTTGTTAATTGAATAAATTAAACTATTAACAATTCTATTTTTGAAACCTTCTTACTTTGCTGCATTTTTTTTCATAGCACTGTATAGTACAACTAGAGATAAGCAAACATACTGATTTACGATTTGGGCAGAAATCATTAAGTCCGCATAAATTCATAATGGCTCAGAAGTACAAAGATTTCTGCTTATTATACTCTGTGGTCTCTCCAGACTCCAAAGCATAAAAGGAGGGCTGAGAAATGGTTATAAAATATTAAACAGTTATACTCCCGGCCTGGTCTTCTGTTTTCTTTGGGTCTTCGATATTCTCATCGTCAGTGTTCAACTCAACTTCAGTCTTTTACTTTATTCAACTTTGGGTTTTCTCTCTTCTCATCTTACACCAACGTGACATTCCGCACCCCCTGGGGACATGTAAGGTCCGCTTGGCGTAGTTTTACCTACACCCCTTGTCCACACTGGTCCAGGGATGCACAGAGAGTGAAAGGATGTAGTCAACGCAGTCACTGATGTGGCACCACACACACAACACTGACAGGCCCCTTTCACTAGCACTAGTGAAACAGTGCCTGGTCAGCCCGATAGGACTGCCACCAGTTTCTCGTTAGATATAAGCCTAGTTTGTTAATGGGATTATATCAGGCCAGAAACCAGCCCTGGTAGCATAGGAAGTTAAATCGAGAAATGTGGATTCGTGGATCGAGATAAGAGAGAAGCCAAAGGTTAAATTATATACTGTATTTAATCACCTTAAGGGAACACTACACAATACACTATATACACGATGGTTAAACATATATAATAGTCAGATATGCAAATATAGATAGTGGTAGGACATAAAATATTAAACGATACTCTCTGCCTGGTCTTCTGTTTTCTTTGAGTCTTCGATATTCTCATCCTCAGTGTTCCACTCAACTTCAGTCTTTTACTCTGTTCGACTTTGGGCTTTCTGTCCTCTCATTTCTCATCTTTGATCTTTGGGACCTCACGATGGTTCCTCATAGGGTATGACACATGTCGTACTAAAAATCAAAAGAGTACAAGAGATAAGAGAAAAAAAACAAAAACTCAAAAAGAGCAGAAGACTGGGCAGGGTGCTGCAGTAACGTGACAGGTGGAGGGTTGAATCCTAGAATACTATCCTTTATTATTTTTTTAAAGCCATTTTGGTCCTGCAAAGAATATTGTAAATTTGCAAATGCAAACCCTGAATTTTATGGTTTTCAGGAGAACTTAAGAAAACATTTGGATTCTGAATAATTCATTACATTATCTCTAGTTTCTACAATAGAATATGTGCAACATTTAACCCTTTCCCGACCTTTGACGCCACGTAGGCGTCATAAAAGTCGGTGCCAATCAGACCTGTGACGCCTATGTGGTGTCATGGAAAGATCACATCCCTGCAGATCGGGTGAAAGGGTTAACTCCCATTTCACCCGATCTGCACCCGTGGCTACGATCGCTCTGATTGGCTGTTGAAAGTGAAACTGCCAATCAGAGCGATTTTTAATATTTCACCTAAAAAACTGGTGAAATATTACAATCCAGCCATGGCCGATGCTGCAATATCATCGGCCATGGCTGGAAACACTGATGTGCCCCCACCCCACCCCACCGATCGCCCCCCCAGTCCTCCAATCTGTGGTCCGCTCCCCTCCGTCCTGTGCTCCGCTCCCCCGTCCTCCTATCCGCTCCCCCTTGCTCCAATCCCACCCCCCGTGCTCCAATCCAACCCCCCTGCACTCCGATCCACTCCCCCGCACTCCGATCCACCCCCCATGCTTCAATCCACCCCCCCATGCTCCGATCCACCCCCCGTGTTCCGATCCACCCCCCTTCTCCGATCCAACCCCCCGTGCTCCGATCCACCCCCCGTGCTCCCTTCCCCACGCCATCATACTTACCGAGCCTCCCGAGGTCCGTCCGTCTTCTTTCTTGGGCGCCGCCATCTTCCAAAATGGCGGGCGCATGCGCAGTGCCGGCAGATTTGTTCCAGAGTGAATTTTGATCACTGTGATAAAACCTATCACAGTGGTCAAAATAAAAAAACAGTAAATGACCCCCCCCCTTTGTCACCCCCATAGGTAGGGACAATAATAAAATAAAAAAAAAATTTTTTCACTAAGGTTGGAGTTAGAACTAGGGCTAGGGTTAGGGTTAGGGTTAGGGTACGGTATGTGCACACGTATTATGGTCCTCTGCGGATTTTTCCTCAGCGGATTTGATAAATCCGCAGTGCTAAACCGCTGTGGATTTATCGCGGTTTTTCTGCGCATTTCACTGCGGTTTTACAACTGTGATTTTCTATTGGAGCAGTTGTAAAACCGCTGCGGAATCCGCAGAAAGAAGTGACATGCTGCGGAATGTAAACCGCTGCGTTTCCGTGCAGTTTTTCTGCAGCATGTGTACAGCGATTTTTGTTTCCCATAGGTTTACATTGAACTGTAACCTCATGGGAAACTGCTGCCGATCCACAGCGTTTTCCGCAGCGTGGGCACATACCTTTAGAATTAGGCTATGTGCACACGGTGCGGATTTGGCTGCGGATTCGCAGCAGTGTTCCATCAGGTTTACAGTACCATGTAAACATATGGAAAACCAAATCCGCTGTGCCCATGGTGCGGAAAATACCACGCGGAAACGCTGCGTTGTATTTTCTGCAGCATGTCAATTCTTTGTGCAGATTTCGCAGCGTTTTACAACTGTTCCTCAATAGGAATCCGCAGGTGAAATCTGCACAAAAAACACTGGAAATCCACTGTAAATCCGCAGGTAAAACGCAGTGCCTTATACCCACGGATTTTTCAAAAATGGTGCTGAAAAATCTCACACGAATCCGCAATGTGGGCACATAGCCTTAGGGTTAGGGTTGGGTTGGAATTAGGGTTGTGGTTAGGGTTAGGGGTGTGTTGAGGTTAGGGTTGTGGTTAGGGGTGTGTTGGGGTTAGGGTTGTAATTAGGGTTATGGCTACAGTTGGGATTAGGGTTAGGGGTGTGTTGGGGTTAGTGTTGGAGGTAGAATTGAGGGGTTTCCACTGTTTAGGCACATCAGGGGTCTCCAAACGCAACATGGCACCACCATTGATTCCAGCCAATCTTGTATTCAAAAAGTCAAATGGTGCTCCCTTACTTCCGAGCCCCGACGTGTGCCCGAACAGTGGTTTACCCCCACATATAGGGTACCAGCATACTCAGGACAAACTGCGCAACAATTATTGGGGTCCAATTTCTCCTGTTACCCTTGAGAAAATAAAAAATTGCTTGCTAAAACATCATTTTTGAGGAAAGAAAAGTGATTTTTTATTTTCACGGCTCTGCGTTGTAAACGTTTTGAAGCACTTGGGGGTTCAAAGTGCTCAACCCATATCTAGATAAGTTCCTTGGGGGGGTCTAGTTTACAAAATGGGGTCACTTGTGGGGGGTTTCTACTGTTTAGGCACACCAGGGGCTCTGCAAACGCAACGTGACGTCAGCAGACCATGCCATCAAAGTCTGCATTTCAAGTCACTACTTCCCTTCTGAGCCCCGACGTGTGCCCAAACAGTGGTTTACTCCCACACATGGGGTATCAGCGTACTCAGGAGAAACTGGACAACAACTTTTGGGGTCCAATTTCTCCTGTAGCCCATGGGAAAATAAAAAATTCGGGGCTAAAAAATTATTTTTGAGGAAAGAAAACGTATTTATTGTTTTCACGGCTCTGCGTTATAAATTTCTGTGAAGCACTTGGGGGTTCAAAGTGCTCACCACATATCTAGATAAGTTCCTTTTGGGGTCTAGTTTCCAAAATGGGGTCACTTGTCGGGGGTATCTACTGTTTAGCCACATCAGGGGCTCTGCAAACATAACGTGACGCCCGCACAGCATTCCATCAAAGTCTGCATTTCAAAACGTCACTACTTCACTTCCGAGCCCCGGCATGTGCCCAAACAGTGGTGTACCCCCACATATGGGGTATCAGCGTACTCAGGAGAAACTGGACAACAACTTTTGGGGTCAAATTTCTCCTGTTACCCTTGGGGAAATAAAAAATTGCGGGCTAAAAAATCATTTTTGAGAAAAGAAATTTTTTTTTTTATTTTCATGGCTCTGCGTTATAAACTTCTGTGAAGCACTTGAGGGTTCAAAGTGCTCACCACACATCTAGATTAGTTCCTTTGGGGGTCTAGTTTCCAAAATGGGGCCATTTGTGGGGGATCTTTAATGTTTAGGCACATTGGGGCTCTCCAAATGCGACATGGTGTCCGCCAAAAAAAAAGCCAAATGGCGTGCCTTCCCTTCCAAGCCCTGCCATGCGCCCAAACAGTGGTTTACTCCCACATATGGGGTATCCGCGTACTCAGGACAAACTGGACAACAACATTTGTGGTCTAATTTCTTCTATTACCCTTGGCAAAATAGGAAATTTCAGGCTAAAAAATCATTTTTGAGGAAAGAAAAATTATTTTTTATTTTCATGGCTCTGCGTTATAAACAGAGAAGCATCTGGGGGTTTAAAGTGCTCAATATGCATCTAGATAAGTTCCTTGGGGGGTCCAGTTTCCAAAATGGGGTCACTTGTGGGGGAGCTCCAATGTTTAGGCACACAGGGTCTCTCCAAACGCGACATGGTGTCCGCTAACGATGGAGATAATTTTTCATTCAAAAAGTCAAATGGCGTTCCTTCCCTTCAGAGCCTTATCATGTGCCCAAACAGTGGTTTACCCCCACATGTGAGGTATCCGTGTACTTAGGAGAAATTGCCCAACAAATATTAGGATCCATTTTATCCTGTTGCCCATGTGAAAATGAAAAAATTGAGGCTAAAAGAATTTTTTTGTGAAAAAATAAGTACTTTTTCATTTTTACGGATCAATTTGTGAAGCACCTTGGGGTTTAAAGTGCTCACTATGCATCTAGATAAGTTCCTTGGGGCGTCTAGTTTCCAAAATGGGGTCACTTGTGGGGGAGCTCCAATGTTTAGGCACACAGGGGCTCTCCAAACGTGACATGGTGTCCGCTAAAGAGTGCAGCCAATTTTTCATTCAAAAAGTCAAATGGCGCTCCTTCCCTTCCAAGCCCTGTTGTGCGCCCAAACAGTGGTTTACCCCCACATATGAGGTATCATCGTACTCAGGACAAATTGGACAACAACTTTCGTGGTTTAGTTTCTCCTTTTACCGTTGGGAAAATAAAAAAAATTGTTGCTAAAAGATAATTTTTGTGACTAAAAAGTTAAATGTTCATTTTTTCCTTCCATGTTGCTTCTGCTGCTGTGAAGCACCTGAAGGGTTAATAAACTTCTTGAATGTGGTTTTGTGCACCTTGAGGGGTGCAGTTTTTAGAATGGTGTCACTTTTGGGTATTTTCAGCCATATAGACCCCTCAAACTGACTTCAAATGTGAGGTGGTCCCTAAAAAAAATGGTTTTGTAAATTTCGTTGTAAAAATGAGAAATCGCTGGTCAAATTTTAACCCTTATAACTTCCTAGCAAAAAAAAATTTTGTTTCCAAAATTGTGCTGATGTAAAGTAGACATGTGGGAAATGTTATTTATTAACTATTTTGTGTCACATAACTCTCTGGTTTAACAGAATAAAAATTCAAAATGTGAAAATTGCGAAATTTTCAAAATTTTCGCCAAATTTCCATTTTTATCACAAATAAACACAGAATTTATTGACCTAAATTTACCACTAACATGAAGCCCAATATGTCACGAAAAAACAATCTCAGAACCGCTAGGATCCATTGAAGCGTTCCTGAGTTATTACCTCATAAAGGGACACTGGTCAGAATTGCAAAAAACGGCAAGGTCATTAAGGTCAAAATAGGCTGGGTCATGAAGGGGTTAATTACATGATATCAGAAACTACTAAGGGATCTTTTAGTTTGAGAACCCTCGCTCCATACGAAACCCAGAAACCCAGACATGCAGGGGTGTATCAGGGGCTCAGCCGGGGCATGTTCCCTAGGCCTGGTCTTCTGTTTTCTTTGGGTCTTCGATATTCTCATCCTCAGTGATCCACTCAACTTCAGTCTTTTACTCTGTTCGACTTTGGGCTTTCTGTCTTCTCATTTCTCATCTTTGATCTTTGGGACCTCACGATGGTTCCTCATAGGGTACGACACATGTCGTACTAAAAATCAAAAGAGTACAAGAGATAAGAGAAGAAAAACAAAAACTCAAAAAGAGCAGAAGACTGGGCAGGGTGCTGCAGTAACTGGACAGGTGGGGGGTTGAATCCTAGAATACTATCCTTTATTATTTTTTTAAAAGCCATCTTGGTCCTGCAAAGAATATTCTAAATTTGCAAATGCGAACCCTGAATTTTATGGTTTTCAGGAGAACTTAAGAAAACATTTGGATTCTGAATAATTCATTAACTTATCTCTAGTTTCTACAATAGAATATGTGCAACATTTAATTACATGATATCAGAAACTACTAAGGGATCTTTTAGTTTGAGAACCCTCGCTGCTTCTGAAACACAGAAACCCAGACATACAGAGGTGTATCAGGGGGGCAGCCGGGGCATGTTCGCCAGGCACACCCGGCAGGTTGGCACAGTAGGGCCACCTAAGGCGATGATCCGAAGTGTCTGCCCCGACAGCTGGATTCTGCAGTCCCCCAGATTGGGAGTCGGCAGCTCTCCGAACAGGCTGTCAAGCTGATAGCCGACTTCGAGAAACTGCATGAGCCCAGTGATCAATTGTATCCTTGCCTTTCAGACGCGAGTACAACTGAAGCTCTGACCACCAGGTCAGAGACACATCAGCAGCATGATCAGTTCATGTGATCACACTGCTGACGTCATTCACCAGCGCAAAGAGCATTGGTGGTAAGTGTTCCATGTTAATGGAGCTGAAGACACGGAAGATGGTGAGGAAATTTAGTGTAACAGGGCTGGGGTATTTACTGCTTGGGGGTTACTGCCCAGGGTGGTATTTACTGTGTGCCTTGGGTATTACTGAGTGTGGAGGGTATATATAGTATGAGTGGGGATGTATTTACTGTGTGTGGGCTATTTACCTTGTGTGGGGGTGTATTTACTCTGTGGGGGGATTTACTGTGTATGTGTGGGGTGCATTTACAGTGTGTATTGGGGTATTTACTGTGTGTGTGAGGAGTGTATTTACTGTGTTGGGGTGTATTTACTGTGTGTATGGGGGTGTATTTACTGTATGTGGGGGTATTTACTTTGTGTGGTGGGGTATTTACTGTGTGGGGGGCATGTACTGTGTGTATGTTTCGGTATTTACTATGTGCATTGGGGATTTACTGTGTGTGGGAGGTATTTAATGTGTGTGGGGGTATTTACTGTGTGTGGGGGTATTTACTGTGTGTGGGTGGGAGATATTTACTGGGAGGGGGGTATTTACTATGTGTTGGGGGTATTTACTGTGTTGGTGGGGTGGTATTTACAGTGTGGGGTGTAGTTACTGTATGTGGGGGTATTTACTGTATGTAGGGGGTATTTACTGTGTGTGTGGGAAGAAATTTACTGTAACCGAGCTGGTGGAGATTTAACGTCATTGGAGAAGTTAGTGTAAAAGAGTGATAATTTGAGGACACAAGTTTGAGGAGCAAACGAAGGGACAGGTGCAGACACAATATGGGGAGCAGGAGAAATTTGAAGACACAATATGAGGAGGAAGGGGTGAGATGGAGAGTATGCATGGGGGATAGGTGCAGACATAGTATGATGAGTGGCAGTATGGGTGCGGACACAGTATGAGGAACGAGGGGAAAATGTATGCGGACACAGTATGGGGAGCAAGGGTGATGGGATGGGTGCAGACACAGTATGGGGAAGTGAGTTGGTAAATGTTCCCGTTGGCATCTTCTCATTGTTGGAGAAACAATCCATTACGGGATGAAAGCAGAACGTTGTGAAAAAAAAAAAACATAAAAGCCACAAGTGGAACCTTTTTGCTTTTATTCATTATTGCAGTTACGTTGGCACAGAGCATTTAACAGATGGCCTGAAATTTCACCACCGCAATCTGCTTGATTGATTACTGTCCAGGTTTCTTGCTTTTCTATTTTTTGCAAGTATCAAATTGAAAATTTCCCAACATTGGAGGATATATCAGACTCCCTGTCATGCGGTTGATGGCTTGACACGAGCTCTGACATTTCCTATTGAGTCTGAACATGTATGAGCTTGTTCATAGATTAAACAGTATCGAGATAAAAATAAAATCCGAACACCTCATCTTCCATCTGGTTCGCTGCTGAATATTTTACTTGAAACCAACTAGGGGACTTCTCGGTAGCCTCGAGCCATGCAAATTGGAAGCAAATCTGCCAATTTTATTAGCTGACGTCCAAGCCATGCAAGGATAATTAGACCTTGGAGATGGCATGTTTAACCCCTAAATCTTCTACTTAGCACATGTTACGTTAATATTGGGTTGATGATATGTCTTTCTGGAGCGGCCAAAAAATAACACAGTGGTATCGGAGGCCGCAAAGCAAAATAAAGGATTGTTTATGGACTTAGAGGCCTCGTTCGAATTGTAACATCTGTTAATGTGCAGCTACCATCTGTGAAGAAGCCTTTATGGCTAATGAATATGCCCCACTCCTTCGCTTCTAAGTTTCCTAGCTGATATACCAGGCCAGGCAAATTTTTGCAAAAAAAAAAAAGTAAACTTGCGATGAAGTCATGTGGTGGGTGCATATCAAATAGTTTCTGCGTATTCAGGGACTACAGGATAACTTTATTATTGATTGAAGTGATTTTCGGACTAAGCTTTTATGTGTGTGTGTACACTAGTTCTGGCCGTGATATGATCGTAGCCTTTCTTTTTCAGCAGTTTGCCACTCTAAAGAGCCTATTTCTAATCAGTTGTCTCAGAGCTAACATGTGGAAACTTGCTGATAACATATCTCTCATTCACAGGACACACAGACATGAGGACATGAAGGATACCTGCCTTCCTGTCTTTTTATAGCACATGTTCAAAAGTATCAGCAGTAGTGAGCTGTGTAACTGTGAATCCAGCACTTACTAGAAAGCGGTAGCACAGGTCTGTGAGTGTGCCCTCATCTTTCTCATTCAAGACTTCAATTACTATTATTTAACTGCCTTCGGCCCAATCTCGAGCCATGGTGACTTGTTGGATGAATGCTCTGCAGGAAAATCGATTTTGTGCAAGTCTAGATAGGTCCGCCAGAGTAGTGTATCATAGAGAGATAATCAAAAATACTAAATATGACATTCCTTTTATTCCCAAATTTCTCAAAAAATATAAATAACTCTTTATTAATTATCCTGATTGTATGAAGCTATCAGGTTGCTGATCTTTCTCTTCTCCTTGTTCTTTCTATGTTTCCAACCATGATGTCCTTCTGCAGTGATTGCTCTCTTCGAATGATGTGTCCAAAGTAGGCAAGTCGTAGCTTGGTGATCCTTGCATCAAGTGACATGTCTGGCTTGATTTGTTCCAATATTGATTTGTTTGTTCTTCTTGGCAACTATGGAATTGAAAACATCCTTCCCCCGCACCACATTTCGAAGGTGTCAATTCTTCTTCTGTCTTATCAAGACTTCAATCTGCAGCTGGAATCTTATATATTTGTACCGATATGGTCAAAGTTGTGTTTAAAAAAATTAAACATAAATTATTTGTACAATACATATGTACATACTTCTTTCTCCACATATGAGCCACTTCTTATTTTCCCCTCTTCATTTTTGCTCTTAAAAATTGATGAACTGCCACCTCACTGAGGTGTCAGATTACAGCTGCCCAAGACTTCAATAGGCGGATATAATCTGACACCTCAGTGAGGTGACAGTTCATCAGTTTTTCAGAGTGAGAATGAAGAGAGTAATTGAGAAGTGGCTCATAAGCTTTAAAAGAAATACATTACAATTGATTTATGCAAAGTTCAAAGAAACAAAAACAATGGTCACCATACGTGTACAAACAGATATGATCAATGAGGGCTCCTCTCCATTTTTACAGATCTTGAGTACATAGTATATCATTGTATTTACTCTTTTGGATTCTTAGAAGATTCCAACACCATGATCATCCATAACAAAAGGAAACAGAAGCGTTTCAAAGTATGAACAGCTCTTATTCATTGCCTATGTTCTAGGACTAAGAGCTCTTCCTGTCCCGAAAGTCCATTACAAGTTGTTGTTCCAATGGAAGAGGACAATTGTAGATGGCTGCTCTCAAGTTTTGAATTTATTCCCAAACATTTCTGACCCTTTTACTCAAGGTTAAGTCCAAGTGGTAGTTGGTTACTGGGTCTTGCAACTGGGCTTTTCTTCACCCAGGGCAAAGGTTCAGTTTTGTGTCTGACCTCTATAGTCTAGCCAAGGCAAAATGGCTTCTTTTAATCCACCATCACCGAGCACCGGATGCCCCCTTAACTATCCAGAATCCTCTGGCACAGTTGCGGACAACTCTGATCTTGATTACAACAATCTCAATGGTCAACGACCCTACTGATGAGATTTTCCATGATTGTTGAGGTGCAACAATCATCCTCTCTGTCCCTGATTTGGTGAAATAGTCACATTATATAACTCTGTCCTATAAGAGTACATCTGCCATCGTAGGTTGCTTCATCTGGGAAGATATTTTGAGGTGCACCTCAGCACAGGAAATCTTTAGATAGAAGCGAATCCATACATTGCAAATCTAATTAGTTGAATTTTTGGAAATTCGGTGGACTTGGTGAATTAGAAAAATTTGTTATTGAATGTCCAACACTATTTTACATGATGTAGAGGATTTCATCAGCCAGAGAAGAAACACCAGGGTGCGACCCGCCGGGCTTCCCCATTATGCTTTGTAGCTATCACATTACATAATACAGCACAGTGAATCAGAAGACACTATCATAGTCTGTGTAAAAGCAGAAGCAGGGAATGCAGCAGCTTTTTTGGGGAAACTAGAGAGTGAGATGACATCACAATTCACAACTTAGCCCTAGAGTTAGGGAGGAAAAGACCAAAACACTGAAGAAACTGTATAAATATGCTAACTGAAATAGCCAGAGGTTCGGATGTGGCCCGCGGGAGGCACCTTCCCCAGGTCTGGGTTAATGGGTAGTAACTGTTCTTCACTGTTGTTAACATATTCATTATGTAAACTAGGGGGCAGGTCACTGATGGATCCATGACCTGTCAGAAGCAATATCTAAGCAGAGCACCATATGAAGACCCCCCCCACAGGCCACCCCAGGGCACGAGCATATCATTAACTCAAAACTGAAAATAAAGATTACACAACAACCACAAGACAGATTTCATCACCAGGCGTCATTGTAATCAGTATAACGGCGCCGACCAGACACTGTGTAACAATTAAGTACAAAGGAATCTAATTGGGATAAAACGGAACTGAGACCAAAGCTGAAGGCAAACAAGTGTATTTAACAAAATAAGAAATGGAACCAAAACTAACAGAAAACTTCCTGCAATAGTAACAAAGTGCTCAGCACAATATAGAAATGAACAGCAAACTGACTGCTAATACGCACAAATCCAGCAGTAATGTGAAGCGAGAGTAAGTACGGCACTTAAAGTAGAAGTCCAGCAATAATATAAGCAAGAGTGCACACAGCACTTAACATAAAGTCCAGCAATAATATGAGCAAGAGTGCGCACAGCACTTAACATAAAGTCCAGCAATAATATGAGCAAGAGTTCACACAGCACTTAACGTATAAGTCCAGCAATAATATGAACAAGAGTTCACACAGCACTTAACGTATAAGTCCAGCAATAATATGAGCAAGAGTTCGCACAGCACTTAACATAAAGTCCAGCAATAATATAAGCAAGAGTTCACACAGCACTTAACGTATAAGTCCAGCAATAATATGAACAAGAGTTCACACAGCACTTAACGTATAAGTCCAGCAATAATATGAGCAAGAGTTCACACAGCACTTAACGTATAAGTCCAGCAATAATATGAGCAAGAGTTCACACAGCACTTAACGTATAAGTCCAGCAATTCACAGGTGGAGCATATAATGTACAGGAGGTTACTAAGTGTACCTTTAGGGCTGAATAGTCCCGCTCAAGTCCAGCACTGCAGCCCACACAGAACACAGTCCAAGAAGTGATAACGATGTCAGAATCTCTTACTGACCACAGCAGCACTTCTAGAGAAGAGTAGCTCCACACTAGAAGTCCACACAATAAGTAGAACCGGTCAGGATCAGAAAGTCGCACAGGAGGCTGAAGGCAGTGGAGGGGCAGAGCACAGAGAAACGAGCAGCAGAAGCAGCAGCAGCAAGCCTAGAAGCAGACCAGGAGGAAGCTTACAAGCCAGCAGAAACAAAATACTCAGGCAAGGAGGAACTTCTGAGCAGGACTTAAATAGCAGGACAGACAGGAAGTTCCAGGACAGGACGAAGCACAAGACTCCATCTTGGACAAGGGCAAACAGGCTCAAAGGAAAATCCAGAATCCTTACACACTGTAGCTACTGTGCACAATCCTGTGACAGGGTTTCCTTTAATATTGAGAAGAATTAAGGTCATCCTATTGGTTCGGCCTCCAAAACAGTCACATCTCTCATGTGACCCCTCAGGAAAATGAAATGCCCACCCCTGCATAAACCCATAGACAGATATGTAGAGGAGACTTGGTCATTACTAACATCGTGTTAGATTCAGTCTTAGGACATTTCGGAGCACTACAAATGTGTTTTTGGGGCATTTGGAGCACCTGTGGATTGCTGCAAATCAAATTTTGTGGAAAAGTTTGGCAAAGCTAACAAATTCAAATTTCAGAAGATTCATTAATTGATTCTTTTGATGACTGGGGGCAACTGGGGCTGACACAATGGGTCAAAGATTTGTCGTTGGCCCTTTTATGGGGACAAAATGGAACAATTCCCAAACTAGAGCCCAAAGGCAGTCATGGATCACCAGCTCCTTCTCACTATGCTCCGCTCCATAGGCCTCAAGGACACTGCCCTCTCCTGGTTCTCCTCCTACCTCTCTGACTGCTCCTTCACTGTATCTTTTGCCGGCTCCTCTTCCTCTCCTCGTCCCCTTACTATCGGGGTTCCGCAAGGCTCAGTCCTAGGCCCCCTCCTCTTCTCTCTTTACACGGCCCCTATTGGACAAACAATCAGCAGATTTGGGTTACAGTATCATCTCTATGCTGACGACACCCAATTATACACTTCTTTCCCCGACATCACCCATACCCTAATTCAAAATACTAAGGATTGTCTGTCTGTAGTCTCTAACATCATGTTCTCCCTCTATCTGAAACTAAATCTCTCCAAAACTGAACTACTTGTGTTTCTCCCTTCTACTAACCTCCCTCTACCCAACATCGAAATTACCCTGGAGGGTTCAACCATAACTCCCAAGCAGCATGCCCGCTGTCTTGGGGTCATATTCGACACCGAACTTTCCTTTACTCCCTATATCCGATCACTCACTCGCTCTTGTCACCTGCATCTTAAAAACATCTCCAGAATCCGACCTTTTCTCACCTTTGAAACTGCTAAGACTCTTACTGTCGCTCTTATTCATTCTCGTCTGGACTACTGCAACTGTCTTCTGATCGGTCTCCCTCTTACCAAACTTTCTCCTCTCCAATCCATCTTGAATGCGGCAGCCAGGGTCATATTTCTGTCCAGCCGCTTCACCGATGCCTCCATCTTGTGCCAGTCATTACACTGGCTACCCATTCGCTACAGGGTCCAGTATAAACTCATCTCTCTCACCCACAAAGCTCTCCGCAGTTCTGCACCGCCTTATATCTCCTCTCTCATCTCCATCTATCGCCCTACACGTGCCCTCCGTTCTACAAATGACCTAAGACTAACATCCCCCGTAATCCGAACCTCGCACCTCCGTCTCCAAGACTTCTCTCGTGCTGCGCCAGCTCTCTGGAATGCACTTCCTCAGACGATCAGACTGATACCTATCCCCGACCTATTCAAGCGCGCTTTAAAAACCCATCTCTTCAAACAAGCCTACCACATCAACTACTCAGTAAACTAACTTTGCCCTGTTCCCCCCTTCCAAATACTACTATGAATCTGCACCCTACTATTCATCTGTCTCCACACCCTCCATGCACACGATAACTGCACTTGTTCCTTGACTATTGCACTTAAACACACGGGTTGATGACCGGATCATGCAGCTTTATATGAAAATCCCTATTTATTATAATTGCCAGACCTGAAATAACAAGCACTTTTCACCTATTGTGTACCCCCATTTCCTTGTAGATTGTAAGCTTGCGAGCAGGGACCTCACCCCTAATGTCACTGTTTAATTGTCTTAACTTATACTGAATTTATTGTCTTTACATGTCCCCGCTTAATTGTAAAGTTCTGCGGAATATGTTGGCGCTAAATAAATAAAAAATTATTATTATTATTATGTTTTTTCTCAAGCTGTTTTCCAACAGAACAAAGCCCAACCTGAGCCTAAACGCCAGGAAATGGTTAATGCAATATCTGCAGAGAAAGAAATTCTACAATTAATATCCACACGTTGCTAATTAGTATATGGAAGGAGTAGGGAACAGCATGCACCTAAGTCCTGAATGTGTAATTTCTGAGCATGATAATTAAACGAGCTTTGACACAACGGAGAAGCCGCCATCGTCTATGGATCATTTCATTATTTCATAACGTTAGGACCTATAGATTAAAGCGAATATTTAGCACTGTCGCCCCGGTTCATACAGACCTGACACAAGGGGTAGTGTTCTGTCCCGATCAATCACTCCTCCGACTTCTGAACTAGCATAAAACGAGAGCTAAATGAGCACCAATTAGGTAATAATAGCATTCCGCTTGCCTTGGAAGTGCACAGAGATGATAGGATGTAAGGTACTATTAAAGAACAAATTATGGTTATTACTGCCATAACTCAAGTACCAGCGTTTAATGGCCTGATTTAAATCACTCGAATGCCTTACTTTATGGAAATTCATTAGTTAGACTTTCTATGGGTTCCCATATACTCGATTCCCTGCTTGTATCTACCATCCCTTTAAGTGAAAGACTTTAAGAGGGTGACCTGAATTCCAAAAGAGGACTCCCCCTGTCCACAGGTTATGTGTCGTATTACAGATCATTACCATTCAACTAGATGAAAAAGAACTGTAATACCAGATGCAACCTATAAACTGGCGTGTGGCGCTATTTCTGCATGAAATCAGCCATGGTTTCTAATCCTTTTAACCCCTTATCATGTCCACCACAAGCCAGGCGCAGGTGTATAGAGATTCACGCACGGCAGGAGCCTCTAATAACAGCTTGCTCCGATTGCTGCTGTTAACGCTTTAGATGCTGCTATCAATATCTGACAGTGGATTCTAAGTCGTATTAATTTGGTTGCGCACCATCTCAGGTGCCCATTGAACCCCTCATCCCCCGCAATGGTTTCACAGGGCACTGAGAGTTTGCAATGGTAATGGGGGTCTGCTGTATCCCCCCCCCCCCCCCCCCCCATGGCTGCAATCTCAGTACTCTGTGAAGCCCATCCACAGGCTGAGCTTCATGGGAGACTATGATTTTCAGTAGGTATTGCAGCATTACAGGATTCAAGTATATAGAACAGGAAGGTTCACGTAAGTCTCTTAAGAGGGCTAAAAAAATGCATAGTAAAAAAAAATAAAAGTTTGAATCTTCCAGTGTAATATTAAAGAAATAAAAAAAAGTCTGATCTATAAAATATAAAATAAACATAAACACCATAATAAACAATAAAGATCAAAATGTCAGAATTACATTTTTTTTAAATCCCGCAACGCCCTAAAAAATGCAATCAAAAGCCGTCCAAATGCTGTACATGCCTCAAAATCATATCAACAAAAGCACAAAAGCAACAACATAGTTCACAGAAACAAAGCCTCATGCAGGTCGATAAAGCAAAACATAAAACATTTACGAATCTCAGAAATCTCAGAAAATGGAGCCGCAAATCAATCTTTTTCACAAAGTCGAACATTTTTTTAATCATCAAAATATATAAAACCTACACAAGTTTAGAATCTCTGGAATCGTGCTGATGTGAGGAATCATGGTAGCAGTTCATATTTACCACAGAATGAATACCGTAGAAACAAAACTCAGCCGTTTCCCTGCAAGATTAAGTGATTGTTCAAGGAAACAGCATACACACCAACACGGCACACTAGGGTAAAAGCCACAACTAGAGTTGAGCGACCTTGACCTTTTTGGAGTCGAGCCGGGTTTCGCGAAACCCGACTATCTCAAAAGTCGGGTCGAGTGAAATCGGCCGATTATGACGTAAAGTCGGGATCGACCGAAACACGAAACCCAATGCAAGTCAATGGGGCAGCATAGTCGGCAGTGAGTGGGGGCCAGGAAAACATCTAGAGTGCCCATTTTAATGTCAAAACCATCCATTCTTTTTAATGAAGCTTGTCAAGCGTAATTTACCTTATAATAATTGGAAGGCATTTGAAATTGGGGGTCATTTGGCTAAAGTTGTGGTGGGTAGGGCTGGTTCAAGTAATTAGTGGGCCCAGGAAATCTGGACCACGTCACGGCAGTGGAGCAGGGAGAGGTAAGTATTTCAACTTTGCAAGTGCTGTGAACCTGAGCAAGCAGGGGGGGCCCACTCGTTGGCATTGGCACTGGCACAGGGCCCCTCAAAGTACAGCGGTGTGTTTGCACGGCGGGGGCGCCTCCCACCGGCAGCAACACTTTTGCGTACCATGAGAGGCCCTGTGCCAGTGACATCGCCAACTAGTATTCCTCCCCCCACCTGATGAAGGAACCTGCACTTTCATCTGCACCTTCCTGTTTGTCCCCGTGTAAGGTGGTATGGTATGCGGGAAGGGGGACCTGACTTTCAGCAGGGTCACAATCTTGCAGTGTAGCGTGCACGGGAAATGTTGCGTTATGGGTCAATGTACCAGCAGACTCATCTATCACTGGCTGGGCAATGGGCAGGATGAGGAGGAAACACAGATATAGGCCCAAAGAATAAAGTGGGCTAAATGCAGTTCAAAATTGGTAACACAGGACTAATCAGGGGGCATTGCAGTGGAGGACAACTGGAATGAGAGGCTGACACAGAGAGTAGGCCCAAATCAGTAAGTAGTCGAAATGCAGTTCAAAATTGGCAACAGTAGTAAACAGGCGGCACAGCTTTGTTCAGTGGAGGAGAACAGCAAGGAGTGGCAGACACCGATAGTAGGCCCCAACCCAACTAGTAGGCCAAATGCAGTCTAACATTAACAACTACTTAACGAGCGCCTGAAAACGGAATTTCAGGACAGGAAACCAGGAGAACAGCAAGGAGCGGCAGACACCGATAGTAGGCCCCAAACCAACTAGTACGCCAAATGCAGTTGTTCCGTTTAACCACAATTTAATGAGAGCCTGAAGATAGAAGTTCAGGAAAGGCAACCTGGAGAACACCTTGGAGTGGAACACACCATCTCTCTACACCCCATACCCAATTTGTAGGTCTAATGCAGCGTAGTTTCCAACAACTACTAAACGAGAGCATGATGATCGAAGCATTGGCGAGGAAACCTGGGGAACACCTTGGAGTGGAACACACCATCTCTCTACACCCCATACCCAATTTGTAGGCCTAATGCAGCGTAGTTTCCAACAACTACTAAACGAGAGCATGATGATCGAAGCATTGGCGAGGAAACCTGGGGAACACCTTGGAGTGGAACACACCATCTCTCTACAGTGGAACACACCATCTCTCGACACCCCATACCCAATTTGTAGGCCTAATGCAGCGTAGTTTCCAACAACTACTAAACGAGAGCCGGAAGATCGAAGCTCAGGAAAGGCAACCTGGAGAACACCTTGGAGTGGAACACACCATCTCTCTACACCCCATACCCAATTTGTAGGCCCAATGCAGCGTAGTTTCCAACAACTACTAAACGAGAGCCGGAAGATCGAAGAAATGGAGAGGAAACCTGGGGAACACCTTGGAGTGTAACACACCATCTCTCTACACCCCATACCCAATTTGTAGGCCTAATGCAGCGTAGTTTCCAACAACTACTAAACGAGAGCCGGAAGATCGAAGCAATGGAGAGGAAACCTGGGGAACACCTTGGAGTGTAACACACCATCTCTCTACACCCCATACCCAATTTGTAGGCCTAATGCAGCGTAGTTTCCAACAACTACTAAACGAGAGCCGGAAGATCGAAGCAATGGAGAGGAAACCTGGGGAACACCTTGGAGTGTAACACACCATCTTTCTACACCCCATACCCAATTTGTAGGCCTAATGCAGCGTAGTTTCCAACAACTACTAAACGAGAGCATGAAGATCGAAGCAATGGAGAGGAGACCTGGGGAACACCTTGGAGTGGAACACACCATCTCTCTACACCCCATACCCAATTTGTAGGCCTAATGCAGCGTAGTTTCCAACAACTACTAAACGAGAGCATGATGATCGAAGCATTGGCGAGGAAACCTGGGGAACACCTTGGAGTGGAACACACCATCTCTCTACAGTGGAACACACCATCTCTCGACACCCCATACCCAATTTGTAGGCCTAATGCAGCGTAGTTTCCAACAACTACTAAACGAGAGCCGGAAGATCGAAGCTCAGGAAAGGCAACCTGGGGAACACCTTGGAGTGGAACACACCATCTCTCTACACCCCATACCCAATTTGTAGGCCTAATGCAGCGTAGTTTCCAACAACTACTAAACGAGAGCCGGAAGATCGAAGCAATGGAGAGGAAACCTGGGGAACACCTTGGAGTGTAACACACCATCTCTCTACACCCCATACCCAATTTGTAGGCCTAATGCAGCGTAGTTTCCAACAACTACTAAACGAGAGCCGGAAGATCGAAGCAATGGAGAGGAAACCTGGGGAACACCTTGGAGTGTAACACACCATCTCTCTACACCCCATACCCAATTTGTAGGCCTAATGCAGCGTAGTTTCCAACAACTACTAAACGAGAGCCGGAAGATCGAAGCAATGGAGAGGAAACCTGGGGAACACCTTGGAGTGTAACACACCATCTCTCTACACCCCATACCCAATTTGTAGGCCTAGTGCAGCGTAGTTTCCAACAACTACTAAACGAGAGCCGGAAGATCGAAGCAATGGAGAGGAAACCTGGGGAACACCTTGGAGTGGAACACACCATCTCTCTACATCCCATACCCAATTTGTAGGCCTAATGCAGCGTAGTTTCCAACAACTACTAAACGAGAGCATGATGATCGAAGCATTGGCGAGGAAACCTGGGGAACACCTTGGAGTGGAACACACCATCTCTCTACAGTGGAACACACCATCTCTCTACACCCCATACCCAATTTGTAGGCCTAATGCAGCGTAGTTTCCAACAACTACTAAACGAGAGCCGGAAGATCGAAGCAATGGAGAGGAAACCTGGGGAACACCTTGGAGTGTAACACACCATCTCTCTACACCCCATACCCAATTTGTAGGCCTAATGCAGCGTAGTTTCCAACAACTACTAAACGAGAGCCGGAAGATCGAAGCAATGGAGAGGAAACCTGGGGAACACCTTGGAGTGTAACACACCATCTCTCTACACCCCATACCCAATTTGTAGGCCTAATGCAGCGTAGTTTCCAACAACTACTAAACGAGAGCCGGAAGATCGAAGCTCAGGAAAGGCAACCTGGGGAACACCTTGGAGTGGAACACACCATCTCTCTACACCCCATACCCAATTTGTAGGCCCAATGCAGCGTAGTTTCCAACAACTACTAAACGAGAGCCGGAAGATCGAAGCTCAGGAAAGGCAACCTGGGGAACACCTTGGAGTGTAACAAACCCTCTCTCTACACCACGGAAGGGCTGATTCTTAGGAAGGAAGGCTGTCGGAAAGAAGCAGGGCGCGTCCGAGGGTGATTATATTCTTATTAGGTATATACTCACCCTCGGACGCGCCCTGCTTCTTTATTTGTAATGAATGTTTATTTGCAATGTGGTTTTGACTTACTCTATTTTTTTGGTAAATAATGATTTTATTATTTTCATTGTTTTGCATCTTCTTGGCAATAATATAAAGAAGACGCGACAGGACAACACTCGGTGGATGCCATATCTGTGTTTAAAATTGAAAAAACCTTTCAGTTAACTACTTGCAGGAGAAAGTTATTGTAGCTGGTGGCCATTTTTAGTACTGTACCAGATTTTTGTTGTATGTGTTTGTTTTTAATGTTAAAATGTCTGCATTTGATATCTCTCCAGTATTTTCTTTTTTATAAGCAAAATACGGTACTTATTTTTATATTTTCTGATGTTGGTTCCAGGGGTACACGGGCAGCAGTGGTGTGGTCAGTGGAGGCCTAGTGGAAGGAGTGACCGCAGACAGGCATCGAAGGCCTAAAATAATAACACATGGCTGTAGGCAATTTTAAATTGGTTCCAGGGGTACACGGGCAGCAGTGGTGTGGTCAGTGGAGGCCTAGTGGAAGGAGTGACCGCAGACAGGCATCGAAGGCCTAAAATAATAACACATGGCTGTAGGCAATTTTAAATTGGTTCCAGGGGTACACGGGCAGCAGTGGTGTGGTCAGTGGAGGCCTAGTGGAAGGAGTGACCGCAGACAGGCATCGAAGGCCTAAAATAATAACACATGGCTATAGGCAATTTTAAATTGGTTCCAGGGGTACACGGGCAGCAGTGGTGTGGTCAGTGGAGGCCTAGTGGAAGGAGTGACCGCAGACAGGCATCGAAGGCCTAAAATAATAACACATGGCTATAGGCAATTTTAAATTGGTTCCAGGGGTACACGGGCAGCAGTGGTGTGGTCAGTGGAGGCCTAGTGGAAGGAGTCACCGCAGACAGGCATCGAAGGCCTAAAATAATAACACATGGCTGTAGGCAATTTTAAATTGGTTCCAGGGGTACACGGGCAGCAGTGGTGTGGTCAGTGGAGGCCTAGTGGAAGGAGTGACCGCAGACAGGCATCGAAGGCCTAAAATAATAACACATGGCTGTAGGCAATTTTAAATTGGTTCCAGGGGTACACGGGCAGCAGTGGTGTGGTCAGTGGAGGCCTAGTGGAAGGAGTGACCGCAGACAGGCATCGAAGGCCTAAAATAATAACACATGGCTGTAGGCAATTTTAAATTGGTTCCAGGGGTACACGGGCAGCAGTGGTGTGGTCAGTGGAGGCCTAGTGGAAGGAGTGACCGCAGACAGGCATCGAAGGCCTAAAATAATAACACATGGCTATAGGCAATTTTAAATTGGTTCCAGGGGTACACGGGCAGCAGTGGTGTGGTCAGTGGAGGCCTAGTGGAAGGAGTCACCGCAGACAGGCATCGAAGGCCTAAAATAATAACACATGGCTGTAGGCAATTTTAAATTGGTTACAGGGGTACACGGGCAGCAGTGGTGTGGTCAGTGGAGGCCTAGTGGAAGGAGTCACCGCAGACAGGCATCGAAGGCCTAAAATAATAACACATGGCTGTAGGCAATTTTAAATTGGTTACAGGGGTACATGGGCAGCAGTGGTGTGGTCAGTGGAGGCCTAGTGGAAGGAGTGACCACAGACAGGCATCGAAGGCCTAACATAACAAAAATGTCAATACAATGGTATTGTCAGTGGCAGGCATTGAAGGATGTCAGCGCATAGACTAAACATTGGTGGAGCTGTGAGATAATTTTGCAAGTGGTAGAGCACTGTTTGAGCTGGGGTGGGGGGAAACTGTCTTGTGGCCGGCGGTACAGGCCCAGGGCCCCTCATATTACAACGGTGTGTCTGACGTTGGGTGCGCACCACCACCGCCAGAGACACTTTATTGTACTAGGAGGGACCCAGTGGCAGTGCCGTCGACCAAAAGCGGGCTCACCCACCTCTTCAGACAAACTGCACTCTCACGGGTGCTGTCGCCAAGTGTCGATACCACGGCCCCATGTGGGGAGTTTGGCCATTTAGTGAGGTGTAAACATGTCATATGCTGGACAATCAGGTGCAGAAAATTACGAGATTGGAAAAGGCATTCAGAATAGTCCACAGGCAAGACCTTTTCATAGGAAAGCTAGGTGTCAGCCGGGCAAGGTGGGGCAAAAGATTTCGAAATCCAGTTGTGGTTCATTTTAATGAAGGTTAGATCATCTACATTTTGGGTAGCCAGACGAGTCCTTTTTTCTGTTAGTATTGCAGCACTGAATACTCTTTCTGATAGGACACTTGCTGCCGGGCAAGCAAGCTCCTGCAATGCATATTCTGCCAATTCTGGCCAGGTGTCTAATTTTGATGCCCAGTAATCAAATGGGAATGACGGTTGAGGGAGAACATCGATAAGGGATGAAAAATAGTTTGTAACCATACTGGACAAATGTTGTCTCCTGTCACTTTGAATTGATGCTGCAGTACCTGTCCTGTCTGCGGTCATAGCAAAATCACTCCACAACCTGGTCAGAAAACCCCTCTGGCCAACGCCACTTCTGATTTCTGCCCCTCTAACTCCTCTGGTCTGCTGGCCCCTGCAGCTCGTGTGAGAACAATCACGGGCGCTGTGTGCAGGGAATGCCAGAAGCAAACGGTCAACAAGAGTTGATTGTTTGGTTGCTAATATTAGTTCCAAGTTCTCATGTGGCATTATATTTTGCAATTTGCCTTTATAGCGAGGATCAAGGAGGCAGGCCAAGCAGTAATCGTCATCATTCATCATTTTAGTTATGCGTGTGTCCCTTTTGAGGATACGTAAGGCATAATCCGCCATGTGGGCCAAAGTTCCAGTTCTCAAATCTGCGGTTGTGCTTGGTTGAGGGGCAGTTTCAGGCAAATCCACGTCACTTGTGTCCCTCAAAAAACCAGAACCCGGCCTTGCCGCGTCACCAATTTCCAGTGGCCCCGGAAAAGCTTCCTCATTAAAAATATAATCATCCCCATCATCCTCCTCGTCCTCCTCCTCCTCTTCGCCCGCTACCTCGTCCTGTACACTGCCCTGGCCAGACAATGGCTGACTGTCATCAAGGCTTTCCTCTTCCTCAGCTGCAGACGCCTGATCCTTTATGTGCGTCAAACTTTGCATCAGCAGACGCATTAGGGGGATGCTCATGCTTATTATGGCGTTGTCTGCACTAACCAGCCGTGTGCATTCCTCAAAACACTGAAGGACACATGTCTTGAATCTTCGACCACTGCACACCTGACAACTCCATGTCTGCCATCCTACTGCCTGCCCGTGTATGTGTATCCTCCCACAAAAACATAACAGCCCGCCTCTGTTCACACAGTCTCTGAAGCATGTGCAGTGTTGAGTTCCACCTTGTTGCAACGTCTATGATTAGGCGATGCTGGGGAAGGTTCAAAGAACGCTGATAGGTCTGCATACGGCTGGAGTGTACGGGCGAACGGCGGATATGTGAGCAAAGTCCACGCACTTTGAGGAGCAGGTCGGATAACCCCGGATAACTTTTCAGGAAGCACTGCACCACCAGGTTTAAGGTGTGAGCCAGGCAAGGAATGTGTTTCATTTGGGAAAGGGAGATGGCAGCCATGAAATTCCTTCCGTTATCACTCACTACCTTGCCTGCCTCAAGATCTACAGTGCCCAGCCACGACTGCGTTTCTTTCTGCAAGAACTCGGACAGAACTTCCGCGGTGTGTCTGTTGTCGCCCAAACACTTCATAGCCAATACAGCCTGCTGACGTTTGCCAGTAGCTGCCCCATAATGGGAGACCTGGTGTGCAACAGTGGCAGCTGCGGATGGAGTGGTTGTGCGACTGCGGTCTGTGGACGAGCTCTCGCTTCTGCAGGAGGACGAAGAGGAGGAGGAGGGGGTGCGAACGGCTACAGCCAATTGTTTCCTAGACCGTGGGCTAGGCAGAACTGTCCCAAACTTGCTGTCCCCTGTGGACCCTGCATCCACCACATTTACCCAGTGTGCCGTGATGGACACGTAACGTCCCTGGCCATGCCTACTGGTCCATGCATCTGTTGTCAGGTGCACCTTTGTGCTCACAGATTGCCTGAGTGCATGGACGATGCGCTCTTTAACATGCTGGTGGAGGGCTGGGATGGCTTTTCTGGAAAAAAAGTGTCGACTGGGTAGCTCGTAGCGTGGTACAGCGTAGTCCATCAGGGCTTTGAAAGCTTCGCTTTCAACTAACCGGTAGGGCATCATCTCTAACGAGATTAGTCTAGCTATGTGTGCGTTCAAACCCTGTGTACGCGGATGCGAGGCTAAGTACTTCCTTTTTCTAACCATAGTCTCATGTAGGGTGAGCTGGACTGGAGAGCTGGAGATCGTGGAACTAGCGGGGGTGCCGGTGGACATGGCAGACTGAGAGATGGTGGGAGATGGTATTGTTGCCACCGGTGCCCTAGATGCAGTGTTTCCTACTATGAAACTGGTGATTCCCTGACCCTGACTGCTTTGGCCTGGCAAAGAAACCTGCACAGATACTGCAGGTGGTGCGGAAAATGGTGGCCCTACACTGCCGGAAGGGATGTTGCGTTGCTGACTAGCTTCATTGGCCGAGGGTGCTACAACCTTAAGGGACGTTTGGTAGTTAGTCCAGGCTTGCAAATGCATGGTGGTTAAATGTCTATGCATGCAACTTGTATTGAGACTTTTCAGATTCTGTCCTCTGCTTAAGGTAGTTGAACATTTTTGACAGATGACTTTGCGCTGATCAATTGGATGTTGTTTAAAAAAATGCCAGACTGCACTCTTTCTAGCATCGGATACCTTTTCAGGCATTGCAGACTGAGCTTTAACCGGATGGCCACGCTGTCCTCCAACAGGTTTTGGCTTTGCCACGCGTTTTGGGCAAGATACGGGCCCGGCAGATGGAACCTGTTGCGATGTTGATGCCTGCTGCGGCCCCTCCTCCTCCGCTTCAGAACTGCTGCCGCCTGCACCCTGTTCCCCCAATGGCTGCCAATCGGGGTCAAGAACTGGGTCATCTATTACCTCTTCTTGTAGCTCGTGTGCAACTTCGTCTGTGTCACCGTGTCGGTCGGTGGTATAGCGTTCGTGATGGGGCAACATAGTCTCATCAGGGTCTGATTCCTGATCATTACCCTGCGAGGGCAATGTTGTGGTCTGAGTCAAAGGACCAGCATAGTAGTCTGGCTGTGGCTGTGCATCAGTGCACTCCATGTCAGATTCAACTTGTAATGGGCATGGACTGTTAACTGCTTCACTTTCTAAGCCAGGGACGGTATGTGTAAAGAGCTCCATGGAGTAACCCGTTGTGTCGCCTGCTGCATTCTTCTCTGTTGTTGTTTTTGCTGAAGAGGACAAGGAAGCGACTTGTCCCTGACCGTGAACATCCACTAACGACGCGCTGCTTTGACATTTACCAGTTTCACGAGAGGAGGCAAAAGAGCTAGAGGCTGAGTCAGCAAGATAAGCCAAAACTTGCTCTTGCTGCTCCGGCTTTAAAAGCGGTTTTCCTACTCCCAGAAAAGGGAGCGTTCGAGGCCTTGTGTAGCCAGACGACGAACCTGGCTCCACAGCTCCAGACTTAGGTGCAATATTTTTTTCCCACGACCAGCTGATGCTCCACCACTACCACTACCCTCATTACCAGCTGACAATGAACGCCCCCGGCCACGACCTCTTCCACCAGACTTCCTCATTGTTTTAAAAACGTAAACAAACTAACGGTATTTGTTGCTGTCACACAAATTACATGGTGAGCTATAACTTCAGTATGATTTAGCTACCCCTTTACAGGTGAGTGAGACCACAACGAAAATCAGGCACAATGTTACACACTCTGTTGTTGGTGGCAACAAATGAGAGAGATGCCACACACGCAGGACTGTCACTGAAGCACAAATGTAAATATTAATCTCCCACTGATTTGATTTTTTTTTTTTTTAAGGGAGACTTTAGGAAAAAAAAATAATAGAATAAAATGATTTTTTCAGGAAGAATTTAGAAACCAAATAAAATAAAATGATTTTTTCAGGGAGAATTTAGAAAACAAATAAAACAAAAAAAGGCTTTCTATGGCCCACTGAGTGAGAGATGACGCACACAGGAGTCAGGAGTGGCACACAAGCCCAGAGGCCAATATTTATCTCCCACTGATTGATGTAGTGATTTTTTCAGGTAGATTTTGGAACCCAAATCAAGCTAAAAAAATAATAGGCTTTCTATGGCCCACAATTGGAGAGAGAGAGAGAGATGGCACACCCAGGAGTCAAGACTGGCACACAAGCAGAAAGGGCAATATTAATCTCCCACTGATTTGTTTTTTTTTTTTTTTTTTTCAGGGAGACTTTAGGAAAAAAAAAAATAGAATAAAATGATTTTTTCAGGAAGAATTTAGAAACCAAAGAAAATAAAATGATTTTTTCAGGGAGAATTTAGAAAACAAATAAAACAAAAAAAGGCTTTCTATGGCCCACTGAGTGAGAGATGACGCACACAGGAGTCAGGAGTGGCACACAAGCCCAGAGGCCAATATTTATCTCCCACTGATTGATGTAGTGATTTTTTCAGGTAGATTTTGGAACCCAAATCAAGCTAAAAAAATAATAGGCTTTCTATGGCCCACAATTGGAGAGAGAGAGAGAGATGGCACACCCAGGAGTCAAGACTGGCACACAAGCAGAAAGGGCAATATTAATCTCCCACTGATTTGTTTTTTTTTTTTTTTTTTTCAGGGAGACTTTAGGAAAAAAAAAATAGAATAAAATGATTTTTTCAGGAAGAATTTAGAAACCAAATAAAATAAAATGATTTTTTCAGGGAGAATTTAGAAAACAAATAAAACAAAAAAAGGCTTTCTATGGCCCACTGAGTGAGAGATGACGCACACAGGAGTCAGGAGTGGCACACAAGCCCAGAGGCCAATATTTATCTCCCACTGATTGATGTAGTGTTTTTTTCAGGTAGATTTTGGAACCCAAATCAAGCTAAAAAAATAATAGGCTTTCTATGGCCCACAATTGGAGAGAGAGAGAGAGATGGCACACCCAGGAGTCAAGACTGGCACACAAGCAGAAAGGGCAATATTAATCTCCCACTGATTTGTTTTGTTTTTTTTGTTTTTCAGGGAGACTTTAGGAAAAAAAAAAAAAAAGAATAAAATGATTTTTTCAGGAAGAATTTAGAAACCAAAGAAAATAAAATGATTTTTTCAGGGAGAATTTAGAAAACAAATAAAACAAAAAAAGGCTTTCTATGGCCCACTGAGTGAGAGATGACGCACACAGGAGTCAGGAGTGGCACACAAGCCCAGAGGCCAATATTTATCTCCCACTTTTTTTTTTTTGTTCCAGGGAAAATTTATAAACCCAATAAAAAAAATAATAAATAGGCTTTCTATGGCCCACTATCTGAGAGACAGAGAGAGATGGCACGCTTAGGACTGGCACACAAGCCCAAAGGCCAATATTAATCTCCCTTTTTTTTTTAAGGGAGAATTTATAAAACCAAAAAAAGATAAATAAATAGGCTTTCTATGGCCCACTATTTGTGAGAGAGATGGCACGCTCAGGACTGGCACACAAGCCCAGAGGCCAATATTAATCTCCCACTTTTTTTTTTTTTTTCCAGGGAAAATTTATAAACCCAATAAAAAAAAAAATAAATAAATAGGCTTTCTATGGCCCACTATCTGAGAGAGAGAGATGGCACGCTTAGGACTGGCACACAAGCCCAATGGCCAATATTAATCTCCCACTGATTGATTTATTGATTTTTTCAGGTAGAATTTAGAACCCAAATAAAGCAAAAAAAAAAAAAAATGGGCTTTCTATGGCCCACTGAGTGAGTGATGATGCACACAGGAGTCAGGAGTGGCACACAAGCCCTGAGGCCAATATTTTTCTCCCACTGATTGATGTAGTGATTTTTTCAGGTAGATTTTATAACCCAAATCAAGCAAAAAAATAAATAGGCTTTCTATGGCCCACTGAGTGAGAGATGACACAGACAGGGATGGCACTCTAGCAAAAATGTCAATCTTAATCTCCCACAAAAAAAAAAAAAAACAGGGACTGTCCTGCAATTACTATCTCCCTGCAGTAATCTCAGCCAGGTATGGCAGGCAGCAATAAGGAGTGGACTGATGCACAAATTAAATAAAAAGTGTGGACAAACCAAAAAGATAGCTGTGCAGAAAGGAAGGAACAAGAGGATTTGTGCTTTGAAAAAAGCAGTTGGTTTTCACAGCGGCGTACACACAGCAATGCAGCTATCAGGGAGCCTTCTAGGGCAGCCCAATGAGCTACAGCGCTGAGGGGGAAAAAAAAAAAATGTAGCTTCCACTGTCCCTGCACACCGAAGGTGGTGTTGGGCAGTGGAAATCGCTACAGCACAAGCGGTTTGGTGGTTAATGGACCCTGCCTAACGCTATCCCTGCTTCTGACGAAGCGGCAGCAACCTCTCCCTAAGCTCAGATCAGCAGCAGTAACATGGCGGTCGGCGGGAACTCCCCTTTATAGCCCCTGTGACGCCGCAGACAGCAAGCCAATCACTGCAATGCCCTTCTCTAAGATGGTGGGGACCAGGACCTATGTCATCACGCTGCCCACACTCTGCGTTTACCTTCATTGGCTGAGAAATGGCGCTTTTCGCGTCATTGAAACGCGACTTTGGCGCGAAAGTCGCGTACCGCATGGCCGACCCCGCACAAGGGTCGGATCGGGTTTCATGAAACCCGACTTTGCCAAAAGTCGGCGACTTTTGAAAATGAACGACCCGTTTCGCTCAACCTTAGCCACAACGTGTCCGCTGCATGTGAACACAGCCTTATAAATGATTAGTATTTGCTAAATTCGGAACACTAGAAGAGACCTTAGGTTGTAGCTCAGTGAGATTTCTACTATTTAGAAATATACTTAGAAATAATAAAAATATTTGGCTAAGCTCATGCTTACATTTGGCACATCTGGCTACTTGTACATGTTGTGTGCTTTTCTCTACATTGCACCATTATTTTGTGAAGACCATTGAGATCTTGCAACACATCATGGGACTCTAAATCAAAGGGATATTTTTTGGCCATATTCATGGATGCACCAGACAGCACCACATGGATTCCCAACTACCACCAGCCATAGAAACTCAACGTGCCATACAAGCTCCACAAGTTCAAGAATTGAGACTTACAACATCATCAGTCTGTGCCCAAGGAAGAATAAGAGGACTTACATGCTTTCAGCTTTTTCGAGTTCCTTGAGACACATCTACAGTTCAGTAGTACGAAGCCATATGGGCTTCTCATGGATGTGTTCAAAGGGCCAAGTTGTACGATACGTAAAGAAGCCTCCTGGGTCATATTGTGTCTGAACCTTATATGAGTCATGTTTCCTATGGAGAGACAATCAGGGTCTTCTGGGGTTCCTGGAGGCTTCAGATCTGTAGAGTTGAGTGGACTACAACTATATGACAGTCATAGTATGGAGTCGTTTGGGCTTCTCATACACATGTCCACACACTGTTACGGCACCATACAAGCTCCAAGTTGTGCCATTTTACCTCTATAAGTCTATTGGACCCAGTTGTACCTCCATGTGCACCCCCAATTTCTATGGAGACATATAAAAAATTTTTTTGGTGGAGAAGTGCAGGCGCTATATGGTGGAGCCCATTGGGTATCATCAAACTAAGAATGGACTCCATGCAAGAACCCTTGAGCTATAGATCAGAAATAAAGCTGCTTCTCTACATTAACTTCCATATTTTACAAACCCAACATCTTACAGGAACCAAACTCAGTCGTCTCTATATTTAACGCCCTGTTGTCCTTTTTTAGCTCTGGCAATGGGTCAGGATTAAATCTGTCTTGGCGCAGCGTGACTCGCAATATTTACACGTACAGTATCCATTAACTATTTGCATGGCCGATGCACCCCAGATCAGTAATCCTGGAGGAAGAGTCAACCCTTCATTGGCTTTGTAAGTGTTAAAGACTGTAATAATGGTCCAGTGACTACACAATGTTAAGTGACTTCCTGACCAGCTGCACCATTATACTTAATTACCATGTAGATCCTTTGAAAACGACATAAATACCATCTCGGCTTCTTCAGTCTCTCATATGGATGGAAATTTCCACTGATTTTAAGCATCTTTAGTAAGGGGAGGATGTCAACTGTTGGTTTTGCTGCCAATAGACGCAATGCAACCTAGCAACGTGAAGGCACCAATTGACTTCGCCATATTGACAATATACTGGAAATTGTTGCTGCTTACAGGATCCCTCGAGAAACTTTCTAAAGTATCAAAAAGACATAACATTTTTCCTTAAAATTTCATCCATTATAATTATATTCGAATTTGCCAGCTTTGTCAATTTTTTCCTCCAAAATTTGATTTGCAGCAAATCAATTAGTTGTGAATCATCAGTACTACAAAGCCTAAAACTGACCCCAAAACATGTGGGTAACACTCTGAGGTCTCCTAGGACTGTATTGAATACTTTTCAAGCTTTTTAACGCAGACACAGTCTAAGTGGCCAAAAAATATGGCTATGGGTAAACAGATGATATCTGCGTATCACTCTTGTTCTGTCACATGCTACCCGTAACGTTTATTCAGTGTTTTATGGGTAATTCTTCTTCTCTATGGCTAATTTGTGAGCTGTCACGTTTTCTCACTTTCCAGATTCACTACAAAATGGCTGCTGAATTCCCTGCCTCTGCTTTTATATAGGCTATGATAGTCCCTCTTGGTAGACTTCACGACACCATGTGACGTGATAGCTGCAAGGCATTGTGGGAAAGTCAAAATGAAGTCATGTGATCCTTCTCTGACTCAACTAATTTCCCGCTTTGTGTTAAATAGCGCTCTGTATTTTTCTTGACTATTCGCATGAAGTTAAAACTGAAAACTGAAGCATAAGGACATGATCCGGAAAGCAATCAGGATATAAAAGTCATAGAGAGCGCCAAGGGTCAGAATCAAGGTAATGAGGAAGGAATCACCTTTTAATAGGTTGTCAGATATACATTGTTTAGGAGAAACTGAGTGCCATGACAACTTTACTTAAATCTAGAAATGAGTGAATCAATTCATAAATGATCAAATTTTTAAAAAATTTGTCTAAACATTTTTGAGATACAATGATAACAAGCCGTGCATAATGGTGGACAGCTGGTCATGCCAACATTTTGCTTATTTCTATTGTGAACTGAAAAAGGGTTGAAATATTAAAATTCGTTATACTGACCTGTCCTATGCCATTTCCGCCATTGCAGTTCCCTGCTCCTTTGTGTCAATCTTCGGATCTTCTGGCCCTGAGGGGTGAGTGATTGACCTCACATAGTAAGGTGGTAGGAATGGGGGAACGAGATATGTCAGAATGTGCTTCAACCTCCCAAGTGACCAACTGAGGACCATGACTGACCGTAGCTCTAGAGAGGAAGCAGAAGATCCAAAGATCTGCGCCCACGACTGGGAAGCTACAGTATTTGGAGGACGATGACTGATTCACGCTCCATAGAGGAAGCAAAAGAACCAAAGACCTGTGCCCACAACTGGGAAACTGCAGTAGTTGGAGGACCATGACTGGCCTTAGCTCCAGAGAGGAAGCAAAAGAACCAAAGACCTGTGCCCACAACTGGGAAGATGCAGTAGTTGGAGGACCATGACTGACCGTAGCTCTAGAGAGGAAGCAAAAGAACCAAAGACCTGTGCCCACAACTGGGAAGCGGCAGTAGTTGGAGGACCATGACTGACCTTAGCTCCAGAGAGGAAGCAAAAGAACCAAAGACTTGTGCCCACAACTGGGAAGCGGCAGTAGTTGGAGGACCATGACTGACCTTAGCTCCAGAGAGGAAGCAAAAAAACCAAAGACCTGTGCCCACAACTGGGAAGCTGCAGTAGTTGGAGGACCATGACTGACCTTAGCTCCAGAGAGGAAGCAAAAGAACCAAAGACCTGTGCCCACAACTGGGAAGCTGCAGTAGTTGGAGGACCATGACTGACCTTAGCTCCAGAGAGGAAGCAAAAGAACCAAAGACCTACGCCCACAACTGGGAAGCTGCAGTAGTTGAAGTAGTGTATGAAAAGTGACTATCTAGGACAGGTGAGTTTAATTTTTTTACCTCTTCCCTCCCCTCCATTTATTATTTTTAGATCTGGAGACCTCAAACTATAAAAAGGATTAAAACCAAATTTATCCAACACAAATAAATTCTACCTGAAACGACTTTTGGGATATTCCCTCATTTATGCCTGACATGTCTGGCAGCCAAGACCAGGAGAGCTGCGGCCACAAGCAGAAAGCAGCCTCCATGATGGAGAAGAAGGGATTATCACAAAGCAGTAGACATTCATTGCTGTCTCGCTACACCTCTGGAGGACCTGTGCTGTTCTGCCATACACCAACATCCCACCGATGTGAAAGGACATTGTGAAACGCTTCATGTCTCCTGTTGAGGTGCTGCAGTAAAGTTTAACACCTTCTGGTTTCTTTAGAGCTTACAGCTGATCCCTGCAATAATCTTATTGCTAAAGCATCCTTCTAAGTAGGGATCATCCAAAACAATGAACCCATTGGAGAGTGACAAACCAAGTGTGCTTCTTGGCATTCCAATTCTTGGGGTAGATCGGATTCCCAGTAATACTTAGAGTTTTCCTAAAACTCCGAGTAATATAAATGTTCATGAACCAATCTCTAAATATGGTGCACCTTTCTTGGTATCGTCATTAAAAAAAATCAATAGTCCTATCATTTGACATCATAGGGCGAGTTATTTAGCTTGATATCTCAAATGGTTGACTAGAAGATTCATAATTTACGGAAAAATATCTTGGAAAAGAAAATGTTCTGATCTCTGCTGTACAAGGCAACATGACAACAATACATCAATGTTACGTAAAAAACAAACATGTGATAAAGAGCGATAAGTACGGGAACATCTGAGGGAGCCGTAACTTTAGCTCCTGCCACCAGCCTGACGGGTTCTTCTCAAGATATCACATATTTCTCCTCTAACTTTCCTGCCTTCTGCGGAGTCCTGTACAATGAGGAACAAATCATTCCTCATGACAATCTTCTCTTCTGTTACCTCGGACTATTAAATTATATTTCTCCAGTTTTCGGAACTTTTCAGCTTGAGATGTCATTAGCAGCCTGTCCTTAACATCACCGATCAACTAGAAACCTGTCAATGTCTGCACCACAAGGCACCTAATTAAAATTTCCTTTATGTTGGGAAAATGCAAGATTTTTTTTTGTTTTTGAGATCGTTGATGGCACTTGAGGTTCAGAAACAAATTGCCAAATCTGGCTAGAAACGAAATAAACGGTCAACCGGCTCCCAAGGATATCTGCATCGAGAATTGCTTAAAGGGACACTGTCACCCCCCTCCAGCCGTAATAAACTAAAAGAGTCACCTTGTGCGGCAGTAATGCTGCATTCTAACAAGGTGGCTCTTTTAGTTTTTGTTGCTGTTATTCCCAAAATAAAGGTATTTATAATTTTGCAAAAATACCTGTCTTTAGACAGGGAGGCAGGTCTTAACCCCCCTCTTTGAAACGCCACACTGCCGTCACTCATATCTTCTGCGGCGCTGGTCGCTGCCCCCTCAGCGCTGCTTTTCTCTGAATTCCGGTACCTGCGCTGTTCTCTTCTGCCTGGGGCAGGCGCAGTGAGCACTGGCCGTCTGACCTCACCTGCTGGGCTGCAGACTGCGCCTGTGCGGACAGTGCGGCCACCCAGCTAGTGAATCCCAGCCCCGCACTGTGCATAATGCATAACACACTGCAGAGAACGGCGCAGGCACCGGAATTCAGAGAAAAGCAGCGCTGAGGGGGCAGCGCCCAGCGCCCCAGAAGATATGACTGACGGCAGTGTGGCGTTTCAAAGAGGGGGGTTAAGACCGGCCTCCCTGTCTAAAGAAAGGTATTTTTGCAAAATTATAAATACCTTTATTTTGGGAATAACAGCAACAAAAACTAAAAGAGCCACCTTGTTAGAATGCAGCATTACTGCTGCACAAGGTGGCTCTTTTAGTTTATAATGGCTGGAGGGGGTGACAGAGTCCCTTTAATTTTCCATGATTTTTGTCTCAAAGCTCCACATCTTTTACATCTTCTTATCTTTTCTCTATGATCAGTAATCTTTTCTCTTGATAGATTTTGTATTTTCAAACTTTAATGTGCACCGAACATTATTATTTTTGCATATGTCAATATTACTCGTGAGAAGCAGCATTATTCCGGGAGGCTATAATTCCCTTTAGGCTGTGTGCACACGTTGCGGATTTTTCACATTTTTTTTGCTTTTTTCGCTATAAAAATGCTTAAAATACGCATACATATGCATCCCATCATTTAGAATGCATTCCTCCCTCTTTTTCATTCAGATGTTGCGTTTTTTTGCAGCTTACCTCCTCCTGTACAATGACTGATAACACCTCTATATACGGAAGATAACACAGGATCCACCATTCACAATAGGTGATGTCACAGCTCACCTCCTCCTGTACAATGACTGATAACACCTCTATATACGGAAGATAACACAGGATCCACCATTCACAATAGGTGATGTCACAGCTCACCTCCTCCTGTACAATGACTGATAACACCTCTATATACGGAAGATAACACAGGATCCACCATTCACAATAGGTGATGTCACAGCTCACCTCCTCCTGTACTATGACTCCTCTATATACAGAAGATAACACAGGATCCACCATTCACAATAGATGATGTCACAGCTCACCTCCTCCTCCTGTACAATGACCGATAACATCTCTATATACAGTAGATAACACAGGATCCACCATTCACAATAGGTGATATCACAGCTCACCTCTCCTCCTGTACAATGACTGATAACACCTCTATATACAGTAGATAACACAGGATCCACCATTCACAATAGGTGATGTCACAGCTCACCTCCTCCTCCTGTACAATGACTGATAACACCTCTATATACGGAAGATAACACAGGATCCACCATTCACAATAGATGATGTCACAGCTCACCTCCTCCTCCTGTACAATGACTGATAACACCGCTATATACAGTAGATAACACAGGATCTACCATTCACAATAGATGATGTCACAGCTCACCTCCTCCCCCTGTACAATGACTGATAACACCTCTATATACAGTAGATAACACAGGATCCACCATTCACAATAGATGATGTCACAGTTCACCTCCTCCTCCTGTACAATGACTGATATCACCTCTATATACAGTAGATAACACAGGATCCACCATTCACAATAGATGAAGTCACAGCTCACCTCCTCTTCCTGTACAATGACTGATAACACCTCTATATACAGTAGATAACACAGGATCCACCATTCACAATAAAGGATGTCACAGCTCACCTCCTCCTCCTGTACAATGACCGATAACACCTCTATATACAGTAGATAACAAAGGATCCATCATTCACAATAGGTGATGTCACAGCTCACCTCCTCCTCCTGTACAATTACTGATAACACCTCTATGTACAGTAGATAACACAGGATCCACCATTCACAATAGGTGATATCACAGCTCACTTCCTCCTCCTGTACAATGACCGATAGCACCTCTATATACAGTAGATAACACAGGATCCACCATGCACAATAGATGATGTCACAGCTCACCTCCTCCTCCTGTACAATGACTGATAACACCTCTATATACAGTAGATAACACAGGATCCACCATTCACAATAGGTGATGTCACAGCTCACCTCCTACTCCTGTACAATGACCGATAGCACCTCTATATACAGTAGATAACACAGGATCCACCATTCACAATATAAGATGTCAGAGCTCACCTCCTCCTCTTGTACAATGACTGATAACACCTCTATATACAGTAGATAACACAGGATCCACTATACACAATAGGTGATGTCACAGCTCACCTCCTCCTCCTATACAATGACTGATAACACCTCTATTTACAGTAGATAACACAGGATCCACCATTCACAATAGGTGATGTCACAGCTCACCTCCTCCTCCTATACAATGACTGATAACACCTCTATAAAGTAGATAACACAGGATCCACCATTCACAATAGGTGATATCACAGCTCACCTCCTTCTCCTATACAATGACTGATAACACCTCTATAAAGTAGATAACACAGGATCCACCATTCACAATAGGTGATGTCACAGCTCACCTCCTCCTCCTGTACAATAACTGATAACACCTCTATTTACAGTAGATAACACAGGATCCACCATTCACAATAGGTGATGTCACAGCTCACCTCCTCCTCCTATACAATGACTGATAACACCTCTATAAAGTAGATAACACAGGATCCACCATTCACAATAGGTGATATCACAGCTCACCTCCTCCTCCTATACAATGACTGATAACACATCTATAAAGTAGATAACACAGGATCCACCATTCACAAAAGGTGATGTCACAGCTCACCTCCTCCTCCTGTACAATGACTGATAACACCTCTATATACAGTAGATAACAGGATCCACATTCGCAATAGATGATGTCACAGCTCACCTCCTCCTCCTGTACAATGACTGATAACACCTCTATAAAGTAGATAACACAGGATCCACCATTCACAATAGGTGATGTCACAGCTCACCTCCTCCTCCTGTACAATGACCGATAACACCTCTATATACAGTAGATAACACAGGATCCACCATTCACAATAGGTGATGTCACAGCTCACCTCCTCCTCCTGTGCAATGACTGATAACACCTCTATATACAGTAGATAACACAGGATCCACCATTCACAATAGGTGATGTCACAGCTCACCTCCTCCTCCTGTACAATGACCGATAACACCTCTATATACAGTAGATAACACAGGATCCACCATTCACAATAGGTGATGTCACAGCTCACCTCCTCCTCCTGTACAATGACTGATAACACCTGTATATACAGTAGATAACACAGGATCCACCATTCACAATAGGTGATGTCACAGCTCACCTCCTCCTCCTGTACAATGACTGATAACACCTCTATATACAGTAGGTAACACAGGATCCACCATTCACAATAGGTGATGTCACAGCCAGGGCCGGCTCCAGGTTTTTGAGGGCCCCGGGCGAAAGAGTCTCAGTGGGCCCCCCCTTTAACACATACCCCGATTCATGATCGCATATAAACACAGCCATGTAGTATATAACACTGCCCACGTAGTATATAGCAGCCCATGTAGTATATAGCAGCCCACGTAGCATATAGCAGCCCATGTAGTATATAGCAGCCCACGTAGTATATAGCAGCGCAGCCCACGTAGTATATAGCAGCGCCACTCACTCAGGCACTGGTAGGACTAGGAGCTCCTCCTGAATCTGCCTCATAACTTCAGCAGCACGGCAGCCAGCCAGGGACGGAGATCAGAGCAGAGAACGTGCTCTCTCCGCCCACAAACAATGTCACACTGGCTGCCTTCTCTTAACCCCTATGTGTGCCTGCCTGGCTGCACTGACTGAGTGAGAAGATGCTTGTGTCAGAGCTGGCACATAGGGGTTAAGAGAACGCAGCCAGCAGTGACTTTGTGGGCGGAGAGAGCATGTTATCTCCTGCTCTGCTCTCCCAGCTGTATCTATGACAGCATGAGTGGGCCCCCCTCTCTCCCCAGGGCCCCGGCATTTGCCCAGGTGCGCCGGGTGCTGACGCCGGCCCTGGTCACAGCTCACCTCCTCCTCCTGTACAATGACTGATAACACCTCTGTATACAGTAGATAACACAGGATCCACCATTCACAATAGATGATGTCACAGCTCACCTCCTCCTCCTCCTCCTGTACAATGACTGATAATAGAGAGACAAACTAGCCCCTAGACATAGACCCACACCATTCCTACAGATAGACAAACACTTACCCCATACTTCCACTTCTTGTGTCTCTGCTGCTAGAGACAGATTGCAGTAAAGCAGTCGGGAGACAATTAGTTGTTCACAATTTGAGGGATTTTTCAAGTTGAAGATATAATTTTAAGTAAAAAAAAAACTTTGCATTGACCACAAAGTAAGCCTAACTTTATTGAAATGCCAGTGAGCTTTTATAA
This sequence comes from Ranitomeya imitator, assembly GCF_032444005.1. Lineage (NCBI taxonomy): Eukaryota > Metazoa > Chordata > Amphibia > Anura > Dendrobatidae > Ranitomeya > Ranitomeya imitator. The sequence continues at coordinate 548,242,845 of NC_091287.1, forward strand.
GTGCAGCGTCACTCTCTAGATCAGTGGTTCTCAACCTTTCTAATGCCGTGACCCCGCAATACAGTTCCTCATCTTGCGGTGACCCCCAACCCAAAATATAATTTTGGTGGCTACTTTAAAACTGTAATTTTATTAGTTATGATTCGGAATGTAAATATCTGATATGCATTATGTATTGTATTCTCATTGCTACAAATCAAACATAGTAAATAATCACAAAAACAATTACCGTATATACTCGAGGAGGCTGCGTCACCGAAGATCAGCTGTCCGGGGGAAGGAGCAGGACGCCGGGAGCAGGTAAGTATTACATATTTACCTTCCCTCGTTCCACACGCCGGGCACCGCTCCATCTTCCCGGCGTCTCTCCGCACTGACTGTGCAGGTCAGAGGGCGCGATGACGCATATAGTGTGCGCGCCGCCCTCTGCCTGATCAGTCAGTGCGGAGAGACGCCGGGAAGATGGCGCCGAGGAGCTGCAAGCAAGAGAGGTGAGTATGTGTTTTTTTATTTTTTTATTGCAGCAGCAGCGGCACAGATTTATGTGGAGCATCTATGGGGCAATGGTGCAGAGCGCTATATGGCACAGCTATGGGGCAACGGTGCAGAGCACTATATGGCACAGCTGTGGGGCAAAGGTGCAGAGCACTATATGGCACAGCTGTGGGGCAACGGTGCAGAGCACTATATGGCACAGCTGTGGGGCAACGGTGCAGAGCACTATATGGCACAGCTGTGGGGCAACGGTGCAGAGCACTATATGGCACAGCTGTGGGGCAATGGTGCAGAGCACTATATGGCACAGCTGTGGGGCAACGGTGCAGAGCACTATATGGCACAGCTATGGGGCAACGGTGCAGAGCACTATATGGCACAGCTGTGGGGCAATGGTGCAGAGCACTATATGGCAGAGCTATGGGGCAATGGTGCAGAGCACTATATGGCAGAGCTATGGGGCAATGGTGCAGAGCACTATATGGCACAGCTATGGGGCAATGGTGCAGAGCACTATATGGCACAGCTATGGGGCAACGGTGCAGGGCACTATATGGCACAGCTGTGGGGCAACGGTGCAGAGCACTATATGGCACAGCTGTGGGGCAACGGTGCAGAGCACTATATGGCACAGCTATGGGGCAACGGTGCAGAGCACTGTATATATGGCACAGCTTTATGTGGAGTATCTATCTGGGACAACGGTGCAGAGGGGGGCCTCCCATAACTGTCTCAGTGTCTCAAACTATGCTGCAGGCTGCCTGCAGGCATATTTTACTTACACCTTACTGACTGGCTGCGATCATCCAAAAAAATGTGACGTCCCTCAGCTCCAGGCAGCCTCCAATCATAGTATTGCAGACAGTGCGCGCCGCGCCTGTGTGCCTGACCTGTGGTGTGCTGCTTGGGCAGGAGGACAGATGACCAATCACAGCACAGCTCATTGAGGTGTGCTGTGACCTGTGAGGTCACACAAAGAAAACTAATGCTGATTGGCTGCTCCTGCCTGCATCTGTCAGCCAATCAGCATTAGAATACACCCTTAGTCCAGACTCCAGTCAGACCACAGAGTTTTATTGATGAAGAGGCGGAGTCGAGGGCGGGCAAAGTAACAATAAACAGGTCGGTGATGATGAACAGTGCAGACTCAGTGCAGACAGTGCGTCGTGCGGGTGCGTGTGTCCCTCCCTGTGTTCTCCTCTCTGACTCTGAGTCACACAGTCAGCTGTTTCCTCGGACTGTGCTGTGTGGTGGCTGAAGTCAGTGAGGTCGGCACTCGCACCACGCTGCGCACGGGCCGCTCTTATCAAGAGCCTCTGAGCACAGACTCGGCGTCGCCGTCGCAGGCCAGTGCGAGATGAGTGTGTGTGATCATTTCAGATGTGAAGGAGCGAGCAGCTGCCGCGCGGCTGCTTGCACAGCACTTCACATTCTTCAGTACAGCATGTGCGCCGACCGCCGGCTATAATAATAAACTGTGCACCGCCGCATGCAGGGCAGGGACAAATGAAGGAGGCAGGGGCTGGAGGCGGGCGGGGCCCACCGGAGGATTCTCCGGTGTCCCGGTGCCCCAGTCCGAGCCTGCATACGGGGGAAGGTGGATGGGGAGGTGAGAGAGGTGGTGACCCCTGTGTTTTGGTCGTTCGACCCCCCTCGGGGTCGCGACCCCCAGGTTGAGAACCGCTGCTCTAGATCGTTTTATAATCTTGAAAGTGAAAGGTGCGGATTTATTTGGATTACTGGATTTTATCTCTCTTGTCACACAGCCTAAAATTGTGTTTGCTTTTGCGGCTGCTGCTTGACATTGAGTACTGCTGCTCAGCTTACCGGTGACCAGAGCACCCAAATCCTTCCCCTGATGTCTTATCTCCAGTATGATTACATGTAATGAACAAACAGCGATTCTTTTATTCATTTGTTCATAGTTTACAATATAGAAACATTTATATTTCATCTTCTGTTTCTTTGCTCGAGCTGCAAAGTTCCGTGAATGTTGAGTTCTCGGAATATATTTGATGTAGGGAGCGGCTTCCCAAACACAGGAGTAGATGTCAGTGATGATGAGCTGTTATTGTGGAAGTACCGGAATATAAAGTGCAGCAGGTGTTCTACAGAGGAAACGTGTAGTTATCAAGACAAAAGAGGTCTCGGGGCAAACCGCCAACTATTGCCTACAGAAAGTAGGATTGTTCCCTTAAAGTGGGACTTTAGGTGATGGAGAATTATGGAAACTATCTTGTATTTTACTGCATTTATTGTATATTTTAGGGTTTTAGTTCCTCTTCCTTTGGGCACAGATATAATCAGAGAGTCCAGCTCAGCTGCATTGTATATTGGGGTCTATGGTAGTCTGATCTCCAGTTGGTCTTCCCTTTACTTGTAATGATTGGTTGCTGTATACAGTATAAGCCCCAGTCCACTAAAAGCTCAGGAGAAAGTCAGTGCAAGGAGTGACCATTTCCATTACTGCAAAATTATTTGATAGCTGACACATACAGTATATACAGACAGGTATTGGGACACGTCTTGGGATGTCAGAATCACTGAATTCAGCTTTTTCTATTAGTCCTGTTGCCCCCAGTATATACAATTGCCCTTGCTGTGCAACATCTGGCCTCTCCGTCCTGGTTTATAACATCTGTCCTCATTGCCCCCCCCCCCCCCCCCAGTGTATAACATCTGTTCCCTCACCCTCAGTGTATAATCTCCAGGCCCTCACCCTCAGTGTATAATATCTGTTCCCTCACCCTCAGTGTATAACCTCCAGGCCCTCACCCTCAGTGTATAACATCTGTTCCCTCACCCTCAGTGTATAATCTTCAGGCCCTCGCCCTCAGTGTATAACATCTGACCCCCTGTCCCAGGTAAATAATATCTGTTCCCTTACCCCCTCAGTGTATAACATCCGGTTCCTCGCCCTCAGTGTATAATCTGCAGCTTCTCACCCTTGGTTTATAACATCTGGCCCCCTGCCTACAATATATAACATGCAGCCCTTCGCCCCTGGTGTATAAACTCTGGCCCCTCCCTTCCGATGCATAACCTCCAGCCCCTCGTCTATAACCTCCAACACCTGTGTATAACCTCCAGCCCCCGGTGTATTACCTCCAGCCACTCACCCCCAGTGTATAACCTCTGGCCCCAGTGTTTGACCTCGGGCCCATCACCCCCGGTGTATAACCTCAGGATCCTCACCCCCCCACCCCAGTGTATAACCTCAGGCCCTTCGCCACTGATGTATGAGCTCCAGCTGCCCGCCCCCTGTGTATAACCTCCGACCCTCGTCTGCCTTTAGTAATGTGACAGAATGGTCGGTGGTGCACAGCTCACTGATACCAGCACCTTCCTATAATAGGAGCCTCCGGGGTAACAAGTCCATTCATGACATTTCTTCCTCCTGGATCTTCCCCCATCACCTGTGAGTGATATTATTGAGAAGTGGAAGGAGCCACAACAAATCAGCCTCGAAGTGGAGTCACTGTAATGTTACAGAGTGGGGGGCCAAGTGTGAGGAGCAGAGGGCAGAAAAGTCACCACCGCTCTGCTGACCCCATAACTGCAGAGTAGGGTTGAGCGAAACAGATCGGCACTTTTGAAAAGTCGCCGACTTTTAGCAAAGTCGGGTTTCGTGATCTGTACGCCAAAGTCGGGTTTCATTATATATATATATATATATACATATATATATATATGTATATATATATATATATATATATATATGTCATAGAGATACATATATATATATATATTTACTTCAGCGCGATAATGTTGAAAAGCCGGTAATTCAATTGCCGGCTTTTCATTTCTCCTGCCTAAACCCGACATGATACGAGACATGGTTACATACAGTAAACCATGTCATATCCCCCTTTTTTTTTGCATATTACACACTACTAATGTTAGTAGTGTGTATGTGCAAAATTTCGGCGCTCTAGCTATTAAATTTAAGGGTTAAATCGCTGAAAAAATTGGTGTGGGCTCCCGCGCAATTTTCTCCGCCAGAGTAGTAAAGCCAGTGACTGAGGGCAGATATTAATAGCCTAGAGAGGGTCCACGGTTTTTGGCCCCCCTGGCTATAAACATCTGCCCCCAGCCGCCCCAGAAAAAGGCACATCTGTAAGATGCGCCTATTCTGGCACTTGGCCACTCTCTTCCCATTCCCGTGTAGCGGTGGGATATGGGGTAATGAAGAGTTAATGTCACCTTGCTATTGTAAGGTGACATTAAGCCAGATTAATAATGGAGAGGCGTCAATTCTGACACCTATCCATTATTAATCCAATTGTATGAAAGGGTTAAAAAAAAACAACACATTATTAAAAAGTATTTTAATTAAATAAACACACAGGTTGTTTTAATATTTTATAGCTCGCTCAATCCACCTGAAGACCCTCGTTCTGTAACAAATTAAAAATAATAAACCAACAATATACATACCTTCCGATGATCTGTAGCGTCCCACGCTGTAAATCCATCTGAAGGGGTTAACATATTTTACAGCCAGGAGCTCTGCTAATGCAGCTATGCTCGTGGCTGTAAACCCCAGCGAATGAAGGTAATGTAGGTCAATGACCTGTAGGTACCTTCATTCGCGGTGATGCGCCCCCTGCTGGATGTCCCTCGAGCGTGGGAAAAGTTCCCAGGCTCGAGGTCATATGAGGACATCCAGCAGGGGGCGCATCACCGCGAATGAAGGTAACTACAGGTCATTGACCTACATTACCTTCATTCGCTGGGGGTTTACAGCCACAAGCACAGCTGCATTAGCAGAGCTCCTGGCTGTAAAATATTTTAACCCCTACAGATGGATTTACAACATGGGACGTGACAGATCATCGGAAGGTATGTATATTGTTGGTTTATTATTTTTAATTTGTTACAAAGCGAGGGTCTTCAGGTGGATTGAGCGAGCACTAAAATATTAAAACAACCTGTGTGTTTATTTCATTAAAATACTTTTTAATAATGTGTGTGTTTTTTTTAACCCTTTAATGCAATTGGATTAATAATGGATAGGTGTCAGAATTGACGCCTCTCCATTATTGATCTGGCTTAATGTCACCTTACATCTTCCAGATGTGCCTTTTCTGGGGTGGCTGGGGGCAGGTGTTTTTAGCCAGGGGGAACAATAACCGTGGAGCCTCTCCAGGCTATTAATATCTGCCCTCAGTCACTGGCTTTACTACTCTGGCGGAGAAAATTGCGTGGGAGCCCACGCCAATTTTTTCCGCGATTTAACCCTTAAATTTAATAGCTAGAGCACCGAAATTTTGCACATACACACTACTAACATTAGTAGTGTGTAATATGCAAAAAAGGGGGATATGACATGGTTTACTGTATGTAAACCATGTCTCATATCATGTCGGGTTTAGGCAGGAGAAATGAAAAGCCGGCAATTGAATTACCGGCTTTTCTGATATATCGCGCTGAAGCAAATATAAAAAAGAAAATTTCCCATTGACTTTGCATTGGGTTTTGTGTTTCGGCCGATCCCCGACCCCGACTTTTCAATAAGATCGGCCGATTTTACTCGACCCGACGTTTGAGAAAGTCGGGTTTTGTGAAATCAGACTCGATCTCAAAAATTGAAAAGTCGCTCAACCCTACTGCAGAGTCCAGACCTCCTCTGGTAATAACATCAGCGCTCCTGCCGGGAGCTTCTTGGCTGAGCAGCAGCTGTACATCACCAAACACAATGCCAAGTGTCGAATGGAGTGGTGTAAAGCCACCACCACTGGACTCTGGAGGAGTCGTGTTCTGTGCAGTGACGGATCGCACTTCTCTCCTTAACCTCTGAAGGACGAGTCTTGTTTTGGTGATTGCAGGAGGACATTTCCCCCTGACTGCATTGTGTTCGCCATTATCAGGGTGCGGCCTCAGCCCTTCAGGTCCAGGAAAGGGAAATCTTAAAGCTTCAGCACAAGACATTGTGGAAAATTGTAGCTTCGAGCTTTGTTGGGAGCAGTTTGGGGAAGACCCTTTTCTGCATGACTACTTCCAGTGCGTAAGGTCCATGCAGACATGGTTTGGGAGAGTTTGGTGGAAGAACATGACCGGACCTCAAACGTATCCAACAACTAAATCAGAGACTGTAAGCCCGACTTCTCCTCAGTATTAGGGTTTGACCTCATAAATGTTCTATTGGATGAAGGGGCAAAAATTCTCATTGACACCCTGACAATTTTGTAGAAAAGCCTCCCAGAACTGCGGGGCAACCATTCTACGTAACAATGTCTATGGATGTAGGATGGGAGGTCAGAAAAGCTCCCAGAAGTGTAGTAAGCAGGGGGCACATACATTTCTCCATATAGTGTATGCACTGGGGGGAATGAGGCTCAGTAAGAGGGAGGTTTGGAAATCTACTTTAATTCAGCTGCTCGTTGTAATGACCAAGTCGTTAGGTCTTATGGTCCTGGAAATTCAGCTGCTGCACAGATTTTATGTGTGTAGTGATTCTTGTCATTTGGATCAATCACACTTCATGACAGTGACACCATGGAAAGTGCTACTTGTAATGCAATCCATTAGTAAACATTTCTAATTTACAGATTTACTTAAAGTAGTGATATGCAATGTAAACAATGTAAAAAAAATAACCTGAAATAAACCATGTATCTCCAAGCATAATATTAATGTATGAATTAATCTGTACGACATAAAACCTCGGGGGTGAATTTTCAGTAATGTAGCTTCACCTGCACAGTGCTGGTGGACCTCTTTGCGGCAGCAGGATTTATCTTTGCTGCTGTCTGGAGGTTCTATTTGGTTGGATATTTTTGATGTCGGATGAGGCTGTATAATATGGACACCCCATGTACTTCTGTAACCTATTTTTGTTTGTTGCATGGTAGTGGTTTCTGACGTCCTCTTCCAAGTACTGATCTCCACCCAGTGGTGTTTTTTCTTAGCACAGCCTGGCATTGTTCGACCCTTGCTGTGTGCTTAGTAGTGATGGGATGGGTATGGCTGTTGGCAAAATGTGCAGAAGGGAGTGGAGTTACTTAGTATAAGATTCACTCCATAAGCCTTGCTTCTGTGAGAACATGTCAAACTCTGATGTTCTTATAGCCAGACAAAATGAAAAATTATATCTACAGAATGAGAGCAATAGAACTAAACAACAGCACGTTTGAAAAAGACTTGGGTATACTAATAGATCACAGACTGCACATGAGTCAACAGAGTGATGCAGCAGCAAAAAAGGCAAATACAGTTCACAAATGTATTAAGAGATGCAGAGAGTCTAGATCACGTGAAGTAATTATCCTCCTCTACTCCTCCTTGGTCAGGCCTCATCTGGAATACTGTGTTCAGTACACATTTTAAAAAACGCAATGAAAAATTAGGGCAAGTTCAGAGAAGAGCTACCAGGATGGTGAGCAGACAGCAAACTGTGTCCTACGAGGAACGGTTAAATGATCTGGGAATGTTTAGATTCCAAAAAAGAAGGCCGAGAGAAGACTTAATAGCAGTCTACAAATATCTGAAGGGATGTCACAGTGTAGAGGGATCATTGTCATTCTCATTTGTACATGGAAACACAAGAAGCAATGGAATGAAACTGAAAGGTAGAAGATACCGATTAGATATTAGAAAAAACTTTTTGATAGTGAGGATGATCAATGAGTGGAACAGGCGGCCAAGAGAGGTGGTGAGTTCTACTTCAGAGGAAATCTTCACACAGAGGCTGGACTGATCTCTGTCTGAGATTGGTTAGTGAATTCTGCATTGAGCAGGGAGTTAGACACAATGACCCTGGACAGGGTCGGCACCAGGTTTTTGCCAGGTTTGAGCCACATATATTGCTCTATATAGTATAATGAGCCCTATATTGCTCCATACTGTATATAATAGGCCCTATATATTGCTCTATACCATATAATGAGACCCATATATTGCTCCATACAGTATAATGGGCCCCATATAATGCTCCATAAAGATTAATGAGCCCCATATATTGCTCCATACAGTATAATGAGCCCCATATATTACGCCATACATGGTCGGGCCCCACATAATGTTCAATACAGTATATGATGGGCCCCATATAATGCTCCAGTATATGATGGACCCCATATATTGCTCCAAACAGAATGAGCCCCATATATGATGCTCCAGAGTATGATGGGCCCTATATAATGCTCCATATATAATGGACCCAATATATGATGTTCCAGTGTATTATGAGCCCCATATAATGCTCCATAAATAATGGGCTCCATATGATGGACCCCATGTATTGCTCCAAACATTTTAAAAAAAAATTAAATACTCTCCTCGCTGGCCACTGCTCTTCTCCGGACTCCTCAGCATTGGCGTCTCCAGGCTCTCTGCACTGACTGTTCAGGCAGAGGGCAAACAGACATGATGTCATAGCGCCCTCTGACATGAAACGTCACCGTCGCAGTTGTGGAATAGGGAGAGGTAAGAATCACAAGTGCCAGGGCCCTGAGCAAGCGGGGGGACCATTTGCAGGCACCAACACTGGCACCAGTGTCCCCGTCGGTGAGTGGGTCCCCTCGCCAGCTCAGGGCCCTGGCACTTGCCCGGGTGCGTCGGATGCTGATGCCGACCCTGACCCTGGAGGTCCCTTCCAATTTTATGACTCTATAATAGGCAGAGGTAGAATGGGGCATATAAGTATTGTTATTAGTACTTGTAGTCCAAAGGAGTCCCCTGATGTCAAATGAGTCAGAGTGATGCAGTTATGGAGTAAAACTGTTAGAACAGCCATAAAAATAGAACCAGTGATTTAGTGCTAGAAAGCTCTGTTTGTGGTCTCCTGGCAGCTCTTAATAGGGTTTTGCACTGGTTACTTCACTTATTAGGTCGCAGGGGAACCTCAGCCCTCAACTTTTAAACTCTATGATCCGGAATTACACAGGGGCTCATAGGTAACGTCAGTAGAGTGGCTACTGGCCAGTGAAGCCAAATGGCAGAAATTAAAAACAAAACCTACACAGAATAGAAATACCACTGTTATGAGAGCTTACAACACTATGAATACTGAAAACAATAGTATATACCCCTAAAAAGTATTCAAAAGAATGAATAAAAATGTTGAATACATTTTATTTTATTGAAAATCAAATCATGATTATACACAAAAACAAATACTATAAATGAATCATAAACACATTACAATGCACAAGAATTGTATTAAAAATAGTTAAAACCACATGATGTCCAATGAACCAATTTAAGTATATAGAAACATATATAAAAATTAAACATATATATATATATATATATATATATATATAATTTATAATAGAATGGTGAATAAATGCTCAATATATAACCAAAAAAATGAATGATAACAATCAATAGTGAAAAAAATAAATAAAAAATTTATACCAAGTGATAAATACAATAGTGCACAAAAATAATAAATGACAAACTTGAAGTAAAAATAAATAATGAACCTGAAGTAGATAAAGCCAGATAGTAGTAATATATTGCCTTGAATGTGATCAAGTGATCAGAGAGCCAATGGTGCTGGAATAATGTAAATCAAGACAAGTCAAGTAAATAAGGCAGCACACTGCAGCGCTAAAACATGTAAACTTGAAAACACGAAATTTGAACTGCATTACTGCACTAGAAATATGAAAAATGAGAGCGTTTAGCGCATAAAAATGGCCAATTTTGTGTACCTGGTAGCCCCTTTACGGCATCTCTCTTATACCAGGTCCTAAAACTTGCCTTACCTTGCTGAGAATAAACGTCTCCATCTGAATGGGTACATGTGAAAACCTCTTCTTAGACTAAATTTTAGTCTAAGAAGAGAGATGCCGTAAAGGGGCTACCAGGTACACATAAAATTGGCCATTTTTATGCGCTAAACGCTCTCATTTTTCATATTTCTAGTGCAGTAATGCAGTTCAAATTTCGTGTTTTCAAGTTTGTATGTTTTAGCGCTGCAGTGTGCTGCCTTATTTACTTAACTATATACGAGTTGGCGACTCTAGGTTCAGCACCTGTTCACACTTAGTCTATGTTTGGATGTGCCGGTCAGGTTTTTGAAATGTAAATCAAGACAAGTCACATCATGCCACAATGCTCACCAGGCTGGAGCTCACACCGTCCCCTGCACACACCACTCCAACGTACGTTTCGCTACCGCTTCGTCAGGGAGTCTAGTTTTTATGCTAGAAGCGTTTTGGCACCCAACGACATCCACAGTGTTAGTAAGGTGCCACCAAACAACAGGAGAAGAGACGATAGCAATGAGTTCGGACACAGATTTGACACTGGCCAGTTTACCTTTACTTTGTAGTTTTTGATTTGCGGTTTGGGTCACTATCCTCCTGTGGGACCCATTTTGTAGTTGGGAGCACATTTTACTCTAATATCTCATTGTGACAGCAACACGTTCAAGGAATCTAGTCCCGGACACACCAAACCAGTTCCATAGCTTTATGGATCCTTCAATCATTGTAAGACTTGATGGAATATTCTTTATAGGCTTAATTTTGTGTGTAAGCATAGGTGTAATGATCACGTAAGGTGCGACCACAATGTTATAGAAGAACAGGGAACATTATTACAGGATAGACCCAGGATGGGGGAAGTTATACCAGGTAGAGGGGAAGTTATTACCAGGATAAGGGAATATTATTGTCAGGAAGAGAGGACATTACCACCATGATGGGGGCGCGTTACTACTAGAATGAGAGAACATTACCACCAGGATGGGGGAAATAACTACAAGGATGTGAGGACATTACCACCAGGACGAGGGGATATTATTACCAGGATGGGGTGACATTACCACCAGGATGGTGGGACATAACCATCAGAATAAGGGGACATTTTTTACCAGGATGAGGGGACATTACCACCAGCATGGGGGGGGGGGCATCATTACCAAGATGAGAGGACAATATTACAAGGAAGGGTAAACATAATTACCAAGATGAGGGAAACATTATTACCAGGAAGAGGAGACAATATTACCAGGATGGGGGGACATTATTGCCATGATGGGAGAACATTATTACCTGGAAGGGACCCAAGATGAGGGACATTATTACCACAAAGGGGCCTAGATTGGGGACATTATACCAGGATTAGGGACATTATTACTGGAAGAGTCTAAGGATGAGAGGATATTATTACCAAGATGAGGCACATTATTACCAGGATGGGGGGAAATTACTACCAGGAAGAAGGGATATTATTATGAGAATGGGGGGACATTAACGCTAGGATGAGGGGACATAATTACCAAGTTGAGGGGACATTATCACCAGGAAGAAGGGACATTATTACCAGGATGAGGAGACATTATTACCAAGATGAGCAGATATTATTACCAGGATGAGGAGACATTATTGCCAAGATGAGCGGACATTATTACCAGGATGAGGGGACATTACTACAAGGATGGGGGACATTATTACCAGGATGAGGGGACATTATTACAAGGACCAGCATGCAGGTTGGCGCAGGTCCAAATTTTGCAACGTCACCCATTAGACTCTAGCTATGCTACTGTCTGTAAGAACGATTCTGGAGCGCATCATCAAGGAGCTCTAGTTTCATTGTATCTGTGTCTAGAACAATTTACCAGCATTTAAATTTGTTTATCGAAATTATACCTGTTTTATACCTTTCTTTAATCAGTGAGGTCCATCTTAACCTACACACAGGAAGAATTAAAACCATCACTTCAGATGTCTCCAGCATTGCTTAAAGTTCTTTGGATGTTGTGTGTGGTTTCTTTTGTACAAATCATCAGGTTTTTTTCCCCCACAATGTTCTGTAAGATTCTTGACTCTTTCATGAGTAGATAACTTCTTGATAATGTTGTAGCTGTTGAAATTGGGATGCCGATTTCTTTGGCGATAGTCTTGTATCCTTTAGACTGCTTGTGTTTGGTTCTAATGTCATTTATAGTCTGCTCTGACCTGTTTTTCAATTATTGCAATAGTTTTTTTAATTGTTTGTACAAGAAGATGTGAATGTATTGACCTATGAATTACGTTACATATTTGAAAGATGTGCAACAAATTATTTATATGTAGCAGCTGTAAAATATTGTTAGGACAAGAAACCACAGAATGGTTATAAGGGGACCTCCAGGGTCATCATGTCCAACCCCCCGCTCAATGCAGGAGCCACTAAACCATTTCAAACAGATGTCTGTCCAGCATCTGTTTAAAGACTTCCATTGAAGGAGAACTCACCACCTCTCGTGGCAGCCTGTTCCACTCATTGATCTCCCTCTTTTGAAAAAAAAATTTGAATATCTACACTGTGTGTCCTTCCTTTATGTTGCATCCCATGGCTTTGAGTCTTTCCTTGTCCAAATGAGAATAAAGCTGATCCCTCTACAGTGTGACAGCCCCTGATATATTTGTAGACAGCTATTAAGTCTGTTGGTCATGTCTTTTTTAAATCTGGTGCCCGGATCTGGACACAGTATTCCCGATGAGGTCTGACCAAAGAAGAGTAGAGGGGGATAATTACTTCACATGATCTAGACTCTATGCTTCTCTTAATACATCTTAGGACTGTGTTTGCAATTTTGCTGCTTCATCACACTGTTGACTCCTGTGCAGTCTGTGATTTATTAGTATACCCAAGTATAGTATACCTCTTTCACACGTGCTGTTACTTAGCCCTATCCCTCCCATTCTGTATATGATTTTATTATTTTTCTTGCCCAGGTGTTGGACTTTGCATTTCTCCCTGTTAAAAACCATTTTGTTAGTTGCTGTCCACAGTTCCAGGTTGATTAAATATTTTTGAATCCGCTCTCTCTCTTTTCTAGTTTTAGCTATCCCTCTTAACTTTGTGTCATCAGCAAATGTAATCAGTTTACCCTCAATTCCATCAAATAAATCACTAATAAAGTGATTGGGTCCAATCACTGAGCCAGTTAGGAGTCCACTTAACAGTTGCCTTTGTCATTCCATACTTTCATAGTATGAGATATTTTGTCAAATGCTTTCCTGAAGTCAAGATATACTACTGTATGTCTGCTGCATTTCCCTGATCCACCCGGTCAGTGATTCTGTCATAGAAGGAAATTAGGTTAGTCTGACATGACTTATTATTTACAAACCCAAAAACCCATGCTGGCTCTGGTGAATCACTTCATTCTGATCCAGGTACTTACATACATGTGTTTAATAATTTGTTGAAATATCTTTGCTGGCATAGAAGTCACACCGGCCTATAGTTCCCTGGGTCCACCTTCTTATCCTTTTGAAGATAGGGACAACATTTGCTCTTCTCCAGTCTTTTGGGACTTCTCCTGTTCTCCAAGAAGTTTCAAAGATTATGGAGAGTGGTTCAATAATTTCCTCTGCCATCTCATTCAGTACCCAAGGATGGTATTCATCTGGACCTGGACACTTGAATTAATTTATGTTAGCTAAGTGTTCAGTCATCATCTTTCTGACTATAGATAGTGTGGATTCTTCTATTCCTTTAATAGGACAGTGAAGATCAGTTGATGTTACATTTACTTTCTGAAAGAAAACATGCAGAATAGGAATGTAAAAGTTCGGCTTCTCAACATCATTTTTTACCACTTCATTTTCATTCTGTAAAAATTCTATAGCATCTTTGACTTTACTTTTACTTTTGCATACCCCCAAAATCCTTTCTTATTGCTTTTGAAGTCTTCTGCAAGCCTTAATTCATTATCTGCTTTAGTTAATCTGATGCGTGCCCTGCAGACAGGTTCTGCAGACAGTATTATATTCTTCTTTATATATACCTCCCTCTTTCCTTTTGATAAACATTTTTTTCTTCCTTCTTAGCATGGGTATAAGTTCTGTGTTCATCCATCCTGGTTTCCTTAAATGCTTCCTTTTCTTCCCTCTTTCAGAGATTGTTAACGATTGTGCTTTGAGAATCTAATTTTTCTAAATTTCCCATTCTTTCTGGACATTTCTGTCCTTAAGGACATCCAACCATTAGATCCCTCCAATCTTCTTTCTGAGTCTCTTAAATTCTGCCTTTCTGAAATCCAACCTTGAAGTCTTCTTTAAAACATATTGTGTTGACTTGCTGCTGTTTCCTAGTGCATGAAGAATTGCAAAAAAATGTGTAATTCAAATGCAGCAGGGCAAATTCCAGCTACACTGTCATGATCCAGGCTGGGTTTTGAGTCCCATTTTCCCTTTTTCCCAGTCTGGTCATGTCAAGAATTAACCTTTCTCAGCCTCTGTCTGGGTTCAGGCTGGCTATTTATCGCCACTGCTTCATGCAGGTGATGTCAGTTATAGTTTTTGCCTAGTGCTGCTGTAGCTGACTCTGATTGCTCTGATTGATCCTGCTGCGTTTGCTGTCTGAACCCATGTCTCTATTTTCCCCTATTTCAGTCTTGACTCAGTGTTTCCCTTTAGTGTGCAGATGCCCTGGTTTTGACTTGACTTATCCTGACCTGTTTCTGTCCTTTGTCTTTTGTCTTATCTGCTCCTGATCGTTACTGACCCCCTGGCTTGTCTCTGACCGCAAGTTTGCTTATTCCTTTGGTACTTCACTATAGTCTAGGATTTGACCTGGCTTGTTTGACTATTCTGCTGCCACCTGTGGTAGCCTCATTGCTGCACTGCAGGTCAGCTCTGTTTAGGTGCTTCCTCTCTACTGCCATCTAGTGAAGCCTGCACCTACCTGCATTGCAGCAGCGTGACATTCACCATATCTCTGATCAATCACAGTGGCACCTCTCATATATCTCTCTCCTTATCAAATTAATCTCTGTTGGCAGATTATTACGCTCATCTTCTAAACTGATACAACTGTACAACACAATGGCACCAATTCACAATACATTTTTGTCAGAATTTTGGAATAAACTGCTTAGAAAAGTACCATAACTAGCAGCTGTGCAAACATTTTGCGCCTTTTGGCAATTTCATGCCAGTTTCTTCTATCTCTGCCAAAGAGGGTAGAGCTGGGGTGGGACAGGGGTGCGGCGGGGCTGTGAAGTCACAGTTTGTCTAATTCTCGATAAGCTATGCTATGGTTTCCTGTGCTATGCTATGTGATTTTATAGCTGCAATGGATTATAAGGAAACAAGAACAGGCATTCAGGAGGATGTGTGAGTCTTCTGTGGCTGATGCAATGTTCTGCAAAGTGTAAAATGGCAGAGTACTTTTTTTTTAGCAATTCGCACAAATCGATTCACAAATTGTTTACGTTTTCAGGACAAAAACTCAACATGAATTCAATTTGCATCAAATCGATTTACTCATCTCTATAAATGAGAGTATGGGATAAAGTCATTGCCTGCTGCTTTCCGAAAATTGTACCATCTAATTACAAAGCGTTAGTCATATTTCATCCTTAGACTCTTTTTATATACGGTATATATAGAAAGTGTCCATATCCTTCAAACACTATAATTGCTTTCACATTTTCCCTGGAGATACCGTTACATACCTTTGGGAGAGTTGATCTACGGGGAACAAAGCATAAGCAGGAATTAAAACATAACTTTTAATGTGTATATGTAAAAAGAAAACAAAGTACAAAAAATAGTGTCACCTAAAGAGGAATATAAAAAGGGTACTACGTAATGTGACCTGTCAGGTACTACATCATAACTGGATTAGTTCTCCTAAGGGTTTAATAAAACAACACTCGCAATGGCCCAGCGTGTTTATTAATCAACCCAAGGTACTTTATTTGATAAGGGTAACACACACATACATGCAAAAGCACTAGTTGAGTGCAAAAACAAATAAATGGATAACCTTGGTTGCATAAATATCAGCAGGTATCACAAAAAAGGAGCAGGGGTCAAATGGTGTGAAACATGAACAAATATATAAAATGGAACAGTCTCACCAATTGCCAAGGACCAGTAAAGTGGAGCCAAAACTTGCTGGAATGAAAGAATCCATCATGCCACAACGTCGGGAGACAATATCCTGTCAATCCCTATAGGGGCTATCAATAAAGTTGAATCCCCAAGCTCCCGCCCTTACAAGGGCAGTCCACATCTACCCCTAAAATATAATGTGCCCTGCACTCTCCCTATATCGGTGTCCCAACGCGTTTCTTTCAAGCTGGATCATCAGGGGACTAGCTTGCATGGGAGATAAAGTGCTAAAGTGCTACATGAAAAGGCATAGAGACCTGCCCCAATTCGTCAATCAAACGGCGCATGCGCGCATGTGGATTAAAGGCAGAGAACATATTGTTGGCGTCTACATGGATACATATGCTAATAAACAATAGGGCATTACAGGCCAATATATTAAGCTTTGAAACAGCCCATCTCCAAAAGGGCGCATTGAGCCAACAAATCGAAACTTTTTAATTATCAAAAAGATCAAGCTGCGCATGCGCACGTATGGAAAGCCTATTTCATCCTATATTTCCCGGTATATCATAACCGAAGCCTCATTAAATCTCCACAAGTGTTATATGGGAATGCTCGAGGTAAAATCTAATTGACATTGCTCAGACAACGGGACGCCAGCCAAACGACGCGTGAAACCAGGCATCGCAGTCAGAGGATCCGCCAGTGGGGCGGTAAGCCATAACGTGCTGCTGTACTGTAAATGAGGGCAGATACATCATTTACAATAAGATGTCAAGGCGCTTGATTCATAAAAAAGCTGCCCCAATTCGCGAAACAAACGGCGCATGCGCGCATGTGGATTAAAGGCAGAGACATATTGTTGGCGTCTACATGGATACATATGCTAATAAACAATAGGGCATTACAGGCCAATATATTAAGCTTTGAAACAGCCCGTCTCCAAAAGGGCGCATTGCGCCAACAAATCGAAACTTTTTAATTATCAAAAAGAGTTGATCTACATATAGACTTTTATTTTTTAAGGGGAACTCCAACAGGAGCAAAAATAATATACAAAACCCCTTAAACCTGTCCCTCAATATGCCAACTTCATATCATTATGCCCAGCCCTGATCTCTCCAGTGACACAAGCAAAACTTCCCAGTAATCCCCACTTTAGTGTGCTAGGAATCAATTAAGAAGCTGAAAGTGATGCGATTTCATATGACACTGATAGATGCAAATCACTATTTACATTCAAATAAGTTAGATATACTTGCATCAAATGTAAATGAATCTTAAATAGAATCAGTGCATGATAGCAGGTACAGACCTTGAGATAGGAACGCCCCTACACTTGATTTGCCTGGGTTTTAATGAGACAACCTTTTTAAATGGTTCCTATAACACTTATATATACAGTAATGACTGAAAGTGTTGGCATCCTTGAAATTGTTCCAGAAAATGAAGTATTTCTCCCAGAAAATTACTGCACATACTCGTTTTGTTATACCCATGTTTATTTTTTTTGTGTTTATTGGAACAACACACCAAAAAAGATAGAAAAAAGGCAAATTGGACACAATTTCATACAAAACCATACAAATTGGATGGTCAAAATTGTTTGCACCTTCCCAAAAATGTGGGTAAACAACTTTGTTTCAAACAGGCGATGCTCGTTCAAACTAACCTGTGGCAAGTAACCGGTGTGGGCAATATGAAAACCAGATAAAAAGGGGAGAAGTTGACTCCATCTTTGCATTGTGTGTCTGTGTGTGCCACACTAAGCATGGAGAACAGAAAGAGGAGAAGAGAACTGTCTGAGGACTTGAGATCCAAAATTGTTGAAAAATATCAACAATCTCAAGGTTACAAGTCCATCTCCAGAAACCTTGCGATGTTTCTTTGTCCACGATGCGCAACATAATCAAGAAGTTTACAACCCATGGCATTGTAGCTAATTACCATGGACATGGATGGCAAATAAAAATTTATAAAATGTTGCAACGCAGGATAGTCTGGATGGTGGATAAGCAGCTCCAATCAAGTTCCAAAGAAATTCAAACTGTCCTGCAGACTCAGAGAGTATTAGTGTCAGCGGGAACTATCCATTGACATTTGAATGAAATGAAACGCTAATGAAATGAAAAGCTACGTCAGGAGACCCAGGAACATCCCAGAGACATAGAAAAGCTAAACTGCAGCTTGCTAAAATGTATGTTATTAAGTCAAAATCCTTCTGGAAAAGCATCTTGTGGACAGATGCGACTAAGATAGAGCTTTTCGGTAAAGTACATAATTCTACTGTTTACCGAAAACGGAATGAGGCATACGAAAAAAAAGAACACAGTACCTACAGTCAAATATGGTGGAGGATTAAATATGTTTTGGGGCTGTTTTGCTGTCTCTGACACTGGCTGCCTTGACTACATCAAGGCATCATGAAATCTAAAGATTACCAAAGGATTTTATATTGAATATTTTTATGTAAATGTGGTGTCAATGTAAGTCTAGCATGATATCATTTGTAATCATTCTTGGTACACCCCGCAATTTGAACTTTAATTTGTGTTAGGTCTTCTCCCCTAAACTGTTTTTATTACGTTTTCTGGTCTATAAATAAAATTATTATATTGGACATTTTTGGGTTGTATGTCATGTGTATAGGTTTCCTAATTTATGGATATACAACCATTTGAGACATACAGTGGGTACGGAATGCATTCATACCCCTTTACATTTTTCACTCTTTGTTTCATTGCAGCCATTTGGTAAATTCAAAAAAGCTAATTTTTCTCTCATTAATGTGCACTTTGCACCCCATATTGACTAAAAAAACAGAAATGTAGTAATTTTTGCAAATTTATCAAAACCGGAAACCTGAAATATCACATGGTCATTAGCATTCAGACCCTTTGCTCAGTATTGAGTAGAAGCACCTTTTGAGCTAGTACAGCCATGAGTCTTCTTGGGAATGATGCAACAAGATTTTCACACCTGGATTTGGGGATCCTCGGCCATTCTTGCTTGCAGATCCTCTCCAGGTCCATCAGGTTGGATGGTGAACGTTGGTGGACAGCCATTTTCAGGTCTCTCCAGAGATGCTCCATTGGGTTTAGGTCAGGGCCCTGGCTGGGCCAGTCAAGAATGGTCACAGGGTTGTTCTGAAGCCACTCCTTTGTTATTTTAGCTGTGTGCTTAGGGTCATTGTCTTGTTGGAAGGTGAACCTTCGGCCAAGTCTGAGGTCCAAAGCACTCTGGAAGATGTTTTCATCCAGGATATCTCTGTACTTGGCCGCATTCATGTTTCCTTCAATGGCAACCAGTTGTCCTGTCCCTGCATCTGAAAAACACCCCCATAGCATGATGCTGTCACCACCATGTTTCACTGTTGGGATTGTATTGGGCAGGTGATGAGCAGTGCCTGGTTTTCACCACACATACCGCTTAGAATTATCACCAAACAGTTCAATCTTCATCTCATCAGACCAGAGAATCTCGTTTCTCAATGTCTGAGAGTCCTCCGTGTGTTTTTTTTAGAAAACTCTATGTGGGCTTTCATATATATTGCACTGAGGAGAGGCTTCCATCGGGCCAGTCTGCCGTAAAGGCCCGACTGGTGGAGGGCTGCAGTGAGAGTTGACTTTGTGGAAATTCTCCCATCTCCCTACTGCATCTCTGGAGCTCAGCCACAGTCATCTTGGGGTTCTTCTTTACCTCTCTCACCAAGGTTCTTCTCCCATGATTGCTGAGTCTGGCGTGATGGCCAGGATTCCAATCAAGGAGTAGAACCATCTCAAGGATCCGACTCCAGCCACTGAAAAAAAGTGAGATGAGCAACTGACTGGAGGAGACATCTAACAACATGCCAGGCAGGTTGACGGCCTATGTCTATGGCTGACAGATGGCATCCATCAGTCAAAAAATGTAAAGGTTAATATACTTATATATTTCTCAACTTAAGAGCATATGGGTGATGGATGGCGATGCTTTGCAGCCATCAATGCGTTTGTCGGGCGGATACATTTTTTTTTCATAATGATTTAACACCCTGCATTATACTTCTATGTCAGGTTTAAAGACAAGTTATGGAAGGATGTACCTCTGTGAAGGTCATGGAGGTAGGATCTGCAGCAGGTAGACAATTATTGTCTGTACTGTGCAATATACAAAACATACATGTTGTACAAAACATAAAGGGACAGAAAAAGGAAAGTGAAAAAATAGAGAAAGTAGAAAGATGACAAATAAAAAAAAAACAGAACAACAAATTTAGAAAGTAGGCAAATGAAGAAATTAGAAGACAAGTCTATAGTTAAGAACATGGAGAAAGTCAAATGGAAGGCAATCCAAGTGTAAGCGTCATGGACATCTAGCTGGAGAGAATTTTGGAGTGATAGGAACCAATGAGGACATTATATTTACAAAAGAGGACTACAACCACGCCATTAAACCACAACCCAACACAAACTGTCCCATGATTATCCTTATTCTACTGGTTCTCCAACATTTGCTGAAGAAAAGGCAGTCCCATCTAAAATATCTGTCAACTTAAAGCTCGTTTGGAAGCATCTATCACTCTAACTCCCCTCACACATGAAGACTTGAGTTGTCCAAGCATTCTTTACAGAGAGAATAAAGTAAGCAACTGGCAGATATGGTTCCAAAAATCCAGCGAAAGGTCCCCTATAATATTAATAATAAAAATATTACTCGTACTCTTCCTCCTGTAGAATCCTCCGAGCAGAACTCAAGATGTGTTTATTATAAAACCTCGATCGTACATTTAGCCTAACATTTAAGTTTGCTCCTTTACGAATGTTTTCAATTTGTTTGGTTTCCACGGTTACCGGCGATTTGTGCTCGCTGCTCTGAGTGTTTAAACGTTTGCAGCTTTAGTGTTATGCATTTAGCTGTCTGCGGTGTCGATATCGCCAGAGGTGTAACGGGGCCTAATGGATGGGGAGATCTCATTGTGTTCTGTGAGAAATCACACATCGAATAACAGATGTTGTCGGCGTTATTGCCACCATTAGCGCAAATCTATGACCGTATTACAGGAAATTATGTGCCCCCCCCCTCCCCTTCTTGGTTTTCATTTATACAGAGACACTTCTCATTATCCAGGGACTCACTCCAAAGGAAAATCTTGTAATACAATACGAGATGGGAATTCATCAATCTTGGCATAATAACGCGCACCACATTCTCACCCAACGACGCCAGGTTTTGTTTTGTTTAAAATTCGCCACTTTTTTTTTTTAACATAGGTTCAAATGCCAGTAAAGGTGGCACAAAGGCTCCATATTGAGATTGACAGGCCTGAAATCCATAGCCCACATTTATAAAGGCTGGCATACAGATCAAGAACCGGACAACTTGTAGGGATGAACGGACCCATGGAAGTTCAGGTTCATCATGTTCGGCTGAACTTTAGACCAAATTTCAATTTGGGTACCAGAACTTGACCCCTCACCCAAATCCCATATGAGTCAAAGGGGACCTTAATTTTGGTGCCGTAACTTGCCTGTAAAATGGCCGCAGTAAGGGCTAGGGAGCTGATAAAGGAGGCAAAACAGGGGTAAGAGCAGGGCAATTGGCCTGCAAACAAATGTGGATAAAGAAATTACTTAAATAACATAAAATAAAAAATAACAATCGACCAGGAGCCTGATGTTCAAGTGGAGGAGTGGAGCAGTGACTTGCATGTGTATTTTACTGTACTTGTTAATAAATAAATAAAAAAAAATGGGGTCCCCTTATTATTAATAACCAGCCAATAGAAAGCAGATATTATGCTGGGAAGGACCCAATATCCATGGACCTTCCCAGCCTGTTATAATCAGCCCCAAGGTGTCTGCTTTGCCTTTATCGGTTATTAAAAATTGGGGGACTGCCAAAAAAATGTTGTGGGGTACCCCCTATCTACTATATAATTGTCTAATGGTCACTTCCGTCTGTCTTTCTGTCACGGATATTCATTGGTCGCGGCCTCTGTCTGTCATGGAAATCCAAGTCGCTGATTGGTTGTGGCTGTTTTGCCGCGACCAATCAGCAACGGGCACAGTCAAGAAGAAAATGGCCACTCCTTACTCTCCGCACTCACTGCCAGGCGCCCGCATACTCCCTTCTGGTCACCGCTCACACAGGGTTAATGCTGGAAGTAACGGACCGCGTTATGCCGCGGGTAACGTTACTGCTGCTATTAACCCTGTGTGTCCCCAACTTTTTACTATTGATGCTACCTACCGGGGTGCATTAAAAGAGGTCTGGATACACATGATGAGAGCATTATACTGCCTCTGTACAAATCCCTAGTTAGACCGCACATGGAGTACTGTGTCCAGTTTTGGGCACCGGTGCTCAGGAAGGATATAATGGAACTAGAGAGAGTACAAAGAAGGGCAACAAAATTAATAAAGGGGATGGGAGAACTAC
Source organism: Ranitomeya imitator (assembly GCF_032444005.1). Taxonomy (NCBI): domain Eukaryota; kingdom Metazoa; phylum Chordata; class Amphibia; order Anura; family Dendrobatidae; genus Ranitomeya; species Ranitomeya imitator. Next base: position 548,265,551 of record NC_091287.1, read on the forward strand.
AATACCCAGATAGATTAGCGAAATTAGGATTATTTAGTCTAGAAAAAAGACGACTGAGGGGCGATCTAATAACCATGTATAAGTATATAAGGGGACAATACAAATATCTCGCTGAGGATCTGTTTATACCAAGGAAGGTGACCGGCACAAGGGGGCATTCTTTGCGTCTGGAGGAGAGAAGGTTTTTCCACCAACATAGAAGAGGATTCTTTACTGTAAGGGCAGTGAGAATCTGGAATTGCTTGCCTGAGGAGGTGGTGATGGCGAACTCAGTCGAGGGGTTCAAGAGAGGCCTGGATGTCTTCCTGGAGCAGAACAATATTGTATCATACAATTATTAGGTTCTGTAGAAGGACGTAGATCTGGGGATTTATTATGATGGAATATAGGCTGAACTGGATGGACAAATGTCTTTTTTCGGCCTTACTAACTATGTTATGTTACTATGTTATGCTATGCGGTATCAATAGTAAAAAAAATGTACTGTTAAAAATAATAAAAAAACAAAAAACCTGCTATACTCACCCTCCGTTGTCCACCGAGCCGCTCGCGCCTGCCGCCATCTTCTGTTCCCGGCGATGCATCGCGAAATTGCCCAGAGGACTTAGCGATCTCGTGAGACCGCTAAGTCATCTGGATAATTTCGCAATGCATCCTGGGAACGGAAGATGGCGGCAGCCGTGCGCGTATCGCCGGAGCTTCGCTGGATCCAGGGGTGAGTATATAACTACTTTTTATTTTAATTATTTTTTTTAACAGGGATATGGTGCCCACACTGCTGTATACCACGTGGGCTGTTAGATACCGCGTGGCTGCTATATACTACATAGGCAGTGTTATATACTATGTGGGCTGTGTGATATATTCCGTGGGCTGTGCTATATACTACATAGGCAGTGTATATACTGTGTGGCTTCTATATACTGCGTGGGCTGTGTTATATACTACGTGGCTGCTATATACGGCGTGGGCAGTGTTATATACTACGTGGCTGCTATATACGGCGTGGGCAGTGTTATATACTGCGTGGCTGCTATATACTTCGTGGGCAGTGTTATATACTATGTGGCTGCTATATATGGCGTGGGCAGTGTTATATACTACGTGGCTGCTATATACTGATGGGCAGTGTTATATACTGCGTGGCTGCTATATACTGCGTGGGTTGTGTTATATACTACGTGGCTGCTATATACTGCGTGGGCAGTGTTATATACTACGTGGCCTGTATTAACGAATTGGGTATTCTATATGTATGTACTGTATATAGCAGCCACATAGTATATAGCACAGGCCACGTAGTATTTGTCTGCTATATACTACATGGCTCCTATATTCTACGTGGCCTGTGCTATATACTATGTGGCTGCTACATACATACATACATAAATGCATATTCTAGAATACCCGATGGGTTCCTGGACGAAGCATTTCAGTGTGAAACGCGCGTCGGGTGTGTTGGGTCCCCGGGTTCCTCCTCTTGGTAACTATACCTCCAATTTATATTTATGTAGTACCTATATATTTGTGTCAGGCTGTTTAGCCTCTGTTATATATTGCCATCAGTGCAAGGTGGATGCCATTTCTTATATATATATTTATATGTTAAGATTATATTGATTATTTATTATTCTCTTACATATTTTGTGATTTATTGTATCCTAATTGCACTTTACTAAATGTTTACATAGAGGTTGTCCTTGTGGGGTTACCACCTTTGCTGCTGCACTTGTGGTTACTGCCTTTTTTGTCTTTTATTTGGTTTTCAATAAAGTTTATATATTATTAATCATTTTTTGGTCTTATGTGAAGGTTTTTTTGTCGGTATTTCTCCTGTCATAGATAGGAAACATTGCATGGCTGTTGTCCTCCGCTGCCACTCTCCCACCTCCCCACCGACAGCAGGTACATCCGGACTATACGACGCACCCCCATTGACCTCCAAATGTTTGGGGGAAAATGTGTGTCTTATAGTCCAAAAAAATAGAGTAACCTGTAAAAATTGAAACCTGTGAAAGAGAAACGTGAGCTAGACTGAGCTGGACTAAAGTCTTGTGGTTTTTATTTTTAAGAAGATTTAAAGAAGAAAACAGGAATCTTTTGGGGGACAGACTGCAAACAATAGGCAGCATCAAGTCTGACATCCGGAGGTCTGAGCAGCTAGAGGTAGGACCATTCTGCAGCCTCACCACCATCTATAGTTTACCTAGAATATAAACCTCACTGAAATAAGGATCAAGATTATTACAAAAATAGAAAATCTAAATTTAGGAAAAAAACTGAACAAAGTAAACGAGCAGAGAACAAAGTAAAATAAGCCATTTACCCAAACAAAGAAAGCCATAAAACATGACAGAATTAAAAATAACCCAGAGACCCTCTTGTCGCACTTTACGTCTAAAGAGGAAGACAAAAGAAAAACCAATGTGTTATTCTTCACAGACCAACTATTGGCCTGGCACAATGCCCTGTGCAAGTAATATAAATATATATCCAAGTGTGACATCAATACCGGCGGCAGATTAGTAGCCTGTACAACAATGGCACGTCATGGTACGAGGGACTGAGGACAATCTATAGCAATGAAGATAGTTTTTCTCATATCAGAGACCAGGCCTAATCTCACAAAGAACAACAAACCCCAGCCACCTCCGATGTCCACACCTCTACAGAGGCCTCCAGAGACAGCACTGCTGCCCCCAATGCTTCGCACCCCTCACTGGAGACCTCCAGAGACTGTCTATTTCAATTAGAAAGAGACTTTGTACAATTTAGAACAGCTTCAAAGAAACCTTGGAGACAAAAATGCAAATGAACAAGTAATTAATTAGATAAACAAACTAAAATGTGAATATAGGTTAGCTCTGCAAAAAATACAAGCAGGAGTGTGTGAAATGCAGCAAGAAAATGCCAGGCTGAAGCAGGAGAGCTAAAGACTCTCCACTGGCCAGCAGGCTGAGATGAAAAAATAAGCTAATAAAAGTGAATCAGAAATCAGATCGATAGGACAGAAAACAGAACCTGCCACCAGCAAAGTCTCCAGCACAGACCTCAGCATCATCCACATGGATCGCCCCCCAAGGGCCGTGGGGTACTCGGTACTGGATCCTTCGGTTCACAGGGGGATGTCATGGTGGCTGACCCGGTCCGTGGCCCTGGGATGTCCGTATAAAAGGAAAGGTCTTTAAAGGGATAAAGTTTATGTTCGTGATGCCACCTGTGGCTTTCAGTCAGGGTGACCGACGATGCTTTAAGGCTGTGTGCACACGTAGCGTTTTTTTCGCAGTTTTCCCGCGGTTTTTCGCTATAAAAACGCTATAAAACCATGAAAAAAACGCTAACATCAAACATCCTATCAATTATAATGGAAACCGCAAATTACAGTGGGGCAAAAAAGTATTTAGTCAGTCAGCAATAGTGCAAGTTCCACCACTTAAAAAGATGAGAGGCGTCTGTAATTTACATCATAGGTAGACCTCAACTATGGGAGACAAACTGAGAAAAAAAAATCCAGAAAATCACATTGTCTGTTTTTTTAACATTTTATTTGCATATTATGGTGGAAAATAAGTATTTGGTCAGAAACAAAATTTCATCTCAATACTTTGTAATATATCCTTTGTTGGCAATGACAGAGGTCAAACGTTTTCTGTAAGTCTTCACAAGGTTGCCACACACTGTTGTTGGTATGTTGGCCCATTCCTCCATGCAGATCTCCTCTAGAGCAGTGATGTTTTTGGCTTTTCGCTTGGCAACACGGACTTTCATCTCCCTCCAAAGGTTTTCTATAGGGTTGAGATCTGGAGACTGGCTAGGCCACTCCAGGACCTTCATATGCTTCTTACGAAGCCACTCCTTCGTTGCTCTGGCGGTGTGCTTTGGATCATTGTCATGTTGAAAGACCCAGCCACGTTTCATCTTCAATGCCCTTGCTGATGGAAGGAGGTTTGCACTCAAAATCTCACGATACATGGCCCCATTCATTCTTTCATGTACCCGGATCAGTCGTCCTGGCCCCTTTGCAGAGAAACAGCCCCAAAGCATGATGTTTCCACCACCATGCTTTACAGTAGGTATGGTGTTTGATGGATGCAACTCAGTATTCTTTTTCCTCCAAACACGACAAGTTGTGTTTCTACCAAACAGTTCCAGTTTGGTTTCATCAGACCATAGGACATTCTCCCCAAACTCCTCTGGATCATCCAAATGCTCTCTAGCAAACTTCAGACGGGCCCAGACATGTACTGGCTTAAGCAGTGGGATACGTCTGGCACTGCAGGATCTGAGTCCATGGTGGCATAGTGTGTTACTTATGGTAGGCCTTGTTACATTGGTCCCAGCTCTCTGCAGTTCATTCACTAGGTCCCCCCGCGTGGTTCTGGGATTTTTGCTCACCGTTCTTGTGATCATTCTGACCCCACGGGGTGGGATTTTGCGTGGAGCCCCAAATCGAGGGAGATTATCAGTGGTCTTGTATGTCTTCCATTTTCTAATTATTGCTCCCACTGTTGATTTCTTCACTCCAAGCTGGTTGGCTATTGCAGATTCAGTCTTCCCAACCTGGTGCAGGGCTACAATTTTGTTTCTGGTGTCATTTGACAGCTCTTTGGTCTTCACCATAGTGGAGTTTGGAGTCAGACTGTTTGAGGGTGTGCACAGGTGTCTTTTTATACTGATAACAAGTTTAAACAGGTGCCATTACTACAGGTAATGAGTGGAGGAAAGAGGAGACTCTTAAAGAAGAAGTTACAGGTCTGTGAGAGCCAGAAATCTTGATTGTTTGTTTCTGACCAAATACTTATTTTCCACCATAATATGCAAATAAAATGTTAAAAAAACAGACAATGTGATTTTCTGGATTTTTTTTTCTCAGTTTGTCTCCCATAGTTGAGGTCTACCTATGATGTAAATTACAGACGCCTCTCATCTTTTTAAGTGGTGGAACTTGCACTATTGCTGACTGACTAAATACTTTTTTGCCCCACTGTATGTGCACACACTGAGTATTTTTCCGCAGCGGAAAAGATTTGTGGTAAAATACGCAGCATGTTCATTAATTTGCAGAATCGCGGCGATTCCGTGCCCATAGACTTCTATTGTACCGCTTGAATTCCGCAAATCTAAAAAAAATTAGCGGAATTCAAGCAGATTTGCGGAGATACACAGTGCGGCATACCGGAAGTCACATGGCCATCCCATCATGCCAGGAGCATCCCATAATCCAGGAAGACAATATCCGTCTTCCTGGATGATGGCTGCCAACATGGACTGGTATGACCGGATGCAGCTGGATGTGCCTTTCATGATTAGTGTGGTAAGTGTCTATGTGTGTGTTTTGTGTGTGTCCGTGTGTGTGGTGTATATTGTGTATATGTATATTGTGTATGTGTGTTGTCAGACATAGGCCGATGAGACTACTACTACTCCCATCGGCCTATGTCTATTCCCTATAGTAGCAGCAGGCTCAGCTCGATGGGAGCAGTATTTCCCATCGAACCGTTCCTGCGTGCAAAAAACACATACATTTTTTTTTTATATCCACGACCCGAAATAATTGCCCCCCCCCCTAAAAAGTTTCATTGGTGGCCAGTGGCCCGTATTCACCACCCCCCCACCCCTAGAAAGGTTCATTGGTGGCCAGTGGCCCGTATTAACCCCCCCCCACCCCTAGAAAGGTTCATTGGTGGCCAGTGGCCCGTATTAACCCCCCACCCCTAGAAAGGTTCATTGGTGGCCAGTGGCCCGTATTAACCCCCCCACGCCTAGAAAGGTTCATTGGTGGCCAGTGGCCCGTATTAACCCCCTCACCTCTAGAAAGGTTCATTGGTGGCCAGTGGCCCGTATTAACCCCCCCACCCCTAGAAAGGTTCATTGGTGGCCAGTGGCCCGTATTAACCCCCCCACCCCTAGAAAGGTTCATTGGTGGCCAGTGGCCCGTATTAACCCCCCCACCCCTAGAAAGGTTCATTGGTGGCCAGTGGCCCGTATTAACCCCCTCACCCCTAGAAAGGTTCATTGGTGGCCAGTGGCCCGTATTAACCCCCCCACCCCTAGAAAGGTTCATTGGTGGCCAGTGGCCCTTATATTTAGTCCCCCAAATGTTTCATTGGTGACCAGTGGTTACCTGTGAAAAAAAAATATACATACATGTCCCCGCCGATCGCCACTTAAAATAAATAAAAAAATTAAAAAACCATACTCACCTATACGCCCAATTCCACGAATCCCTCGTCAGAAAAAAGTAAAAAAACAAACCACAACATATACCTACCCTCCGCAGAATCCAAATAAACGAGTGTCCCACGATGATCTACAGTTTAGAGCAGCCACATAACATGCGGCTGCTCTAAACCGCGGCCGTAAAGCGATCCCGTTCACTGTATACCGAGTTCTCCCGAAGGCAGCTCGCGCTGTTCGGGAGAACTCGTTCGGTAGTCACTGCGGCTGCGCGGACTCACCGGCTGACCGGAGATGAACTTATCAGTCTGTGGCACCCCTAGGGGTATTTGCCACAAAAATAGTTACTGACAGTAAGTACAAATACTAAAATAGCAAGACTGCACTACCACCTCCGGCCAGAAGGGGGAGCTCCAGAGACTCCCCTTGATCCATTCTGGTCTGAGAGAAGAAATGGCAGTTGGGCCAAGGAGCTGATAGTGAGAGGTCATACAGTTGAATCTCTAACAGCCCTGTGACTGTTACCAGGCCTAAATCACCGGCCTGAGGAGAAGAGGGATAGAGAAAAAGGACATTGTGAGAACCGGGTAGCATTAATCACTACCCAGAACAGGTGCAAAGACGGATACCGGATCCGTGGCTGTATTCATTATATATAATACAGCAACCGGAAAAACGTGAGGTGATATCAGCTTCACTAGGGTCGGATGCAGCAACAGACACAGAGTTCAGCGGTACTCCCGGAGAGGGTAAGCCGATAAAAGGACTCGGGTTGCCCGTCGAACCAGGACCCGGAGGGGACAGATTGGGCCGGCAGCCAGTTCACATACAGCAGCAGGGCCACACAGAAATTGCGCACAATAAGAGGCGAAGACCCCGGCAGGGTCAAAGTAACTCAGAGTTCCCATACAGACTCCGGTGACAGGACTGGTTGTAAATCCTTTTATGTTAAAGTAAACTGGTTAAACGTTTCAGTGCCTCAGTCTTTCATTTGGACAATAGCCATCTATCCAGGATCAGGATCGTCACCGCTGGGAGAACCTGCTGCTGATCAAGTAAGTGCCTGTCTCCTCATGATACCCCTTACACTGTGCATTGCCTGAGGCCACAGCACCGGGTCAAGCCACCCGTGACATCCCCCTCAAGAGACAGACTCCATTGGTCCGGTGCTGGGTATCCCGGTCTCCTGGGCGTCACAATTGGCGTCACGAACAGGATCTAGCCAGCCCGTATACCGGGTATTGTGTGCCGTGATTGGAGCCCAAAACTGTGAAAACTGGGATGAAAAATCTTGAAAATTGACTTTATTAAAGAAAAATCCATTCCCCATTGAAAACTATTGAAAGTGACTTTTCCCCATTGGTTATAATGGAGTAAAGATGGCCGCCATCCCCTGAGGTAATCACTTCATAACCGTTAGGCACGAGACTGTTAATTGAGCTACGCCATCACCTGAGCCCCAGTCTAACTGAAAAAACTTCAGAATCCGCCATTACAGAGCGCGGTGGGTGGGAGCAGCAGGGGGCGTCATTGTGGGCGGCACCAAGCTGAGCAAGGGGAAAATCGATCCTGCTGCACAGCGGAACGAATCTACACTATCCCGACGGAAGCGGAGGACCGGAAGGGTCCGGATTAACTAAGGGGGCACAGTATGTCGCAGCACGGAGACGCCGCAGCACTCAGCAACGCTAATGCAGCTGAAAGACAGAGTGTCAATAGAGAGTCCGGCAGCGCAGCGGTGCAAGGAGTGGCGCCCATCATGCCGGTGCTGATGCCATACACCCCGGGTGGCCCATGGCTTCCAATGTATGAAGGTGAGCCTAATACCCTTGACGATTTCAGAGAAAAGATGCTGGCCCATTTTGACATGTTCCCTGTGGGTGAAGTTCAGCGTGTTAGTCTCCTGATGATGCAGTTAAGTGGCCATGCTAAGCGAGAAGTCACAGCATGGGCAGCTGATCTAAAAGGCACTGTTGAACGCATATTTGCTGGATTAAAAGCTACATTTGAAACCACGGCCAGCAGCAAAGCTAAAATACGATTCTTTAGTTGCAAACAAAAAGCTAATGAGGGCGTGAGAGACTTTGCCTTAAACCTGCAGGAAGCCCTTAAATCACTTACACTGGCTGAACCCATTTTTAACACCGGAGCGGATAAACTGCTAAGAGATCAATTTATTGAGGGACTCTACACCCCTTCTCACCGGGGGCATGTGAGCATGCTTGTTTTTAAGAACCCTGAATTGACATTTGCCCAATTAAAGGAGAGCGCTATACGTCTCCAGCTGGCAGAGGCACCTCGGGATCAGGATCCTGCGCAACCCATGGCAGAGGCACCTCAACAACAGGGAGTGCCAGTGACATCAGCTATGTCTGGGGCCATTGCTAAGCCCCTGGGGCCCAGTACTAATGAGGCTCTTCAACAAAAGCTTGACTCTTTAGCTGATGTTGTTGCTTCAATGGCTAAAACCATGCAGGAGATGAGAGGACACAAGATGGAGTTGGCAAACTGTAGAGAGGATGTTCCATGGATGAGACCCCGGAGATACCCGACATGGAGAGGACGACCCCGCGACCGCTACCAACCGGATGGACAGCCCATTTGCCGCCGTTGCCAGCAGCCGGGCCACTTTGCACGAGATTGTGATTTAAACGGGAATCCCCTGGGAATGCGGGCCGCTTCGCAGGAATGAACTTTCAAGGCCCAACACCCTGGCACGACAGGTACATCGGAGGACGACCCATTATCCCTATCGTGCTGGACGGAATTCCCCTCAACGCTTTGCTGGACACAGGTTCCCAGATTTCATCTATACCGTATATCCTTTATAAGAGGTACTGGGCTGATGCAGATATTGATAAAGGGCCCTCTGATGTTGAACTAGATATATGGGCCAGTAATGGTAAGTTGGTACCGAAACTAGGATTCAGGGAGATGACCATAAAGATTGGTAAAGTAGAACTGAAGAAACAGGGTATAATTGTTGTTGATGTTGACCGGCGGAACTGTGAACCAACTGTATTGATAGGAATGAATGTGTTAGAGAACTGCTTTTCCGAAGTCATTTCTGTCTTACAGCAAATTGCTGAAACTGCCCAATCCTGCCAGCAGAGAGTTCTCCGGAGGGAAATAAAAGTATTGATGTTAAGGCAACAGGTAGAAGTTGCAGGTGGAGAAATCGGCAGTGTGAGGGTAAGTGATCCAACGTCTGTTGTAATCCCACCAAAAACAGAAATGCTGGTATGGTGTAGAGCAGCCATTGGTACTAAGGGACGAGATTATCAAGCCTTAATAGAACCAGTGTACACCGACAGCAGGCCCACTATACTCACAGCACGAGGGATAGTCGAGGTACACCGGGGACGAGTGCCGGTACGACTTTTGAACTGTGGAGAGGAAGAGGTCACTTTGCCAAGGTATGCTACAATGGCAAAGCTATATACTGTTGACAACAATGCCATCACAACCATTGAGCCCTTAGAACCAACCTGTCAGGTGGAAGGCAATGGCTCAGATGGAGAAATGGAGGATTGGTGCCAACAGCTACACGTGGGCATAAATTCAACACCTACCCATCAAAAACAAGGGGTGTATAGGCTAGTGACGGAATATGAACAAGTCTTCAGTAAACACCCATTGGACTTCGGACGGATAGAAGGGGTAGAACACACAATCCCCACAGGTGACCATCCCCCAATAAAAGAAAGATATAGACCCATACCGCCCGCTCACTATCAATGTGCAAAAGATATGCTGAGGGAAATGAAACAGGCCGGGGTAATAAGAGACAGCTGTAGCCCCTGGGCGGCCCCTCTAGTGATTGTCAAAAAAAAGGACGGAACCATGAGAATGTGCGTAGACTACCGGAAGATTAATAACATCACCCATAAAGACGCCTACCCCTTGCCTAGGATAGAAGAGTCCTTAACTGCTTTGAAATCTGCTAATTATTTTTCCACCTTAGACTTAACAAGCGGGTATTGGCAAGTCCCTGTGGCTGAGAGAGATAAGGAAAAGACGGCATTCACCACACCAATGGGTCTATGTGAATTTAATCGCATGCCGTTCGGACTCTGCAACGCATCCGGTACCTTCCAGCGGCTGATGGAATGCTGCCTCGGACACAAGAACTTCGAGACCATCCTCCTGTACCTAGATGATGTGATCGTCTACTCAAAGACTTACGAACAACACTTAATAGACCTGGCAGAAGTGTTCGAAGCCTTATCCAGGTATGGCATGAAAGTCAAGCCATCCAAATGTCACCTTCTCAAGCCAAAGGTACAGTACCTGGGACACATCGTGAGTTCGGAGGGAGTAGCACCAGATCCCGAGAAAATAAGCGCCATAAGGGATTGGCCAAGACCTACCAGCGCAAAAGAAGTGAGACAATTCCTGGGATTGGTGGGTTACTATCGCAGATTTATAAAAGGATTTACCAAGTTGGCAGCACCCTTGCAAGACACCTTGGTAGGGCAGACGAAGAAACCTTCAAACCGAAACCCTCCTTTTCAGTGGAACGACGAAAGGGAAGACTCCTTTGAACAACTAAAGAAGGCACTAACCGGAGAAGAGGTTCTGGCATACCCAGATTACCATAAACCTTTCATCCTCTACACCGATGCCAGTAATGTGGGACTAGGAGCGGTGCTGTCACAAAAGCAAGAAGGTCGGGAGAAAGTCATCGCCTTTGCAAGTAGAAAGCTCCGGCCTACTGAAAGAAATTCAGAAAATTACAGCTCCTTCAAATTGGAACTACTGGCAGTAGTTTGGGCTGTGACGGAGCGTTTCAAACACTATCTGGCCGCTGCAGAATTTATTGTCTATACTGACAACAATCCGTTGACCCACCTGGACACAGCCAAATTAGGTGCGTTAGAACAGCGATGGATAGCCCGGTTATCTAATTACAACTTCATAATCAAGTATCGAGCAGGTCGCAAGAATGGAAATGCCGATGCCCTATCCCGGATGCCACACTTGAGAGATGTAGAAGAGGAAACGGGGGAGCTTGAAGAAATTGAACTACCAGCCTTCCATCGTCCCAAGGCAAAACATCATCAGTCAAGTACCTATCAGAAACAACAAGAGGTGAATTTTAATCCGTTAGCACACCATAGATGGGCTGACACCCAAGACAGCAATCCGGCTGTGAAGTTGGTGAAGGAACTGTTGACTGAGCAAAGTGCATATCCCTATGAGGATGCCCCAGAAGAGACGCATCAACTCTGGAAAGAGAGAGGCAAAATGTTCCTGTATCAAGGGAAGCTCTGTAGAAGATACACCAATCCGAAAACACATGAATTGGTTTGGCAGATTATTGTGCCTAAACAAGATGTGAAGATGGTCCTCGAAGCTTACCATAATGGTGCTGGTCACTTCGGTTGGAAAAAGTTAGAAGTACTTCTAAGAGAAAGATTTTATTGGGTCGGGATGAGAAAATCAATCGAACAGTGGTGCAGAAATTGTGGCCCGTGTAACCTCAGAAGAAACGATCAAAAGAACCAAAGAGCACCACTGCAGCCCATAATCACCAAACAACCACTTGAACTTGTAGCCATGGACCACGTGAAGTTGACACCAAGCCGGTCCGGCTATGTCTATGCCTTGACCATCGTGGACCATTATTCACGTTTCTTGGTAGTAGTACCCGTAAAAGATCTGACAGCAAAAACAGCAGCCAAAGCGTTCCAAACGTACTTTTGTAGACCCCATGGATATCCGGAACAGGTTCTCACCGACCAAGGTACAGCCTTTGAATCAGAGATCTTCAGAGAATTCTGTAATATGTATGGTTGCAAAAAGATCCGGACGACGGCCTATCATCCACAAACAAACGGCTTATGCGAGAAGATGAACCATATTGTAATAGACCTACTAAAGACTTTACCTGAGACAGAAAGGAATCAATGGCCAGAGAAATTGCCTGACTTGGTGGATCTGTATAATCATGTCCCGGTGAGCTCCACCAACTGCACCCCAGCTTACCTTATGCGTGCAAGACCCGGCCAATTACCAATCGATCTAGAAATGGGAATTCTGAAACCAGACGCAGAAGTTCAAGACTCCAATTGGGATATCATACGGCAAAAGCAGTATCGCCAAGTGCAAGAGAGTGTGGAAAGAAGCCTTCAGCAAACTAGAGAAAGACAAGAGCGAACTTTCAACCAGAATGCTCTAGCGACCCCATTAAGACCGGGTGACCAAGTGCTCAAGAGAAATCGTCGAACCAATAAACTGGACAATCAGTGGGAAGCCGTACCCTACACAGTTTTACCAACAAGAGTGGATAATCCTAAAATGTGTCTCATTAGCAAAAACGGAGGCTTAACATCTGTACTAGTGTCAAGAGACAATCTTAAATTATGTCCGGAAGCATTGAAAGAGCCAGACGTTGTCCAGCCAGAACCAGAAGTTATTCAACCCATACAGGTTCAACCAGTAAAGGAAAAAGAAGAGGAAGTGTATCACACCTGTATAGGAGACTTTCCCCAAACCCTACTAACATACCATGGTGCAGTAGTGGTTCCCATGGTGGCCTTTTACCCAACACCGAACCCAATACCAGAAGTCCCAAGACAGGAAGAGGCTGACCCCGTACTACAGGAGGTTCCAGGCCAGGAAGAACAGATTCCTGGTCAGAGTAATCCCATTCACGGTGGACTTGCCAACTCCATAGTCGTGGAATTATCTTTAGCAGAGCGGGCAGATACTACATCCGCAGTAGACAGTAGTACACCACATGAAGAGACACCGCTATTACGTAGATCACAGCGTAGTACCCAGGGTCAATTACCGGCCAGGTATGCAGATTACCAACTATAAAGCTCATAATGTGAATTGTATATATGTTATGCCGTATATAGTTAAACAGAAAATGTAGTATAGTCATTGCTATCAGTCTGCAACGTTTAAGCCCAGTGCCTACAGAGACTTGTCTGTATGAACTTATTGCATATTCTTGAACTTTTTATCAGCCCGGAGGCACTAAATCAAAGCTCCGGAAAGACTGCTTTTTGAACTTTGCTTTTTGCTCTTTTTGAACTTTCTTTAGACTTTATATTGATAACTCCGTTGGAAAAATGGAACTAAATTCCTGGACACTAAGTACAGTGCCGTTCCTAATACCTTCAAGGATAGAACTGTATTAATGGACGCTATTTGAAGTGACTTTTTACAGAACTCTATTTTTGTTTCCTTGAGTGGTTTTTGTAACTTTTCATTTTTAAGACTCTGTACATATTAATTGTTATTTCAAAATGTTATTGTCCCACAGTCCCGGAGTACTGTTCTTAACTAAGGGGGAATGTGGCACCCCTAGGGGTATTTGCCACAAAAATAGTTACTGACAGTAAGTACAAATACTAAAATAGCAAGACTGCACTACCACCTCCGGCCAGAAGGTGGAGCTCCAGAGACTCCCCTTGATCCATTCTGGTCTGAGAGAAGAAATGGCAGTTGGGCCAAGGAGCTGATAGTGAGAGGTCATACAGTTGAATCTCTAACAGCCCTGTGACTGTTACCAGGCCTAAATCACCGGCCTGAGGAGAAGAGGGATAGAGAAAAAGGACATTGTGAGAACCGGGTAGCATTAATCACTACCCAGAACAGGTGCAAAGACGGATACCGGATCCGTGGCTGTATTCATTATATATAATACAGCAACCGGAAAAACGTGAGGTGATATCAGCTTCACTAGGGTCGGATGCAGCAACAGACACAGAGTTCAGCGGTACTCCCGGAGAGGGTAAGCCGATAAAAGGACTCGGGTTGCCCGTCGAACCAGGACCCGGAGGGGACAGATTGGGCCGGCAGCCAGTTCACATACAGCAGCAGGGCCACACAGAAATTGCGCACAATAAGAGGCGAAGACCCCGGCAGGGTCAAAGTAACTCAGAGTTCCCATACAGACTCCGGTGACAGGACTGGTTGTAAATCCTTTTATGTTAAAGTAAACTGGTTAAACGTTTAAGTGCCTCAGTCTTTCATTTGGACAATAGCCATCTATCCAGGATCAGGATCGTCACCGCTGGGAGAACCTGCTGCTGATCAAGTAAGTGCCTGTCTCCTCATGATACCCCTTACACTGTGCATTGCCTGAGGCCACAGCACCGGGTCAAGCCACCCGTGACATCCCCCTCAAGAGACAGACTCCATTGGTCCGGTGCTGGGTATACCGGTCTCCTGGGCGTCACAATTCCATCTCCGGTCAGCCAGAATAGTTAACCCTTTGCAGTACCCTTTGCATTAAAATTAAAAAATGGTCAAAAACCAGGTGTCATCATTTAATTAAAATACTTTTTCCTTTTTTTTTTTTTTTTAACCCTTTACTAAAATTGGATTAATAATGGATAGGTGTCATAATTGACGCCTCTCCATTATTAATTTGGCTTAATGTCACCTTACAATAGCAAGGTGACATTAACCCTTCATTACCCCATATCCGACCGCTACACGGGAATGGGAAGAGAGTGGCCAAGTGCCAGAATAGGCGCATCTTCCAGATGTGCCTTTTCTGGGGTGGCTGGGGGCAGATGTTTTTAGCCAGGGGGGCCAATAACCATGGACCCTCTCCAGGCTATTAATATCTGCCCTCAGTCACTGGCTTTACCACTCTGGCGGAGAAAATTGCGCGGGAGCCCACGCCAATTTTTTCCGCCATTTAACCCTTAATTTGCCTTTAACCCTTAAATTTAATAGCTACAGGCAATTAAAGGGTTAAATCTCAAGAAAAAATTGGCGTGGGCTCCCGTGCAATTTTCTCCACCAGAGTAGTAAAGCCAGTGACTGAGGGCAGATATAAGTAGCCTGGAGAGGGTCCACGGTTTTTGGCCCCCCCTGGCTAAAAACATCTGCCCCCAGCCACCCCAGAAAAGGCACATCTGGAAGATGCGCCTATTCTGGCACTTGGCCACTCTCTTCCCATTCCCGAGTAGCGGTGGGATATGGGGTAATGAAGGGTTAATGTCACCTTGCTATTGTCAGGTGACATTAAGCCAGATTAATACATACTCAGCAATACATACTCATACTCAGCAAAACATACTCAGAAGGGAGGTAAGAACATTTCTAAAACAATCCACAGTGAGGAGATTGGAACAAAACAAAATCCTCTAAACTGCATGCTCGCAAACGCCAGAAGCCTGACAAACAAGATGGAAGAACTAGAAGCAGAAATATCTACAGGTAACTTTGACATAGTGGGAATAACCGAGACATGGTTAGATGAAAGCTATGACTGGGCAGTTAACTTACAGGGTTACAGTCTGTTTAGAAAGGATCGTAAAAATCGGAGAGGAGGAGGGGTTTGTCTCTATGTAAAGTCTTGTCTAAAGTCCACTTTAAGGGAGGATATTAGCGAAGGGAATGAGGATGTCGAGTCCATATGGGTTGAAATTCATGGAGGGAAAAATGGTAACAAAATTCTCATTGGGGTCTGTTACAAACCCCCAAATATAACAGAAAGCATGGAAAGTCTACTTCTAAAGCAGATAGATGAAGCTGCAACCCATAATGAGGTCCTGGTTATGGGGGACTTTAACTACCCGGATATTAACTGGGAAACAGAAACCTGTGAAACCCATAAAGGTAACAGGTTTCTGCTAATAACCAAGAAAAATTATCTTTCACAATTGGTGCAGAATCCAACCAGAGGAGCAGCACTTTTAGACCTAATACTATCTAATAGACCTGACAGAATAACAAATCTGCAGGTGGTTGGGCATCTAGGAAATAGCGACCACAATATTGTACAGTTTCACCTGTCTTTCACTAGGGGGACTTGTCAGGGAGTCACAAAAACATTGAACTTTAGGAAGGCAAAGTTTGAACAGCTTAGAGATGCCCTTAATCTGGTAGACTGGGACAATATCCTCAGAAATAAGAATACAGATAATAAATGGGAAATGTTTAAGAACATCCTAAATAGGCAGTGTAAGCGGTTTATACCTTGTGGGAATAAAAGGACTAGAAATAGGAAAAACCCAATGTGGCTAAACAAAGAAGTAAGACAGGCAATTAACAGTAAAAAGAAAGCATTTGCACTACTAAAGCAGGATGGCTCCATTGAAGCTCTAAAAAACTATAGGGAGAAAAATACTTTATCTAAAAAACTAATTAAAGCTGCCAAAAAGGAAACAGAGAAGCACATTGCTAAGGAGAGTAAAACTAATCCCAAACTGTTCTTCAACTATATCAATAGTAAAAGAATAAAAACTGAAAATGTAGGCCCCTTAAAAAATAGTGAGGAAAGAATGGTTGTAGATGACGAGGAAAAAGCTAACATATTAAACACCTTCTTCTCCACGGTATTCACGGTGGAAAATGAAATGCTAGGTGAAATCCCAAGAAACAATGAAAACCCTATATTACGGGTCACCAATCTAACCCAAGAAGAGGTGCGAAACCGGCTAAATAAGATTAAAATAGATAAATCTCCGGGTCCGGATGGCATACACCCACGAGTACTAAGAGAACTAAGTAATGTAATAGATAAACCATTATTTCTTATTTTTAGTGACTCTATAGCGACAGGGTCTGTTCCGCAGGACTGGCGCATAGCAAATGTGGTGCCAATTGTTATGGCTGGCAATCAGGCAACACAGCGTGCAGTAATCAGCGCACATACAGAGATCTGGCAATAACCAAAAACAATAGGACAAGCTCTGAGACGTGGAATCTCTGTAGACTGCAGTACCTGATCTATCCTCACACAACTATAAGCAGCAGTGGATTGCGCCTATAACTACCTATGCAACTCGGCACTGCCTGAGGAGCTGACTAGCCTGAAGATAGAAATACAAGCCTGACTTACCTCAGAGAAATACCCCAAAGGAATAGGCAGCCCCCCACATATAATGACTGTTAGCAAGATGAAAAGACAAACGTAGGAATGAAATAGATTCAGCAAAGTGAGGCCCGATATTCTAGACAGAGCGAGGATAGCAAAGAGAACTATGCAGTCTACAAAAAACCCTAAAACGAAAACCACGCAAAGGGGCAAAAAGACCCACCGTGCCGAACTAACAGCACGGCGGTGCACCCCTTTGCTTCTCAGAGCTTCCAGCAAAAGTTAATAGCAAGCTGGACAGAAAAAACAGAAAACAAACTAGAAGCACTTATCTAGCAGCGCAGCAGGCCCAAGGAAAGATGCAGTAGCTCAGATCCAACACTGGAACATTGACAAGGAGCAAGGAAGACAGACTCAGGTGGAGCTAAATAGCAAGGCAGCCAACGAGCTCACCAAAACACCTGAGGGAGGAAGCCCAGAGACTGCAATACCACTTGTGACCACAGAAGTGAACTCAGCCACAGAATTCACAACAGTACCCCCCCCTTGAGGAGGGGTCACCGAACCCTCACCAGAACCCCCAGGCCGACCAGGATGAGCCACATGAAAGGCACGAACAAGATCTGGGGCATGGACATCAGAGGCAAAAACCCAGGAATTATCTTCCTGAGCATAACCCTTCCATTTGACCAGATACTGGAGTTTCCGTCTAGAGACACGAGAATCCAAAATCTTCTCCACAATATACTCCAATTCCCCCTCCACCAAAACGGGGGCAGGAGGCTCCACAGATGGAACCATAGGTGCCACGTATCTCCTCAACAACGACCTATGGAATACATTATGTATGGAAAAGGAGTCTGGGAGGGTCAGACGAAAAGACACCGGATTGAGAATCTCAGAAATCCTATACGGACCAATAAAACGAGGTTTAAATTTAGGAGAGGAAACCTTCATAGGAATATGACGAGAAGATAACCAAACCAGATCCCCAACACGAAGTCGGGGTCCCACACGGCGTCTGCGATTAGCGAAAAGCTGAGCCTTCTCCTGGGACAAGGTCAAATTGTCCACCACCTGAGTCCAGATCTGCTGCAACCTGTCCACCACAGAATCCACACCAGGACAGTCCGAAGACTCAACCTGTCCTGAAGAGAAACGAGGATGGAACCCAGAATTGCAGAAAAATGGAGAGACCAAGGTAGCCGAGCTGGCCCGATTATTAAGGGCGAACTCAGCCAACGGCAAAAATGACACCCAATCATCCTGGTCAGCGGAAACAAAACATCTCAGATATGTTTCCAAGGTCTGATTGGTTCGTTCGGTCTGGCCATTAGTCTGAGGATGGAAGGCCGAGGAGAAAGATAGGTCAATGCCCATCCTACCACAAAAGGCTCGCCAGAACCTCGAGACAAACTGGGAACCTCTGTCAGAAACAATATTCTCAGGAATGCCATGTAAACGAACCACATGCTGGAAGAACAAAGGCACCAAATCAGAGGAGGAAGGCAATTTAACCAAGGGCACCAGATGGACCATTTTAGAAAAGCGATCACAGACCACCCAAATGACCGACATTTTTTGAGAAACGGGAAGGTCAGAAATGAAATCCATCGAAATATGTGTCCAAGGCCTCTTCGGGACCGGCAAGGGCAAAAGCAACCCACTGGCACGTGAACAGCAGGGCTTAGCCCTAGCACAAATTCCACAGGACTGCACAAAAGCACGCACATCCCGTGACAGAGATGGCCACCAGAAGGATCTAGCAACCAACTCCCTGGTACCAAAGATTCCTGGATGACCGGCCAGCACCGAACAATGAAGTTCAGAGATAACTTTACTAGTCCACCTATCAGGGACGAACAGTTTCTCGGCCGGACAACGATCAGGTTTATTAGCCTGAAATTTCTGCAACACTCTCCGCAAATCAGGGGAGATGGCAGACACAATGACTCCTTCCTTGAGGATACTCGCCGGCTCAGATAAC
The DNA here is from genome assembly GCF_032444005.1 of Ranitomeya imitator. Taxonomy (NCBI): domain Eukaryota; kingdom Metazoa; phylum Chordata; class Amphibia; order Anura; family Dendrobatidae; genus Ranitomeya; species Ranitomeya imitator. The sequence continues at coordinate 548,284,504 of NC_091287.1, forward strand.
CCCGGAGAGTCGGGCACAAAACTCCTAGACAGAGCATCCGCCTTCACATTTTTAGAGCCCGGAAGGTATGAAACCACAAAATCAAAACGAGCAAAAAATAACGACCAACGGGCCTGTCTAGGATTCAAGCGCTTGGCAGACTCAAGATAAGTAAGGTTCTTATGATCAGTCAAAACCACCACGCGATGCTTAGCACCCTCCAGCCAATGACGCCACTCCTCGAATGCCCACTTCATGGCCAGCAACTCTCGGTTGCCCACATCATAATTACGCTCAGCAGCAGAAAATTTCCTGGAAAAGAAAGCACATGGTTTGAACACTGAGCAACCAGAACCTCTCTGTGACAAAACCGCCCCTGCACCAATCTCAGAAGCATCAACCTCGACCTGGAACGGAAGAGAAACATCAGGTTGACACAACACAGGGGCACAGCAAAAACGACGCTTCAACTCCTGAAAAGCTTCCACGGCAGCAGAAGACCAATTAACCAAATCAGCACCCTTCTTGGTCAAATCGGTCAATGGTCTGGCAATGCTAGAAAAATTACAGATGAAGCGACGATAAAAATTAGCAAAGCCCAGGAATTTCTGCAGACTTTTTAGAGATGTCGGCTGAGTCCAATCCTGGGTGGCCTGAACCTTAACCGGATCCATCTCGATAGTAGAAGGGGAAAAGATGAACCCCAAAAATGAAACTTTCTGCACACCGAAGAGACACTTTGATCCCTTCACGAACAAGGAATTAGCACGCAGTACCTGGAAAACCATTCTGACTTGCTTCACATGAGACTCCCAATCATCTGAGAAGATCAAAATGTCATCCAAGTAAACAATCAAGAATTTATCCAGATACTCACGGAAAATGTCATGCATAAAAGACTGAAAAACAGATGGAGCATTGGCAAGTCCGAACGGCATCACCAGATACTCAAAATGACCCTCGGGCGTATTAAATGCCGTTTTCCATTCATCTCCTTGCCTGATTCTCACCAGATTATACGCACCACGAAGATCTATCTTGGTGAACCAACTAGCCCCCTTAATCCGAGCAAACAAGTCAGAAATCAATGGCAAGGGATACTGAAACTTAACAGTGATCTTATTAAGAAGGCGGTAATCAATACACGGTCTTAGCGAACCATCCTTCTTGGCTACAAAAAAGAACCCTGCTCCCAATGGTGACGACGATGGGCGAATATGTCCCTTCTCCAGGGACTCCTTCACATAACTGCGCATAGCGGTGTGTTCAGGTACGGACAAATTAAATAAACGACCCTTAGGGAATTTACTACCAGGAATCAAATCGATAGCACAATCACAATTCCTATGCGGAGGTAGGGCATCAGACTTGGACTCTTCAAATACATCCTGAAAGTCCGACAAGAACTCTGGGATGTCAGAAGGAATGGATGACGAAATAGACAAAAATGGAACATCACCATGTACTCCCTGACAACCCCAGCTGGTTACCGACATAGAGTTCCAATCCAATACTGGATTATGGGTTTGTAGCCATGGCAACCCCAACACGACCACATCATGCAAATTATGCAGTACCAGAAAGCGAATAACTTCCTGATGTGCAGGAGCCATGCACATGGTCAGCTGGGCCCAGTACTGAGGCTTATTCTTGGCCAAAGGTGTAGCATCAATTCCTCTCAACGGAATAGGACACCGCAAAGGCTCCAAGAAAAATCCACAACGTTTAGCATAATCCAAATCCATCAGATTCAGGGCAGCGCCTGAATCCACAAACGCCATGACAGAATACGATGACAAAGAGCACATTAAGATAATGGACAAAAGGAATTTGGACTGTACAGTACCAATAACGGCAGAGCTATCGAACCGCCTAGTGCGTTTAGGACAATTAGAAATAGCATGAGTAGAATCACCACAATAGAAACACAGTCTGTTCAGACGTCTGTGTTCTTGCCGTTCTACTTTAGTCATAGTCCTGTCGCACTGCATAGGCTCAGGTTTACTCTCAGACAATACCGCCAGATGGTGCACAGATTTACGCTCGCGCAAGCGACGACCGATCTGAATGGCCAAGGACATGGACTCATTCAAACCAGCAGGCATAGGAAATCCCACCATTACATCCTTAAGAGCTTCAGAGAGACCCTTTCTGAACAAAGCCGCTAGTGCAGATTCATTCCACAGAGTGAGTACTGACCACTTTCTAAATTTCTGACAATATACTTCTATATCATCCTGACCCTGGCATAAAGCCAGCAGATTTTTCTCAGACTGATCCACTGAATTAGGCTCATCGTAAAGCAATCCGAGCGCCAGGAAAAACGCATCGACACTACTCAATGCAGGGTCTCCTGGCGCAAGAGAAAACGCCCAGTCCTGTGGGTCGCCGCGCAAAAAAGAAATAATAATCAAAACCTGTTGAATAGGATTACCAGAAGAATGAGGTTTCAAGGCCAAAAATAGCTTACAATTATTTCTGAAGCTCAGGAACTTAGTTCTGTCACCAAAAAACAAATCAGGAATCGGAATTCTTGGTTCTAACATCGATTTCTGATCAATAGTATCTTGAATCTTTTGTACATTTACAACGAGATTATCCATTGAGGAGCACAGAGCCTGAATATCCATGTCCACAGCTGTGTCCTGAAGCACTCTAATGTCTAGGGGAAAAAAAAGACTGAAGACAGAGCTAAGAAAAAAAAATGATGTCAGGATTTCTTTTTTCCCTCTATTGGGAATCATTGGTGTGGCTCCTTGTACTGTTGTTGCTGGCAATCAGGCAACACAGCGTGCAGTAATCAGCGCACATACAGAGATCTGGCAATAACCAAAAACAATAGGACAAGCTCTGAGACGTGGAATCTCTGTAGACTGCAGTACCTGATCTATCCTCACACAACTATAAGCAGCAGTGGATTGCGCCTATAACTACCTATGCAACTCGGCACTGCCTGAGGAGCTGACTAGCCTGAAGATAGAAATACAAGCCTGACTTACCTCAGAGAAATACCCCAAAGGAATAGGCAGCCCCCCACATATAATGACTGTTAGCAAGATGAAAAGACAAACGTAGGAATGAAATAGATTCAGCAAAGTGAGGCCCGATATTCTAGACAGAGCGAGGATAGCAAAGAGAACTATGCAGTCTACAAAAAACCCTAAAACGAAAACCACGCAAAGGGGCAAAAAGACCCACCGTGCCGAACTAACAGCACGGCGGTGCACCCCTTTGCTTCTCAGAGCTTCCAGCAAAAGTTAATAGCAAGCTGGACAGAAAAAACAGAAAACAAACTAGAAGCACTTATCTAGCAGCGCAGCAGGCCCAAGGAAAGATGCAGTAGCTCAGATCCAACACTGGAACATTGACAAGGAGCAAGGAAGACAGACTCAGGTGGAGCTAAATAGCAAGGCAGCTAACGAGCTCACCAAAACACCTGAGGGAGGAAGCCCAGAGACTGCAATACCACTTGTGACCACAGAAGTGAACTCAGCCACAGAATTCACAACAGCCAATATTCAAAAAGGGCTCTAAAAGTGAACCTGGAAATTATAGGCCAGTAAGTCTAACCTCTATTGTTGGTAAAATATTTGAAGGGTTTCTGAGGGATGTTATTCTGGATTATCTCAATGAGAATAACTGTTTAACTCCATATCAGCATGGGTTTATGAGAAATCGCTCCTGTCAAACCAATCTAATCAGTTTTTATGAAGAGGTAAGCTATAGGCTGGACCACGGTGAGTCATTGGACGTGGTATATCTCGATTTTTCCAAAGCGTTTGATACCGTGCCACACAAGAGGTTGGTACACAAAATGAGAATGCTTGGCCTGGGGGAAAATGTGTGTAAATGGGTTAGTAACTGGCTTAGTGATAGAAAGCAGAGGGTGGTTATAAATGGTATAGTCTCTAACTGGGTCGCTGTGACCAGTGGGGTACCGCAGGGGTCAGTATTGGGACCTGTTCTCTTCAACATATTCATTAATGATCTGGTAGAAGGTTTACACAGTAAAATATCGATATTTGCAGATGATACAAAACTATGTAAAGCAGTTAATACAAGAGAAGATAGTATTCTGCTACAGATGGATCTGGATAAGTTGGAAACTTGGGCTGAAAGGTGGCAGATGAGGTTTAACAATGATAAATGTAAGGTTATACACATGGGAAGAGGGAATCAATATCACCATTACACACTGAACGGGAAACCACTGGGTAAATCTGACAGGGAGAAGGACTTGGGGATCCTAGTTAATGATAAACTTACCTGGAGCAGCCAGTGCCAGGCAGCAGCTGCCAAGGCAAACAGGATCATGGGGTGCATTAAAAGAGGTCTGGATACACATGATGAGAGCATTATACTGCCTCTGTACAAATCCCTAGTTAGACCGCACATGGAGTACTGTGTCCAGTTTTGGGCACCGGTGCTCAGGAAGGATATAATGGAACTAGAGAGAGTACAAAGGAGGGCAACAAAATTAATAAAGGGGATGGGAGAACTACAATACCCAGATAGATTAGCGAAATTAGGATTATTTAGTCTAGAAAAAAGACGACTGAGGGGCGATCTAATAACCATGTATAAGTATATAAGGGGACAATACAAATATCTCGCTGAGGATCTGTTTATACCAAGGAAGGTGACGGGCACAAGGGGGCATTCTTTGCGTCTGGAGGAGAGAAGGTTTTTCCACCAACATAGAAGAGGATTCTTTACTGTTAGGGCAGTGAGAATCTGGAATTGCTTGCCTGAGGAGGTGGTGATGGCGAACTCAGTCGAGGGGTTCAAGAGAGGCCTGGATGTCTTCCTGGAGCAGAACAATATTGTATCATACAATTATTAGGTTCTGTAGAAGGACGTAGATCTGGGTATTTATTATGATGGAATATAGGCTGAACTGGATGGACAAATGTCTTTTTTCAGCCTTACTAACTATGTTACTATGTTACTATGTAATAATGGAGAGGCATCAATAAGACGCCTATCCATTATTAATCCAATTTTAGTAAAGGGTTAAAAAAAACACACACACATTATTTAAAAGTATTTTAATGAAATAAAAACGAAGGTTGTTGTAATAATTTATTCAACCTCAATCCATCTGAAGACCCTCACTCTGTGACAAAGAAAAAATAATAAACCAACAATATACATACCTTCCGAAGATCTGTAAGGTCCCATGATGTAAATCCATCTGAAGGGGTTAAAATATTTTGAAGCCAGGAGCTCTGCTAATGCAGCGGTGCTCCTGGCTGCCAAACCCCGGGGAATGAAGGTAAAGTAAGTCAATGACCTATATTTACCTTCATTTGCAGTGAGTCGCCCTCTGCTGGTTGTTCCTGGAGCGTGGGAACTTTCCTAGAAAGCTCCCAGGCTCGACTTCATATGAGGGCGCCCTCTGCTGGTTGTCCTCATATGAACTCGAGCCTGGGAGCTTTCTAGGAAAGTTCCCACGCTCCAGGAACAACCAGCAGAGGGCGCCTCACCGCAAATGAAGGTAAATATAGGTCATTGACCGACTTTACCTTCATTCTCCGGGGTTTTGCAGCCAGGAGCACCGCTGCATTAACAGAGCTCCTGGCTGCAAAATATCTTAACCCCTTCAGATGGATTTACATCGTGGGACCTTACAGATCTTCGGAAGGTATGTATATTGTTGGTTTTTTAATTTTTTTTTTTGGTTACAGAGCGAGGGTCTTCAGATGGATTGAGCGTAGAATAAATTATTACAACAACCTTTGTTTTTATTTCATTAAAATACTTTTAAATAATGTGTTTGTGTTTTTTTAACCCTTTACTAGTATTGGATTAATAATGGATAGGTGTCATAATTGACGCCTCTCCATTATTATTTTGGCTTAATGTCACCTTACAATAGCAAGGTGACATTAACCCTTCATTACCCCATATCCCACCACTACACGGGAATGGGAAGAGAGTGGCCAAGTGCCAGAATATGCGCATCTTCCAGATGTGCCTTTTCTGGGGTGGCTGGGGGCAGATGTTTTTAGCCAGGGGGGGCCAAAAACCGTGGACCTTCTCCAGGCTATTAATATCTGCCCTCAGTCACTGGCTTTACTACTCTGGCGGAGAAAATTGCGCGGGAGCCCACGCCAATTTTTCCCGCCATTTAACCCTTTCATTTAATAGCTAGAACGGTCAAATTTTGCATATACACACTACTAACATTAGTAGTGTGGAATATGCAAAACAAAGGGGGATATGAGATGGTTTGCTGTATGTAACCAGGTCTCATATCATGTCGGGTTTTTGAAGGAGAAAGCAAAAGCCGGTAATTGAATTAACGGCTTTTAAGCTATCTAGCGCTGTATGAAATATTAATATATATATATATATATATATGTGTCTCACTAACATATATATATATATATACAGTGGGGCAAAAAAGTATTTAGTCAGTCAGCAATAGTGCAAGTTCCACCACTTAAAAAGATGAGAGGCGTCTGTAATTTATATCATAGGTAGAACTCAACTATGGGAGACAAACTGAGAAAAAAAAATCCAGAAAATCACATTGTCTGTTTTTTTAACAATTTATTTGCATATTATGGTGGAAAATAAGTATTTGGTCAGAAACAAACAATCAAGATTTCTGGCTCTCACAGACCTGTAACTTCTTCTTTAAGAGTCTCCTCTTTCCTCCACTCATTACCTGTAGTAATGGCACCTGTTTAAACTTGTTATCAGTATAAAAAGACACCTGTGCACACCCTCAAACAGTCTGACTCCAAACTCCACTATGGTGAAGACCAAAGAGCTGTCAAAGGACACCAGAAACAAAATTGTAGCCCTGCACCAGGCTGGGAAGACTGAATCTGCAATAGCCAACCAGCTTGGAGTGAAGAAATCAACAGTGGGAGCAATAATTAGAAAATGGAAGACATACAAGACCACTGATAATCTCCCTCGATCTTGGGCTCCACGCAAAATCCCACCCCGTGGGGTCAGAATGATCACAAGAACGGTGAGCAAAAATCCCAGAACCACGCGGGGGGACCTAGTGAATGAACTGCAGAGAGCTGGGACCAATGTAACAAGGCCTACCATAAGTAACACACTACGCCACCATGGACTCAGATCCTGCAGTGCCAGACGTGTCCCACTGCTTAAGCCAGTACATGTCCGGGCCCGTCTGAAGTTTGCTAGAGAGCATTTGGATGATCCAGAGGAGTTTTGGGAGAATGTTCTATGGTCTGATGAAACCAAACTGGAACTGTTTGGTAGAAACACAACTTGTCATGTTTGGAGGAAAAAGAATACTGAGTTGCATCCATCAAACACCATACCTACTGTAAAGCATGGTGGTGGAAACATCATGCTTTGGGGCTGTTTCTCTGCAAAAGGGCCAGGATGACTGATCCGGGTACATGAAAGAATGAATGGGGCCATGTATCGTGAGATTTTGAGTGCAAACCTCCTTCCATCAGCAAGGGCATTGAAGATGAAATGTGGCTGGGTCTTTCAACATGACAATGATCCAAAGCACACCGCCAGGGCAACGACGGAGTGGCTTCGTAAGAAGCATTTCAAGGTCCTGGAGTGGCCTAGCCAGTCTCCAGATCTCAACCCTATAGAAAACCTTTGGAGGGAGTTGAAAGTCCGTGTTGCCAAGCGAAAAGCCAAAAACATCACTGCTCTAGAGGAGATCTGCATGGAGGAATGGGCCAACATACCAACAACAGTGTGTGGCAACCTTGTGAAGACTTACAGAAAACGTTTGACCTCTGTCATTGCCAACAAAGGATATATTACAAAGTATTGAGATGAAATTTTGTTTCTGACCAAATACTTATTTTCCACCATAATATGCAAATAAAATGTTAAAAAAACAGACAATGTGATTTTCTGGATTTTTTTTTTCTCAGTTTGTCTCCCATAGTTGAGGTCTACCTATGATGTAAATTACAGACGCCTCTCATCTTTTTAAGTGGTGGAACTTGCACTATTGCTGACTGACTAAATACTTTTTTGCCCCACTGTATATATATATATATATATATATATATATATATATATATATGTATATATAGAGAGTATATATGTTTTTATTATTTTTTGAGCACATGGATCCCTTGTATATCCGTATGTCGGTTTTGCAAGCCTGCGAGAAAATCTCGTAGTACGGATGCCATACGGATTACATACGGAGGATGCCATGCGCAAAATACGCTGACACACCCTGCCTACGAAGGAGATATGGACCAATATTTTGGGGACTTTTCAGCGTTTTACGGCCATAAAATACGGACCGTATTGTCTTATGCCGAGTGTGACGCCGGCCATATACTGCGTGTACACTGTTATGTACTGCGTGGCCTGTATTCACACATCGGGTATTCTACAAAATGTCGTGGCCTGTGCTGCATAGTATGTGGCTGCTATATACAGAAATACATATGTATAATAACCGCTGCGTTAGAATCGTGCCACCATTTAGTGTACAGATATTTTTATATTTCTTATCCAAATAATAATTTTAAAAAATGTAGTGACTGGTTCTCTATCAAAATTGTAGATAGAAAAACACCCGGAGGTCTGGGACCGTGCCAGTGAGGAGTACAATGCCTCCGCTTCTAAACGTGATGCCTGGCCAGCCATTGTCACAGAAATTTATCTGCAGTGGCCTCAACTACCAAAAGCGGGCCAAAAACTTATTTGTAAGTATGTTAAATTCGTGTTATTTTTATTAAGTATCTACTATATAATTGTCTATTTGTGTCACTTCCCTCTTTCTGTCTGTCCTTCTGTCTGTCACGGATATTCATTGTTTGCGGACTTTGTCTTTCATGGAATCCAAGTGGCTGGTTTGTTGTGGCAAAACGCCCACAAACATTGCCACGATCAATGTGCGACGGCCTCAGACTGGCGTCAATATGGCCGCTCTTTCATCACCGCAGTCAGTGCCCGCTCCATACTCCCCTCTAGTCAGGCCTCACACAGGGTTAATGCCAGCGTTAACCGAGCGAGGTGTTAGGCACTCTGGTTATGCACCTATTAACCCTGTTTGACAATGTTTTTACTATAGATTCTGCGTATGCAGCATCACTAGTACAAAGATCTAAAGTAAAAAATAATAAAAATAACGTCATTCTCACCCTCCGACGTCCCGCCCTGTCCTTGACAGTGCAAGCGGCAAGTTCCTTTAAGGATACTATGCGAGAACATGGAGGAAAAATAGTTAGTAACAATACTGGACAAATGCTGTCTCCTGTCACTTTGAATCGATGCAGCAGTACCTGTCGTGTCAGCGGTCATTGCGAAATCACTCCACAACCTGGTCATAAAACCCCTCTGTCCAGTGCCACTTTGGATTGGTGAAACTTGTGGACATACGTGGCTGGGCAATATAGTACTTGTCCTGTGCAATATACTACGTGGACAGGCATATTCTATAGTAGCCGATGCGTTAGAATTGGGCCACCATCTATTTCCTTTATAATTTTTTTAAATTGTTCCATTTCAGTGGAAGATGTGAAAAAACGTTGGAGATCTGTGACCGACAGACTGATGAAGGCACAGAAGGCAGAAAGTGGCAGCTCGCCCTCAAAAAAGAGGGTGCCGTTTGCAGACCAGCTACAGTTCATTTTAACAAGCCGAAATTTGCAGCGGTAAGTTATATATATATATTTTGTTGTATCTTCAACGTTTCACAGTACTCTTTTATTGAAGAAGTCTTTTTTATTCCTTGTACAGAACTGAAGGCAATGTAAGGGCCGAAACCCCACCAGTCCATGAAGACAACAGCCTGGAGCATGGTGATGGAGAGGAGGTGGAGGACTATCCAATGTGCTCCTCACCAAATCCACCCTTGCCTAGGCAGTCATCCTCCATGCATGCTGCTGTTATGCCACCCACCTGTACTGTGGCAAGTTCGTCCTCTGCGGTGGATGCGGCAGTGGTGTCTTCCGCTGTTGTCCCGTGCCAATGGTTAGGGCAGCACCCAAGAAGGGGGAAAAAAAGGAGGGTTCGACTAGTGCCATTGAAGCTATCACGAGTCGAACCCTCAATATTATAGACAATTCATCTCCACAAGATGAGATGGATAAATATGGATCTGTGATAGCCAGCCGCCTAAGGTCCATGACATGGGACAGGCAGAGCCTGTGTATGACAGCAGTCAATGCAGTTCTAATGTCTGCTGCTGTCCCATCACCAATACCCCCACCACAAGACATAGTTGTAGCAATTATGAAGGCATTTACTAACCCAAGTGGGCCGCCACCACCACCACCAGCAGCTGCTTCTCAACGTTTTTTCCATGCAGCACACAGGCCCGACGCTGCAGAAGCCTATAATTCAAGCCACTGTACAACTTGTCAACGTTCTGGGCATAATGTCTCCCAAAACACGAGTATTTCTTCGCAAGAACTGTTTCCGGGGTATGCGTACGAGCCAGCAGTTTTGAGGATTTCGGTCCTAAACCCCCCTGTCCTGTTGACAGGTTGTTAACAAATCCATTGCTGATGCACTTTTGTGTCCTGTTGACAGGTTGTGATAACGTCCATTGTTGATGGACTGTTTTGGACAATGTTTGTCCTTGTGTTCTACTAGCTACGTCGGTTACCGACGTTATATTTTTATGTGTAGTACACATATTTTTTGGGGGAAAAAATACTACACATTTTTTTGGAAAATATGTGTGTCTGGAGAAAGGGGAATTTTTAGGATTTCTGTCCCCAACCCAACTGTTCTGTTGACAGGTTGTGAAAAAAGCCATTGTTGATGCACTATTTTGTCCTGTTGACAGGTTGTGATAACGTCCATTGTTGATGGACTGTTCTGGACAATGTTTGTCCTTGTGTTGTAATAGCTACGTCAGTTAATGACGTTTTGTTTTTATGTGTAGTACACAGTGTTATTTATGAATAAAAACTAAATTTGTATTTGAAAAAATGTCTGGTCATTTTTTATTTAAAAAAGGTTATTTCAATTTGCAGAATATGAACTGTGGGTAATGGGATAATAACTGTCAGTGACTAAAGAGTAAGTTGCGGACACAAGGTTTGATTTTTCAAACAAAGTTCTTTTTTATTAATTCCTATTTTTTTTTTTAAATGATAAAGAACAAAAGGACATTGAATGCATGGGGTTAGCCATCCAATCTGCTCAGCTGTACTGATGAAGAACACAAGGGCCTTGATTGCTTTGGGGTTAGCCATCCGATCTGCTCTTCTGTACAGGCTGACATCTTGATGGGGGTTAGGTGTCCGATCTTCTCTGCTGTTCAGGCTGCTCAACACCGGCACAGGAGTATTGCCAGTGCACGGCACCTTCAGGACTCATGAAGTAGTCAGTGAAGGTTTCTCGCACACGCAACCCCGAGATGGATTGCCTGCCTTGACCCAAGTTGTCCACTGCAATTAATTCAGACAGCTGTGACTCCTCAACTACCTCTGTGCTGTAGTCCCGAACGTAGTTGTGGAGAACACAGCATGCCTTGATCACAGTGTCAACGGTCTCCGTATCTAGCTGGATGGCAGTGTGAAAGATCCTCCACTGACTACACATGATCCCAAAGGTGCATTCCACATATTTTCGTGCACGGCTCAGCCGATAGTTGAAAATCCTCCGCCGGTCATCCAGTGCCCTTCGTGAGTATGGGCGCAGCAGGTTTGTTTTTAAGGGAAATGCCTCATCCGATACCATCACAAAGCTGGGAGCGTTCCGCCATTTCGAAGAATTTGAAGTCCAATCTGTGATGATTGCAGCACCCGAGAGTCCCCAGAACTGCCATAAGCACCAACGTCGATGGCAACAAACTTGTAATGGGCATCAGCCACCGCCATCAGGACCACAGAAAAATACTTCTTATAATTAAAGAAGCGTGATCCTGATCTTGGTGGCTTCAGCACTCTCACATGTTTGCCATCAACAGCACCTACGCAGTTGGGGAAATTGGCCACAGACTGAAAGCCTGCTGCTACCTGCAGCCAAGTCTCCTCGGTTGGGCAAGGCATCACGATGGGCTGCAACTTCTGCCAGATGACGGCACATGTGCACCTCACAATTTGAGAGATGGTGGATTTGCCAACCCTAAATTGGAGGTGCAGGGATGTGTAGCTCTCTCCTGTGGCCAAAAACCTGGAAAAAAATTAAAAAAATTAGAATATTTTTAATAACGATGAAAATATGCATGACAACATAAATAGTACGATTCAGGGGCACTAGATCTGTAAACATTGTGGCGCAGTGGCAGCATTATGGGGGCACTTGCAGCATTGTGGCAGCATTATCGGGGGCACTGGCAGCATTGTGGCGCACTGGCAGCATTATGGCGGCACTGTGGCAGCATTATAGGGGCACTAGCAGCATTGTGGCGCAGTGGCAGCATTATGGAGGCTGTGGCAGCATTGGGACGTAATAGCAGCATTATGGGGGCACTGGCAGCATTGTGGCGCACTGGCAGCATTATGGCGGAAATGTGGCAGCATTATAGGGGCACTGGCAGCATTGTGGCACAGTGGCAGCATTATGGAGGCACTGGCAGCATTGTGGCGCACTGGCAGCATTATAGGGGCACTAGCAGCATTGTGGCGCAGTGGCAGCATTATGGAGGCACTGGCAGCATTGTGGCGCACTGGCAGTATTATGGGGGGCACTGGCAGCATTGTGGCGCAGTGGCAGCATTATGGGGGCTGTGGCAGCATTGTGGCGCACTGGCAGCATTCTGGGGTGCGTTGGCAGCATTGTGGCGCAGTGGCAGCATTATGGCGGCACTGTGGCAGCATTAACTATGGGGCCAATATGTGGAGTTTGTGTTTTTTTTTTTTTAAAAAAAGGGCCTTACCGCAAGGTGATGAGCAGCCTTTCCTCAGCAGAGATTGATCTTCGCATGCATGTGTCTTCGTAGCTGAGTTGTGGAGCCAGAATTATCAGAAGGCGATCAAATGCCTGAATCGTAAGCCGGCAAAACTGGATAAATTTCTCAGGAAAACTGAATGTAAAAAAAAATTAAAAAAATTCAAAAACCACAGATATATAACACAACAGTGTATAACATCAATAAAAAAAAAGTGAACACAGATGACAATATATCATTTCTACCTATATCTTACCTCCTTAAATCTTGGTAAAGGACATGGAAGTGTCCCTTTTCCTCCCGCTCATTAATAATGGGATGAACCCACATCCGTTTTGGACGTCTTCTAATCCTTCTCCGAGATTGCTCCTATGGGAGAATATAGTCTTGTGGCCCGATTCTAACGCATCGGGTATTCTAGAATATGCATGTCCCCGTAGTATATGGACAATGATGATTCCAGAATTCGCGGCAGACTGTGTCCGTCGCTGATTGATCGAGGCAACCTTTATGACATCATCGTCGCCATGGCAACCATTATGACATCATCGTCGCTATGCCCGTTGCTGATTGGTCGAGGCCTGGAGGCCTCGACCAATCAGAGACGCGGGATGTCTACGTCCTTTATGACATCATCGTCACTGTGCCAGTCGCTGATTGGTCGAGGCCTGGCGGCCTCGACCAATCAGAGACGCGGGACTTCTACGTCGATACTGTGCCCGTCGCTGATTGGTCGAGGCCTGGCGGCATCGACAATCGGACGCGGGATTTCCAGGACAGACAGACAGACAGACAGAAAGACAGACAGACAGACGGAAAAACCCTTAGACAATTATATATATATATAGATGGTACTGTACAACGTACAAATGTACAACAATTATATATATATATAGATGGTACTGTACAACGTACAAGGACAACATCTGCAAGGAGTTTGTATGTTCTCCCTGTGTTCACGTGGGTTTCTTCCAGGTACTCCGGTTTCCTCCCGAACTCCAAAGACATACTGGTAGAGAATATAGATTGTGAGCCCCAATGGTGACAGCGATGATAATTTGTGCAAACTGTAAAGTGCTGCAGAATATGTTGAAAACGGAGGTAAAATTCTGGATAACACAGGGGGTAGAACTCTGGATAACACGTGGGTTAGAACTCTGAATAACATAGGGGTAGAACTCTGGATAACACGAGGGGTAGAACTCTGGGTAACGCAGGGGGTAGATCTCTGGATAACACGGGGAGAGAATTCTGGAGAACACGAGGAGAACTCTGGAGAACATTGGTAGGAACTATGTAGAACACAGGGTGCCTTGGTATGGAGAACCCGGGGTGACTCAGTATGGAGGACACGGGAGGGACTTGGTATGAAGAATACAGGGGGGACTCGACATGAAGAATATGGGGGGACTCGGTTTGGAGAATACGTTTGGACTCGGTATGGTGACCACTTGGGGGACTCATTATGGAGGGGATTGTGTGGTGTTTTTTGTTTGAGGGGATGGTGTAACTGTCATATTTCATTGGGTATACAGTGTGGTGGGAATATGATATAGGAGAGAATAGTGTGGAGACTGTGTACCATAAGTGAGACAGTGTGGGGTGCCGTGTTTTTCAGACTATAAGACGCACCGGACCATAAGATGCACCTAAGTTTTAGAGGAGGAAATTAGGAAAAAAAATTGAAGCAAAAAATGTGGTCAATTCTGTACTTAATATCCCCTATCCTGGTATATATGGTCCCTTGTCCCCATCCTAATACACATGGCCCCCTCATCCCTGTCCTGGTGTGCATGCCCCCCCTCATCCCTATCCTAGTATGAATGGCCCCATCCCTGGTATGCAGGGCCCCCATCTCATCCTAGTATGCATGGCCCCATCCCTTTCCAGGTATGCAGGGCCCACATCTCACCCTAGTATGAATAGCCCCTTCACAATTCTGATATGATTGGCCCCATCCCTGTCCTGGTATGCATGGCCCCATCCTTATGATTGGCCCCCACCCCCATCCTGGCATGCATTGCCCCATCAGAAAGCATTAAAAAATTACAAAATACAGTAATTTTTTTTAAATAGGGGGCACAGTGAGGGGCAGTTATTTATTCTGGCGCACAGCACAGGGCTTATTTATGGGCACAGCGTGGGTGGTTATTTTTATTCAGGAACATTATGTATGAAACTTTTAACTTTAAGAGCACTGTTTTAGGATGTGTAGCAGAGGACCGGAGAAGATTGAGGTCTCCGGGAGGCAAACAGATTATGAGAAGTCATCATTGAGTCAGGTACTTAGATATAAGCGGAGCAGCAGCAGATGAGAGGAAGCCAATGCCTGCTCCTGCTGCTAAAGTGAAAAGAATATTCACGCTTCCCACACCCTCATGGGCATGGAGAGGAGTGACTTAATTTCACTTTAATAGAGGGCAGTTTCTGCCGCAGGCTGTCCTCCTCATAGGAGTCAGTCAGGGGGTCCCGGCGTCAGCGCTGCCCCCCAGTGCACATTAATGGAGGAGAGGTAAAGTTTCCTCTCCCATCATTCCCCTCTGCCTCTGACACACAGCAGGTGCGCAATGATGTCACCTCATGGCATACTTGCTGTGTTCCAGGCCAACTGCAACGTAGCTACTGACATCGGAGCAGGGCCACCGCCGAAATTAGCATGGGAGTGAGGAGAGAGGTGAGTATTATGTTTTTTTTATATATATATCAGTGAGTCCTGGGGCAGCATTACACCCTATGGGGGGAGCTGCATTATACCCTATGAGGGAGGCAGCATTATACCCTATGGAGCTACCTTATACCCTGTGACGCCCAGGAGACCGGGGTACCCAGCACCGGACCAATGGGGTCTGTCTCTTGAGGGAGATGTCACGGGTGGCTTGACTCGGTGCTGTGGCCTCAGGCAATGCACAGTGTAAGGGGTATCATGAGGGAAAAGGCACTTACTTGATCAGCAGCAGGTTCTCCCAGCGGTGATGATCCTGATCCTGGATAGATAGCTATTGTCCAAATGAAAGACTGAGGCACTGAAACGTTTAACCAGTTTACTTCAACATAAAGGGATTTACAACCAGTCCTGTCACCGGAGTCTGTATGGGAACTCTGAGTTACTTTGACCCTGCCGGGGTCTTCGCCTCTTATTGTACGCAGTTTCTGTGTGGCCCTGCTGCTGTATGTGAACTGGCTGCCGGCCCAATCTGTCCCATCCGGGTCCTGGTTCGACGGGCAACCCGAGTCCTTTTATCGGCTTACCCCCTCCAGGAGTACCGCTGAACTCTGTGACTGTTGCTGCGTCCGGCCCTAGTGAAGCTGATATCACCTCACGTTTTTCCGGTTGCTGTATTATATGTAATGAATACAGCCACGAATCCGGTATCCATCTTTGCGCCTGTTCTGGGTAGTGATTAATGCTACCCGGTTCTCACAATGTCCTTTTTCTCTGTCCCTTTTCTCCTCAGGCCGGTGATTTGGGCCTGGACACTGTCATAGGGCTGTTAGAAATTCAGCTGTATGACCTCTCACTTTCAGCTCCTTAGCCCAACTGCCAGTTCTTCTCTCAGACCAGAATGGATCAAGGGGAGTCTCTGGTGCTCCCCCTTCTGGCCGGAGGTGGTAGTGCAGTCTGGCTATTTTAGTATTTGTATTTAATGTCAGTAACTGTTTTTGTGGCAAATACCCCTAGGGGTGCCACATTCCTATGGGGGGGGGCAGCATTATTCCCTATGAAGGAGCTGAATTATACCCTATGGGGGACCTGCATTATACCCTACTAGATTGTGACCCGATTCTAACGCATCGGGTATTCTAGAATATGCATGTCCCTGTAATATATGGACAATGATGATTCCAGAATTCGCGGCAGACTGTGCCCGTTGCTGATTGGTCGAGGCAACCTTTATGACATCATCATCGCCATGGCAACCATTATGACATCATCGTCGCTGTGCCCGTTGCTGATTGGTCGAGGCCTGGCGGCCTCGACCAATCAGAGACGCAGGATGTCTACGTCCTTTATGACATCATCGTCGCTGTGCCCGTTGCTGATTGGTCGAGGCCTGGCGGCCTCGACCAATCAGAGACGCGGGATTTCTACGTCGATGCTGTGCCGGTCTCTGATTGGTCGAGGCCGCCAGGCTGTACCCCCATACTGTACAACGCATGGACAATCGCTGCTAAGGCTACTTTCACTTCCATCAGTACTGTTCCGTCGCAATACACTGGCGCCAACATACCGATGGACGTTGTGAAATAACTGCATGACGTGGGCAGCAGATGCAGTTTTTCTACACATCCGCTGCCCATTCTGCAGTCTGGGGAGGAGGGGGTGTATTTTCTGCCGCACATGAGCAGTCAAAAATGGCGGATGCGATGCACCAAGAAAGTAACATGTAAGGATTTTTCGTGTCGACGGTCTGCCAAAAAAAGACACATACATCGCACAATGGATGCAGCGTGCGGCAAAACGTCGCAAACCATTGCAAATACAAGTGTATGGGAAAAAAAAAATCCTGCAAGCACATATGCAGGATCCGTTTTATCCCAAAACGACAGATTGCGAGGGAGCGTTACGGAAGTGGGAAGTAGCCTATCCGCAGCAACAGAAACACTGCATATCCACAGCATAGTCCGCATAGTGTGCACATCTAATGACATTATATTACCTGCTCACTGTGGTGGTGCAGAAAAAGCAGTGCCGTCAGCAACAAAAGACGCCAATGGGGCTGAACGTGCGGCATGTTGAATGCAACAAAAAGGCAAAATGGAGAAGAGGCTTTGGAACAGGAAATCACCTATTGAGAGTCTCTTTTTGTTCTTTTTTTTTTTAACCAACTTTATTTGTTCTTAAAAACGCTTAAAAAATGCTGAACAAAACGCTAGAAAAAAACGCATCAAAAACGCACCAAAAATGCACCAAAAACGCATGCGGATATCTGGAAGAAAATATCAGGTTTTCGTCAGGAAAATTGCATGAAAAATCTGCACACATTCCTGAACGTGTGCACATAGCCTAAGGGGTCCTGTTATGTTTGCTAATGACAGGTGTTATGAAGGCAATCCAGAAACACAGTGTGCTTAGCGATCAGAGCACACACAGTGATCTGACAAATACCCAAAAATACAAGAACGAGCTCTGAGACGTGGAAACTCTGTAGACTGCACACCTGATCCTATCCTAAACACAACTAAAAGCGGCTGTGGATTGCGCCTAACAACTACCTAGGCAACTCGGCACAGCCTAAGAAACTAGCTAGCCTGAAGATAGAAAAATAGGCCTGACTTGCCCCAGAGAAATTCCCCAAAGGAAAAGGCAGCCCCCCACATATAATGACTGTGAGTAAGATGAAAAGACAAAACGTAGGGATGAAATAGATTCAGCAAAGTGGGGCCCGATATTCTAGGACAGAGCGAGGACAGTAAAGCGAACTTTGCAGTCTACAAAAAACCCTAAAGCAAAACCACGCAAAGGGGGCAAAAAAAAACCCACCGTGCCGAACTAACGGCACGGCGGTACACCCTTTGCATTTCAGAGCTTCCAGCAAAACAAAAGACAAGCTGGACAGAAAAAAAGCAACAAAAAAGCAAAAAGCACTTAGCTATACAGAGCAGCAGGTCACAGGAACAATCAGGAGAAGCTCAGATCCAACACTGAAACATTGACAAGGAGCAAGGATAGCAGCATCAGGCGGAGTTAAGTAATGAAGCAGTTAACGAGCTCACCAGAACACCTGAGGGAGGAAGCTCAGAAGCTGCAGTACCACTTGTGACCACAGGAGTGAATTCAGCCACAGAATTCACAACAGTACCCCCCCCTTGAGGAGGGGTCACCGAACCCTCACCAGAGCCCCCAGGCCGACCAGGATGAGCCGCATGAAAGGCACGAACAAGATCGGAAGCATGAACATCAGAGGCAAAAACCCAGGAATTATCTTCCTGAGCATAACCCTTCCATTTAACCAGATACTGGAGTTTCCGTCTAGAAACACGAGAATCCAAAATCTTCTCCACAATATACTCCAATTCCCCCTCCACCAAAACCGGGGCAGGAGGCTCAACAGATGGAACCATAGGTGCCACGTATCTCCGCAACAACGACCTATGGAATACATTATGTATGGAAAAGGAGTCTGGGAGGGTCAAACGAAAAGACACAGGATTGAGAACCTCAGAAATCCTATACGGACCAATAAAACGAGGTTTAAATTTAGGAGAGGAAACCTTCATAGGAATATGACGAGAAGATAACCAAACCAGATCCCCAACACGAAGTCGGGGACCCACACGGCGTCTGCGATTAGCGAAAAGTTGAGCTTTCTCCTGGGACAAGATCAAATTGTCCACTACCTGAGTCCAGATCTGCTGCAACCTATCCACCACAGAATCCACACCAGGACAGTCCGAAGACTCAACCTGTCCTGAAGAGAAACGAGGATGGAACCCAGAATTGCAAAAAAATGGAGAGACCAAGGTAGCCGAGCTGGCCCGATTATTAAGGGCGAACTCAGCCAACGGCAAAAAGGACACCCAATCATCCTGGTCTGCAGAAACAAAACATCTCAGATATGTTTCCAAGGTCTGATTGGTTCGTTCGGTCTGGCCATTAGTCTGAGGATGGAAAGCCGAGGAAAAGGATAGGTCAATGCCCATCCTACCACAAAAGGCTCGCCAAAACCTTGAAACAAACTGGGAACCTCTGTCAGAAACAATATTCTCAGGAATGCCATGCAACCGAACCACATGCTGAAAGAACAAAGGTACCAAATCAGAGGAGGAAGGCAATTTAGCCAAGGGCACCAGATGGACCATTTTAGAAAAGCGATCACAGACCACCCAAATGACTGACATCTTTTGAGAAACGGGAAGGTCAGAAATGAAATCCATCGAAATATGTGTCCAAGGCCTCTTTGGGACCGGCAAGGGCAAAAGCAACCCACTGGCACGAGAACAGCAGGGCTTAGCCCTAGCACAAATCCCACAGGACTGCACAAAAGTACGTACATCCCGTGACAGAGATGGCCACCAGAAGGATCTAGCCACTAACTCTCTGGTACCAAAGATTCCAGGATGACCAGCCAACACCGAACAATGAAGTTCAGAGATAAGTTTATTAGTCCACCTATCAGGGACGAACAGTTTCTCTGCTGGACAACGATCAGGTTTATTCGCCTGAAATTTTTGCAGCACCCGCCGCAAATCAGGGGAGATGGCAGACACAATGACTCCTTCCTTGAGGATACCCGCTGGCTCAGATAAACCCGGAGAGTCGGGCACAAAACTCCTAGACAGAGCATCCGCCTTCACATTTTTAGAGCCCGGAAGGTACGAAATCACAAAGTCGAAGCGGGCAAAAAATAACGACCAACGGGCCTGTCTAGGATTCAAGCGCTTGGCAGACTCGAGATAAGTCAAGTTCTTATGATCAGTCAATACCACCACGCGATGCTTAGCTCCTTCAAGCCAATGACGCCACTCCTCGAATGCCCACTTCATGGCCAGCAACTCTCGATTGCCCACATCATAATTACGCTCAGCGGGCGAAAACTTCCTGGAAAAGAAAGCACATGGTTTCATCACTGAGCAATCAGAACCTCTCTGTGACAAAACCGCCCCTGCTCCAATCTCAGAAGCATCAACCTCGACCTGGAACGGAAGAGAAACATCTGGCTGACACAACACAGGGGCAGAACAAAAACGACGCTTCAACTCCTGAAAAGCTTCCACAGCAGCAGAAGACCAATTAACCAAATCAGCACCCTTCTTGGTCAAATCGGTCAATGGTTTGGCAATGCTAGAAAAATTACAGATGAAGCGACGATAATAATTAGCAAAGCCCAGGAACTTTTGCAGACTTTTCAGAGATGTCGGCTGAATCCAATCCTGGATGGCTTGGACCTTAACTGGATCCATCTCGATAGTAGAAGGGGTAAAGATGAACCCCAAAAATGAAACTTTCTGCACACCGAAGAGACACTTTGATCCCTTCACAAACAAAGAGTTAGCACGCAGGACCTGAAAAACCATTCTGACCTGCTTCACATGAGACTCCCAATCATCTGAGAAGATCAAAATGTCATCCAAGTAAACAATCAGGAATTTATCCAGATACTCACGGAAGATGTCATGCATAAAAGACTGAAACACAGATGGAGCATTGGCAAGTCCGAACGGCATCACTAGATACTCAAAATGACCCTCATCTCCTTGCCTGATTCTCACCAGATTATACGCACCACGAAGATCTATCTTAGTGAACCAACTAGCCCCCTTAATCCGAGCAAACAAGTCAGATAACAATGGCAAGGGATACTGAAATTTAACAGTGATCTTATTAAGAAGGCGGTAATCAATACACGGTCTCAGCGAACCATCCTTCTTGGCTACAAAGAAGAACCCTGCTCCCAGTGGTGATGACGATGGGCGAATATGTCCCTTCTCCAGGGATTCCTTCACATAACTGCGCATAGCGGCGTGTTCGGGCACGGATAAATTAAATAATCGACCTTTAGGGAATTTACTACCAGGAATCAAATTGATAGCACAATCACAATCCCTATGCGGAGGTAGAGCATCGGACTTGGGCTCTTCAAATACATCCTGATAATCAGACAAGAACTCTGGGACCTCAGAAGGGGTGGATGACGAAATCGACAAAAATGGAACATCACCATGTACCCCCTGACAACCCCAGCTGGATACCGACATGGAATTCCAATCCAATACTGGATTATGGGTTTGTAGCCATGGCAACCCCAACACGACCACATCATGCAGATTATGCAACACCAGAAAGCGAATAACTTCCTGATGTGCAGGAGCCATGCACATGGTCAGCTGGGCCCAGTATTGAGGTTTATTCTTGGCCAAAGGTGTAGCATCAATTCCTCTCAATGGAATAGGACACCGCAAAGGCTCCAAGAAAAACCCACAACGTTTAGCATATTCCAAGTCCATCAGATTCAGGGCAGCGCCCGAATCCACAAACGCCATGACAGAAAACGACGACAAAGAGCATATCAAGGTAATGGACAGAAGGAATTTGGACTGTACAGTACCAATGACGGCAGACCTAGCGGACCGCTTAGTGCGCTTAGGACAATCAGAAATAGCATGAGTGGAATCACCACAGTAGAAACACAGACCATTCAGACGTCTGTATTCCTGCCGTTCAACTCTAGTCATAGTCCTATCGCACTGCATAGGCTCAGGTTTAACCTCAGGCAGTACCGCCAAATGGTGCACAGATTTACGCTCGCGCAAGCGTCGACCGATCTGAATGGCCAAAGACAAAGACTCATTCAAACCAGCAGGCATAGGAAATCCCACCATGACATCCTTAAGAGCCTCAGAGAGACCCTTTCTGAACAAAGCTGCAAGCGCAGATTCATTCCACTGAGTGAGTACTGACCATTTCCTAAATTTCTGACAATATACTTCTATATCATCCTGACCCTGGCACAAAGCCAGCAAATTTTTCTCAGCCTGATCCACTGAATTAGGCTCATCGTACAGCAATCCGAGCGCCAGGAAAAACGCATCGACACTACTCAATGCAGGGTCTCCTGGCGCAAGAGAAAATGCCCAGTCTTGAGGGTCGCCGCGCAAAAAAGAAATAATAATCAAAACCTGTTGAATAGGATTACCAGAAGAATGAGGTTTCAAGGCCAGAAATAGCTTACAATTATTTTTGAAACTTAGAAACTTAGTTCTATCTCCAAAAAACAAATCAGGAATAGGAATTCTTGGTTCTAACATAGATTTCTGATCAATAGTATCTTGAATTTTTTGTACATTTATAACGAGATTATCCATTGAAGAGCACAGACCCTGAATATCCATGTCCACACCTGTGTCCAGAATCACCCAAATGTCTAGGGGAAAAAAAAAAAGTGAACACAGAGCAGAAAAAAAAAAAAAAAATGATGTCAGAACTTTTTCTTTCCCTCTATTGAGAATCATTAGTTGGGCTCCTTGTACTGTTATGTTTGCTAATGACAGGTGTTATGAAGGCAATCCAGAAACACAGTGTGCTTAGCGATCAGAGCGCACACAGTGATCTGACAAATACCCAAAAATACAAGAACGAGCTCTGAGACGTGGAAACTCTGTAGACTGCACACCTGATCCTATCCTAAACACAACTAAAAGCGGCTGTGGATTGCGCCTAACAACTACCTAGGCAACTCGGCACAGCCTAAGAAACTAGCTAGCCTGAAGATAGAAAAATAGGCCTGACTTGCCCCAGAGAAATTCCCCAAAGGAAAAGGCAGCCCCCCACATATAATGACTGTGAGTAAGATGAAAAGACAAAACGTAGGGATGAAATAGATTCAGCAAAGTGGGGCCCGATATTCTAGGACAGAGCGAGGACAGTAAAGCGAACTTTGCAGTCTACAAAAAACCCTAAAGCAAAACCACGCAAAGGGGGCAAAAAAAAACCCACCGTGCCGAACTAACGGCACGGCGGTACACCCTTTGCGTCTCAGAGCTTCCAGCAAAACAAAAGACAAGCTGGACAGAAAAAAAGCAACAAAAAAGCAAAAAGCACTTAGCTATACAGAGCAGCAGGTCACAGGAACAATCAGGAGAAGCTCAGATCCAACACTGAAACATTGACAAGGAGCAAGGATAGCAGCATCAGGCGGAGTTAAGTAATGAAGCAGTTAACGAGCTCACCAGAACACCTGAGGGAGGAAGCTCAGAAGCTGCAGTACCACTTGTGACCACAGGAGTGAATTCAGCCACAGAATTCACAACAGGGTCCGCTGGGGTGATGTTATGGCAGCTAGATGGTAGACCTTCCCACAGGTGAAGTATGTCCCCAGGGCTTCCCAGTGTGTAGATGGTGAATGGTGACTGGTGCGGTGAATAACGAGGACACAGGGTTGTAGTCTTTTTACCTTTACTGAAGACTTCAGCATCCACAGTCCAGGGCACTAGATCAGAGGGCAGGCAGAGTCCGGCCGGTTTGGAGGCTAATCCCGAGTTCCCTTGTCCAGGTGGAAATCAGTAGCCTTCCCTTGCGCTGCGGTGGTGTAGTCTCTTACAGCCTATGGCTTCACATAAGGGTCTCACAGATGCGATGTTTCGCTCTCTCTGTCCCTCGTATAGGATAGGACAAAACCCGTATGACTGGTGACTTGAACCTGTTTATAGGGTGTCACGATTCCCCTGACCGCTGTCACCAATGGGTCAGGATTCACACCGTGACCGTCACCCCTACGCCACGGATTGAGGTGACTTTAGGCCAACAGACGGCTATCACATGTGCAGGGGGGCTTATCTTAGTTATCCCTCCACTCCACGATGTGATGAAAAACCACACACAAGGCTATTGACCTCTTAGTTTACAGCAGGGGCTTATTCTAGGTATCCCACTGCTTTTCTATATACCACGTACTGCAGGGATTTATGTATATCCCGCTTACAGTTCCACTTAACACTTGCAGCTCTCTGGCGCCCCCCTTACTCTCAGGTCAGATTAGGTACTGCACCCTGGGTAATTAGTCGCCAGAAAGGCTGCCTGCTATGTACTGGCTATTGGGCATGCTGCAGCGACGCGATAACTACTCCCACTCAGGCAGGAACAATAATTATCAAACCCGCAGTTGCTTCAGCATAATCCAACAGTCAGCACACTTTCGCTGCCACCAGCTTCGATTAAACGGGTCCGAAGCTAACCCAACTCAACAGTAACAGTAGCGTTTTCCCTTCAGAAGACTTAGGGTACGGTTTTTAGAGCATGGAGAAGAACTAACATATAATAGTATATCCCATTAAAAATTAGGCAGTGCGTTATCAAAAATATTTTATAAAGAAGTTACAAATGAGACAATTGCAAATATGTACATGGGTAATTATAACATAAAGGGAATAAATGAGAAAAGCAACACTCACATGTTTAAAGCATGACAGGCATCCAGGCTATTGGAGTTTTTCCATATGTCCCAGCTCATTTGGACATGCTGCTGGCTTCAGAAGACAAGCAGTCCAGAAGGAGACATCAGCAGAACAGCCAGCTGGGGAGCCTGCCACAACCTTAATACCTTAAGGCTGTGACATCACAGAAAGGCTGGCTTATCCAGACCCTCCTCTCTCTACATTCTGCCTAAACTTTAAACTATTTTCTCTGATTTCTATAACTTCACTACAAAACATGTCAGAGTCCTAACATACTCATAATTCATCTCGGATTAATGTGAGCATTCTAATGAGATCAAATATGTCCTATCTGGGATACATTTTTACAGAGAAATCCCTACTTCTTTACCAGATGGAGTTAGAAACCCGAGTTTCATGGGATGTGTAGATACACCGAGTGAGACTACGAATACATATTTTCATGTTCCTAGCTTAAATCGTTTGCCTAATATCTAACAAAAACTACACAAAGAATCTTTCATGGATTCTTGAAGTTTCTACTTCCCTTATAGCTGAACAAGAGCTTACACAGGAAATGCCAGTTGTAAATTCCATGCGGCAATAAAACCTCTCTTCCCCCATACTCTCAGAGAAGGAAAGCCAGGAATTTGCAGCTACAAACTGTTACTCCAAGAAGGGGGCTTAGCCCATGCAGGCTAGCAAGAGAACTACTTATGATATTTCATACCATATCGTGACACCTCCCCCTTTTGGTGTGCGCTAGGGAGGCAGTACCCCACGGTATGCCTCCATGGGCACCTCCCTGGCGGGAGAGTCCATCTGCATTCCCATGCTCTTTGCCCGTTTTATGTTCAATGCCGTTGGTTCCACACATGGCGTTTAGCCAGCGCAGAGGGTTGTGGTCGGTCACCACAGTGAAAGTGTGACCATACAAGTAGGGCTGCAAGCGCTGCAGGGCCCAGACTATGGCCAGGCACTCCTTCTCAATTGTGGAGTAGGCCACTTCCCTCGGCAAAAGTTTCCGGCTCAGGTATAACACGGGGTGCTCTTGGTCCTCCGAGTCAACCTGGTTGAGCACAGCACTAAGGCCAAACTCGCTGGCGTCGGTCTGCACCAAGAACGGTCGACTGCTGTCGACTGCTTTCAACACAGGGGCGTTGCACAGTGCGGTTTTCAACGCCTGGAAGGCCCCCTCACAGCCATCTGTCCAGTTGACAATGTGGGGTAGCTTCTTCCTGGTGAGGTCCGTCAAAGGTTTTGCCATGCTACTATAGTGCTGTACGAAGCGCCTATAGTACCCTGCAGTGCCCAAGAAAGACATCACCTGTTTCTTGGTCACGGGAGTGGGCCAGTTCACGATCACTCCCACTTTGTCAGGCTCTGGCTTCAGGGTGTTCCCGCCTACCCGGTGCCCCAGGTAGTGAACCTCCCTCATGCCCATCTGGCACTTTCCCGGCTTGATAGTCAGTCCTGCTTGGTGAATTCGCCTGAGCACCTCCTCGAGATGCTGCAGGTGTTCCTTCCAGGAGGGACTGAAGATGGCAATGTTATCCAAGTACGCCACGGCGTACGTCTCCAGTCCCTGAAGCAGGAGGTTGACCATCCGCTGGAAAGTGGCAGGGGCATTCTTCATGCCGAAGGGCATGACCGTGGACTCGTACAGTCCGAAGGGCGTGATAAAGGCGGACTTCTCCTGCGCCTCGGGGCTCAGGGGAATCTGCCAGTATCCTCTACTCAAATCCATTATTGTCAGGTATTTTGCGCCAGCTAACTTCTCAAGCAGCTCCTCGATGCGCGGCATGGGGTGCGCGTCAGAGGCTGTGATGGCGTTGAGCCCCCTGTAGTCCACGCAGAACCGGGTGGTCCGGTCCTTCTTTGGCACGAGAACTACAGGTGAGGCCCACACACTCTTTGACCGTCGAATCACCCCCAGCTGTAACATCTCATCAATCTCTTGGCGCATAATCTGCTGCACCTGGTCAGAGATTCAATAGGGTGTTCGCCGTAGTGGGGCGTGATTCCCGGTGTCCACCTCGTGGACTGCTAACTCAGTCCTCCCAGGTCGGTTGGAGAACACGACCCGGAAAGGTTCCAGTGTGGTTTGCAACTGCACCCGCTGGGGTTCAGTTAACGAGGCGCTTACCTCCACATCCTCGATGGACCCATTGGCCTTGGCTTGGGCCAGCAAGTCCAGGAGGGTGTCTTCCTCACCGTCTTCGGGCAAGCTGCAGACCGGTAGGACAAAAGGTTCACGTTCGTGATGAGCCTTCATCATGTTGACGTGAAAGGCCTTTCGCCTACCCCGAGCGTGGTCAAGCGTGACCACGTAAGTGACCGGGTTGAGCTGTTGGTGGACGACGTACGGGCCCTCCCAGGCGGCCTGAAGCTTATCCGTTGGTACGGGGACCAGCACCCACACCTTTTGACCCACGTGGTAGGTCCGCTCCCAGGCGTTCTGGTCATACCAGTGCTTCTGATCAGCCTGAGCCTGCGTCATGTTGTCATGCACCAACTGCGTCAAGGTCTGCATCTTGTCATGGAAGCGCATGACATACTCCACTATGGACACTTCAGAAGGGTTCAGCTCCTCTTCCCAGGATTCTCTTACCAACCCAAGGGGTCCCCGGACTCGCCTGCCATACAGGAGCTCGAAGGGGGAGAACCCCGTCGAGGCCTGCGGGACCTCTCGGTAAGTGAACAGCAGGTGTGGGAGGTACCGCTCCCAGTCGCGCCCTTGGGTCTCAACCAGCATGTGTAGCATCTGTTTGAGGGTACCATTGAAGCGTTCACACAGGCCATTGGTCTGTGGGTGATACGCACTCGATACCAGGTGCTTCACCTGCATTCTCTTACAGAGAGCCTCCATTAGGCGAGACATAAATTGGGTCCCTTGATCAGTAAGCATTTCCCTGGGAAACCCTACACGTGAAAAGATGGCCAACAGGGCATCCGCCACCTTATCTGCCCTAGTTGACGACAGAGCTACTGCCTCTGGGTACCGGGTAGCATAGTCTACCACAGTAAGGATGTATTGCTTTCCAGAGCTGCTGGGGACGGCCAGCGGGCCCACAATGTCCACCGCGATCCTCTGGAAAGGCTCCTCTATCACTGGCAAAGGGATCAGGGGAGCCTTAATAGCAGGTCCCGCCTTCCCCACTCTTTGACAAGTGATACAGGAGTGGCAGTAGTTTGACACATCTGTCCCCATCTTAGGCCAATAGAAGTGTTGAGACAGCCGGGCCTTAGTTTTGCGGATCCCCAAGTGTCCAGCTAGCGGGATCTCATGGGCAATCCGCAACAACTCACCCCGGAATTGCTGTGGGACGACAAGCTGTCTTTCCCTCAACCACTCCTTTTGTGATTCTCCGGGTACTGTCTCCCGGTACAACCTTCCTTGTTCCCAGAACACCTTCTCCTTATCAGTCTCGGAGAAGGGCGTCCCGGCAAGTTGTCTCAAACTCTCTAGGCTCGCATCTGTGTGCAGAGCGGCCTGAAACTCCTGGCTAGGGGAAGCCAGAAGCGACGTCAGGGTCCCTTCCCCACGGGAACCCTCTTGGACCTGCTCTGGGTCCACCTCTGGTTCAGTCACAGTAATGACTGAGGAGGGTCCGGAAGGCAGACAGTTATCTGCGTTCCGGGCACTCTGACTGCGGGTGACAGCAGCTACGTAGGCTGTCTCCCCAGGGGTTTCTACAGTCCCATCAGCCGGCGCTGCTATGGGCTCTACCTCCCCATCCACCCCAACACTCCAGGGGCAGTGCTACTTATGGGCCAGTTACCTTCCTCGGTGGCACTGGTCACTTTCATGGCATCACCTTCCTCACGGTTCCCATGCATCTCCCCATTTCCTGTAGCACCGACACTTGCCCCTGTTAGGGGTTCCTCAGCCGTCTCAGTCCGCAGAGCGACGTGGCTGGGCACGCCTGTACCTATGGACACATTAACCTTCACAGAAAAATCATTATCAGGTTCAGCTGGCACAGGTACAACATTTTCACCATCAATCCTAGAGAAAAAATGGTTATTAGATGCATCATTACAAGATAAAGCATGGTCAGGTAACACATGCGATTTCCCATCATCATCATCATCATCATCATCAGGGTTAACTTTACCCGCATTAGTAGATTGGGGAGGGGTGTCAGGAACGTAGTATGCAAACATCCTCCCCAAATCAGTCCCCAACAAAACATCAGTGGGCAAATTATCAGACAGCCCCACTTCCTTCACCCCGCTCCCAGCACCCCAATCAATAAAAACCCGGGCCATCGGTAAGGGACAGCTGATGCCCCCAATCCCAGTGACAGTTAGGGTTTTCCCTGGAATGATTTCTTCAGGGGCCGCCAGTTCGGGTCGGATAAGGGTTCGTTCAGCCCCGGTGTCCTTGAGGCCTGTAGCAACATGGCCTCCCACAGTGACGTGCTGTACGTTGTCACACACCCTCCCAACCACACCACCCACCAAAAGAACTGCTGCATTAGGCCCTGGGGCCTTGGCTTGGGTGTTCTTCTGCTTGGTTGGGCAGGAGAGACTGATATGACCAGTCTGATGGCAGGTGTAACACGTGCGAGGTTCGGTGGTCGGTCTGGTGCTGTCGGCCACGGGGCCAGGACCTCTGGTGTGTTGGCTGGCAGGGGTACTGGCGTTGTTTGCAGGCTTACCCCCTCTCCAGCTGGTGGTGACTGGCTTCCGCCCTTCCGATCTACGGTTGGCCTCATAGGCATCGGCAATCTGTGCTGCTTTCGTCACGTCTTTGGGTTCTCTGTCCATCACGAACTGTCGCACCTCAGCTGGGCAAAGATGAAAGAACTGGTCTTTGATCATCAGGTCTCGCAGCTGTGCAAAGGTGGTCACTGACAGTCCTTGGGTCCACTGGTCAAAGTGGGTCCCCAGTCCATGCACCACATCACTGTAGCTGTCGTGTGGGCCACGTTGGAGGGTCCGGAACTTTCTACGGTACACCTCGGGTGTAAGCTGGTACTTGGCTATCAAAGCCTTTTTGATGGCCTCATAGTCACCATCTTGTTCTTGAGGGAGGGCAGCAAACGCCTCCAGAGCTTTACCTCTCAGCCCTGGTGTCAGGTATCAGGCCCATTCATCTGTAGGCAGCTGGTACTGCCTGCAGGCTTTCTCAAAGGCCCGCAGAAAAGTGTCCAAGTCCCCGTCCTTCTCCATAACAGGGAAGTGATCGGGCCGGGGCTTAGGTATCTGAGCGTTGCTGGGCTCACGTCTCTGGGCAGTGGAAGGCATCCCCCCCTGCCGGAGCATCTCCAGTTCATGAGCTCGCTGGGCTTGGCGCTCGGCTCTCTCAGCCTCCCGCTCGGCTCGCTGGGCCTGGGCCTCTCGCTCGGCTCGCTGGGCCTCTCTCTCGGCTCGCTCCTGGTATTGCTGGATCAGCTGCAGACGTCTCTCTAGGTCATCTGCGGAGCATTGTTGCAGAGCCAGCTGCAGGAGGAGGTCTGCACCCCCCTGGTTGCCAGTAGGGCCCGTATTCAGTGGTTGGACCTCTGCTGCAGCACCATGTTCGCTTGTGCTAGCTTCTGCGGCCTCTGGGCTCTGTGACCTGGCTTGGTCTGCTTCAAATTGCACCAGTTTAGCGACCATTTGTATCTTGGTCTTGCCCTGGGGGTTCAGGCCATGGTACGTGCATATCCCAGCAAGAATGTCCTTCTTCTGCTGGTTGTGCCAGGCTTCCCCTTTCGCAGCCATGGTTGCCAAATAAAAGATAGGATAGAAAAACAAAGAGAAAGGGAGGGGATAATTACCCGTACACAATTGTCTCACAACTAAAAAGCACTGAGTTCGTTCTCCAAACTTATTTGCGCAGAGTCCTCGCAAGAACTTTCTGTAAGTTTTTAGTGAGAGGAATGATTACTCAAACCAAATCACTAATGCTCTAAGATATCCCACCGCCTTGCCACCAATTGTCACGATTCCCCTGACCGCTGTCACCAATGGGTCAGGATTCACACTGTGACTGTCACCCCTACGTCACGGATTGAGGTGACTTTAGGCCAACAGACGGCTATCACATGTGCAGGGGGGCTTATCTTAGTTATCCCTCCACTCCACGATGTGATGAAAAACCACACACAAGGCTATTGACCTCTTAGTTTACAGCAGGGGCTTATTCTAGGTATCCCACTGCTTTTCTATATACCACGAACTGCAGGGATTTATGTATATCCCGCTTACAGTTCCACTTAACACTTGCAGCTCTCTGGCGCCCCCCTTACTCTCAGGTCAGATTAGGTACTGCACCCTGGGTAATTAGTCGCCAGAAAGGCTGCCTGCTATGTACTGGCTATTGGGCACGCTGCAGCGACGCGATAACTACTCCCACTCAGGCAGGAACAATAATTATCAGACCCGCAGTTGCTTCAGCATAATCCAACAGTCAGCACACTTTCGCTGCCACCAGCTTCGATTAAACGGGTCCGAAGCTAACCCAACTCAACAGTAACAGTAGCGTTTTCCCTTCAGAAGACTTAGGGTACGGTTTTTAGAGCATGGAGAAGAACTAACATATAATAGTATATCCCATTTAAAATTAGGCAGTGCGTTATCAAAAATATTTTATAAAGAAGTTACAAATGAGACAATTGCAAATATGTACATGGGTAATTATAACATAAAGGGAATAAATGAGAAAAGCAACACTCACATGTTTAAAGCATGACAGGCATCCAGGCTAGTGGAGTTTTTCCATATGTCCCAGCTCATTTGGACGTGCTGCTGGCTTCAGAAGACAAGCAGTCCAGAAGGAGACATCAGCAGAACAGCCAGCTGGGGAGCCTGCCACAACCTTAATACCTTAAGGCTGTGACATCACAGAAAGGCTGGCTTATGCAGACCCTCCTCTCTCTACATTCTGCCTAAACTTTAAACTATTTTCTCTGATTTCTATAACTTCACTACAAAACATGTCAGAGTCCTAACATACTCATAATTCATCTCGGATTAACGTGAGCATTCTAATGAGATCAAATATGTCCTATCTGTGATACATTTTTCCAGAGAAAACCCTACTTCTTTACCAGATGGAGTTAGAAACCCGAGTTTCATGGGATGTGTAGATACACCGAGTGAGACTACGAATATATATTTTCATGTTCCTAGCTTAAAGGGAACCTGTCACCTGAATTTGGCGGGACTGGTTTTGGGTCATATGGGCGGAGTTTTCGGGTGTTTGATTCACCCTTTCCTTACCCGCTGGCTGCATGCTGGCTGCAATATTGGATTGAAGTTCATTCTCTGTCCTCTGTAGTACACGCCTGCACAAGGCAAGATTGCTTTGCGCAGGCGTGTACTATGGAGGACAGAGAATGAACTTCAATCCAATATTGCAGCCAGCATGCAGCCAGCGGGTAAGGAAAGGGTGAATCAAACACCTGAAAACTCCACCCATATGACCCAAAACCAGTCCCGCCAAATTCAGGTGACAGAGTCCCTTTAAATCGTTTGCCTAATATCTAACAAAAACTACACAAAGAATCTTTCATGGATTCTTGAAGTTTCTACTTCCCTTATAGCTGAACAAGAGCTTACACAGGAAATGCCAGTTGTAAATTCCATGCGGCAATAAAACCTCTCTTCCCCCATACTCTCAGAGAAGGAAAGCCAGGAATTTGCAGCTACAAACTGTTACTCCAAGAAGGGGGCTTAGCCCATGCAGGCTAGCAAGAGAACTACTTATGATATTTCATACCATATCGTGACATAGGGTCTCTTAGATAAACCGGCTCTGTAGGTGTCACCGTGCCTCCTGGGTGTAGGTGCGGACAGGTAACCTGTAATTAGCTGCCCTGCCCATCTCTGAAATAAGGCGTAGAGGTCCTTACTCCCTCGGTGTTCCGGCTACTGGGATTTTGCGCCTCAGAAGGAGGCAGCCTGAGCGGGGCTGGTCCCCTTCTGGTATCCTGTCCTTTGCTTCGACTTCCTTCACACTCGCTGCATTACAGTTCTGTCTTTCAATGTCTCTTTCTGGGAGCTGCAGCTCTGATGGCATGCACAGCTCATTTAACCTTCTGTCCTCCTCAGACTACTGTCTGGAACTCCTAACAGAACTCCTGACTGGAGCTCTGTCAGGAACTGACTCCTGTCTGGAACTGACTAACTTTCCCTACAGACTACCAGTTATATATATATATATATATATATATATATATATATATATATATATAGTGACCTAATAAATAGGAGCAGAAGCTCCCCCTGGTGGCCTGGAGTGTGAAATGTTTTGCATGTTTGTGATACCTGGATGCAGTTATCCTTCTTTGCCTCCAAACGTGGCATCACTCTCCCCGAGAGGAATGTGACGACCAGGACCCTGGGGCGCCGCACTCACAACCCACCTGTGACATTACCAAGTCCTAATATCGTGCTAAGAATAAACTCAAATGAGAAGCGCCTGAATACTTGGCGGCTATTCCCTGGAAAAAGGGTCAATAAAATCCACAGTGTAACTATTGAACAGGTGAGAGTAGTCATCATCAATAATCCACATTTTGCAAGCCAAAATCATATTATTATACCTGTCATGCTCCTGGATTTGTTCCCTTGATCTTGTGTTTTGTGGTCGGCTTCTCTTTCTGCCGTGTCACAGAACACACCCCATTTCTGGGTGTTTTGTTTTTGTTTTTCTGGCTGCAATTTTTCTAGAGTAACACAGGTGTTTTTATTTGTCTGCCTATCACTTTTTGGGTGCAGCTTTATATTCTGTCCCCCTGCTGGTGTTTGTGATACATTAATGTGGATGTTCTGCCATTCTATTGATGTTTGCAGTCAGTCTGTGAGATTCCAGCTAAGGGTTTTTCGCTTTGCTGTTCCTTTGCTCTATTTTGCACCTATATTCTGCTTATAACTAGCAAGTTACCAGTATATTTGTTAACAGCACTTGCTTTATTCTTTGTTTGGTATTTCATTCTTTACGCACTTTGAAATCTTTCCTTTGTTCAGCACACTTCTCCTCTTGTAGGTAGTTCACACACTGCTCTGCCCTCTGTTTTTTTAGGCGGAACGTGAAGCAACTCGCCGGCATTTTAGGCAGTTTAGTCTAGAGTCGCCATCTCCTAATCTGTGGTTAGGTCTATCTCTGCACCCACAGGTAACACTAGGGACTGTGGAGTTAGAATATCTAGTCTGTACAGGAACTGGCAAGGTCAGGTGCAGTTTTTAGCGTATGACCTATTTTACCATGAGTTGCTACATGCATAGCAATACTAAGACCTGTTAGGAGCAATCATGGTCAGCCACCATCTAGTGGGGGCGCTATTGTGTTATCTTAGAGTGCCAAACTCCACGGTCACGTAGAGACCGACCAGAGTCAAAGTAGGGGTTTTACTAGTCTGAACAGGGATCTGTCAGGTTCAAATTTTTTTTCCCCCTGGTTTGTAATTACCCTTGCGCATGTGCTTGTGCAGTCATAACAAAACATATAGGTACAAAAAATCTACAACACCAGCAGCAGTTGAGTACTGATTCAACTAAGAAGGGCTGAAAAACTAAAATTCCCGGACAGCAATATCATTTTGTCATCTATGCTCCCAAGAAAGGGCATGCCCAACTACACCATCCAGAGCATCAACATGGATCTGAGTGAAAAAAGCAAGTCTGTGCCAGACGTGACCCAGGCACAACACTTCACCAATATTATCATAAATTGCCAATCTTATCACAGAGAGCTGGAAACAAAGCCTTTCACGCAAAATTGGACCATCATAGTATAGGAGAAGACCACCATGGAGGAGACTACCGGCCTCACACAGAGACATGCAAAACAAAGATTTGCAGAACAGAGATACGGAAAAGATAAACACCCTGAAAAATAAAAGCATCAAATAGACCTGCTGCTTATGAGAAATAATGGTCTGGAATAAAGAGGAGTTCCATCGGAAAATCAAGAGAGGAGACAGCCACATTTGGATCAGAATCGGCAGCTCCAAAAGTGGCACAAAGCTTCAGGACTTATCTGGAAGAATAGGACTTCATATACTTAATGGCTGCACCAATGTAGACTCTCTAGGAAGGTATACATACTCCCATGTGGGAAGGAGTGTGGTAGACTATACCATTACAGATATGGATTTGGCAAATATCGTCGCCTTCATAGTCACCCCACAAACGGGCCTGTCAGATCACAACCAGCTTCTACTGTACATGAAAACTAGAAATAAATCATCCACAGAACTTACTCAGCAGAGCGGACTCTTTAACCTGCCACCTGTTCCGATTTCTGTTTTGGCCACTAGGCAGCGTAGCACCGTTGTTACGGGTGATGCTTGATAACATCGATCCAGTTTCATTCCTGGGACTTGAGCCTCTGGCCAGTCCAGAAGCTGTGTGGGTAATTTTGCTAGTTTCGTTTCTGGCTTCTCTCAGCACTTATTTTCCTGTTCTTTGACCTTGTGTGGTGACATTCCTACCTCTGAAGAGATGCCCTTCTGTGGTAGCAATCCACTGGGTCCTGAAGTAAAACCAGATCCCTCTATAGGAGTTAAGGTGTATGTGGGCTTCTCTTGAATCTGTCATAAGGAGTGGCTTGTATCAAAGTCTGTCTGATTCAGCCTTTTGAACCTCTGGCCTCAGGCAGATGTCACACCTCCATCCTATTTATGGCCCAAGATGTCGGTAATAAAATATAAAGAGGTTCCCAGAAGATCCGATATACATGAAATTCTCCACCTCTTCTACAACTATGAGTATAGATCAAACCCAGAAGGAATGAGTCAAGCTGCAAAAAAATCAATGATACTGTATATTCTTCCTCATTGCTGACTTGTCCAACCATAAAAAAGTCAACTACAAGAGGCCAAAAGAAAAACAGATCAACGATAGGTTTGACAGAGTAGGTAAAGCCATACGGATGACCCTGAGAAAAACCTAAAAAAAATAAAAGAGACCTCAACCACCTGGGTCTGAGGGATGCCTACGACACATTACAAAAGCAGTATGACAAATTACAAAAGCAATACAACACCATCCTCAGGAGGAAGAAGCAAGTTACAACTCCACCAAACTTAATCAACTCCAGGAAGCCCTCCAAGACAACTCCTTCTGGGAACTATGGAAACAGATGGGCACACAAGACATAAAAGCAACATCCATATCCAAAATGGCAACATCTGACTCCAGTACTTGAGAGACCTCAACAAAGACAACTGAAGTAAAAACTAAGCCAACAGCAGAAAAACATAATGGCAAAACTAAAAACAATGGAGAAAAAGTAAACAAAAATCTAAACCCTGTGGATGCACCAATTATACTACAGAAAGTTACTGTCACGGGGCTACCGCGACAGAGAGGTTCCAGAGAACCGGAGCACTCTGGGCCTCATTCACACACAGTGAACAGAAGCTCTTCACCTGTATTCTTTTCAAAAACCTGACCTGCACATCCAAACATAGACTGAGTGTGAACAGGTGCTGAACCCAGAGTCGCCAACTCGTATACAGTTAAGTAAAAAGGGCAGCACACTGCAGCGCCAAAACATGCAAACTTGAAAACACGAAATTTGAACTGCATTACTGCACTAGAAATATGAAAAATGAGAGCTTTTAGCGCATAAAAATGGCCATATTTATGTGTACCTCGTAGCCACTTTACGGCATCTCTCTTATACGAGGTCCTACGCTTGACCTACCTCGCTGAGAATAAACGTCTCCATCTGAATGGGTACATGTGAAACCTCTTCTTGGACTCAAATTCTCTCTTTCTGTGGAGGGGTATTGGACCTACTATAATTAAAACACCTGTGGCTAGGAGGCGGGGAGTGCACGATCAGAAGGCTAAAGAATACATTTCAAAAACCTGACCTGCACATCCAAACATAGACTGAGTGTGAACAGGTGCTGAACCCAGAGTCGCCAACTCGTATACAGTTAAGTAAAAAGGGCAGCACACTGCAGCGCCAAAACATGCAAACTTGAAAACACGAAATTTGAACTGCATTACTGCACTAGAAATATGAAAAATGAGAGCTTTTAGCGCATAAAAATGGCCATATTTATGTGTACCTCGTAGCCACTTTACGGCATCTCTCTTATACGAGGTCCTACGCTTGACCTACCTCGCTGAGAATAAACGTCTCCATCTGAATGGGTACATGTGAAACCTCTTCTTGGACTCAAATTCTCTCTTTCTGTGGAGGGGTATTGGACCTACTATAATTAAAACACCTGTGGCTAGGAGGTGGGGAGTGCACGATCAGAAGGCTAAAGAATACATTTCAAAAACCTGACCTGCACATCCAAACATAGACTGAGTGTGAACAGGTGCTGAACCCAGAGTCGCCAACTCGTATACAGTTAAGTAAAAAGGGCAGCACACTGCAGCGCCAAAACATGCAAACTTGAAAACACGAAATTTGAACTGCATTACTGCACTAGAAATATGAAAAATGAGAGCTTTTAGCACATAAAAATGGCCATATTTATGTGTACCTCGTAGCCACTTTACGGCATCTCTCTTATACGAGGTCCTACGCTTGACCTACCTCGCTGAGAATAAACGTCTCCATCTGAATGGGTACATGTGAAACCACTTCTTGGACTCAAATTCTCTCTTTCTGTGGAGGGGTATTGGACCTACTATAATTAAAACACCTGTGGCTAGGAGGCGGGGAGTGCACGATCAGAAGGCTAAAGAATACATTTCAAAAACCTGACCTGCACATCCAAACATAGACTGAGTGTGAACAGGTGCTGAACCCAGAGTCGCCAACTCGTATACAGTTAAGTAAAAAGGGCAGCACACTGCAGCGCCAAAACATGCAAACTTGAAAACACGAAATTTGAACTGCATTACTGCACTAGAAATATGAAAAATGAGAGCTTTTAGCGCATAAAAATGGCCATATTTATGTGTACCTCATAGCCACTTTACGGCATCTCTCTTATACGAGGTCCTACGCTTGACCTACCTCGCTGAGAATAAACGTCTCCATCTGAATGGGTACATGTGAAACCTCTTCTTGGACTCAAATTCTCTCTTTCTGTGGAGGGGTATTGGACCTACTATAATTAAAACACCTGAAGCTAGGAGGCGGGGAGTGCACGATCAGAAGGCTAAAGAATACATTTCAAAAACCTGACCTGCACATCCAAACATAGACTGAGTGTGAACAGGTGCTGAACCCAGAGTCGCCAAATCGTATACAGTTAAGTAAAAAGGGCAGCACACTGCAGCGCCAAAACATGCAAACTTGAAAACACGAAATTTGAACTGCATTACTGCACTAGAAATATGAAAAATGAGGGCTTTTAGCGCATAAAAATGGCCATATTTATGTGTACCTCGTAGCCACTTTACGGCATCTCTCTTGTACGAGGTCCTTCGCTTGACCTACCTCATTGAGAATAAACGTCTCCATCTGAACGGGTACATGTGAAACCTCTTCTTGGACTCAAATTCTCACTCTCTGTGGAGGGGTATTAGACCTACTATAATTAAAACACCTGTGGCTAGGAGGCGGGAGTGCACGATCAGAAGGCTAGAGAATACATTTCAAAAACCTGACCTGCACATCCAAACATAGACTGAGTGTGAACAGGTGCTGAACCAGAGTCGCCAACTCGTATACGGTTAAGTAAAAAGGGCAGCACACTGCAGCGCCAAAACATGCAAACTTGAAAACACGAAATTTGAACTGCATTACTGCACTAGAAATATGAAAAATGAGAGCTTTTAGCGCATAAAAATGGCCATATTTATGTGTACCTCGTAGCCACTTTACGGCATCTCTCTTATACGAGGTCCTACGCTTGACCTACCTCGCTGAGAATAAACGTCTCCATCTGAATGGGTACATGTGAAACCTCTTCTTGGACTCAAATTCTCTCTTTCTGTGGAGGGGTATTGGACCTACTATAATTAAAACACCTGTGGCTAGGAGGCGGGGAGTGCACGATCAGAAGGCTAAAGAATACATTTCAAAAACCTGACCTGCACATCCAAACATAGACTGAGTGTGAACAGGTGCTGAACCCAGAGTCGCCAACTCGTATACAGTTAAGTAAAAAGGGCAGCACACTGCAGCGCCAAAACATGCAAACTTGAAAACACGAAATTTGAACTGCATTACTGCACTAGAAATATGAAAAATGAGAGCTTTTAGCGCATAAAAATGGCCATATTTATGTGTACCTCGTAGCCACTTTACGGCATCTCTCTTATACGAGGTCCTACGCTTGACCTACCTCGCTGAGAATAAACGTCTCCATCTGAATGGGTACATGTGAAACCTCTTCTTGGACTCAAATTCTCTCTTTCTGTGGAGGGGTATTGGACCTACTATAATTAAAACACCTGTGGCTAGGAGGCGGGGAGTGCACGATCAGAAGGCTAAAGAATACATTTCAAAAACCTGACCTGCACATCCAAACATAGACTGAGTGTGAACAGGTGCTGAACCCAGAGTCGCCAACTCGTATACAGTTAAGTAAAAAGGGCAGCACACTGCAGCGCCAAAACATGCAAACTTGAAAACACGAAATTTGAACTGCATTACTGCACTAGAAATATGAAAAATGAGAGCTTTTAGCGCATAAAAATGGCCATATTTATGTGTACCTCGTAGCCACTTTACGGCATCTCTCTTATACGAGGTCCTACGCTTGACCTACCTCGCTGAGAATAAACGTCTCCATCTGAATGGGTACATGTGAAACCTCTTCTTGGACTCAAATTCTCTCTTTCTGTGGAGGGGTATTGGACCTGCTATAATTAAAACACCTGTGGCTAGGAGGTGGGGACTGCACGATCAGAAGGCTAAAGAATACATTTCAAAAACCTGACCTGCACATCCAAACATAGACTG
Source organism: Ranitomeya imitator (assembly GCF_032444005.1). Taxonomy (NCBI): domain Eukaryota; kingdom Metazoa; phylum Chordata; class Amphibia; order Anura; family Dendrobatidae; genus Ranitomeya; species Ranitomeya imitator. The sequence continues at coordinate 548,323,992 of NC_091287.1, forward strand.
AGTGTGAACAGGTGCTGAACCCAGAGTCGCCAACTCGTATACAGTTAAGTAAAAAGGGCAGCACACTGCAGCGCCAAAACATGCAAACTTGAAAACACGAAATTTGAACTGCATTACTGCACTAGAAATATGAAAAATGAGAGCTTTTAGCGCATAAAAATGGCCATATTTATGTGTACCTCGTAGCCACTTTACGGCATCTCTCTTATACGAGGTCCTACGCTTGACCTACCTCGCTGAGAATAAACGTCTCCATCTGAATGGGTACATGTGAAACCTCTTCTTGGACTCAAATTCTCTCTTTCTGTGGAGGGGTATTGGACCTACTATAATTAAAACACCTGTGGCTAGGAGGCGGGGAGTGCACGATCAGAAGGCTAAAGAATACATTTCAAAAACCTGACCTGCACATCCAAACATAGACTGAGTGTGAACAGGTGCTGAACCCAGAGTCGCCAACTCGTATACAGTTAAGTAAAAAGGGCAGCACACTGCAGCGCCAAATCATGCAAACTTGAAAACACGAAATTTGAACTGCATTACTGCACTAGAAATATGAAAAATGAGAGCTTTTAGCGCATAAAAATGGCCATATTTATGTGTACCTCGTAGCCACTTTACGGCATCTCTCTTATACGAGGTCCTACGCTTGACCTACCTCGCTGAGAATAAACGTCTCCATCTGAATGGGTACATGTGAAACCTCTTCTTGGACTCAAATTCTCTCTTTCTGTGGAGGGGTATTGGACCTACTATAATTAAAACACCTGTGGCTAGGAGGCGGGGAGTGCACGATCAGAAGGCTAAAGAATACATTTCAAAAACCTGACCTGCACATCCAAACATAGACTGAGTGTGAACAGGTGCTGAACCCAGAGTCGCCAACTCGTATACAGTTAAGTAAAAAGGGCAGCACACTGCAGCGCCAAAACATGCAAACTTGAAAACACGAAATTTGAACTGCATTACTGCACTAGAAATATGAAAAATGAGAGCTTTTAGCGCATAAAAATGGCCATATTTATGTGTACCTCGTAGCCACTTTACGGCATCTCTCTTATACGAGGTCCTACGCTTGACCTACCTCGCTGAGAATAAACGTCTCCATCTGAATGGGTACATGTGAAACCACTTCTTGGACTCAAATTCTCTCTTTCTGTGGAGGGGTATTGGACCTACTATAATTAAAACACCTGTGGCTAGGAGGCGGGGAGTGCACGATCAGAAGGCTAGAGAATACATTTCAAAAACCTGACCTGCACATCCAAACATAGACTGAGTGTGAACAGGTGCTGAACCCAGAGTCGCCAACTCGTATACAGTTAAGTAAAAAGGGCAGCACACTGCAGCGCCAAAACATGCAAACTTGAAAACACGAAATTTGAACTGCATTACTGCACTAGAAATATGAAAAATGAGAGCTTTTAGCGCATAAAAATGGCCATATTTATGTGTACCTCGTAGCCACTTTACGGCATCTCTCTTATACGAGGTCCTACGCTTGACCTACCTCGCTGAGAATAAACGTCTCCATCTGAATGGGTACATGTGAAACCTCTTCTTGGACTCAAATTCTCTCTTTCTGTGGAGGGGTATTGGACCTGCTATAATTAAAACACCTGTGGCTAGGAGGTGGGGAGTGCACGATCAGAAGGCTAAAGAATACATTTCAAAAACCTGACCTGCACATCCAAACATAGACTGAGTGTGAACAGGTGCTGAACCCAGAGTCGCCAACTCGTATACAGTTAAGTAAAAAGGGCAGCACACTGCAGCGCCAAAACATGCAAACTTGAAAACACGAAATTTGAACTGCATTACTGCACTAGAAATATGAAAAATGAGAGCTTTTAGCGCATAAAAATGGCCATATTTATGTGTACCTCGTAGCCACTTTACGGCATCTCTCTTATACGAGGTCCTACGCTTGACCTACCTCGCTGAGAATAAACGTCTCCATCTGAATGGGTACATGTGAAACCTCTTCTTGGACTCAAATTCTCTCTTTCTGTGGAGGGGTATTGGACCTACTATAATTAAAACACCTGTGGCTAGGAGGCGGGGAGTGCACGATCAGAAGGCTAAAGAATACATTTCAAAAACCTGACCTGCACATCCAAACATAGACTGAGTGTGAACAGGTGCTGAACCCAGAGTCGCCAACTCGTATACAGTTAAGTAAAAAGGGCAGCACACTGCAGCGCCAAAACATGCAAACTTGAAAACACGAAATTTGAACTGCATTACTGCACTAGAAATATGAAAAATGAGAGCTTTTAGCGCATAAAAATGGCCATATTTATGTGTACCTCGTAGCCACTTGTTCAGCACCTGTTCACACTCAGTCTATGTTTGGATGTGCAGGTCAGGTTTTTGAAATGTATTCTTTAGCCCTCTGATCGTGCACTCCCCGCCTCCTAGCCACAGGTGTTTTAATTATAGTAGGTCCAATACCCCTCCACAGAAAGAGAGAATTTGAGTCCAAGAAGAGGTTTCACATGTACCCATTCAGATGGAGACGTTTATTCTCCGCGAGGTAGGTCAAGCGTAGGACCTCGTATAAGAGAGATGCCGTAAAGTGGCTACGAGGTACACATAAATATGGCCATTTTTATGCGCTAAAAGCTCTCATTTTTCATATTTCTAGTGCAGTAATGCAGTTCAAATTTCGTGTTTTCAAGTTTGCATGTTTTGGCGCTGCAGTGTGCTGCCCTTTTTACTTAACTGTATACGAGTTGGCGACTCTGGGTTCAGCACCTGTTCACACTCAGTCTATGTTTGGATGTGCAGGTCAGGTTTTTGAAATGTATTCTTTAGCCTTCTGATCGTGCACTCCCCGCCTCCTAGCCACAGGTGTTTTAATTATAGTAGGTCCAATACCCCTCCACAGAAAGAGAGAATTTGAGTCCAAGAAGAGGTTTCACATGTACCCATTCAGATGGAGACGTTTATTCTCAGCGAGGTAGGTCAAGCGTAGGACCTCGTATAAGAGAGATGCCGTAAAGTGGCTACGAGGTACACATAAATATGGCCATTTTTATGCGCTAAAAGCTCTCATTTTTCATATTTCTAGTGCAGTAATGCAGTTCAAATTTTGTGTTTTCAAGTTTGCATGTTTTGGCGCTGCAGTGTGCTGCCCTTTTTACTTAACTTCACCTGTATTCTGACCTGGCTGCTTTGTGCCAGCAGTGCAGGAGTTAACCTTATTGCTGAGTTGCTGAGAGCTGGGTCTCTCTCAGTTGAAGTGGATTTTGTAATCTGATCCTCTATATAGACCCAGTCCTGACTTCAGCTATTGTCAGTGATCAGTTCTACTGCCTGGCTTGGAGGTTGAAGGAGCGTAGTGTTGGTGTTGGAGGTTTATTTGCAGAGATTGGTGTCTGCTGTTTTGGTTGCATGTTAAACCTGTTTTCCTTCCTATTTTATTCCTTCTCTTCCCTTCTCTGTGTTTCCTCTGTGGTTGTGTGAGCATTTGGTGAGTTTGAGACTTTTAGTTACCTTGTCTGTATGCCCTGTTATTTGTTGTATTAGTACACTGGTGCAGTCCACCTCCTTTGGCGGGAGAGGGGGCCACTGATAGGGCCTGCACAGGAGACAGGGATACGCTGGCGGCTCAGGCCTCCTAACCATCATAGGTACCCCTGAGATAAGGGAGAGCCAGGGCCCCATTATAGTGGTAGGGACAGGTGCGGGTCCCAGTACGCCGTCCTGCCCCTTTATCGCCGCTTACGGCGTGACAGTTACAGAGAGAATCTCTTCCATAAGGTGTAGAAAAGCCAGTGGCCTGGATAGAATCCCACCAGAAATGCCAAAATACAGTACAGCAGAAATACATTCAGCAATGGCTAAACTGTTCAATGTTGTGCTAAGTGCTGGCTACTTCCTTCATACCTGGAACCAAGGCCTCATCTCACCCATCCACAAGAATGGGGACAAGTATGACCCTGCCAACTACAGAGGCATATGTGCCAGCAGCAATCTGGCAAAACTGTTCAACAGCATTCTGAACAAAAGGATCCTTAATTTCCTCACCGAGCATAACGTCCTCAGCAAAAGCCAAGCAGGCTTCATGCCAAACCACCATATTACCGATCAAATCTACACCCTACACAGCTTTATCAAAAGCCAAGTTCACAACACTAAGCACTGGAAGTTATGCACCGGTTTTGCAGACTTTAACCCCTTACCGGCATCGGACGTACTATACCGTCCGATGCCGGCTCCCCTGCTTTGATGCAGGGCTCCGCGGTGAGCCCGCACCAAAGCTGGGACATGTCAGCTGTTTTGAACAGCTGACATGTGCCCGTAATAGGCGCGGGCAGAATTGCGATCTGCCCGCACCTATTAACTAGTTAAATGCCGCTGTCAAACGCAGACAGCGGCATTTAACTACCGCTTCCGGCCGGGCGGCCGGAAATGACGTCATCGCCGACCCCCGTCACATGATCGGGGGTCGGCGATGCTTGTGAATGGTAACCATAGAGGTCCTTGAGACCTCTATGGTTACTGATTGCCCGTCGCTGTAAGCGCCACCCTGTGGTCGGCGCTCACAGCACACGTGCAATTCTGCTACATAGCAGCGATCAGCAGATCGCTGCTATGTAGCAGAGCCAATCGTGCTATGCCTGCTTCTAGCCTCTCATGGAGGCTATTGAAGCATGACAAAAGTTAAAAAAAAAAGTTTAAAAAAATGTGAAAAAAATAAAAAAAACATAAAAGTTTAAATCACCCCCCTTTCGCCCCAATCAAAATAAATCAATAAAAAAAATATCAAATCTACGCATATTTGGTATCGCCGCGCTCAGAATCGCCCGATCTATCAATTAAAAAAAAAGTATTAACCTGATCGCTAAACAGCGTAGCGGGAAAAAAATTCGAAACGCCAGAATTACGTTTTTTTGGTCGCCGCGACATTGCATTAAAATGCAATAACGGGCGATCAAAAGAACGTATCTGCACCAAAATGCTATCATTAAAAACGTCATCTCGGCACGCAAAAAATAAGCCCTCAACCGACCCCAGATGATGAAAAATGGAGACGTTACGAGAATCGGAAAATGGCGCAATTTTTTTTTTTTTTTTTTAGCAAAGTTTGGAATTTTTTTTCACCACTTAGATAAAAAATAATCTAGTCATGTTTGGTGTCTATGAACTCGTAATGACCTGGAGAATCATAATTGCAGGTCAGTTTTAGCATTTAGTGAACCTAGCAAAAAAGCCAAACAAAAAACCAATGTGGGATTGCACTTTTTTTGCAATTTCACCGCACTTGGAATTTTTTTCCCGTTTTCTAGTACACGACATGCTAAAACCAATGATGTCGTTCAAAAGTACAACTCGTCCCGCAAAAAATAAGCCCTCACATGGCCAAATTGACAGAAAAATAAAAAAAGTTATGGCTCTGGGAAGGAGGGGAGCGAAAAACGAACACGGAAAAACGAAATATCCCCCGGTCATGAAGGGGTTAAAATGGTCTTTGACTCAGTGTGGCACCCGGACCTAATCCTGAAAATGCTGGAGAGTGGAATAGGAGGAAAGACCTAATGAGGTCATCAAAATCTCCTACACCAAGAATCGCTGCAAAGGGAGGGTGAACTGGAGAGCTGGAGTCAGACAGGGCTGCAGCCTAAGTCCAACGCTTTTCTACATTTACATCAAAGAGCTGACCACTGCCCCAAAATTCTGCACAAAGTCTTACCCTGCATGACACCGAAATGAAATTCCTGCTGTATGCAGATGACCTACTGCTGCTTTCACCAAGCGAGAAACGCCTTCAAGACGACTTGCAAATTATGGAGACATTCAGCTCCACTTGGGTATTATGCATCATCCCAAAGAAAATGAACATCATGGTGTTCCAGAGGAGAAAGACAAGATGAAACCAGCATGTTTGATCTATGCTAAACAACAGTACACTTATAGAAAAGGGCAGATACACAAACCTGGGCATGGAAAACCTTCAGTCAGGGAGTTATAAACAAGCTATAGAGATCCTGAAAGACAAGGCCTGCTAAACCTTATAAGCCTTCCGAAGGAAACTTTACCATCTGATGCCGCCGGTGAGGGTCTGGCGAAAAATTTTCGATTCTGGCTCAACAAAATATTAATCCTGGAATTCTGTAAGCATCTTCTGCTATATGCAAGGGGACCAAGCTAACCAGGACCCCCGTAACAATTCATCCATACCAAGCCTGATCAAAACATTAATCACAGTAGCCTGACAAAAGCCGGAATAAGGCCAAGGGTGCTATGTCGGTGACTGGAGGCAGGACTGTTGTTAGGAGCAGGCAAACTAAGCATTTGCCTAGGGCCCTCACTTCCCCAGGAGCCAATAGCCAGTTGCTGCTATGGAGCCTGTGAGTAAGGAGGGTCAAGCTCTGCCCCCTAAACCCCGCATTGCACATTCAAATGTATTAGCATCATAGATGTTGATGCAGATGAAATCAATGATGGAGGAAAGAGCGTCGGGTTACATTCCCTTTCCTATCATTCCCCTCTGCTTCTGATGACATCACTTTATCGCGTTGCGCTGTGTCAAGCAGTGGAGATTCTCTACAGAGATCGAAGCAATGGGGGAATGAGGAGAGGTGAGTATGTGTTTATTTGTTTCTAAATCAGTGAGTACAGAGTGGCCACAATACTGGAGGAATATTGAGTGTGCATTATACTCAGTGGGGGCTGCATTATATGCCATGGGGCTGTGTTATACTCTATGGAGACTGTGTTATAGACTATGGGGCTGCATTATAATCTATGGGGGCAGTGTTATAGTCTCTGGGGCTGCATTATGCTATAGGAGGCTGCATTATACTATATGAGTCTGCATTATACTATATGGGGCCTGCGTTATATTCTATGGAGGACTATGGGGTGCATTATACTATATGGAGGGCAATGGGATGCAATATACTATATTGAGGACTATGGAAGTGTATTATGCTATATGCCATGGACTTCCATTGCTCTCGCCTTGGATGTGGCCCCATCCAACGTTCCCATAGACCCTATCCCTATTTCCTACTGTACTGTACACTTGCTTTGGCAAAACAAAGGTGTATTTCGTCCTGCCAATAAAACCTCTTTGAATTTGATATGAGATAGATAGCTAGATAGACAGACAGACAGACAGACAGACAGACAGATAGATAGATAGATAGATAGATAGATAGATAGATGATAGATAGATGATAGATGATAGATAGATAATAGATAGATAGATAGATAGATAGATAGATAGATAGATAGATAGATAGATAGATGATAGATAGATGATAGATGATAGATAGATAGATAGATAATAGATAGATAGATAGATTTATTGAATTAGGTACAGGGTCATGTTTCTTGTCTTTCTGGTCTTTTTCTATCTTTCATTCATTCTTTACCCCGTTTAGCTGTGCGTCACTTGGTGTAATGGATGTTTTGTTGTTATAGCAGATAATTACTTTACTTGTAAACAGAGAGTTATGTTTTAATGAACACCATTAGTTTATGATAAACCTTATCCATCTGTTCCATAGTTATTTCCAAATGCAGACAGAACATGTTTCACTGCGGCGTCATAAAAAATGTACAATTTCACAGACGCGGAGGCATTTGTAGTCCTTAGCCGGAGCGTCATACATCTGCTGGATGAAGGAAGGCTGCTTCTCTGCCACAAATTATCAATTGTCTCACAAAGATCTGCTTCTCCTGCGGAATGTCTAACACTAGGGAACACTACAAACATAATGCAAAGTTACAAAGCGAAGCGGAGCATTAAAAAAGAGTTAAAGGAATGATAAAGTAGTTAAAGAAGAGTTAATCAGTGACCAGATTCATGCGGCAAGAACAGAGTACACTGATATGTACAAGAGAATTTTCTCTGCCTAAAAATCTAAATGTAACGTCAACATATGCGATGGCATAATGGCGACTAAAAAATACAGCTATATAAATGTAAACACTGGCGCTCTGCAAAGGACTGGCCCAAGGGTGAGATTAGTATAGAGAGCTGCTGGTGATTAGAGCAGGTTCTTTGTGTTAGGGGTTGAGTTCCTGCCTCTGCACAGGGGGAATCTCGGGCCATCTCCGCTGCGGTCTCCCATTCTTCTCCTGCCGCAGTGGAGCCTGCTCAGCAGAGATGTCGGTCCCAGCGTCTCGCTCAGTCTGACTCTGTGCAAAGGGTTACTGCTGCTTTTCCAGCTTCTGCCTTTGAACCCAGTGCTGGGCAGCGTCGAGCAAACGCTTTTGGGACTAAAGGTACCTTCACACTGAACAACTTTACAACGATATCGCTAGCGATCCGTGACGTTGCAGCGTCCTGGATAGCGATATCGTTGTGTTTGATACGCAGCAGCGATCTGGATCCTGCTGTGACATCGTTGGTCGGAGCAGAAAGGCCAGAACTTTATTTGGTCGCTGGATCTCTCGCAGACATCGCTGAATCGGCGTGTGTGACGCCGATTCAGCGATGTCTTCACTGGTAACCAGGGTAACCATCGGGTTACTAAGCGCAGGGCCAAATAACTTCTCTCTATTTACTCGGTGCATTCTGCCAGCCCTAACACTGTGTGTGCCTGCTGGAAAGCAAAGCCTAAAAACAAAATAACGACAATATATCACCGCGCTACTCCATACATGTGTGGAGGACAATGGTAGTAGGGGGGGTAATGGTGAAGGTGAAAAATTTGTAAAGGAAAAGAAACTTACTGCGATTATGTCAAAATAACGGTTCTCATGAAAAGGTACTGGGTTTAAGAAGGTGGTGGTCCCAGCATTTGGTGGAGTAGGGTCTAGAGTGCCCTATAAGCAAAGGGAGTTTTTGATATTAACAATAAAACTTTTAATATGCAGTAAATAGTGGTGGTATGTCTGTAATCGTACTTACTGGAGTGCCGTGAGGCAGTGTGACCCCTTAAAGAATTGGTGTAGATAGATAGGTTGGTAGTTAATCCGTTGATGCTGCGTTAGTATGCTGCCATTCAAAGGGCGGTGTGATGTCCTGTTAGCATAACATGTAGTCGCTATGACTTAGCTTTTTGGAGTATAGTGAACTCAGTGATTAATTGGTTCTGCCATGAGTGGAAATATCAGGATTCAAAAGCAGAGACCTGTTATACATAAACGGGCTTCTACGCGGTACTCACTGTGTGGAGCCTGGATGCAGAGGAGGCGAGCGGTGTGCCTGTGTCCGGATAACTAACCGTTGTGCTGCAGAAGATGTCCGCATTAGGTGTGCGGGGAACCACTGCCCTGGAAGCCGCTAATGATCATAGGTGCCCCGACCGGAAGCACACTGTGTCTGCGGCGGGAATTAAGTCAGCGGAGTTTCGGGGTGTGTGCGCAGGAGGAACAGAAAACCAACGCGTTTCGAGGGTCAGCAGCCCTCTTCGTCAGGGTAGTTACTGCCTGCGTCTTACATCGTCCTTAATATAGGTGCAGGGTTATCCTTCTTTTTTTCCCTTCCCTTTCATTGAATGCAGCTGCGGTGGTTACTTTGGTATAGGATGTGTGGAGTTCAATGAAGGATCAATGAGTGTAAATGAGGGAAATTAGTAGACTGGAGTGTTGAAAGAGGTGCTTGTTAAAAATTGTCCCAAAAAAAAACACAAAACTAGGCACTCTAAAATCAAAAACTTTATTTCTATGCGGTTAAAACGTATAAAACACATGTTGTGACGGGTGATTAAAATGAGAAGCTGTCGCGAGACAGTATTAAAAATAAAAATAGTACTATGCGTGTATTTACCTTCATAAAAATATAGGATGCTAAAATGCATAACCTTATTTGTTAGATTAATATCACGTGCATAAATATGGGGTTTTAGAGGGGTTAATCCTCGGTCCTAAAACTTATTGCCATATTGATAAGATAATGAAATGATAAAATGATTAAAAAAAATAAGTAAATTAAAAAAAATAAAATAAAGTGACAAAATACAATTTCTTTGTAATAGGGGCAATATAATGGTTTTCTTTGGCGAATTCTATTCAGTATTAGGGACAAATTGCATTAGTAGTCCCCAGATCTGGGTTTGTAATAGCCCAGGGTTATGGTATTACTGAATAATGCATCAACTGAATAGTATGTGTTACCTAGGCATGGGAAAAAGGGGCTATCTTACCAGTTTTATTTTTAATTAAAATGCGTAGAGCTCTATTTCCTGATTTAACCCTTTAGGTGCCAGAGTGTCTAGAGTGAAAATCCATTTGGATTCTGTCCTAGACGTTAGTTTAATGTAATCGCCCCCCCCCCCCCCTCCATTTTTGAGGGACTAGTTGGATGCCATTAAAGATGATCCCTGAACATGAGTTGTTATGGTTTTCACGGAAATGTCGCGACAGAGGATGACCTTTAAATCCTTTCCTGATATTGTCTAAATGTTCTTTAACGCGGACCCTCAAACGTCTTTGGGTGCGACCCACGTAGATTTTGTTGCATGGGCAAAAAATACAGCTCCCTTCACAAAACAACAAGCTATTCACAAAGCAAAGTTTATGTCAAAATAGGATCACTGTCAATCATGGGAAACCGAAAGCAGAAACATCCTTCCGGCCGTATGAACAAGTGCATCGCCAAAGTTTCCATCAGTAAAGGATTACATTTCAATCATCTTTCTTTCTCATTATTTGAGTTGACTCATGCGTTGTTTTCGTGTTTTTTAGTAGAAACATATTTTTGCCAGTATTGCTTATTTGTGCAATATGTCGGCATGTACAGGTGCAGGTGTATTTCAAGTGTTTATTTCTGTTAATGTTGATGATTATGGCTTACAGCCAATGAAACCCCTAAACTCATTAAATCAGTAAATAAGAATACTTTATAACACCAGCTTGAAAAAAATGATTTTAACATCCAAAATGTTGTCCTACTGAAATGTATGTTCAGTAAATGCACGCAATTCTTGGTCGGCTCCTTTTGCATCAATTACTGCATGAATGTGGCGTGGCATGGAGGCGATCAGCCTGCGGCACTGCTGAGGGTTTATGGAAGCCCAGGTTGCTTTGATAGCAGCCTTCAGCTCATCTGCATTGTTAGGTCTGGTGTCTCTCATCTTCCTTTTGACAATACTCCATAGATTCTCTATGGGGTTAAGGTCAGGAGAGTTTGCTGTCAATCAAGCACAGCGATAGTGTTTTCAAGCTAGGTAATGGTACTTTTGGCAGTGTGGACAGGTGCCAAGTAGTGTTGAGCATTCCGATACCGCAAGTATCGGGTATCGGCCGATACTTGCGGTATCGGAATTCCGATACCGAGTTCCGATACTTTTGTGGTATCGGGAATCGGTATCGGATCCATATTAATGTGTAAAATAAAGAATTAAAATAAAAAATATTGATATACTCACCTCTCCGGAGGCCCCTGGACATCACCGCTGGTAACTGGCAGCCTTCTTTGTTTAAAATGAACGCGTTTTAATGACTTCCATGACGTCACGGCTTCTGATTGGTCGCGTGCCGCTCATGTGACCGCCACGCGACCAATCAGAAGCCGCGACGTCATTCTCAGGTCCTAAACGCTCTCATTTTAAGCAAAGAAGGCTGCCGGTTACCAGCGGTGATGTCCAGGGGCCTCCGGAGAGGTAATTATATCAATATTTTTTATTTTAATTCTTTATTTTACACATTAATATGGATCCCAGGGCCTGAAGGAGAGTTTCCTCTCCTTCAGACCCTGGGAACCATCAGGATACCTTCCGATACTTGGTGTCCCATTGACTTGTATTGGTATCGGGTATTGGTATCGGCGATATCCGATACTTTTCGGGTATCGGCCGATACTATCCGATACTTTCAAGTATCGGACGGTATCGCTCAACACTAGTGCCAAGTCCTGATGGAGAATGAAATTTCCATTTCCAAAAAGCTTGTTGTCACGATCCATTTTTGGATTTGTGGCAGATCTGGTTTCCCTCAGTTTAAGACCATTTTTCCTTTCTGGTCATCGGAGGTTAATGCAGTTTACCCCCTCCCGGTGACCGCTGGTGTTATTGCATTGCTGCTGGGTCAGCTGATGTTGGTGGCGACCACTCCCACCATCATTTAAGAGGTCACCTGATGCATCAGCTGACTGTTGGTGTTAGTTCATTCTGCAGCGACCTAGCTGGGAGAAGGAGCTTGCTGGGAACAGTTGTTTTACTGCTGAGTCCGATGAATCTGGTGTTTCTTCCCGCTGTGCTGTGCTTTGCAGCATTAAGCTAAGTGTTGTTTTCCTATACCTTGTCTGTCTTTCCTTACACCTTGTTGTATTAGAGCAGCGGTCGGACCAGTGCTCTCACCTGCCAGTTCCCTACGTAGGGATAGGTGCAGGGCAAGTGAGGGACTAGGTATCCTGGTCGGCAACGGGTTGAAAGAACCCGTTTAGGGATGGTAGCAAGATCAGGGCACATCTGCAGGCCAGTGCAGGAGGTGCTCATTCCCTCAGTCCCTACCGAAAGGTCCCACCATTGCAATTGTGTCCCCGGTGTTCCCTTGTTTGTTGTGCTGTTTGTGACAGACCTACGGTGGGGTCATTTCATACTGGGTAAGTCACATCGTGACACTTGTTGGCAGAGAGAAGCATGAAGAGCTCTAACATTTCCTGGTAGACGGCTGCGCTGACTTTGGTCTTGATAAAACACAGTGGACCTACAGCAGCAGATGACATGGCTCCCCAAACCATCACTGATTGTGGAAACTTCACACTAGACCTCCAGCAGCTTTGATTGTCTGTCTCTCCACTTGTCCTCCAGACTCTGGGACCTTGATTTCCAAGGTCAGGTTTGAAGTATCCACAGTCAATGATGGTTTCGGTAGCCATGTCATTGCATAAATAACAAAAAAAGAAATAAGGAGGCAGCACTCCAATAAATGATGAAAAAATTGGCCATATGGTCTAATAAAGTACACTTTTTTCATCATTTATTGGAGTGCTGCCTCCTTTTTTCTTTTATATTATTTATACAAATAGATAGAAAATAGATAGATATTTTATGTAGTAGAGATGGATAATCATTTTAAGGGACCTTGTTCCGGTGTTCAGGTCAGTAGTCCATGGACGACGGACAGGAGCCCTGCGAACCTCCTCCTACCTGGCTACGTCAAGTTCTGATCGAGTTCACTCATGCATTTTTTAACATATGGTAATAAGGCCAAAATAATCCAGTAGCAGGCATACTTCACATCTACAATTTGTGATTGCCAATTAAAAAATGGTATGAAAACTGTAATTCCCTTCCAAACGTACCCAAAATTTTGCAAAGAATGGCATCATGGTAAGAGATCCAGTTTCCCAATTTTCAATCCTCAAAATTCTTATTTCTCTTAAGCAGCGATGGCCTCAGAATGAAGTTAAGCGAGAGTTCGGCTTATGGAGCCGCTCCTCAATCGTCTCGGGGATAATTTGTAGATGAATTTCAGCTGCTATAATTTACCTTAAAATAACTGTGGTTGGCAGAGGTAGCGGCGTATATGCCCCATCTCCTGTGCTGATTCTAAGGCCAATACCTTCCAGATGTTGCTTTAAATGTGCCAAGAGATATTGAAACACAAATACAACAGGGAGGATTTGTTAAAATTCAAACAAGTTTAAACACTCTGCGATATTCAGGAGAATCGGCGCAATTTCACGGTGGGCATTGACCATCTGAAAAAGAAAAGATGGGAAAATTGTGAGTTTTTTAGTATGTAATCAATCATTACTCCAGGGGCATAGCTAAAGAAGCAGATGCCATCATGCCCCGAAAACACTTTCGAAACATAAGAAGTCACCATGATCATAAATGATGCCTTGTAAGATTTCATGTGACCCTGGAGATTATTCCCACATTTTAAGTTCATTGCAAATTTACAGGATATTTGTCGATCCCTGATGTGAAGGATATTCGGATATATAATTTCATGTTAGTCATTGTATCTTAATTGGAATATGATTATAAAAACCCCTTTTTTTGTGCAAGGAGAAAGCTGGCACCTAGCTTAGCAGGTGGTCACGCCTCAAAAGGCTGTGAGTGACAGATCTTACACCTTTAGCCAGCTAAGCTCATGACAAAGTGACTGTTTGCAATACGGAGCCCATGCCCTGTAACTGCTTTGTTCAGCCAGTCAGACTTATGATACAGTATGTCCTAGCCACACACCAGTTACATTTTCGAGATCTCTGGAATGGGCCAAGCACCTTCTAGGGTCTTAATCCACTCTAGCATAAATAGATAAATAGAATGGCTAATAGGAGCCTGCAGCAAAGCTGTGTTTGGTCTCAATGTGCAGCAGGGGCCAGGCGGTATCCAAAACCACTTCCCTAGGACCATCCACTAAGGAGTTATGACCCATCTTAGGTTTTGGAGCTTTTAGCTGCTAGAGGCAAGGAGAGGGGATTCATATCCAGCCCAGGAGCAGAAGTGGAATGACTCAAAGAGGTTAAATGCTTGTGTAAAGCATGGTCTATTGCTTTTTCTCAGGGGAGCTAGAGAAAACAGGACAGGACATATCGTGTAGGGAAAAGTCAAGGAACAGAGGAGACCTTCAGCCTCCTATGTGGCAGCTCCTCCCCCACAAGCCAGGCCTTTGATCTGACTGGTAACTGACTCTTATATTCGGCATATTTTGTCCTACCACTATTGTATTTGCATATCTGACCATTGTATATCTATAACCCTTGTGTATACAGTGTTTTGTCTAGTGTGGCCTTAAGGTAATTAAATATATAATTTCACCTTAGGCTGCTCTATTACCTTTATCCATGAATCCACATGTCCATGATCTCGACTTAACTTTCCATTCTACCGAGTCTAATTTTTGGCCCAATATATTCCCGGTAACAAGTCGTGTTTATTTCTATCGCGGAACTAGTGGCAGTTCTATCGGGCTGGCTGCGCTGTTTCACTGAGGCTAGGAAAAGGGGCCTGTCAGGATTGTGAGCAAGGGTGGTACCACATCAGTAGCTGCATGGGCCATCCTCCTTAATCTCTCCTCATGCCTCCCTGGGCCAGGTGGTGTCTTTGTAAAACTGTGCCAAGCTGACCTTACGTGTCCCCAGGGGGTGCGGAACATTATGCTGGAGCAAATGAGGAGAGCGTACCATGTGATCCCTCTGACGTAATACTGATAACACTTGGGGTAGCGAGGTGCGGGGTCTTCACATTTGCTGGCGGCAGTGGGATTGTGCATGATCTCTCCGATGCTATCCTTCACACCACTGTCAGATGAGAGGCACTGAAATTTTTGGAACTCCCATAAAAATGAAGAGAGCTGCATATCATAAAAGTTAATTTTGTAACACAGACTAGAAAGGTTTTGCGCATTCGCAACTCTTTCTATTAATTTCAAGAAGAGCCACCACATCTTTTTGAGTGTTTTTCCAGCATTTTTACTTGAAAAACAAATGTTTTTTTGTACAACGTCTAATGGATTTAAAAAAAAAAAAACACTGGTAACAAAGACACCGCAAAAATTATTTTTGAAAAAAAAAGGCCGGCAAAATAAAAAGTTGAAATAAATGCTAAAAAAGACACTTCAGGTCTACAAAACTTCAAAGAAAAGGAGCAATTCTTGAAGCATCTTTTGTTTGAAAACTGAATTTGCTTGATCACCGTAAAAACAACTCAGTGTGAACATACCCTTATGGAGACAACATTGCTGAGAGAACTTTAATACGATAGCTGACCATTAAAAATTTACTTCATGAGTCCCATCTTCTATCCTCCGGAGGAGAATGGAGTCTGATGATGTTGTTCCGACTCCTCAGGTCCATCAGCCCTGCTGGATATTACTGCATCCAGTAAGGGCGGATTAGTTCATATACCCCATACACACTGGCTTGGTGGACACTATACGTATACAGCTACTGTGATGGTTGGGATGCAAGAGCCCAGTCCTAGTTCACTGCCTCCCACGTAGGTCAGCCTTGAACCTCAGAAAAGATCCCCTCAATCATTTGAGATACCATACTCGACTCCACAATTTATTCAAATCCTAAAATTGAAAAGGCCCCCTAATGCATTACAACTTCATACCCTGAATTATTTAGCATTCACATAGGACACAAAAAGATATTCATACTCAAGAGCAACTCAACAATACATTAAGATGGCAGACTTAAAATTATTCAGATTTCACACCCTGTGTAGACCGTTAATTCAAACTTCAAACATCTTAATTAATCAGCCTACAGACCAAACTGACTAATGTACTGCTAATAGCGGCAGTCAATGTAGCCAAAATGGGTCCCGTGAGTTGTGAGGGCCCCAATTCTGGCACCTGGCCCTCCTCCACTGAGTGTTTCACTTTCAACCGTATCTGCATTCAGGCAGATCTGACGTTTCCGTGCAGCAGGTGCTATGTAGTGATGCAATCACACCCGCTCTGCGGAGCATCAGAACACATGCTGCAGAGTCCAGGAAAGCAGGAAGAGATGAGCAGTTTTCTTTTCTTTCTTTTTTTTTTCTGTTTATCATGGTGTAAGGGATATGTTGAAGGGTCAACATACTGTGTGTGAGGGATGTGAGGCCATCAATTGTATAACGAGGTGGACAAACTGCGTGTTGGCTGTGATGGAGCCATTATATTGTGAGGGGGGCATTATACTGTGTGGAATGCCATTATACTGAGAGTTGGCCAGTATACTGCATGGAGGGCTGAGAAGGGCCATTATACTGTGTGGAGGGCTATTTGGGGGGGTTATTAGACTGTGTAGAGGGGTATGTGCAGGGCCATTGTACTGTGTGGGGGCCATTATTTTGTGTGGTGAGCATCATACTTTGCGGAGGGATGTGGGAAGCCATTTTACTATATGGAGGGCTTGTGGGAGCAATTATTCTATGTGGAGGGCCATTATACTGTGCAGAAGGCCATTATTCTTTGTTGACAGCTGTGTGGAGGTGATTATGCTGTGTGGAGGTCTGTGTGGGGGCCATTATACTCTCGGGGGTCATTATACTGTGTGGAGGACTGTGCAAATACTATACTGTGTGGAGGACTGTGGGGGCCATTATACTATACAGAAGCTATTATACTATGTGAATGGTATGTGGAGAACGTTATATTGTGTGAAGGGCTATTTAGAGGGTAATTAGACTGTGTAGAGGGCAATATGCAGGGCCATTTTACTGTGTGAGGGGCATTATTTTGTGTGGAGGGACATGGGGAGTCATTTTACTATACCGGAGCTATTATACTATGTGAAGGGCTGTGAGATGAACATTATACTGTGTAGGGGGTCTGTGGGGGCCATCATACTATGTTATAGTATTATGGGAGCTATCATACTGTACTATGGAGGCCTGAATGTGTGTGGGGGAATTGTGGTAACAACACTGTGGTTGAGGAAACCGTGGGCTTATCGTACTGTGCATGTGAATGTCAATGTGGAGGAATTCACTCTGTGCTTGCGGAGCATTGTTGTTGGCATGAAACTTTATGGGGGCCATGAAAGGGTTATCGTAGTGGGTGAATGCGCTAAAGATTATCAACTGAGGAAAACTTATTTTGTATGTCCCCCAATACTTGTCACTCTTTGTAAGTTTAAACATTGAGGGATACACCCTTCTGTGACTGTGCCTATGCACTGTGACCCCACCTAATAAACAGAATATGTTATGGGGAATGTGGGAGGGGGCCAAATAGGACTTTTGCTATGGTAACCCATGATTCCTATGTACGCTTCTGACCAAATCACCCCCCCAGATAAAAAAAACTCAGACTTTAGACCAGACCTCAATATACTTCCAGGACTGCTTGTTTCTTTACATCAAAGTACCACATCACACAAAGTCTTATAGGGCTTTTGCTGTTTCAGAAAACTCCTGCTCCCTGGCTGTAGTATGTTTTAGAGTAAAACAACTGTCCTTTACTCACCCTCCCCTGGTCCAACTCTCAGTTTCCACCAGTTCTTCTGGTCTTTTATTGTCTGCAGCACTGACGTCACTTTGACAGCGATGCACTTAATAACTTAGCTCAGCGGCTCAGTCTGAATTATCAATATCGTAGAGATGCTGACCTCAGTCTCTGGCTTCATAAATAGATAAAATAGGGATGCAAAATATAATGTAAACTCGTTACACATTGCTACTGTCAATGTTTTTACGTGATTATATCAATCCTTTTATTAATGCTATGACTGTGTAGCAACTCTCTCAGGAAAATAACTTATACACTAAAAACCCTGCTGATTCCTGTACAGACTAGATATCCAGAATCAGCAGTCCCTAATGGTGTCTGTGGATGCGAAGATAACCCTGGATCGCCTCCAGACACAGGGCCAAAAGTCACTCGGTACCGGTCCTTTCTGCTCGGTTATGCGGTTGTCACGGTGGCTGGACCCGGTCGTGACCCTGCTAAGGGGCGTCCAATAAAGGTGATGGTACAGTCTGTCAGGGGTTCGTGACGCCACCTGTGGTGTTCGGTCAGGGTGACCGACGCTGCGGTGGGGTCCACTGGGGTGATGGAATGGCAGCTGGATGGTATACCTTCCCACAGGTGAAGTATGTCCCCAGGGCTTCCCAGTAAGGTGGATGGTGATGGTGTGAGGTACAGTCAATAATGAGGACACAAGGTTGCAGTCTCTTTACCTCTTTACTGAAGGCTTCAAGATCCTCTATCCAGAGTACGTTTAACAGGGCTTTCAGAGACCGGCCGGTCCGATGGGCACATCCAGAGTTTCCTTCACAGATGGAAATCGTTGCCTGCCACTAGCGCCTGTGTGTTGTAGTCCTATACTGCTGAGCATTCGGAATAGTCCTCACAACTGCAGTTCTCGTTCGTTCTCTACAGCTCTCTCTCTCGTTCTTTGGTTCCAGATGTTACTAGTTTCTAACGTCCCCCAGGTATGTTATGGCTAGGACGCCACCCGTATGACGGGAAGGCTTGGAGGTCTTCCGGGACCCTAGAGACGCCCCTCTCCCAATGTTGCCCCCTATGTCTTCGTAGGTGTAGAAGGTAGACAGCCAACCTATGACTGACTGTCCAGCGGAGTTTGAAGTAAGGCCTGAAGTCAGTTACTCCTACGGTGTTCCGGCCACCAACTACACACCTCAGTAAGATGTTGCCTTTCTCTCTCTCAGCACGACTCTTACTGGCTCTCCTTTGTGCTTGATCTCATTTACACGGTTCCACAATATCCTTCCCTTCGTGTCTCTTTCTTAGGATACCGCCGCAGGGTGTGCAGGCGCGGTTCCATCATGTTCTGTTTTGTTCGCTAGGCACCTGCCAGGTTCCCACGCCTGACAGGGAACCCCCTGTGTCTTCTCCCTGCAACACCCCCTGCCACGGGATGTTGCCTGGTTCCAACCCAGTCAGCTTCTGACTAACTTCCTCCCTAGCCCCTAGTTTTACCAGTGTGAGGAGTAGCCCAATAAATAAAGCCTTTTTCTCCCCCTAGTGGCCGGAGTGTGAAGTGTAATGTGTTCTGGTGATACCTGGTCAGGAGAACTCCTTAGTGCCATCAGACGTACCGCTGCTCCCCTTAGTGGCAGAGCGCCATACTGCAATGACCAGGTCTCTGGGGCGCTGCAACCCTATCCACAGACTAGAAGATGGCAACTCGGACCTCACTGCGTAAAAGGCCAGCGAGTTGCTTCACATTCCATCTAAAGAACTGGAGGGCAGAGAAGAGTGTGAATTACCTACAACAGGAGAAGTGTGCTGAACTAAGGACAGTTCCCAGAGTGAATAAAGTAAATAACAAAACACCAAACAAATAATAAAGCAAGTAGTGTTAACAAATACAGTATACTACCCACTTCCTAATGATAAACAGAAAATAGCTGCAAAGTATAGCAAAGCAAAAACCATTTGCTGAAACTCACAGACTGGATCTAAATATCAGTAGAAAGTCAAATGATCCTAATGAATCTTTCATTAGCAGGAAACGCCAGCAGGAGGACAGAATATAAAGCTGTACCCAACAGGTGATAGGCAGAAAAATGACAACACATGCGAAAAGCTAGACAGACTGTGTCCTGTGGTTCGGCAGAAAGAGAAGCCGACCACAGAACACAATTTCAAGCTTTCGAATCCAGGAGCATGACAATTAATAATAGAAAATTGCAACTATTCTTTCAGATGGTGGATAATGCGGGCATTCTCTGCATAATCCCGTGACGTCTTAACCTCATTGTTCGCTACGCATTATATCAATGTTGATGTTTTGGCAGCTCGCTTTTATTTATGCATTCTTTTGCAGCTCCCTTCTATCCATTAGTTAATTAACTTAAGCCAATTAATTCTGCTAGGTTAAATATGTCATTATTTATTGGCAAATGATTCATATTTTTCATCGAAGTACATTTTAGTAAAAAAAAAAACTATATCAGATGGCTTGTGAAACTAAGGAGATGAATGGTTTCATGAGCAGGGGTTCCTAGTAATTAGTGAGAAAGTTCGTCTGAGCTGACAACCAATGAATGGGGGAGTTCAAGTGAAACAACGTGAAGAGCGCGAATCCATCTTCTTACAGTGTAGTAAAATGTACTATATGCAAACCTTGCACTTTTTAGATATATTTCCTTTGCTGTATAATCTGTGACAGATAGGGCCATGTTTATGGGTGAGGTAGGAAATATGATTATTTGGTTGACAGCTATCCTATATGTATGACTGGATTTAAAGTGGTTTTCTGAGAATGATAAACCCCTTGAAGGCTCTTATATTAAAAAAATAGAAATTGCAGTCCAATAGTCCACCACTGGTGTCCATTTTTCTCAAGAAGTCCAATGATGGTCTTCGGGACTGGATGACATAATCTTGCAGGATCATGGTGGCCATTAGCTGCTATGAAATGAGATGTCACAATATGATGTTACGATATATGATATGTCATCATATACCATATATCCATACTGCAGAGGTTGGATCAATGTTGGCTTTGGAGAGGAGAGGAAGAACTTTGGTAACTGTGGAATACTCTGCACATAGCAAATGAGTTTTTGTTTGGTGGTATACAACAAGATTTCTTAACATATCCCGTTGATTGAATGTTCTGAATTATGCCTCAGTATAGCCATTCAGTGGTATATGTCGACCATAATGTCCCCTTAGTAAAAAAAAAAAAAAAGGAAAATGGCACGGTATATGGTATTTGTGGTGGTCGTCTGTGTAGGAAAGAACAGTTTATTGCATGTTTCTATTATACTGTTGCAAAGAGGTGAGCCAATATATACTGCCCCAACAGAAGCCAAGTGGGAACTCTATTGGCCACCGTCAGATGAATGTAATCTATGAATACAACCTGGATCAACGAAGCCTCGGGTCCGGGTGGGTACATGGATCCCATGAGCTGATGCAGATGGTTGGAGAGCATGTGAAACTGCGAGGACTTGGACAATCAGGAATCACAGGAAGCAACGATAAAGTGGAACCCAGAAAAGACGAATGGAGTATGAAGAGAACCCAGTATTAGTATTCCTGTTTATTGCAACCAGTGGTTTATTTCAGGAGAAAGAAAATGTAAGGGTTAATTGGCCGGACTGGAGACATGCAAGACTACTGTTGTGAATTCTGTTGTCGGGCTCCCTCCTGTGGTCATGAATGGTACTTCGGCTGGTTCTGTCCATGGGCTTCCTCTGGTGGTTGTGAGTGGAGCTGCGGCTTCTGAGTTTCCTTCCACAGGTGACGAGGTTAATTCGTTAGCTGGCTGCTCTATTTAACTCCACTTAGATCATTGCTCCATGCCACCTGTCAATGTTCCAGTATTGGTCTAGTTCTCTCCTGGATCGTTCTTGTGACCTGTCTTCCCAGCAGAAGCTAAGTTCCTGCTTGTTTTTCTCTGGTTTGCTATTTTTCTGTCCAGCTTGCTATTTTGAATTTTGTCTTGCTTGCTGGAAGCTCTGGGACGCAGAGGGAGCGCCTCCGCACCGTGAGTCGGTGCGGAGGGTCTTTTTGCGCCCTCTTCGTGGTCTTTTTGTAGTTTTTGTGCTGACCGCAAAGTTACCTTTCCTATCCTCTCTCTGTTCAGTAAGTCGGGCCTCACTTTGCTAAATCTATTTAATCTCTGTGTTTGTAATTTTCATCTTTACTCACAGTCATTATATGTGGGGGGCTGCCTTTTCCTTTGGGGAATTTCTCTGAGGCAAGGTAGGCTTTATTTTTCTATCTCTAGGGCTAGCTAGTTTCTTAGGCTGTGTCGAGTTGCATAGGGAGCGTTGGGAGCAATCCACGGCTATTTCTAGTCTGTGTTACAGGATTAGGGATTGCGGTCAGCGGTGCGGTGCGGTTCCCACGTCTCAGAGCTCGTCCTATATTATTAGTAACTATCAGGTCATTCCGTGTGCTCTTAACCACCAGGTCCATTATTGTCCTTACCACCAGGTCATAACAGTACAGGTGGCCCAAAATATTAATGCATCTCAATAGAGGGATAAGAGAAGTTCTGAGACCATTTTTTTTTCTTTGCAGTGTGTTTTGTCTCTCTTTTCCCCTTTACCTCTGGGTGGTTCAGGATACAGGTGTAGATATGGACATTCAAGGTCTGTCCTGTTGTATGGATAATCTGACTGCAAGGGTACAAAACATTCAAGATTTTGTGGTTCAGAATCCGATGTTAGAGCCTAGGATTCCTATTCCTGATTTGTTTTTTGGGGATAGATCTAAGTTTCTGAATTTCAAAAATAATTGTAAATTGTTTCTTGCTTTGAAACCTCGCTCCTCAGGTGACCCTGTTCAACAAGTGAAAATCATTATTTCTTTGTTACGTGGCCACCCTCAAGACTGGGCATTTTCCCTTGCGCCAGGAGATCCGGCATTGCGTGATGTTGATGCGTTTTTTCTGGCGCTCGGATTGCTTTATGATGAACCTAATTCAGTGGATCAGGCAGAGAAAATCTTGCTGGCTCTGTGTCAGGGTCAGGATGAGGTAGAAATATATTGTCAGAAGTTTAGGAAGTGGTCTGTACTCACTCAGTGGAATGAATGTGCCCTGGCGGCAATTTTCAGAAAGGGTCTCTCTGAAGCCCTTAAGGATGTCATGGTGGGATTTCCCATGCCTGCTGGTCTGAATGAGTCTATGTCTTTGGCTATTCAGATCGATCGATGCTTGCGTGAGCGTAAAGCTGTGCACCATTTGGCGGTATTATCTGAGCATAGACCTGAGCCTATGCAATTTGATAGGACTTTGACCAGAGCTGAACGGCAAGAACACAGACGTCGGAATGGGTTGTGTTTTTACTGTGGTGATTCCACTCATGCTATCTCCGATTGTCCTAAGCGCACTAAGCGTTTCGGTAGGTCTGCTACCATTGGTACGGTACAGTTGAAATTTCTTTTGTCTGTTACTCTGATTTGCTCTTTGTCATTCTATTCTGTTATGGCATTTGTGGATTCAGGCGCTGCCCTGAATTTGATGCACTTGGAGTTTGCTAGGCGCTGTGGTTTTTTCTTGGAGCCCTTGCAGTATCCTATTCCGTTGAGAGGAATTGATGCTACGCCTTTGGCCAAGAATAAGCCTCAGTACTGGACCCAATTAACCATGTGCATGGCTCCTGCACATCAGGAGGATATTCGCTTTTTGGTGTTGCATAATCTGCATGATGCGGTCGTTTTGGGGTTGCCATGGCTACAGGTCCATAATCCAGTATTGGATTGGAAATCTATGTCTGTGTCCAGCTGGGGTTGTCAGGGGGTACATGGTGATGTTCCATTTTTGTCTATTTCGTCATCCACCCCTTCTGAAGTCCCGGAGCTTTTGTCGGATTACCGGGATGTATTTCATGAGCCCTAATCCAGTGCCCTACCTCTTCATAGGGATTGCGATTGTGCTATCAATTTGATTCCTGGTAGTAAGTTTCCTGAGGGCCGACTGTTCAATATATCTGTGCCAGAGCACGCCGCTATGCGGAGTTATGTAAAGGAATCCTTGGAGAAGGGTCATATTCGCCCGTCGTCGTCACCATTGGGAGCAGGGTTCTTTTTTGTGGCCAAGAAGGATGGTTCTTTGAGACCTTGTATTGATTACTGCCTTCTTAATAAGATCACAGTCAAATTTCAGTACCCTTTGCCACTGCTGTCGGATTTATTTGCTCGGATTAAGGGGGCTAGTTGGTTCACCAAGATAGATCTTCGTGGTGCGTATAATCTTGTGCGTATTAAACAGGGCGATGAATGGAAAACAGCATTTAATACGCCCAAGGGCCATTTTGAGTACCTGGTTATGCCATTCGGGCTTTCCAATGCTCCATCAGTATTTCAGTCCTTTATGCATGACATCTTCCGAGAGTACCTGGATAAATTCCTGATTGTATATTTGGATGATATTTTGGTCTTTTTGGATGATTGGGAGTCTCATGTGAAGCAGGTCAGAATGGTGTTCCAGGTCCTTCGTGCAAATTCTTTGTTTGTGAAGGGGTCAAAGTGTCTCTTTAGAGTTCAGAAGGTTTCATTTTTGGGTTTCATTTTTTCCCCTTCTACTATCGAGATGGAGCCTGTTAAAGTCCAGGCCATTTATGATTGGACTCAGCCGACATCTGTGAAGAGTCTGCAAAAGTTCCTGGGCTTTGCTAATTTTTATCATCGCTTCATCAGTAATTTCTCTAGTGTTGCTAAACCATTGACTGATTTGACCAAGAAGGGTGCTGATGTGGTCAATTGGTCTTCTGCGGCTGTGGAAGCTTTTCAGGAGTTGAAGCGTCGTTTTTCTTCTGCACCTGTGTTGTGCCAGCCAGATGTTTTGCTTCCGTTTCAGGTCGAGATTGATGCTTCTGAGATTGGAGCAGGGGCTGTTTTGTCGCAAAGAAGTTCTGATGGCTCGGTGATGAAACCATGTGCCTTCTTTTCTAGAAAGTTTTCGCCTGCTGAGCGCAATTATGATGTTGGCAATCGAGAGTTGTTGGCCATGAAGTGGCGTCATTGGCTTGAAGGAGCCAAGCATCGCGTGGTGGTCTTGACGGATCACAAGAATTTGACTTATCCCGAGTCTGCCAAACGGTTGAATCCTAGACAGGCTCGTTGGTCGCTATTTTTCTCCCGTTTTGATTTTGTGGTTTCGTACCTTCCAGGCTCTAAGAATGTGAAGGCTGATGCCCTGTCAAGGAGTTTTGTGCCCGACTCTGCGGGTGTTCCTGAGCCGGCGGGTGTTCTCAAAGAGGGGGTAATTTTGTCTGCCATCTCCCCTGATTTGCGGCGGGTGCTGCAAAAATTTCAGGCTGATAGACCTGACCGTTGCCCAGCGGAGAAACTGTTTGTCCCTGATAAATGGACTAGTAGAGTTATCTCTGAGGTTCATTGCTCGGTGTTGGCTGGTCATCCTGGAATCTTTGGTACCAGAGATTTGGTGGCTAGATCCTTTTGGTGGCCGTCTTTGTCACGGGATGTGCGTTCTTTTGTGCAGTCCTGTGGGACTTGTGCTCGGGCTAAGCCCTGCTGTTTCGGACAGAGGTTCCCAGTTTGTTTCGAGGTTTTGGCGAGCCTTTTGTGCTAGGATGGGCATTGATTTGTCTTTTTCCTCGGCTTTCCATCCTCAGACAAATGGCCAAACCGAACGAACTAATCAGACTTTGGAAACATATCTGAGATGCTTTGTTTCTGCTGATCAGGATGATTGGGTGTCCTTTTTGCCTTTGGCTGAGTTCGCCCTTAACAATCGGGCCAGCTCGGCTACTTTTGTTTCGCCGTTTTTCTGCAATTCTGGTTTCCATCCTCGTTTCTCTTCAGGGCAGGTTGAGTCTTCGGACTGTCCTGGTGTAGATACTGTGGTGGATAGGTTGCAGCAGATTTGGACTCATGTGGTGGACAATTTGACATTGTCCCAGGAGAAGGCTCAACGTTTCGCTAACCGCCGGCGCTGTGTGGGTCCCCGACTTCGTGTTGGGGATTTGGTTTGGTTGTCGTCTCGTTATGTTCCTATGAAGGTTTTCTCTCCTAAGTTTAAGCCTCGTTTCATTGGTCCATATAAGATTTCTGAGGTTCTCAATCCTGTGTCGTTTCGTTTGACCCTTCCAGCTTCTTTTGCCATCCATAATGTATTCCATAGGTTATTGTTGCGGAGATACGTGGTGCCTGTGGTTCCATCCATTGATCCTCCTGCCCCGGTGTTGGTTGAGGGGGAGTTGGAGTATGTGGTGGAGAAGATTTTGGATTCTCGTATTTCGAGACAGAAACTCCAGTACCTGGTCAAGTGGAAGGGTTATGGTCAGGAAGATAATTCCTGGGTCTTTGCCTCCGATGTTCATGCTGCCGATCTGGTTCGTGCCTTTCATTTGGCTCGTTCTGATCGGCCTGGGGGCTCTGGTGAGGGTTCGGTGACCCCTACTCAAGGGGGGGGTACTGTTGTGAATTCTGTTGTCGGGCTCCCTCCTGTGGTCATGAATGGTACTTCGGCTGGTTCTGTTCATGGGCTTCCTCTGGTGGTTGTGAGTGGAGCTGCGGCTTCTGAGTTTCCTTCCACAGGTGACGAGGTTAATTCGTTAGCTGGCTGCTCTATTTAACTCCACTTAGATCATTGCTCCATGCCACCTGTCAATGTTCCAGTATTGGTCTAGTTCTCTCCTGGATTGTTCTTGTGACCTGTCTTCCCAGCAGAAGCTAAGTTCCTGCTTGTTTTTCTCTGGTTTGCTATTTTTCTGTCCAGCTTGCTATTTTGAATTTTGTCTTGCTTGCTGGAAGCTCTGGGACGCAGAGGGAGCGCCTCCGCACCGTGAGTCGGTGCGGAGGGTCTTTTTGCGCCCTCTGCGTGGTCTTTTTGTAGTTTTTTGTGCTGACCACAAAGTTACCTTTCCTATCCTCTGTCTGTTCAGTAAGTCGGGCCTCACTTTGCTAAATCTATTTCATCTCTGTGTTTGTAATTTTCATCTTTACTCACAGTCATTATAAGTGGGGGGCTGCCTTTTACTTTGGGGAATTTCTCTGAGGCAAGGTAGGCTTTATTTTTCTATCTCTAGGGCTAGCTAGTTTCTTAGGCTGTGTTGAGTTGCATAGGGAGCGTTAGGAGCAATCCACGGCTATTTCTAGTGTGTGTTACAGGATTAGGGATTGCGGTCAGCAGAGTTCCCACGTCTCAGAGCTCGTCCTATATTATTAGTAACTATCAGGTCATTCCGTGTGCTCTTAACTACCAGGTCCATTATTGTACTTACCACCAGGTCATAACAGACTACTGAGGATTTTACAAGTAAAAGCATAATAAGCACAGATGGCAAAGCTCACCAAACACAAGACTCTAGAGTCTTAATCCTAAACCATGGGTGTGTGTCTTAGTGGAACTTAAGAGGCCTAGGGAGATGAGCAGTGGCGTAACTAGTGTCTGATTGGCCAGTGCAGGAGTAGGACCAGGGCCCCCCATCCTGAATAAATTGTATTCAGATATATATATCTACAGGGTTGGCCATGTAAATGGATACACCTAAATAAAGTGGGAATGGTTGCTGATATCAACTTCCTGTTTGTGGCACATTAGTATATGGGAGGGGGAAAACTTTTCAAGATGGGTGGTGACCATGGTGGCCATTTTGAAGTCGGCCATTTTGGACCCAACTTTATCTTTTCCATTGGGAAGAGGGTTATGTGACACATCAAACTGATTGAGAATTTCGCAAGAAAAACAATGGTGTGCTTGGTTTTAATACATTTCAGTTGGAGGACGCACTTCAGTTGAAGCTTTTGCTGTTGTCGGCCGGCCCTGACCCAGAGGGCCCGGTTGCTGCTGCGACCGCTGCAACCGTGGTCGCTACGCCACTGAAGATGAGGTAATTGAATCACACCAGACAACTTAAAAAAAACAAATGAGGAGCAATACAGAGGGCAACCGCCTCACGGCAAGGAAGCAGAGCCTGAGATACAAACTTTATGATCTTATAAACCTTCAAATGATTGGCCAAATCTCAGAAAATGTCTTCAAAATAAAGCATCATCCAAGTACCACAGAAAAGGGCCATTGTGCGGACATTCAAATTCAGTGCACAAGTAATAGAAGTGGATTAAGATGGGACCACTAGCATTGCTTTTGGTTTTACCACCTAAAATATGGAATTTCGTTGGAAGAGGGGGTTCTTGGCATAGCTCTCACCAATCAAAAGAGATTGTATACAATATATACCTTTGGTCCAATTCCATCATTGGCCAGGAAGGATTTTAAAACTAAAAGATTTTGTGAGAATTTCCACCACTTATGAAAAGATTCAAGGGTTGATATTTTTCCAGTGCACTGGAGACTTATCTAGTGGGCAGGAGAATAAAATGAGCAGTCAGGACAATGGAGTGACCCTTGGTGTTACTCCGCAGTATAATCAATGCACAACAATCACTATTTTTCTGAAGCTCTGTCATCTGATGATATGGCGTTAACCAATCAGATTCTTCCATGTGTGACTTACACTGGTGTGTTGGGTTCACCATCCATCTACTAGACGCTTTTAGACATTTTCAAGAATCCAATTTATGGGAGCAATGGCTTTTACCATCACATGAAAAGATGGAACCACTTTTGAAGATTCCCAGAAGTGCCATGTCCAAAAAAATTAATATCGTTGCTATCTCAAACATTTATGATAATAATCAGCTGGAGATTTTACTGGAGACCGAATATATTCAGCTTTGACATTATGGAGTCTTGGAGAACAAGAAAGTCAAATAAGTCTAGGAGATTCCTCTGAAGACTCCTGCAGCCTTCTCTATAATTCAGTGCTTAATTGATGACGACCATAGACAAAGACACTTATTTATAAGCTGCAGTGACAATAGAATGCAGATTGCTGGGATAAATGGGTAAAAAAAAATCTACTTTGTAGACAAAGCAAACATTTCATTATCTCCATGGCATCAGCAGCCAAGAAATGCATTTGCTGATCACGATTTGGAAATGCTGACTAGTAATTTATAACAATTACAAAAGGTCACAATGAGTGCAAAGAAAAAATGTGATGTCATCAGGGTTGTCCCATTTCCCAAATAAGTGACATGTTGAAGACCTCCATAACTATTCTGGGTCAGGCGGGGGCTCAAATGACTCATTAAGTGCCAGACAGAAACACAGAACTGAACTAGAAGAAAGATTTGTCTTCTTAATTTTAAGCTTAAGGGCATAAATGCTAGTTCTGGCTCTATGTAAAGGATGTAAAAAAAGTCCTAGAGCTGATAACATAGTCTTAATTTTAGTGTTTGCCTAAGTTCGGCTCTATATTTGATCTTAAAGGTGGACTCAATTCATATGCTTCTCCAAGAAAGGTCAAAAAGCTGGATCTCATATCATGGTCATTACCAGGTGCAACACCACTGGAGTGGTGGCCATGCGAGTTCCCACGACGTTAAGAAGAATGAGAGATATGGAAAGAATGAAGCAAGAATGACCACCAGTTCGCCAAGAATGGATCTTCTTGGATTAGTGGAGTCCAAGTAGCCAGATCCCAATGCTAAAACTTTTTGTCATATCCATTTGATATCTCATACATTTAGGAAACACCTTTAAAGAGCTTGTCGAGGATTTATAAAGAACAAACATGGCTGCATTAGTGCAAAAAAAAAAGCCCATGAGTTTGGTAGGTATTGTACCTCTGTTTGAAGGTGACTTGGCTGAGCTACACAACCTGTAGCCCATATCGATTAGTATATTTTTGGGGGGAGTGGGAAAAAAATGAAGTACCCAAGAAAACCAATGAGAAATGTGGAGAACTTGAAAATCCTTGACCGAATGCGAATTGAGGAAGTGGAATAGCATGCAGGGGTGGTTGCCAAAGTCTAAGCGGAATCAACATTTTGCTAAGAATTTAGGCTAAGGTTAGGAAAAGGGCTAGGGAAATAAAATTGTTAAATAGAAAAAATGTTTTAAAAAATATATAACTTTTTATTTTTTAAATTTTATGTGTGATGTCAACAAAAATCTGAAAAAAATAGAAAATCAAAGTGTAGATTATTATTTAACTTGCACATTTGTTAAATTACAATACATGGACTTGTGAATAAGGGGTTCAATGCTGGACTGTTGAAAGTGAGAAAATGCTTGCCTTTTCCACTCTATGTAACTGAACCAAGGTCCTCATTTCTACGAGTAAATAAATAGTTGTAATGTAGACTCCCATCACTCCTCAATAATAGATGATCATGGAGCTATCCACTACTGAAACCATTTGGAGCTTGGAGAACCCAAATTCTCAAAACGGAGGTGGGCAAATATTTTGGAATGTTTTTGTTTTCCAAGGGTCATAAATATCTACTGGATGTGAGTTCTACCTTCGGAAACTGCACCTGCCTCAAGAACGAGACCCTGTCTTGTGTTGCCAGTAAATGTCCATGCACAGATCTCTCTGTTGACATTTAAGAGGTTACCAAAATTGCCAAACTCTATTGAAGTGAATGAGGAGTTCGGAGCATGCGCAGCCACCTCTACGCTTCCGGTGTTGGATGATAGCGCCCCATTTTTTAAATTCTAGTATTGAGACCTGCATGTATCAGACATTTATATGCTGTTGATATTCCATGTATATCCCAAAGGGGAATACCCCTTTTAAAGTTGACGCCCCATCCCATCACTGATGACACAATTAATAAGGATTACCAGGTCCTGCCAAAACATTTTCGTCAAATTGTTGAAAATACGGCATAAATCCACACTGGATGATTTGCATTGCCGGCTGGTTAAATAACCTACTTTATAAAAAATAATAATACTAGTACTATAGCCTATTTAAGCACATGAAAAGTTCTTTGCATTGAGATATGTGAAAACACAATGATCACACGAAGAAGAAATTACAGGCTTACGGCTTAGAATAGTCATCGTTCTTTTAACATAGTTTGCTTTGCAGTTTCTCCCCCAACACTCCGTTTCCAGTACTGAAGCCCTGACATCCAAAGCTGACAGTTTAATTATTAGGGTAATGTGATGGATAAAGGCGCTTGCTCTGATACTCCCACTCACTAAACACTTGCTTGCAAATGCAGCTGCAAAAATGCCATAGTGAAACAAATCAGCGGTGATAATTCCTCCTTCTTCCTCCCCGTCAGGCCCTATACCTTTCCATTTCTTTACCAACATTGCTTTTATTTAACTTATTATGTTTATTGGCCTTAGAAACGTTCCGCTTTTTATATTTACACATAAATTTTAGTAATTAGAGCCATTTTACAGAAAGCAAGACCTTTGTGATACATTATATCGGATGGGCGCCGTAAGGCAAATTGGGGACCAAAAGACAGCTGGTTCAAAAATTTTGTGCAAAAAAATAAAACCAAACCCAAAAATCAATACTTCGCTTCCCAACGCAAACATAATCTTGGGGATATTGTGTCACCAGCTGGTGTAGGAAGACTTATAGGTCAAGCTATGTCCCATGGGAAAAAAAAAATGCAAATTAGATTTCCTCCAGGTAGAAGAAAGCTGGTTCTCTAGTCAATATTTGAACCATTAATGAGCCTCCTCACACCAGACAAACAGACTTCTCTAAATGGAAAATATACCTATCTGCAGACAGTTGTATCTGATTGCTTCAAAGGGATTTGGAAGTATACAGAGAGGAGGAAACAAGAAATGAGTGAGTCGATCCGCGCAGGATAAAGTTTGAGTCAAATTTCATGAAACTTGGAGCTTCACAAAAATTTTAACAATTTGAGATTTCAATCGCAACTCGCAAAAAAAAAACTTCCAGCATCCTTTCCCAAACTGCTGAAGCATCAGAGAGTTTATAATGTTTATTTGCTCTTTCTACTGTAGAGTGTAAGCTCTTATGGTCAGTGGGGTCCTCTCTCTCTCTCTCTCTCCTGTAGAGTGTAAGCTCTTATAGTCAGTGGGGTCCTCTCTCTCCTGTAGAGTGTAAGCTCTTATGGTCAGTGGGGTCCTCTCTCTCTCCTGTAGAGTGTAAGCTCTTATGGTCAGTGGGGTCCTCTCTCTCCTGTAGAGTGTAAGCTCTTATGGTCAGTGGGGTCCTCTCTCTCTCCTGTAGAGTGTAAGCTCTTATGGTCAGTGGGGTCCTCTCTCTCCTGTAGAGTGTAAGCTCTTATGGTCAGTGGGGTCCTCTCTCTCCTGTAGAGTGTAAGCTCTTATGGTCAGCGGGGTCCTCTCTCTCCTGTAGAGTGTAAGCTCTTATGGTCAGTGGGGTCCTCTCTCTCTCCTGTAGAGTGTAAGCTCTTATGGTCAGTGGGGTCCTCTCTCTCCTGTAGAGTGTAAGCTCTTATGGTCAGCGGGGTCCTCTCTCTCCTGTAGAGTGTAGGCTCTTATGGTCAGTGGGGTCCTCTCTCTCCTGTAGAGTGTAAGCTCTTATGGTCAGTGGGGTCCTCTCTCTCCTGTAGAGTGTAAGCTCTTATGGTCAGTGGGGTCCTCTCTCTCTCCTGTAGAGTGTAAGCTCTTATGGTCAGTGGGGTCCTCTCTCTCCTGTAGAGTGTAAGCTCTTATGGTCAGTGGGGTCCTCTCTCTCCTGTAGAGTGTAAGCTCTTATGGTCAGTGGGGTCCTCTCTCTCCTGTAGAGTGTAAGCTCTTATGGTCAGTGGGGTCCTCTCTCTCTCCTGTAGAGTGTAAGCTCTTATGGTCAGTGGGGTCCTCTCTCTCCTGTAGAGTGTAAGCTCTTATGGTCAGTGGGGTCCTCTCTCTCCTGTAGAGTGTAAGCTCTTATGGTCAGTGGGGTCCTCTCTCTCTCCTGTAAAGTGTAAGCTCTAATGATCAGCGGGGTTCTCTATCTCTCCTGTAGAGTGCAAGCTTTTATGGTCAATGGTGTCCTTTCTCTCTCCTGTAGCATATAGTCTCTTATGATCAGTGGGGTCCTCTATCTCTCCTGTAGAGTGTAAGCTCTTATGGTCAGTGGGCTCCTCTTTCTCCTGTAGAGTGTAAGCTCTTATGTTCAGTGGGGTTCTCTATCTCTCCTGTAGAGTGCAAGCTTTTATGGTCAATGGTGTCCTTTCTCTCTCCTGTAGCATATAGTCTCTTATGATCAGTGGGTACCTCTATCTTGCCTGTAGAGTGTAAGCTCTTATGGTCAGTGGGCTCCTCTCTCTCTCCTGTAGAGTGTAAGCTCTTATGGTCAGCGGGGTCCTCTATCTCTCCTGTAGAGTGTAAGCTCTTATGGTCAGCAGGGTCCTCTATCTCTCCTGTAGAGTGCAAGCTTTTATGGTCAATGGTGTCCTTTCTCTCTCCTGTAGCATATAATCTCTTCTGATCAGTGGGGTCTCTCTCTCTCCTGTAGAGTTTAAGCTCTGGTGCCAATTCACCGACAGTTATGACAGACTTTAGCGCGTGCGCAAACCGCACAAGTCGATAAAAATCTTTAATATCATTAAGCATGGATGGCCACAAAAAGAGTCTAGCAATAGCGTTTTGCGTAGCAGTTACCCAGGGTGACCACTCAAGGCGGGATCATGAAACTCCTGCAACAGACATAATCTTAGATATACAGGCATAAATAATTTAGATCAGTGTTTTTCAACTCCAGTCCTCAAAACCCCACAACAGGTCATGTTTTCAGGATTTCCTTAGTATTGCATAGGCGGTGGAATTAATGCTTGAGCAGGTGATGAAATTATCACCTGTGCAATACTAAGGATATCCTGAAAACGTGACCTGTTGTGGGATCTTGAGGACTGGAGTTGAGAAACACTGATTTTGATCCTGGAGTAGCGAAAGGAGGTAATGAATTGAACCTCACATTCTTGTACCCCAGCCTGGACCTGATGGAAAAATTGAACCTAGAAAAATATAACGACCATCTGACTTGTCCTTGGGTTAATCGTTTAGTAGATTCAATATAAGTTACATTTTTTTGATCCGTTACAATAGTGACCTGATGAATAGCTCCCTCAAAAAAATGCCTCCATGCTTCAAAAGCCAATTCCCATCATAATTTATTTAAGAAAACTAAAACTTTTTTTCTAAAAAGTGCACATTGCCGTAAGTTAGTCAGAGTTTTGGGACCTTGAGACAACTGTCCTCACCCAAATTTCTGAAGCCTACAAATCTATGATGAACAGTTTCTGGAGATTGGGTTGGATCAAAACTGGAGCAGACATAAAGCACTATTTTAATTTATTAAAGGCCCCAATAGCATCTGGCGACCAAACACTAACGTCTGCCCCCTTTACGCGTGTGGACGGTAAAGGGGTTTAACAATCTGAGAAAAGCCCCTAATACATTTTCTTTAGTATTTGGCGAATCCTAGAAAATGTTGCAAAGCTTTATGGTCACGAGGTTCAACCCAATCAATTATAGCTTGAATATTCAGAAATTCCATCTTAAAACCATCAATAGATACAATGAACCCCAGGAATGATATTTCTTGGACAGACAAAGTAAATTTTTTCGAATTTCGTAAGCAAAGAATTTTCTCTAGTTTTTGTACACCAAAACCTACATGCTCATGGTTCGAATCCAGATCAGGTGAAAATATAAGAATGTCATCAAGGTATACCACAATAAACCTTCCAAATATATCAGAAAAAAATGTCATTTATAACGTTTTGAAAGACAGTGTTAGGGTTGGCGGAACGCACCGAATATATATTTATTAGAGGAAGTTGGTGCGTTTGCAAATCGGGATCCACTGTGCAGGAAAGCACCTGCAGCTAGATATGGCGGTACTATATAGTGGTATAAACAGACTCTGTTACTTCACAGAGTCTGTTAGCAAAGATAATGCTGTGCCCTGTTTGGCTCACAGAAGCACCCAGCTACTTTGTAGAGCAGATGGTGGTCATGCAGTCAAATGCAAACATGAAACTCCTCGCCGGAGGTGCCAGCATTCTAGGGGCTTATTTCAGCTGGGTCCCTGACTGCATACAAAACATGACCACACTGGCGCTGAGCTCATATATAAATTGACACTAGCGCATGGCCGTGCAGTCATGAGAATCCTTTATAGTTGTAGCACCTACAGGACCTTCCAAGAAGGACCAATGGAAGGCTGCTACAGAACTTGATCAGGTACAGAGCCTTCCTGGAGGACCAATGGAAGTAGCTGCAGTACCTGAGCATGTGACCCTAGACCTCCACTGAGAGATCTTACCCTGGGCATGCTCAGTGTGTGCAAAGCAGGACTTAGTCCCAGAAAAGCCTGCTCGCCGCAGACCAGTGCAGGGTACAATAGCAGAGCCTGGAGAGGCAGCAGTAACCCTTTGCACAGTATCAGATGCAATGAGATGCTGGGATTGACGTCTCCGCTGAGCAGGCTCCACTGCGGCCGATGCAGAATGGGAGACCGCACCAGACATGGCTCGAGATTCCCCCTGTGCAGCGGCAGGAACTCGACTCCTAACACCGTGTCTGCTTCCTCTACTTGAAGAGATCATAGTGAACATAAGGTATTTACTCCTCCGATTCCATTGTATGAAATATATACATACCTCGGTACGGTCATTAGCAAGCTTGCAATAATCCAGGAAACTACTCTCTGCCAACACCAACTGTTTTACAGGTAGATTGGACCCCCGTTACAGGAAGCATATGGTATAAGTGGTGAAGTCTACAGAGCAAGAGAAACACAGCTATTAACCTTTACAGTGGGGCAAAAAAGTATTTAGTCAGTCAGCAATAGTGCAAGTTCCACCACTTAAAAAGATGAGAGGCGTCTGTAATTTACATCATAGGTAGACCTCAACTATGGGAGACACACTGAGAAAAAAAAATCCAGAAAATCACATTGTCTGTTTTTTTAACATTTTATTTGCATATTATGGTGGAAAATAAGTATTTGGTCAGAAACAAAATTTCATCTCAATACTTTGTAACATATCCTATGTTGGCAATGACAGAGGTCAAACGTTTTCTGTAAGTCTTCACAAGGTTGCCACACACTGTTGTTGGTATGTTGGCCCATTCCTCCATGCAGATTTCTTCTAGAGCAGTGATGTTTTTGGCTTTTCGCTTGGCAACACGGACTTTCAACTCCCTCCAAAGGTTTTCTATAGGGTTGAGATCTGGAGACTGGCTAGGCCACTCCAGGACCTTGAAATGCTTCTTACGAAGCCACTCCTTCGTTGCCCTGGCGGTGTGCTTTGGATCATTGTCATGTTGAAAGACCCAGCCACGTTTCATCTTCAATGCCCTTGCTGATGGAAGGAGGTTTGCACTGAAAATCTCACGATACATGGCCCCATTCATTCTTTCATGTACCCGGATCAGTCATCCTGGCCCCTTTGCAGAGAAACAGCCCCAAAGCATGATGTTTCCACCACCATGCTTTATAGTAGGTATGGTGTTTGATGGATGCAACTCAGTATTCTTTTTCCTCCAAACACGACAAGTTGTGTTTCTACCAAACAGTTCCAGTTTGGTTTCATCAGACCATAGGACATTCTCCCAAAACTCCTCTGGATCATCCAAATGCTCTCTAGCAAACTGCAGACGGGCCCGGACATGTACTGGCTTAAGCAGTGGGACACGTCTGGCACTGCAGGATCTGAGTCCATGGTGGCGTAGTGTGTTACTTATGGTAGGCCTTGTTACATTGGTCCCAGCTCTCTGCAGTTCATTCACTAGGTCCCCCCCGCGTGGTTCTGGGATTTTTGCTCACCATTCTTGTGATCATTCTGACCCTACGGGGTGGGATTTTGCGTGGAGCCCCAGATCGAGGGAGATTATCAGTGGTCTTGTATGTCTTCCATTTTCTAATTATTGCTCCCACTGTTGATTTCTTCACTCCAAGCTGGTTGGCTATTGCAGATTCAGTCTTCCCAGCCTGGTGCAGGGCTACAATTTTGTTTCTGGTGTCCTTTGACAGCTCTTTGGTATTCACCATAGTGGAGTTTGGAGTCAGACTGTTTGAGGGTGTGCACAGGTGTCTTTTTATACTGATAACAAGTTTAAACAGGTGCCATTACTACAGGTAATGAGTGGAGGAAAAAGGAGACTCTTAAAGAAGAAGTTACAGGTCTGTGAGAGCCAGAAATCTTGATTGTTTGTTTCTGACCAAATACTTATTTTCCACCATAATATGCAAAAAAAATGATAAAAAAACAGACAATGTGATTTTCTGGATTTTTTTTTCTCAGTTTGTCTCCCATAGTTGAGGTCTACCTATGATGTAAATTACAGATGCCTCTCATCTTTTTAAGTGGTGGAACTTGCACTATTGCTGACTGACTAAATACTTTTTTGCCCCACTGTATATTTAATCCAGAAAGATAGGCCGTGTTTATAAAAATATACAAAACATTTTAGAAAAGGATCAAAACAAACAATATATAGACTTGCATGAAATAAAAAGGAATAACGAAAGAAAGTCACTAAACCTCAGATTTATGGAGGGAATAATTCTGGTGAAAATGTGGGTCAGTCCTACACAGCAATGTATCGTCCTAGCATTGAAGATCATAATTAGTATTGGCTTTTTATTAGCACAGATTACTCCGACATTCCTCCCCTCTGTTGACTCATAAAAGGGCTGGACTTCACAGAACTATTGGATGTGTATTAGTCTTAAAAAATTATGAGATTCTCAGTTTTTACTTAAGATCACAGACGATAGACATTACGGTCATTTTTCCTGTCATGACTTTATCTGTTCCTTCCTTTGATGTCCACACCATTAGAATCTTCAAACCCTTCTTCTTAGGAGCGAGCGGGCGGTTGTGTATCACCCTCTGGGCTCCCCCCATTCTGTTCTTTGATCACTTTGCCACCTGGATTCCTCACTTTCTATCCTGTGATATTCCCACTCTCATCATGGAGGATTTTAAGTTAACCATTGATGAGCCGCACTCTCCATCTGCTTCTTACCTTCTTTCTCTAACTTCCTACTTTGGCCTTTCACAGCTTACTAACTCTCCTACACATGAAGATGGAAATACTCTGTACCTGATCTTCTCACGACTCTGCTCACTGCATGACTCTGCTAACAACAACACTCTCTGACCACAACCTTCATTCCGTCTCTGTCAAGAACTGTCTCAACACTTAAAACACCCATCCTTTCCACAAACACAGAAATCTATGTGCCATCAATACCCAGCAGCTTATGAACAATCTACAGTTATCTTTCCCCCCCTGTCCTGTCCAGACTTAGTATTGTCATATTATAACAATACATTGTAGAGTGTCCTGGATAAAGCAGTACCTGCTACACACAGAACAACTCAGCACAGAGGGCAGCCCTGGCACACACCGCAAGCATGTTTTCTTCAAGCACTGCTCAAGGTGTGGGGAGCATCTGTTGAGAAAATACTTTCAAGAGAAAATGTCATCCACTCTAAGTTCATGCTTAAAACTTATAACTCTGCTCTCCATCTGGCTAAACAAGTCTTCTTTACAACCCTCGTCACATCTCTAGCAAACAATCCAAAACAACTCTTTGTAAACTTCCACTTGCTCCTGAGCCCTACAGTACACACCCCCATCATCAACCTTAGCGCTGACGATCTGGACACTTATTTCCTACAAAAAAATCAATCATATCTGTCAGGACATTTTCACATATTTCCCTCAGAGCCTGGACTCCCTTCCTTCCCGCACCTCAAGTTCACTTAACATCTTTGAGCCTTTCACAGAAGAAGTGACCAGACTCCTCGCTTCTTCTCGCCTTACAACCTTCAATAGTGGCCCTATTCCCTCACATCTCCTTCAGTCACTCTTCCCAGCTGGCACTATCCACTCAACTAAAATATTTAACCTCTTTCTTTCTTTATGTATCTTTGCCTCTTCATTAAAACATGCCATCATAAACACTTTACTTCACAAGCCATCCCAGAAACAGAACTGCGCTGCTAACTAAAGACTCCTCCTGGAACGCTTGATCTACTCCCATCTCATCAGCTATCTCTCAGATAGCTCTCTTTGCGACCCTTTACAATCTAGAATCCGCTCTTCACACTCTACTGAAACTGACCTTACTGAATTCTCTAATGACCTATTAATAGCAAAATCCAATGGCCACTGCTCCATGCTGATTCCCTTGCATCTTTCTGCAGCATTGACACTGTTGATCACCAGCGACTCCTCACTATGCTGCACTGTATCTGCCTCAAGGACACCGTTCTCTCACCATTCTCTCTGACCACACATTCACGGTATCTTTTGCCTCCTCTATTTCCTCTAATCTTCCCCTTACTATGGGGGTTCCTCAAGGATCAGTCATAGGCACCCTCAACCTCACCTTATATACTGCCCCTGTTAGACAAACCATCAGTAGATTTGGTTTCCAGCACCATCCGACCTTTTCTCACCTTTGAAACTGCAAAAACTCTTAGGCCATGTTCACACAGTGCGTTTTTTACCGCGGAACCGCGGCGGTTTTGCCGCTGCGGTTCCGCAGCTGTTTTCCATGCAGGGTACAGTACACTGTACCCTATGGAAAACAGGACACACTGTGCACATGGTCCGGAAATTGTAAAAAAAAAGCCGCGCTGAATAGCTCCCGGAAAAAAGAAGGAGCATGTCAATTCTTCTTCCTGAACCGCAGCGGTTCTGCACCCATAGACCTCCATTGTGAGGTCAAAATCGCAGTAAAACCCGCAGATCAAAAATATATCTGCGGGTTTTACTGCGATTTGATGTGCAGAACCGCTGCAGCAGGAAGTGCGGGGGAGCGGGCGGAAGTGCGTGGGCGGAGTGTGGCTGCAACCCCCGTGCTCCGATCCCGCCCCCCCGTGCTCCGATGCCCCCCCCCCGTGCTCCGATGCCCCCCCCCAGTGCTCCGATGCCCCCCCGTGCCCTAATCTCCCCCCCTTATACTTACCCGGCGTCCCGGTGTCCGTCCGGCCGTCTTCTCCCTGGGCGCCGCCATCTTGCAAAATGGCGGGCGCATGCGCAGTGCGCCCGCCGAATCTGCCGGCCGGCAGATTCGCTCCAAAGTGCATTTTGATCACTGAGATATAACCTATCTCAGTGATCAAAATAAAAAAATAGTAAATGACACCCCCCCCACTTTGTCACCCCCATAGGTAGGGACAATAAAAAAATTAAGAATTTTTTTTTTTTTTTTTCACTAAGGTTAGAATAGGGTTAGGGTTAGGGGTAGGGTTAGGGGTAGGGTTAGGGGTAGGGTTAGGGGTAGGGTTAGGGGTAGGGTTAGGGGTAGGGGTAGGGTTAGGGGTAGGGGTAGGGGTAGGGTTAGGGGTAGGGGTAGGGTTAGGGGTAGGGTTAGGGGTAGGGTTAGGGGTAGGGTTAGGGTTAGGGGTAGGGTTAGGGGTAGGGTTAGGGGTAGGGGTAGGGTTAGGGGTAGGGTTAGGGGTAGGGTTAGGGTATTTTCAGCCATTTTAGCCCTAAAAAGCTTCCTAGGAAACACACAGTAAAAAAAGGATAAAAAAACGCATCAAAAAACGCATCAAAAAACGCATAAAAAAACGCATCAAAAACGCATCAAAAACGCATCAAAAAAGGACAAAAAAAGGACCTGCGTTTTCTGCCAAGAGCTGCAGTTTTTTAAAAAAAACTGTCCTGAAAAAAAAAGGATGGAAATCCTGAACGTGTGAACATACCCTTACTGTCGCTCTTATTCTTATTCTCTTCTCAACTACTGCAACTCTCTTATGATCACGCTCCATCTAACCAAACTTTCTCTTCTCCAATCTGTCCTGAATGCAGCAGCCAGGGTCTTATTTCTGTTCAGTCGCTACACTGAGGCCTCCACCCTGTGTTAGTCATTGCACTGGTTACCCATTCGCTACAGAATACAATATAAACTCATCTCCCACCCACAAAGCTCTCTATAGTTCTGCACCACTTTATATATTATCCTTAATTTCTATCTATCATTGTTCCCGTGCCCTCTGTTCTGTAACTGATCTAAGACAAACAACCTCCAAAAATCTAAACCTCGCACCTCCATATCAAAGACCTCTCTCGTGCTGCACCAGATTTCTGGAATGCACTACCCCAAATGATATGACTAATATCTAGCCAATGTATTTTTAAGTGTGCTTTAAAAATACATCTGTTTAGACAGGCCTACCACCTCAACGTACTATACCTAACTCTCCCCTGTTCCCTCCTAAACGTTATTCATAATCTGCTTCTTCCTATTCATCTGTCTCCACATCCTCCATGCCCACAATAGCACACAGTGACTGCAATCCGACAGATCCTGGCTAGTGACCGGATCATGCAGCTTTATATGAAAAAGCTTATTATAACGATGGCCGGACTGTAAATAATGGCGTGTTCTACCTATTGTTTCCCCCTATTTCCTTAAAGATTGTAAGCTTGTGAGCAGCTGGATGCTCATTCCTCATTTAACTGTTAAAATGTGTTAGATTGTATTCCTTTTTTTGTTTGTACATGTCCCTGCTTAATTAAAAAGTGCTGCAGAATATGTTGGCATTATATAAATAAAAATTATTTTATTATTAT
Organism: Ranitomeya imitator; assembly: GCF_032444005.1. Lineage (NCBI taxonomy): Eukaryota > Metazoa > Chordata > Amphibia > Anura > Dendrobatidae > Ranitomeya > Ranitomeya imitator. Next base: position 548,365,132 of record NC_091287.1, read on the forward strand.
ATTGCAAGCTCTGTCTCCATTTTCTGGAGATGCTTGTAAAATTAAATTTTTTCTCTATGGCAGTCAGCTATAAAGAGTCATTGGGATCTTCACAATCTCTCCTGTAGAGTGTAAGATCTTATAGTCAGCAGGTTCCTTTCTCCTGTAGAGTATATGTGCTTATGGTCAGCGGAGTCCTCTCTCTCTCCTATTGTCATGTTGGACGCTATTCACACTAGGGCGTCCGACAAATAGCAGTAATTCTGCATTCGCCCACTATGCGCTCAGTGGCGCCGGCTAGATTTTATCTAGGTTGTTTGGGGTTAATCTAGCTGGTACTCGGATTTGAGGCTGGGTCACGCCCACGGCCTTTAAATAGTTCTTCTGAACTTTGGGGCGTTGCCGATTATAGCTTGTACCTGGTGATCTCGGTTCGGAGTGGTGGTCTTGGAGTGGAAATATCATATCTGGTGGTGTATGATCCTTTGTCATATTTCTCCTTCCTATATTTGTGTTTTGTTTTGCACTGTGCACATTATAGTGTTTTCCTGAGTGTGTTTGCGGTGTGGTGCGTTTTTGGTTTTCCCTGTCTGTGCTTTCTGTAGGGGTTGGTGTGAGGAATTATCACTGGGTGGAGGGTGGAGGTTTCAGATTAGTACTAGAACAGGAGTCGGGGTCAGGCCTGGCGGCCCAGACAAGCACACCATCAGTGTAATCTCTGGGAGAGGGACAGACAGGGTTTCCCTAGTCTGAGGGATATCGCAGGAGCCCGGGTCATTAGCTTTAGCCTACCTGGGCTCCCCGTGACATTATAATCGGCCCATATTTTTGTATTCCATGGATCCCATGACTTCCATATCCCGCCAGTTGGAGGCGCTGTCCCTACAGTTGAAGGGGGCAGTTCAACAACAGGGTCTAGTAGTATCTAATGTGCAAGCTGAATCCGCAGGTAGAGTTGCTGAGCCTAAGTTTCCTTTACCTGAAAGGTTTGCTGGGGAACGCAGTAAATTTGTTACTTTTCGTGAAGCTTGAAAACTTTATTTTCGTATGCGCCCGATCTCCTCAGGTAATGAGGCTCAGCGTGTGGGCCTGGTGTTGTCATTACTCAACAGGGACCCCCAAGCATGGGCGTTTTCATTACCATCTGATTCAACTCCATTTAACTCAGTGGAGAGTTTTTTTCTGCTCTTGGACTCATTTATGATGTGCCTGACAGAATGGCTCTAGCAGAATCTAAAATTTGCACTATTCACCAGGGGGAGCGTATGGCGGAGGATTACTGTTCTGAATTTCGCCGCTGGGCGGTCGACACACAATGGAATGATCCCGCGCTGCGGAGTCAGTTTATTCATGGGGTTTCAGGAAGGGTTAAAAAAGCCCTTCTGATGTACAAGACTCCTGCTTCTCTAGAGTCCGCTATGAGTCTTGTTGTCCGCATTGATCGCCGTTTGCATCAGGGGGAGCAAGAGACGCCGCCTATGGAAGTGGGCGTAGGTACACGTGAGGTTGCTGCAGGTGAGCCCACGGAGTCTATGCAAATTGCAGGGGTGTTACATGTTAAACATCGAGCCCCTTTTCTCAGGAAGCAGGGAGCCTGTTTTTGCTGTGGTAAAACTGGTCATTATGTAAATACTTGTCCTCTGCTATCTAAGAAAAGTGCAACGGCGGAAAACTACTAAGCTCAGAGGATGTGGAGGAGGCCAATCTGAGCTTATGCATATCCTCCATGGTGGTTTCTCAATGCATGCTCCCTGCCAAAGTTATGATCGCTGGCAGAGAGCTGCCAATCACTGTTTTTGTGGATAGTGGTTCTGCCACTAATCTCATTGATGAGGAGTTTGCGCGCACAGCCGGTTTCAGGATCGAAAAACTGCCTCATCCTATCCGGGTGGTCACCATCAATGCTGCTGCTCTCCCACAGGGGGAGATTACTGAGTTTGTGGCTGAGGTGAAACTCCACGTTGGGGTCCTACATTTCGAGCAGGTTACATGTAGGGTACTCAGGAATCTTTCTGCACAAATGATTTGGGGTTTTCCATGGTTATCTATGCACAACCCGGTGATTGACTGGAAAACTCAGGACTAGAGTTGAGCGACCTTGACCTTTTTAGAGTCGAGCCGGGTTTTGCGAAACCCGACTATGTCCAAAGTCGGGTCGAGTGAAATCGGCCGATTATGACGTAAAGTCGGGATCGACCGAAACACGAAACCCAATGCAAGTCAATGGGGCAGCATAGTCGGCAGTGAGTGGGGGCCAGGAAAACACCTAGAGTGCCCATTTTAATGTCAAAACCATCCATTCTTCTTAATGAAGCTTGTCAAGCGTAATTTACCTTATAATAATTGGAAGGCATTTGAAATTGGGGGTCATTTGGCTAAAGTTGTGGGGGGTAGGGCTGGTTCAAGTAATTAGTGGGCCCAGGAAATCTGGACCACGTCACGGCAGTGGAGCAGGGAGAGGTAAGTATTTCAACTTTGCAAGTGCTGTGAACCTGAGCAAGCAGGGGGGGCCCACTCGTTGGCATTGGCACTGGCACAGGGCCCCTCAAAGTACAGCGGTGTGTTTGCACGGCGGGGGCGCCTCCCACCGGCAGCAACACTTTTGCGTACTATGAGAGGCCCTGTGCCAGTAACGTCGCCAACTAGTATTCCTCCCCCCACCTGATGAAGGAACCTGCACTTTCATCTGCACCTTCCTCTTTGTCCCCGTGTAAGGTGGTATGGTATGCGGGAAGAGCAACCTGACTTTCAGCAGGGTCACAATGTTGTTGTGTAGCGTGCACGGGGAATGTTGCGTTATGGGTCAATGTACCAGCAGACTCATCTATCACTGGCTGGGCAATGGGCACGATGAAGTGGAAACACAGATATAGGCCCAAAGAAGAAAGTGGGCTAAATGCAGTTCAAAATTGGTAACACAGGAATAACCAGGGGGCATTGCAGTGGAGGACAACTGGAATGAGAGGCTGACACAGAGAGTAGGGCCAAATCAGTAAGTAGTCGAAATGCAGTTCAAAATTGGCAACCGTAGTAAACAGGCGGCACAGCTTTGTTCAGTGGAGGAGAACAGCAAGGAGTGGCAGACACCGATAGTAGGCCCCAACCCAACTAGTAGGCCAAATGCAGTTTAACATTAACAACTACTTAACGAGAGGCTGAAAATGGAATTTCAGGACAGGAAACCAGGAGAACAGCAAGGAGCGGCAGACACCGATAGTAGGCCCCAAACCAACTAGTACGCCAAATGCAGTTGTTCCATTTAACCACAATTTAATGAGAGCCTGAAGATAGAAGCTCAGGAAAGGCAACCTGGTGAAAACCTTGGAGTGTAACACAACCTGTCTCTACACCCCATACCAAATTTGTAGGCCTAATGCAGCGTAGTTTCCACCAACTACTAAACGAGAGCCGGAAGATCGAAGCTCATGAAAGGCAACCCGGGGAACACCTTGGAGTGTAACACAACCTCTCTCTACACCACGAAAGGGCTGATTCTTAGGAAGGAAGGCTGTTGTAAATAAGCATTGCGCGTCCGAGGGTGATTATATTCTTATTCGGTATCTACTCACCCTCGGACGCGCCATGCTTCTTGATTTGTAATTAATGTTTATTTGCAATGTGCTTTTGACTTACTCAATTATTTTTTTAATTATTGATTTTATTAAATTAATAGTTTAACATCTTATTGGAAATAATTTAAAGGAGACGCGACAGGACAACACTCGGTGGATGCCATATCTGTGTTAACAACTCCAAAAAACTTTCAGTTAACTTCTTGCAGGAGAAAGAAATTGTAGCTGTTGGACCTTTGTAGTACAGTTCCAGATATTTGTTGTGTGTTTGTTTTGATTGTTAAAATGTCTGCATTTGAGATCTCAACACGATCTTATTTTTTATAATCAAATTAATTTTTTAAATATTTTATTAGGTTGGTTCAAGGGGTACACGGGCCGCAGTAGACAGGTCAGTGGAGGCCTAGTGGAAGGAGGGACCGCAGATGCGCCACTGTTTCACCCATACACAATTAGTAGGCCTAATGCAGCGTAGTTTCCAACAGCTACTAAACGAGAGCCGGAAGATCGAAGCTCAGGAAAGGCAACCTGGGGAACACCTTGGAGTGTAACACAACCTCTCTCTACACCACGGAAGGGCTGATTCTTAGGAAGGAAGGCTGTTGTAAATAAGCATTGCGCGTCCGAGGGTGATTATATTCTTATTCGGTATCTACTCACCCTCGGACGCGCCATGCTTCTTGATTTGTAATTAATGTTTATTTGCCATGTGCTTTTGACTTACTCAATTATTTTTTTAATTATTGATTTTATTAAATTAATAGTTTAACATCTTATTGGAAATAATTTAAAGGAGACGCGACAGGACAACACTCGGTGGATGCCATATCTGTGTTAACAACTCCAAAAAACTTTCAGTTAACTTCTTGCAGGAGAAAGAAATTGTAGCTGTTGGACCTTTGTAGTACAGTTCCAGATATTTGTTGTGTGTTTGTTTTGATTGTTAAAATGTCTGCATTTGAGATCTCAACACGATCTTATTTTTTATAATCAAATTAATTTTTTAAATATTTTATTAGGTTGGTTCAAGGGGTACACGGGCAGCAATAGACAGGTCAGTGGAGGCCTAGTGGAAGGAGTGACGGCAGACAGGCATCAAAGGCCTAACATTGGGCTGGCTGTAGGCAAGTTAAAATTGGTTCCAGGGGAACACGGCCATCAGTGGCCTGGTCAGTGTAGTTGTAGTTGAAAGAACGGGACGCAGACAGGCTTCGAAGGCCTAACATAATAACATAGGGCTGGCTGTAGGCAAGTTAAAATTGGTTCCAGGGGAACACGGCCATCAGTGGCCTGGTCAGTGTAGTTGTAGTTGAAAGAACGGGACGCAGACAGGCTTCGAAGGCCTAACATAACAAACTTGGGCTGGCTGTAGGCACTTTTAAATTGGTTCCAGGGGTACACGGGCAGCAGTGGTCTGGTCTGTGGAAGTCTAGTGGAAGGAGTGACCGCAGACAGGCTTCGAAGGCCTAACATAACAAACTTGGGCTGGCTGTAGGCACTTTTAAATTGGTTCCAGGGGTACACGGGCAGCAGTGGTCTGGTCAGTGGAAGTCTAGTGGAAGGAGTGACCGCAGACAGGCTTCCAAGGCCTAACATAACAAACTTGGGCTGGCTGTAGGCACTTTTAAATTGGTTCCAGGGGTACACGGGCAGCAGTGGTCTGGTCTGTGGAAGTCTAGTGGAAGGAGTGACCGCAGACAGGCTTCCAAGGCCTAACATAACAAACTTGGGCTGGCTGTAGGCACTTTTAAATTGGTTCCAGGGGTACACGGGCAGCAGTGGTCTGGTCAGTGGAAGTCTAGTGGAAGGAGTGACCGCAGACAGGCTTCGAAGGCCTAACATAACAAAATTGGGCTGACTGTAGGCACTTTTAAATTGGTTCCAGGGTAACACGGCCAGCAGTGGCCTGGTCAGTGTAGTAGTTGTAGAAAGAAGGGACCGCAGACAGGCCTCGAAGGCCTAACATAACAAAAATGTCAAAACAATGGTATTGTCAGTGCCAGGCATTGAAGGATGTCAGCGCCTAGACTACACATTGGTGAAGCTGTGAGAGATAATTTTGCTAGTGGTAGAGCACTGTTTGAGCTGGGGGGGGAACTGTCTTGTGGCCGGCGGTACAGGCACAGGGCCCCTCATATTACAACGGTGTGTCTGACGTTGGGTGCGCACCACCACCGCCAGAGACACTTTATTGTACTATGAGGGACCCAGTGGCAGTGCCGTCGACCAAAAGCGGCCACACCCACCTCTTCAGACAAACAGCACTCTCAAGGGTCCAAGCGCAAAGTGGCGATAGCACGGCCCCGTGTGGGGAGTTTGGCCATTTCGTGAGGTGGAAACATGTCGTATGCTGGACAATCAGGTGAAGAAAATTACGAGATTGGAAAAGTCATTCAGAATAGTCCACAGGCAAGACCTTTTCATAGGAAAGCTAGGTGTCAGCCGGGCAGGGTGGGGCAAAAGATTTTGAAATCCAGTTGTGGTTCATTTTAATGAAGGTTAGATCATCTACATTTTGGGTAGCCAGACGAGTCCTTTTTTCTGTTAGTATTGAACCTGCAGCACTGAATACTCTTTCTGATAGGACACTAGCTGCCGGGCAAGCAAGCTCCTGCAATGCATATTCTGCCAATTCTGGCCAGGTGTCTAATTTGGATGCCCAGTAATCAAATGGGAATGACGGTTGAGGGAGAACGTCGATAAGGGATGAAAAATAGTTTGTAACCATACTGGACAAATGTTGTCTCCTGTCACTTTGAATTGATGCTGCAGTACCTGTCCTGTCTGCGGTCATAGAAAAATCACTCCACAACCTGGTCAGAAAACCCCTCTGGCCAACGCCACTTCTGATTTCTGCCCCTCTAACACCTCTGGTCTGCTGGCCCCTGGAGCTCGTGTGAGAACGATCACGGGCGCTGTGTGCAGGGAATGCCAGAAGCAAACGGTCAACAAGAGTTGATTGTTTTGTTGCTAATATTAGTTCCAAGTTCTCATGTGGCATAATATTTTGCAATTTGCCTTTATAGCGAGGATCAAGGAGGCAGGCCAACCAGTAATCGTCATCGTTCATCATTTTTGTAATGCGTGTGTCCCTTTTGAGGATACGCAAGGCATAATCCGCCATGTGGGCCAAAGTTCCCGTTGTCAAATCTGCGGTTGTGCTTGGTTGAGGGGCAGTTGCAGGCAAATCTACGTCACTTGTGTCCCTCAAAAAACCAGAACCCGGCCTTGCCACGCCACCAATTTCCCGTGCCCCCGGGAAAGCTTCCTCATTAAAAATATACTCATCCCCATCATCCTCCTCATCCTCCACCTCCTCTTCGCCCGGTACCTCGTCATGTACACTGCCCTGACCAGACAATCGCTGACTGTCATCAAGGCTTTCCTCTTCCTCTGGTGCAGACGCCTGCTCCTTTATGTGCGTCAAACTTTGCATCAGCAGACGCATTAGGGGGATGCTCATGCTTATTATGGCGTTGTCTGCACTAACCAGCCGTGTGCATTCCTCAAAACACTGAAGGACTTGACACATGTCTTGAATCTTCGACCACTGCACACCTGACAACTCCATGTCTGCCATCCTACTGCCTGCCCGTGTATGTGTATCCTCCCACAAAAACATAACAGCCCGCCTCTGTTCGCACAGTCTCTGAAGCATGTGCAGTGTTGAGTTCCACCTTGTTGCAACGTCTATGATTAGGCGATGCTGGGGAAGGTTCAAAGAACGCTGATAGGTCTGCATACGGCTGGAGTGTACAGGCGAACGGCGGATATGTGCGCAAAGTCCACGCACTTTGAGGAGCAGGTCGGATAACCCCGGATAACTTTTCAGGAAGCACTGCACCACCAGGTTTAAGGTGTGAGCCAGGCAAGGAATGTGTTTCAGTTGGGAAAGGGAGATGGCAGCCATGAAATTCCTTCCGTTATCACTCACTACCTTGCCTGCCTCAAGATCTACAGTGCCCAGCCACGACTGCGTTTCTTGCTGCAAGAACTCGGACAGAACTTCCGCGGTGTGTCTATTGTCGCCCAAACACTTCATAGCCAATACAGCCTGCTGACGTTTGCCAGTAGCTGCCCCATAATGGGAGACCTGGTGTGCAACAGTGGCAGGTGCGGATGGAGTGTTTGTGCGACTGCGGTCTGTGGACGAGCTCTTGCTTCTGCAGGAGGACGAGGAGGAGGAGGAGGAGGAGGGGGTGCGAACGGCTACAGACAACTGTTTACTAGACCGTGGGCTAGGCAGAACTGTCCCAAACTTGCTGTCCCCTGTGGACCCTGAATCCACCACATTTACCCAGTGTGCCGTGATGGACACGTAACGTCCCTGGCCATGCCTACTGGTCCATGCATCTGTTGTCAGGTGCACCTTTGTGCTCACAGATTGCCTGAGTGCATGGACGATGCGCTCTTTAACATGCTGGTGGAGGGCTGGGATGGCTTTTCTGGAAAAAAAGTGTCGACTGGGTAGCTCGTAGCGTGGTACAGCGTAGTCCATCAGGTCTTTGAAAGCTTCGCTTTCAACTAACCGGTAGGGCATCATCTCTAACGAGATTAGTCTAGCTATGTGGGCGTTCAAACCCTGTGTACGCGGATGCGAGGCTAAGTATTTCCTTTTTCTAACCATAGTCTCATGTAGGGTGAGCTGGACTGGAGAGCTGGAGATCGTGGAACTAGCGGGGGTGCCGGTGGACATGGCAGACTGAGAGACGGTGGGAGATGGTATTGTTGCCGCCGGTGCCCTAGATGCAGTGTTTCCTACTACGAAACTGGTGATTCCCTGACCCTGACTGCTTTGGCCTGGCAAAGATACCTGCACAGATACAGCAGGTGGTGCGCTAAATGGTGGTCCTACACTGCCGGAAGGGATGTTGCGTTGATGACTAGCTTCATTGGCCGAGGGTGCAACAACCTTAAGGGACGTTTGGTAGTTAGTCCAAGCTTTCAAATGCATGGTGGTTAAATGTCTATGCATGCAACTAGTATTGAGACTTTTCAGATTCTGACCTCTGCTTAAGGAAGTAGAACATTTTTGACAGATGACTTTGCGCTGATCAATTGGATGTTGTTTAAAAAAATGCCAGACTGCACTCTTTCTAGCATCGGATACCTTTTCAGGCATTGCAGACTGAGCTTTAACCGGATGGCCACGCTGTCCTCCACCAGGTTTTGGCTTTGCCACGCGTTTTGGGCAAGATACGGGCCCGGCAGATGGAACCTGTGGCGATGTTGATGCCTGCTGCGGCCCCTCCTCCTCCTCTGCTTCAGAACTGCTGCCGCCTGCACCCTGTTCCCCCAATGGCTGCCAATCGGGGTCAAGAACTGGGTCATCTAATAACTCTTCTTGTACCTCCTGCGCAACTTCGTCTGTGTCACCGTGTCGTTTGGTGGTATAGCGTTCGTGATGGGGCAACATAGTCTCATCAGGGTCTGATTCTTGATCAGCACCCTGCGAGGGCAATGTTGTGGTCTGAGTCAAAGGACCAGCATAGTAGTCTGGCTGTGGCTGTGCGTCAGTGCACTCCATGTCAGATTCAACTTGTAATGGGCATGGACTGTTAACTGCTTCACTTTCTAAGCCAGGGACGGTATGTGTAAAGAGCTCCATGGAGTAACCCGTTGTGTCGCCTGCTGCATTCTTCTCTGTTGTTGTTTTTGCTGAAGAGGACAAGGAAGTGACTTGTCCCTGACCGTGAACATCCACTAACGACGCGCTGCTTTTACTTTTACCAGTTTCACGAGAGGAGGCAAAAGAGCTAGAGGCTGAGTCAGCAAGATAAGCCAAAACTTGCTCTTGCTGCTCCGGCTTTAAAAGCGGTTTTCCTAATCCCAGAAAAGGGAGCGTTCGAGGCCTTGTGTAGCCGGACGACGAACCTGGCTCCACAGCTCCAGACTTAGGTGCAATATTTTTTTCCCCACGACCACCTGATGCTCCACCACTACCACTACCCTCATTACCAGCTGACAATGAACGCCCCCGGCCACGACCTCTTCCACTAGACTTCCTCATTGTTTTAAAAACGTAACCAAACTAACGTTATTTGTTGCAGTCACACAACTTACACGGTGAGCTATAACTTCAGTATGATTTAGCTACCCCTTTACAGGTTGGTGAGACCACAGCGAAAATCAGGCCCAATGTTACACACTCTGTTTTTGGTGGCTGCAAATTAGAGAGATGCCCCACACGCAGGACTGTCACTGAAGCACAAATGTTAATATTAATGTCACACTATTATTTTTTTTTTATTTTTATTTTTTTCAGGAACACTTTAGAAACCCCAAAAAAAAAAAAAAAATAGATTTTTGCAGGGAGAATTTAGAAAACAAATGTAACAAACTATATGCTTTCTATGGGCCACTGAGTGAGAGATGACGCACACAGGAATCAGGAGTGGCACACAAGCCCAGAGGCCAATATTTTTCTACCAATGATTGATGGAGTTATTTTCTCTGGTAGATTTTGGAACCCAAATCAAGGGAAAAAAATATAGGCTTTCTATGGACCACAATTGGAGAGAGAGAGAGAGAGAGAGAGAGAGAGAGAGAGAGATGGCACACCCAGGAGTCAAGACTGGCACACAAGCAGAAAGGCCAATATTAATCTCCCATTTTTTTGGGGGGTTTGTTTTTTTTTTTTTTTTTTTTTTCAGGGAGACTTTAGAAAAAAAAATAATAAAAAAAATATGATTTTATCAGGAAGAATTTAGAAACCAAATAAAATAAAATGATTTTTTCAGGGAGAATTTATAAAACAAATAAAAACAAAAATAGGCGTTCTATGGCCCACTGACTGAGAGATGACGCACACAGGAGTCAGGAGTGGCACACAAGCCCAGAGGCCAATATTTTTCTACCAATGATTGATGTAGTTATTTTCTCTGGTAGATTTTGGAACCCAAATCAAGGAAAAAAAATATAGGCTTTCTATGGACCACAATTGGAGAGAGAGAGAGAGAGAGAGAGAGAGAGACATGGCACACCCAGGAGTCAAGACTGGCACACAAGCAGAAAGGCCAATATTAATCTCCCACTGTTTTTTTTGGTTGTTTTTTTTTTTTTTTTTTCAGGGAGACTTTAGAAAAAAAAATAATAAAAAAAATATGATTTTATCAGGAAGAATTTAGAAACCAAATAAAATAAAATGATTTTTTCAGGAAGAATTTATAAAACAAATAAAACCAAAAATAGGCGTTCTATGGCCCACTGACTGAGAGATGACGCACACAGGAGTCAAGACTGGCACACAAGCAGAAAGGCCAATATTAATCTCCCACTGTTTTTTTTTTTTTTTTTCAGGGAGACTTTAGAAAAAAAAATAATAAAAAAAATATGATTTTATCAGGAAGAATTTAGAAACCAAATAAAATAAAATGATTTTTTCAGGGAGAATTTATAAAACTAATAAAACAAAAAATAGGCGTTCTATGGCCCACTGAGTGAGAGATGACGCACACAGGAGTCAAGACTGGCACACAAGCAGAAAGGCCAATATTAATCCCCCACTGTTTTTTTTGTTTGTTTTTTTTTTTGTTTTGTTTTTTTCAGGGAGACTTTAGAAAAAAAAATAATAAAAAAAATATGATTTTATCAGGAAGAATTTAGAAACCAAATAAAATAAAATGATTTTTTCAGGGAGAATTTAGAAAACAAATAAAACCAAAAATAGGCGTTCTATGGCCCACTGACTGAGAGAGAGAGAGATGGCACGCTTAGTACTGGCACACAAGCCCAAAGGGCAATATTAATCTCCCTTTTTTTTTCAGGGAGAATTTCTAAAACCCCAAAAAAAAAAAAAATAGGCTTTCTATGGCCCACTATTTGTGAGAGAGATGGGACGCTCAGGACTGGCACAGATGGCACGCTCAGGACTGGCACAGAAGCCCAGAGGCCAATATTAATCTCCCTTTTTTTCTGGGAGAATTTATAAAACCAAAAAAATATTTAAATAGGCTTTCTATGGCCCACTATTTGTGAGAGAGATGGCACGCTCAGGACTGGCACAGATGGCACGCTCACAACTGGCACACAAGCCCAGAGGCCAATATTAATCTCCCTTTTTTTCAGGGAGAATTTATAAAACCAAAAAAAAAATTAAATAGGCTTTCTATGGCCCACTATTTGTGAGAGAGATGGCACGCTCAGGACTGGCACAGATGGCACGCTCACAACTGGCACACAAGCCCAGAGGCCAATATTAATCTCCCTTTTTTCAGGGAAAATTTATAAAACCAAAAAAAAAATTAAATAGGCTTTCTATGGCCCACTATTTGTGAGAGAGATGGCACGCTCACCACTGGCACAGATGGCACGCTCACAACTGGCACACAAGCCCAGAGGCCAATATTAATCTCCCTTTTTTCAGGGAAAATTTATAAAACCAAAAAAAAAATTAAATAGGCTTTCTATGGCCCACTATTTGTGAGAGAGATGGCACGCTCAGGACTGGCACAGATGGCACGCTCACAACTGGCACACAACCCCAGAGGCCAATATTAATCTCCCTTTTTTCAGGGAAAATTTATAAAACCAAAAAAAAAATTAAATAGGCTTTCTATGGCCCACTATTTGTGAGAGAGATGGCACGCTCACAACTGGCACAGATGGCACGCTCACAACTGGCACACAAGCCCAGAGGCCAATATTAATCTCCCTTTTTTCAGGGAAAATTTATAAAACCAAAAAAAAAATTAAATAGGCTTTCTATGGCCCACTATTTGTGAGAGAGATGGCACGCTCAGGACTGGCACAGATGGCACGCTCACAACTGGCACACAACCCCAGAGGCCAATATTAATCTCCCTTTTTTTCAGGGAGAATTTATAAAACCAAAAAAAAAAATTAAATAGGCTTTCTATGGCCCACTATTTGTGAGAGAGATGGCACGCTCAGGGCTGGCACAGATGGCACGCTCACAACTGGCACACAAGCCCAGAGGCCAATATTAATCTCCCTTTTTTCAGGGAAAATTTATAAAACCAAAAAAAAAATTAAATAGGCTTTCTATGGCCCACTATTTGTGAGAGAGATGGCACGCTCAGGACTGGCACAGATGGCACGCTCACAACTGGCACACAAGCCCAGAGGCCAATATTAATCTCCCTTTTTTCAGGGAAAATTTATAAAACCAAAAAAAAAATTAAATAGGCTTTCTATGGCCCACTATTTGTGAGAGAGATGGCACGCTCACAACTGGCACAGATGGCACGCTCACAACTGGCACACAAGCCCAGAGGCCAATATTAATCTCCCTTTTTTCAGGGAAAATTTATAAAACCAAAAAAAAAATTAAATAGGCTTTCTATGGCCCACTATTTGTGAGAGAGATGGCACGCTCACAACTGGCACAGATGGCACGCTCACAACTGGCACACAAGCCCAGAGGCCAATATTAATCTCCCTTTTTTCAGGGAAAATTTATAAAACCAAAAAAAAAATTAAATAGGCTTTCTATGGCCCACTATTTGTGAGAGAGATGGCACGCTCAGGGCTGGCACAGATGGCACGCTCAGGACTGGCACACAAGCCCAGAGGCCAATATTAATCTCCCTTTTTTTCAGGGAGAATTTATAAAACCCAAAAAAAAATAAAATAGGCTTTCTATGGCCCACTATTTGTGAGAGAGATGGCACACTCAGGACTGGCACACAAGCCCAAAGGCTAATATTAATCTCCCACTGTATTTTTATCAGGGAGAATTTATACACCCCACAAAAAAAAATACAGAAAAATGAAAAGGCTTTCTATGGCCCACTATGTGAGAGAGATGGCACACACAGGGATGGCACTCTAGCAGAAATGCCAAATTGCCAATCTTAATCTCCCACCAAAAAAAAAAAAAAACAGGGAATGTCCTACAATTACTATCTCCCTGCAGTAATCTCAGCCAGGTATGGCAGGCAGCTACTATCTCCCTGCAGTAATCTCAGCCAGGTATGGCAGGCAGCAATAAGGAGTGGACTGATGCACAAATCAAATAAAAAGTGTGGACAAACAAAAAAGATAGCTGTGCAGAAAGGAAGGAACAAGAGGATTTGTGCTTTGAAAAAAGCAGTTGGTTTGCACAGCGGCGTACACACAGCAATGCAGCTATCAGGGAGCCTTCTAGGGCAGCCCAATGAGCTACAGCGCTGAGGGGGAAAAAAAAAAAAAAAACTTCCACTGTCCCTGCACACCGAGGGTGGTGTTGGACAGTGCAAATCGCTGCAGCACAAGCGGTTTTGTGGTTAATGGACCCTGCCTAACGCTATCCCTGCTTCTGACAAAGCGGCAGCAACCTCTCCCTAAGCTCAGATCAGCAGCAGTAAGATGGCGGTCGGCGGGAACGCCTCTTTATAGCCCCTGTGACGTCGCAGACAGCAAGCCAATCACTGCAATGCCCTTCTCAAAGATGGTGGGGACCAGGACCTATGTCATCACGCTGCCCACACTCTGCGTTTACCTTCATTGGCTGAGAAATGGCGCTTTTCGCGTCATTGAAACGCGACTTTGGCGCGAAAGTCGCGTACCGCATGGCCGACCACGCACAGGGGTCGGATCGGGTTTCATGAAACCCCGACTTAGCCAAAAGTCGGCGACTTTTGAAAATGTTCGACCCGTTTCGCTCAACCCTACTCAGGACATAATTCAGTGGAACGAATTCTGCCAGGAGAATTGCCTGGCCACATGTGTGTCCGCTGTGACTCCTAGCATTCCTGAGTCACTGCTGGATTTCGCGGATGTGTTTTCTGAGAAGGGTTGCTCATAATTGCCACCACATTGCCCCTATGACTGTACTATTAGGTTTAAACCAGGGGCCAAATTGCCGAAAGCTAGGATGTTTAACATCTCTGGTCCTGAGAGGCAAGCATTAAAGGACTACATTGCTGAAAGTTTGAGCAAAGGGCACATCAGGCCTTCGTCCTCGCCGGTGGCAGTGGGGTTCTTCTTCGTTAAGAAGAAAGATGGCGGACTACACCCGTGTCTGGATTTAAGGGAGATAAACCAGATTATGGTTTGTGATCCATATCCTATGCCACTGATACCTGATTTGTTCAACCAGGTGGCAGGTGCTAAGTGGTTTACCAAGCTTGACCTCAGGGGGGCGTACAACCTCATAAGAGTCCGTCAAGGTGATGAGTGGAAGACAGCTTTTAATACTCCAGAGGGTCATTTTGAAAATTTGGTGATGCCATTTGGGTTGACAAACGCGCCTGCAGTATTTCAACATTTCATAAATGATGTGTTCTGGCATGTTTTGGGGAAATTCGTTATTGTGTACCTTGATGACATTCTCATATATTCTTGCGACCGTGATACTCATTTAGAGCATGTCAGGCAGGTGTTACAGCTTCTCAGAGAGAATAAGCTTTATGCAAAACTTGAGAAATGTGTATTTTCTGTTCAAGAGTTGCCTTTCTTGGGTTATATTGTGTCCGCTTCGGGGTTTAAAATGGATGCCACTAAGGTGCAAGCAGTGCTGCGTTGGGAACGGCCTGATAACCTAAAAGCGCTTCAGCGGTTCCTTGGGTTTTCTAACTACTATAGGAAGTTTATCAAAGAGTTTTCTATCATTGCTAAACCGCTTACTGACATGACGAAAAAGGGTATCAATTTCTCCGTCTGGCCTGAGGTTGCTGTGCGCGCATTTGAATTTCTTAAGAACAGTTTTGCTTCGGCCCCCATTCTGGTGCAGCCGGATGTATCGAAACCATTTACCATGGAAGTCGATGCGCCTGAGGTTGGTGTGGGGGCGGTGCTGTAACAAGGCTCATCCTTGAGCGAGTTGCGTCCTTGCGCCTATTTCTCCAAGAAACTGTCGTCCGCCGAACGTAACTACGATATCGGCAACAGGGAGTTGTTGGCTATCAAGTTGGCCTTTGAGGAATGGCGACACTTGTTGGAGGGGTCGGTTCACCAGGTTACTGTTATTACCGACCATAAGAATTTGCTTTATTTGGAGTCAGCCAAGCGTCTGTTTCCCAGGCAGGCTCGCTGGGCATTGTTTTTCTCGCGGTTCAACTTTTTTGTTACTTACCGACCTGGGTCTAAGAACACTTAGGCAGATGCTTTATCCAGGTGTTTTCCGGGGGAGAACCTCGGGAAGAACCCGTACCCATCCTCCAAAAGGGTGTTGTGGTCTCAGCTCTCACAACCGAGGTTGAGGCTGAGATTGCCGAGGCTCAGGAGGAGGTACCACCTGAGCTTCCCTTTAGCAAATCGTTTGTACCGCTCCATCTTCGCCTAAAGGTATTGGCGGAGCATCATGATGCTGTCCCGGCTGGCCACCCAGGGGTTAGGGGTACTTTGGAGTTGGTGTCACGTCGGTTTTGGTGGCCCAAAATCCGACAGAACGTGCGCTATGGCTAAGACGGCCTGCTCCCGTCCTGCTGGCACACTACTTCCTCTCGAGGTACCCAGTAGGCCGTGGACGGAGATCTACATGGATTTTATCACAGACTTGCCCTCCTCAGCTGGGAACACGGTCATCTTGGTGATTGTTGATCGGTTCTCAAAGATGTCACACTTTGTGTCCTTACCTTCGTTGCCTAGTTCTAAGACTCTGGCTCAGGTATTTGTGCAGGAGGTGGTCAGACTTCATGGGGTCCTGTCTGACATCGTGTATGATAGGGGTTCTCAGTTTGTGGCAAAATTTTGGAACGCATTTTGCTCACGGCTGGGAATCAAGTTGTCACATTCTTCGGCGTTTCATCCTCAGTCAAATGGTCAGACCAAGCGGATGAACCAAAATTTGGAGCAGTACTTACGCTGCTTTGTTTCTGACAACTAGGAGGAGTGGTTGACGTTCCTTCCTTTGGCTGAGTTTGCCATAAATCATCACCGCCAGGAATCTTCTGGGGAGTCTCAGTTTTTTTGTGTTTACGGGCACCATCCTCAATTTTGTACTTTGAGTCAGGGGGGCTCTTCCGGCGTCCCGGAGGAGGACCAGCTAGGAGCACAACTGTCATCAGTCTGGAGGAGAGTGAAACAGTGCCTGTTGAGCGTGGGGGAAGGTACAAACGTGTGGCTGACAGTAGACGTGTGCCAGGTCCGGACCTCAGTGTGGGTGACTGGGTGTGGTTGTCCACAAAAAACATAAGACTCAAAATACCATCCCTTAAATTGGGTCCAAGGTTTATTGGTTAGTTTAGGGTCACTGCCATCATTAACCCGGCAGCCTACCGTTTGGAGCTCCCTATGGTATATAAGATTCACAATGTGTTCCACAGGTCTTTATTAAAAAAGGTGGTGGGTTCCGTGGATGCAGCACCGATGTCACCTCCAGTTTTGGTGGATGGCAATTTAGAGTTTGAAGTCTCCAAGGTGGTTGACTCTCGAGTAGTGCGCCGCACTTTACAATACCTGGTACACTGGCGTGGTTATGGGCCTGAGGAGAGGTCTTGGGCCGGGTCCTATAAGTCGTGAGGGCCCTGGGGTCCCTCGTAGAAGGCGGGGTACTGTCATGTTGGACGCTATTCACACTAGGGCATCCGACAGACAGCAGTAATTCTGCATTCGTCCACTATGCGCTCAGTGGCGCCGGCTAGATTTTATCTAGGTTGTTCGGGGTTAATCTAGCTGGTACTCGGATTGGAGGCTGGGTCACGCCCACAGCCTTTAAATAGTTCATTTGAACTTTGGGTGTCGCCGATTATAGCTTGTGTCTTGTACCTGGTGATCTCGGTTCAGAGTGGTGGTCTTGGAGTGGAAATATCATATCTGGTGGTGTATGATCCTTTGTCATATTTCTCCTTCCTATATTTGTGTTTTTTTTGCCATATGCACATTATAGTGTTTTTCTGAGTGTGTTTGCGGTGTGGTGCGTTTTTGGTTTTCCCTGTCTGTGCTTTCTGTAGGGGTTGGTGTGAGGAATTATCACTGGGTGGAGGGTGGAGGTTTCAGATTAGTACTGAAACAGGAGTCAGGGTCAGGCCTGGCAGCCCAGACAAGCACACAGTCAGTGTAATCTTTGGGAGAGGGACAGACAGGGTTTCCCTAGTCTGAGGGATATCGAAGGGGCCCAGGTTATTAGCTTTAGCCTACCTAGGCTCCCCGTGACACCTATAAAGTATGTGCTCATATAGTCAGCGGAGTCCTCTCTCTCCTGTAGAATGTAAGCTCTTATGGTCAGTGGGATCCTCCCTCTCTCTCCTGTAGAGTGTAAGCTCTTATGGTCAGTAGAGTCCTCTCTCTCTCCTGTAGAATGTAAGCTCTTATGTCAGCGGCGAGGTCCTTTCTCTCTCTCCTGTAGAGTGTAAGCTCTTAAAGTCAGCAGGGTCCTCTCTCTTTCCTGTAGAGTGTAAGCTCCTATGGTCAGTGTTGTCCTCTCTCTACCCTGTAGAGTGTAAGCTCTTATGGTTAGTGGGGTCTTCTCTCTCTGCTGTAGAGTGTAAGCTCTTATGGTCAGTGGGGTCCTCTCTCTCCTGTAGAGTGTAAGCTCTTATGGTCAGTGGGGTCCTCTCTCTCTCCTGTAGAATGTAAGCTCTTATGTCAGCGGCGAGGTCCTTTCTCTCTCTCCTGTAGAGTGTAAGCTCTTAAAGTCAGCAGGGTCCTCTCTCTTTCCTGTAGAGTGTAAGCTCCTATGGTCAGTGTTGTCCTCTCTCTCCCCTGTAGAGTGTAAGCTCTTATGGTTAGTGGGGTCCTCTCTCTCTGCTGTAGAGTGTAAGCTCTTATGGTCAGTGGGGTCCTCTCTCCTGTAGAGTGTAAGCTCTTATGGTCAGTGGGGTCCTCTCTCTCTCCTGTAGAATGTAAGCTCTTAAGGTCAGCAGAGTCCTCACTCTCTCCTGTAGAATGTAAGCTCTTATGTCAGCAGGGTCCTCTCTCTTTCCTGTAGAGTGTAAGCTCTTAGAGTCAGTGTGATCCTCTCTCTCTCTTTCCTGTAGAGCATAAACCCTTGTGGTCAGCAGGATCCTCTGTGATACAAGCCCTAATTGAACTCTATTGACCGAAAAATTAAATGAGGAAAAACTCTTGAAAAAGAAGAAAATTTGAAAGCAAAGAAGTGCCCTCTGGTGTTCTCACCCAATAAACCTGGAGCCAAGAATTTTTAAGATGGGGAGTAAAATACTTTTTGCCACATAGAGCATTTAACCCCTGCATTATTAATTTGATCTTCAAATGGAAGTCATGTTCCTCCAGAAACGTGTCACTGGCCACCAAACTCTTTGGTGATCTGCAGGATCCTCAAATAGCTGAGTTATTCCTAGTTATAGAAATTCTGAAGAATACACTCTTTTATGACCTTTAAAAATGAAAAATTTCCATAGGAAATGAAGTGCAGTCAGCGATATTTTCCAGGTGATAATATAACTCTGTGCGTTACGCTGTCTCATATTTGAATAGCTGACTTTATAATTCATCGTCATTTTCCTTGCGGCGGAGATGATTTATTACGTCTGATTAAAGATTATACATATATTCTGTTCCTGGTTGATGTATTCAATGCAATGGACTTCAATATTCCTGGATTTAAGATGAGGCTTCAAGGTTAACATTTCAGCTGCCTTTTGTCTTTAGAGTTTTAGTATTGTGAAAGATTCTGGAGTCATTTGATACAATGAGACATAGATTGTAGAGATGATCGATTCTGTTGGCAGCAAATTGAATTTGCCTCTAATTTTACAAAAATTCTAATTCACCAAAAATTCGTAGTTCCGTTCCACCAATTTAGTAATATGGCAACCAAATTGTAGTGTGCAAAAATAGTAAAAATTACGGTATATATCTATTCAGCTCACCTCTTACCTTTCTTGACACCACAGCCCGCCATCTGGAGTTTTAAGCCTCCTCTTCTTCTCCCGAAATCTTTACTCAGCACTGAGCTTCTGGCGCGGAGTAGACATCATAAGTCTTGATGCAAGTCAGCGCTTATGGTGAGGCGCATTTTACAAGGTGAATTATGAAGTTACTGACCAGGTCTCCTGTGACGAGTGACTTGCCATCGTGACATCTGAGGTCAACTTAGCAGCAAAAGCTTGACACCAAATGAATATTGTGGAAAAAGAGAGGAGGTGAAGACTGCCGATATGTGAGCTGTGTTGGTCGCGAGTCGCGACTGGTAAGCTTCAAGGTCAGTATTTTTTCTTTCACCATTTATTTATTATACTCTCTGGTCTGGAGATTTGCATCAAGTTATTCAATGCAAATCGAAGTTCTCTGCCAAATTGAAGCAAACTGACGAAGTCTAATGTCGGCAGATTCGCTCATCTCCGGTAGTTTGTTCTAATGGTGCGAAAATAAAATTTAACAAAAATATATATTTATGTATACTTAATTAAAAAAGGATGGATGATAACTTAGATCTTTATAGTTTCACTACTTAGATGTTACAGTCAAGAAAGACTGTGGCATCTAAGTGGTTAGACAAAGGGAGGAGGCGTCTCCTATCACTCATCTAACCACCTCCGATTTTTGGAGTACCAAAATGTTTGCATCCAGGAGTCTAATATTGGCCCCTGTGGCAGCTGCACTAGTATTTCTATTAGACGCTGTTGGTATTATACTATATGTCATGTGAATAATCAAGCTCATAGAATTTCAAGTCTCCTAATGTAGCTAAAACAAAAAAATTAACAAAAGTAAAATATTAAATAATTAATGTAATAAATAATAATAATATAATAATCTTTATTTTTATTTAGCGCTAACATATTCCGCAGAGCTTAAACATACATTATCATCATAAATTAACAGACTTAATGCCAGAATTGTTGCTTTTTCTTCAACCACCACGAATAAAATAATCAAATGTAAATAAAAATGTTATTAATTAAATGACAACTCATCTTGCAAACAAAATGCAAGATTGATGGAAAAGTTAAAAAAAAATTAGGGATATTACAATATGACAAAACTAAAATATGTAATTTTATTTATTTTTTAAAGTGATTTCAGACAGGCTGAACTTGCCAAAAAATGAGAAGGAATCAAAATTGCTGAGCGAATGTTCAACAATCTTAAATAGCAGATGATACAACATTGATAGCAACAAACTTCGAAGGAATGAAGGACTTATTATAAAGAATCATGATGGAAAACTCGAACATTAGATAGCTACTCAACACTAAGAAAACAAAGATATTGACTACTTGCAGGTACAATCGGGACACATTCGAGATCTATGGTGATGAACTGGAAGTTGTTAGGACTTCAACCTACTGGGATCAATGATCACTTGGTGTAACGACACGAAGAAGAATAGCTATGGGCAAATCAGCAATAAAGTCACTGGACAAGGTCTTCAAATCGAGGAATATTTGATGAAGATGCGACTCTTATGGATTTTTTTTTTCTGTGGTAACATACGGATACAAAACCTGGACAACAAAGAAACAAGACAGAAGAAGAATCGACTTCTGTAAAATGTGGTGCTGGAGAAGGATGTTATTAATACAATGGATGGCCAGAAGAACAAACTAATAAATTTTGGAACAGATCAAGCCAGACAACTTGCCTTCTTTGGACAAATCGCACAAAGAGAGCAATCACTGGAGAAGGACATCATGGTCAGAAACATAGAAGGAACAAGAAGAAGATGAAGACCAGCAACCTGATGGCTTGATATTATCAAGATAATGGCGGAGATAATCTTGATGGACCTATCTAGGCTTGCACAAACTCGATCTTCCTGCAGAGCATACACCCATCAAGTCACCATGGCTCGAGATCGAGCAGAAGACATTTAAAAATAAAAATATGCAAATGTAACAAAGCATTTAAAGATTTTAGTATTGCTGGAATCCCATTAAACCACAAAATCGAGTAACACATCACTTATACCATTCAGTTAACATTGAAAAAGAGATTAGCATAAAAAGAAAATGGAAAAAACAAGCACCCACATAGCAATAGTGATAAAAAAGAATGAAAACCTTTTGGCCAAAATAGCTGAATCTCGAAGAGATTGAAGAGGTTGTCTATGTTTTGTTGCAACCAATTTTGCAGTGGTTGCACTGAAGTGTAGAGTCTAAGGGTTACGGTTTCAGAAGATTTACCATTTGGTATCAGGATGAAGCAGTGATGACAGGACAAAAACAAGACCTCATGTAGAGCGTTTAAAGGACCATTTTACCAATATAGGAATGTAGAGCAAGAAATAGGACCAAAAAATGTTGTCACAGGACATTCAAGAGGCTGGAACCAGGAACAAGGAGAAAAGGTCAGGAACCGGAAACAGGAGATAATAGATAGGAACAGAGTTCAAAGACAGACTAGGGTCTGAATCAGGAGGTACGAGAAAGAATAACCAGAAGTAGTCATAAAAGAGAGACAAAATGACTTAGGAGTAAATCGGGAGCAAATGTGTTATGATCTGGTGGCCTAGGAGCAGCATGAGACGGACTCTGGAGAAGGTGGTCCCTGTACTGACCGCAAACCCTGAACCTAGCAGCGCAACTAGAAGTAGCCGTGGGGGGTACCTAACACTCCCTAGACCCCTCGGCATAGCCTAAGTTCTAACTACCCCTAAAGACAGAAACAGGAAACCTATCTTGCCTCAGAGAAAATCCCCAAAGGATAGATAGCCCCCCACAAATATTGACTGTGAGAGGAGAGGGAAATAACATACGCAGATATGAAATCAGATTTTAGCATAGGAGGCCATACTAGCTAAAAAGAAAGAATAGAACAGAGTACTATGCGGTCAGTATAAAAACACTAGAAAATATCCACCGCAGAAAATACGGATCACCACATCTGACTAAAGACATGGGGGGTATATCTGCATCTCCAGAGAAAAAGCTAGGCTGCAAAAATCCTTCACAGACTAAGTTGGACAAGACGAAAACAAGAAAATGCACAGAACTTTAAGGTCCACAGCAGGTGGACAGCAAAAACAAAGCCAGGACTTATCTTTGTAGAAAAGCACAGCAAACTGGAGAGACCAGCAGGGAAGTGAATCCTTCCAGAACAATGGACAACTGGCACTGACTAAAGGATCCTGCAAAGCTATATACCCCAGTCAGTCTTGCAATTAGTAGATACACCTGTCCACTCCTGCAGTCCAGGCACAACTGCATTACCCTCTACAACCACCGGAGGGAGCCCAAAAGCTGAATTCACAACAGTACCCCCCCCCCTTGAGGAGGGGTCACCGAACCCTCACCAGAGCCCCCAGGCCGATCAGGATGAGCCCGATGAAAAGCACGAGCCAAATCAACGGCATGGACATCAGAGGCAGAAACCCATGAATTATCCTCCTGGCCATAACCCTTCCACTTGACAAGGTACTGAAGCTTCCGCCTTGAAAAACAGGAATCCAAAATCTTCTCAACAACATATTCCAACTCCCCATCGACCAATACAGGGGCCGGAGGATCAACAGAGGGAACAACGGGCTCCACATATTTCCGCAACAAAGATCTATGGAAGACATTATGAATAGGAAAAGAGGCCGGAAGCGCCAGGCGAAAGGACACCGGATAAATAATCTCAGAAATCCTATAAGGACCAATAAATCAAGGCTTAAACTTAGGGGAAGAAACCTTCATAGGAACATGACGGGAAGATAACCAAACCAGATCACCAACCCGAAGCTGGGAACCAACACACCGACGACGGTTAGCAAAACACTGAGCCTCCTCCTGAGACAGCACCAAATTGTCCACCACATAAGCCCAAATCTGCTGCAACCTGTCGACCACAGAATCCACACCAGGAAGGTCAGAAGGCTCAACCTGCCCAGAAGAAAAACGGGGATGAAAACCAAAATTACAAAAAAAAGGCGAAACCAAAGTAGCCGAACTAGCCCGATTATTAAGGGCAAACTCGGCCAATGGCAAAAAAGCCACCCAATCATCCTGATCAGCAGACACAAAGCATCTCAAATAGGTCTCCAAGGTCTGATTAGTACGCTCAGTCTGGCCATTTGTCTGAGGATGAAATGCAGAGGAAAAAGACAAATCAATGCCCAGCTTGGCACAAAAGGCTCGCCAAAACCTAGAATTAAACTGGGAACCTTTGTCGGACACAATATTCTACGGAATACCATGCAAACGTACCACATGCTGAAAAAACAACGGAACCAAATCAGAAGAAGAAGTCAATTTAGGCAAAGGCACCAAATGAACCATCTTAGAAAATCGGTCACAGACAACCCAGATAACCGACATTCTTTGGGAAACAGGAAGATCGGAAATAAAATCCATAGAAATATGCGTCCAAGGTCTCTCAGGGACCGGCAATGGCAAAAGCCGTTTGGCAGACTCGAGGTAAATCAGATTCTTATGATCGGTCAGGACCACAATACGGTGCTTGGCCCCCTCAAGCCAATGTCGCCACTCCTCAAATGCCCACTTCATAGCCAACAACTCCCGATTGCCGACATCATAATTGCGTTCCGCAGGCGAAAACTTCAGAGAAAAGGAGGCACACGGTTTCATCAAGGAACCATCAGAACTCCTCTGAGACAAAACGGCCCCTGCCCCAATCTCAGACGCGTCAACCTCAACCTGAAATGGAAGAGAAACATCTGGCTGACGCAACACAGGGGCAGAAGTAAATCGGCGTTTAAGCTCCTGAAAGGCAGAAACAGCCGCGGAGGACCAATTCGTCACATCAGCGCCTTTCTTGGTCAAATCGGTTAGAGGTTTAACCACACTGGAGAAGTTGGCAATAAAATGACGAAAAAAATTAGCAAAACCCAAGAATTTCTGAAGGCTCTTCACAGATGTGGGCTGAATCCAATCATGAATGGCCTGAACCTTAACCGGATCCATTTCTATAGATGAGGGAGAAAAAATGAAACCCAAAAAAGAAACCTTCTGCACTCCAAAAAGGCACTTTGACCCCTTCACAAATAAAGCATTATTACGGAGGATCTGAAATACCATCCTGACCTGTTTCACATGAGACTCCCAATCATTGGAAAAAATCAAAATATCATCCAAATATACAACCATGAATTTATCAAGATAACTCCGAAAGATATCATGCATGAAGGATTGGAACACAGATGGGGCATTAGAGAGTCCGAATGGCATCACAAGGTATTCAAAATGGCCTTTGGGCGTATTAAATGCAGTTTTCCATTCGTCACCCTGCTTGATACGAATAAGATTATATGCCCCTCGAAGGTCAATCTTAGTAAACCAGCTAGAACCCTTAATCCTAGCAAACAAATCAGTAAGCAAAGGCAAGGGGTATTGAAATTTAACCATGATCTTATTCAAGAGGCGATAATCAATACAGGGTCTCAAGGAGCCATCCTTCTTGGCAACAGAAAAGAACCCCGCTCCCAACGGTGAAGAAGATGGCCGAATATGCCCTTTCTCCAAAGACTCCTTAATATAGCTCCGCATGACGGTATGTTCAGGCACAGACAGGTTGAAAAGTCGGCCCTTAGGGAACTTACAACCTGGAATCAAGTCAATAGCACAATCACAGTCCCTATGCGGTGGAAGGAAACTGGATTTGGGCTCATCGAATACATCCTGGAAGTCAGACAAAAACTCAGGATCTTCAGAAGAGGGGGAAGAGGAAATTGACATCAAAGGAACCTGATCATGAACCCCCTGACAACCCCAACTAGTCACAGACATGGATTTCCAATCTAACACCGGATTATGTAGCTGCAACCATGGAAAACCCAGCACAATATCATCATGCAAATTATGCAACACCAGAAAACGACAATCTTCCTGATGGGCTGGCGCCATGCGCATGGTCAGCTGTGTCCAGAACTGAGGTTTATTTTTAGCCAACGGTGTAGCATCAATGCCCCTCAAAGGAATAGGGTTCTGCAAAGGCTGCAAGGGAAAACCACAACGTCTGGCAAATTCTAAGTCCATTAAGTTCAGAGCGGCGCCTGAATCCACAAATGCCATGACAGAAAATGATGATAATGAGCAGATCAAGGTCACAGATAACAGAAATTTAGGTTGTATAGTACTGATGGCAACAGAACTAGCGATTCTCTTAGTACGCTTAGGGCAATCAGAAATAACATGAGCAGAATCGCCGCAGTAAAAACACAACCTATTCTGACGCCTGAATGTTTGACGTTCAGCTCTAGACAAAATCCTATCACACTGCATAGGCTCAGGGCTCCACTCAGAGGACAACACCACAGTGTGCACAACTCTGCGCTCACGCAAGCGCCGATCAATCTGAATGGCCAGAGACGTAGAATCACTCAGACCAGCAGGCGTGGGGAACCCCACCATAATATCTTTAACGGATTCAGAAAGACCCTTTCTGAAAATTGCCGCCAAGGCATCCTCATTCCATTTAGTCAGTACAGACCATTTTCTAAATTTCTGGCAATACAATTCTGCCGCTACTTGACCTTGACACAGGGCTAACAAGATTTTTTCAGCCTGATCCACAGAATTAGGCTCATCATACAACAACCCCAATGCCTGAAAGAACGAATCAACATTAAGCAAAGCAGGATTGCCAGATTCCAGGGAAAATGCCCAATCCTGTGGGTCACCACGCAGCAGAGATATGATGATTCTAACCTGCTGGATAGGATCACCAGAAGATCGGGGTCTTAATGCAAAAAAACAGTTTACAGTTATTTTTGAAACTCAAAAATTTGGATCTGTCACCAAAGAATAAATCAGGAGTGGGAATCTTAGGTTCTAAGGCAGGAGTTTGAACAATGAAATCTGAAATACCCTGTACCCTAGCAGCAAGCTGATCTACACGAGTAGCTAATTCCTGAACATTCATGCTAGCACAAGGCTCTTCAGCCACCCAGAGATAAAGAGGGAGAAGAAGACAAAGTAGACTGAAGAAAAAAAAAATGGCTCAAGACCTTTCTTCCCTTCTTCTGAGATGCATTTAACTCATTATTGGCCAGTTGTACTGTTATGATCTGGTGGCCTAGGAGCAGCATGAGACGGACTCTGGAGAAAGTGGTCCCTGTACTGACCGCAAACCCTGAACCTAGCAGCGCAACTAGAAGTAGCCGTGGGGGGTACCTAACACTCCCTAGACCCCTCGACACAGCCAAAGAACTAACTACCCCTAAAGACAGAAACAGGAAACCTATCTTGCCTCAGAGAAAATCCCCAAAGGATAGATAGCCCCCCACAAATATTGACTGTGAGAGGAGAGGGAAATAGCATACGCAGATATGAAATCAGATTTTAGCATAGGAGGCCATACTAGCTAAAAAGAAAGAATAGAACAGAGTACTATGCGGTCAGTATAAAAACACTAGAAAATATCCACCGCAGAAAATACGGATCACCACATCTGACTAAAGACATGGGGGGTATATCTGCATCTCCAGAGAAAAAGCTAGGCTGCAAAAAATCCTTCACAGACTAAGTTGGACAAGACGAAAACAAGAAAATGCACAGAACTTTAAGGTCCACAGCAGGTGGACAGCAAAAACAAAGCCAGGACTTATCTTTGTAGAAAAGCACAGCAAACTGGAGAGACCAGCAGGGAAGTGAATCCTTCCAGAACAATGGACAACTGGCACTGACTAAAGGATTCTGCAAAGCTATATACCCCAGTCAGTCTTGTAATTAGTAGATACACCTGTCCACTCCTGCAGTTCAGGCACAACTGCATTTCACTTGGCTTCTAATGTGACGCAACCGCCAAAAGGATGTAAGAGAACATCAGTGTTGCAGAGTGCTATGTGAGAAAACATTGCATAGCACTCAGACCAGTGTTAATCTATGGGGCAGCTCACATCACTGTATTTTTTCTCTGGCGCATTCGATGTGCATGTAAAATCGCAGCATGCTGCGATTTTATGCGTATATCGTCCGAGACTCACCAGTGCAAATCTATGGGTGCGAGAAAAACTTGGACACCACACGGACCATCCATGTGACTTGCAACAAATACGCACACATTTTCCTCATTTCAGCCCATTGAGCCATTAAATTCAATGGGGAAAAGCAGTGGGAAATGTAAAGCCATAGGCACGTCATACGGATGTCAAACGGATGCATAGGTGCGAGAAAATCACATCATCGCATTGCAAACGCATTGCACACGGATGACCATACTGAGAACACTTGTGCGACTCTCGGTAGGGAGACTCGGACTGATTTTCCATATGTTTAGTGTGATGACGGCCTAAGCAGCACTGTCCGTCAATGTAAGGAAATTAGAGCTTAGAAAAACACTTAAGAAAACAATTAAAGCTGCAATATATAGTCCTGTTTCTTCTATGAAAGCTACCGGAGTAGAATGACTCATGCAACACATTACAGTTTTTTTATTATTATTATTATTATTATGTTATGCAAATTTGAGTAATGGGGCTCAGCAACTGATTTTTAATCATCACCTAACACCAATCTTATTAAAAATAATTACAGATTTCTCATGTCATACCAAAAGTTACTCTTTATTAAGACTTGTAGCAAAAATAAAATACGTGAAATAAAAAATAAAGTTTGTTTTATAACTTTAAAAATGTTAGAAATGTAAAATCTCTGAGCAGAACATGAAATGAATAAATTCTGACTTTCAAGCCAAAGGTTTTTATTTTAGATTGAAAATAAGAATATCCAGTAGATAGAAGACAAGCTCATCCCATTCATGATTTTCAGCACCTATTTAATGTGAGGGCTACAATTTTGCTTGAACTGTCAACTTACAAAAAGGAAAATATTCACCAGCATTTTCAGTAGATTTGACCTTCTAAAGCAGGGGTCACAGGATCAGTCAGGTAAATCAGCCGCGTTGGAATATGAAGGGCCGCGTTCTTTACGGGAGAAGATTACATGTTCAGCGATACCATTATTTTTTTATTTGACTTTTTGATCATTCTCTTTTCTTGTGTGTAATTTTTATTCTTTGTAATGGTTTTTATCATATGAGTTATGATACAGATCTTCTCTTTTACTTCAATTTTTACATAAAACAGTGTTTTTAGTGGCCAAATATTATTCCATAATTTTTTCATTCTTTATTTTACATTACATTTAAAATGTTTTCCTTTTTTCACTATAAATCAGCCCCATACAGTAATATACTTTTAAAATTAGCTTCATATAGTAATTCTGGCCCACATCATACAATAGTGTCTCCAATCCTGTAATAATGTCCCCAATCCTGTAATAATGTTCGAAGCCTGTAATAATGTCCCCAATCCTGTGGCCGTCTTGGTCTACACTATGATAGCCTTTGTGTCGGAAGGTCAAAAGAATACCTGTAACTGCACATCTGATTCATAGCCCAATGTCTTCGAAACTTCTGATGTTTTGTGTAAACACTATTCGCTGTCTTAGACTTGGCATGTGATGGCCAATTTTAGTTCCCGTATAAAACAAATCACAACATGCAATTTTTAGAACCTGGCGAGACCATATAGGCAGTGCCATGAAGATGCCTTCACAAGGGAATTTCACACCAGTCCTACTTTCAGGAATATGGCGAAAGATGGTATAATGCTCTTTAGTTGGACTCCTCTAGTCTTTATTCCGGGTGTGCTAACGTTGATTTGATGATTGGAACCAGCCATTTCTCCAAGGTGTCGACAATACCAAGCTGCATGATGATTGTGCTACTGAGAACATCCTGTGTGGCCTAAATATGTTACTTTGACCTGCAGAATCTTCAACCTAGTCTTCCATCAAGCAAACCTGGGACATCATTGGTCAGCAATTGCAAAAGGAGAAGCCGGCGGCGGATCTTGATTATTTACCAAAGTGCATTCAGCGTGGTAGAACAATCCTCAGACAAACATCTTGGAGAACCAGTCACACATCTTCAATGAATTTTGACTTCCACAAATCCTTCTGTCTCTTCATTTGATCCCAGACAGACTAGATGATGTAACATCAGGGATCTGTTGGGTTGGGTTTCACCCCCAGGACTCCTTGCTTTTCTTTACACTGAACTTAGTTCTTAGTGACATTGACTGGATTTTGGGGTTCTTTGTCTGGCTGCTTTGGAGCAAATCAGACGCCTCCCTGATGGTATTACATGATTGATAAGTATCTGCTTGTATTCCTAAGTATTAGGGACACCAAGAAATGGGCAACGTTGACGACCGTAGATGCAGAGGTTGGTCAAGGAAACTGAGTGCAGCAAATGATATGGGCCCTGCCTACATCTGAACACTATTTACTATTATTAGAGTTGTCCATGGTTAGAGAAACAATTCCTCTTTAAATAATGCCTCAGCTGTTTACAGGTTGTATGCAGGATTGCAATGAAGCAAGCAGCCGTGTTTTGTTCAAATCTCATTCAATCCCTTTAATATAATTTCATATTTTCCATTTTCTATTTACACAAGAGCTCCGAGAAACATTGGTTTCCACACCAAACACAGCATCGCACATACACTAACATAGAAAGCCACCTATGCATCCAGCTATAAATACTCCGAATGAACACAATGGGTTATTTTGAGATTTTTGGAATATTTAATCTAGTTACAGCCTCTAGAAATTGAAATGTTTCTTCTGTGTGGGATGCAGATCTCGGCGCCTGCTATGCATAATAATGACAAGGAACGATAGAAGGGGTGTGAAGTTTCCAATTTCAGCAAAAATCTGCTTTTATAACCTTTGCAGAATGAATCACTCATCTGAATAGATATCATGGTCCACCTCCTCATCCTGGGTCGGGAATATTTGATCATGTGGACTACATGATAACACCTTCTCCAACCCGAAACTAGATATAGCATGATAGCCGTCCCATGAAGATTAGGCATGGGCACAAATGTTTGACATATTTTGAATCTCGCTCTTCCAAATCTGGACAAAAGTAACAGGAAGTCTGAAATTTTACGTTGACCACTCAGTTGTTTTGTAACTGGAATCCACGCTTTACATTATTGAAATATCATACTACATTTCCTAAAAAATGCAAAAAAATTCATAATCCAGATATTCACAAAGGATTTTCAGACTTTCATACAAATTAGCTCCCCTCCACAAGGAAGAAAACGGGCCCTCTAGGACCAAGTATTGGTGGTAGCTATCCTTAGTCAATGTCTTACCCTTTATCAAGTCGTGGGATGTGAATTAAGATATTAATCCTATATGGCTTTTGGCGTTGGTCTAGGTGGCACTGTTTCTCTTCGTGAAGACCTTTATCAAACTCATAGGTCAGGCAATGGTTCCTTTAGAACAAGTATGCAAATTATCTCTAATTCAGAAGGAAGAAAGTAATTCCAACTTGGGGGAGCTACTAGATAGGTAGAGACCCTCTAACGAGCCTTGCCACATGAGTTAGGAATAGGATATTTTGACCTTCGTTAATAACGATGCTAATGAAGAATATCTGCCATTTTGGAGAGTGGTGGTTAGAAGATTTCCAACGTGTGGGCTGAGAAGCCTTGGGTAGCTCTCACAAAACCATTGTCCACTAGAGTGTTCTTGCTAACAGAGACCCTTGTGGGTAAATCCTGTGTGACAACTAAGCGCGTGGCCACATCGGTGTTGCACTGTGATGTTGTTTTGAGGAGGTGCTGTAGACAATATATGAGAAATGGCACTAAAAAGTGGAAAAGGGGAAAGTGCCAAAGTAGCAAGAATATACATGTTCAGTGAAACGTAAGACTGAGCATAGAGAAAGAAGAAGCTGGTGTAACAAATCGCCAAGAGCCTTGCTCCAAGTTCAATTGAAAATATAGGTTAAACAACAACCACAAGATGGATTTCATCACCAGGTATCATTGTAATCAGTATAACGGCACCAACCTGACACTGTCTGTACATTACTGTGCACAATCCACTGTGCATAAAGCTTACTTTCTCCCCAGGCTCAAAAGGGACTTTATAAATGACGTTCAACACTAAGTTTAAATCCCAAGGGGGAATGGATTTCCTTATTGTAGCCTTCAACCTGTGGATCTGGGAAATCCACCAATTCAAGTAATTTTTTACTGTTACAGATAAACTTATCTTCTTGTCTAGGCCTAACAGCCATCTGTATCAATTGAATAGACTTGCCTTCTGAAGTTCTCTTGAATGGAATTGGCACCATCACACACTGGATATACAGGATGTAATTAAGCTCAGAATACCCATTGCAGACCTGACTGAACTCTTGTCTTCCCCATTAAAAGGACGAAATTATGTTTCCGATTTCTACCTGCTTTATTTGTGGAAGGAAAGATGAACTGTGGTGAGAATCCAAGAAGACCCCTGGAAAAACCTTTTGCTTTCCTGGACTTAAATACAATTTCTTCCAGTTGATTAACCATCCTAAATCTTTAATGTGGAGATGGCTTTTTAGTTTGGCTTGCTACTAAGAGGAAGTCTTCTAGATATGGGATAATGATGATTCTCTTCTCCTCTAGAAAGGCTACTATCTCCATGATTAATTTTGTGAAGACACGTGGGGTGGAGGACAGACACAAATGGGAGGCAGTGGAACTGGATGTGCTGAACCATGCCTCGATTTTCTATCCAAAATTTCTGGAACTTCTGATGTGAGAGATAAATGGCTACATGACAGTAGGCATCCTTTAAGTCCAGACTACACACTACTGCATGTTTCCCTATCAAGGCCACAATCAATCTTATCAATGCCATCCTAAATCTTTTGTATGTGACCCAGTGATTGATGGGTTTTAGTTTTATTATAGCAAGAAAGTCACCTGAAGGTTTGTTTATGAAGAAGAGGCCTGAGTAATGGCCCTGGATCCATTTTTGTTTTTGAGGAACGGGAATAACTGCTTGGGACTTTCATAGATTTCCCATGTGTTCAATGAGTTGTTGAAGGTTTTTTGGAGACTGAGAAGTTGTTAGCGGAAACCTCTATGATGGAAAATGGGTAAATTCTATTTTGCAGCCCCACAATACAGTCTGAAGTACCCACTGATATAGAGTGCTTTTCTTCCACCCATTTGCAAAATAGCAAAGCATCCCGCTTACTCCTCTGGCATTATAGTCTCCCTGTGCTCGGGCCCGAATTGAATAGGGACACCCTACCACTACCCCCTTTTGGGTAGCTCTATCTGCTGGTCTTCCTATGTCCTTTATATTCCTGTCTTTGGAATGGGCAATACCTATGAAAGGAAATCTTTTTTGTCTTTCTTCCAGAAAACCTTTTTTGTTGACTGAAGCTTTGTCAAAGATCTCACCTAGGATCAGGCCAAACACCTTAAGACCTAAGAAGGGAATTGACTATAACTTGTTTTTAGAATAGTTTTAAGCAAGGTCCTTGAGCCAAATTTGAAAGTGCACTTTTTCGGGTGACTCTGCTGACACATCCACCATGAAACCTGTCACCTATTTTAGCAATGTAAGAGATTCTAATCTAGACTTTCCTGATCTTTTGATTGCTATGTGATTCTCTAACTCATCAATCCATATGTGCATAGACCTAGCCACAGAGGTGGCAGCTAAAGCTGTCCTAATTATGGCAGCGGAGGCTTCCCAGGCTCTTTTAACAACTCATCTTAGGGTCTCTAAGGCTTGAGAA
The DNA here is from genome assembly GCF_032444005.1 of Ranitomeya imitator. Lineage (NCBI taxonomy): Eukaryota > Metazoa > Chordata > Amphibia > Anura > Dendrobatidae > Ranitomeya > Ranitomeya imitator. The sequence continues at coordinate 548,398,014 of NC_091287.1, forward strand.
ATCTTAAAATGGGATACATGTCTTTGTCGCCATTCTAGCTACTGGAACATAAATTTTCGAGATTTCACCTCAAACACTGTATAAGAATAAACGCGTGCACAGCCGTTTAAGAGGTGCCAGAGTAGGTTCCAATACCATAAGTTGTAGCAAAAAACTCAGCACTCAGACTTAACTTAATCAGATAAGTGATTTAATGGTGTCCACGTTTAGTAACAGAAGAAACGTTTCGATCCTGTAGCCGGACCTTCATCAGTCACAATAGTAGATCGTGATTTGGGAGCTGGTGGCCCCAAAAGATTGTGGGTTTTCATTTAAATCATAGGTACAGGTGGACACAGCCAGTGTCACAGGGGGATGGCTGGATCCGGCGGTTTGCCTTATGTGATCTAGAGCCTGCGTGTCCGGTCAGTGGAGTTCATCTCAAACACTAACGTCCTCAGGCTTGAAGGGGAGATTGATTTTAAAGTCTCTCTGTATAACCAGCCTTTTCTCTCCATCCTCCCACTCCTCTAGTATCATAGCCCTAACATACAGTACAGATCAAAAGTATGGACACACCTTCTCATTTAAAGATTTTTCTGTATTTTCATGACTATGAAAATTGTACATTCACACTGAAGGCATCAAAACTATGAATTAACACATGTGGAATTATATACTTAACAAAAAAGTGTGAAACAACTGAAATTATGTCTTATATTCTAGGTTCTTCAAAGTAGCCACCTTTTGCTTTGATGACTGCTTTGCACACTCTTGGCATTCTCTTGATGAGCTTCAAGAGGTAGTCACCAGGAATGGTCTTCCAACAATCTTGAAGGAGTTCTCAGAGATGCTTAGCTCTTGTTGGCCCTTTTGCCTTCACTCTGCGGTCCAGCTCACCCCAACCATCTATAGAGGTCAGGTCATCTGCTGTAGCACCCCCATCACTCTTGTTTTTGGTCAAATAGCCCTTACACAGCCTGGAGGTGTGTTTGGGGTCATTGTCCTGTTGAAAAATAAATGATGGTCCAACTAAACGCAAACCGGATGGAATAGCATGCTGCTGCAAGATGCTGTGGTAGCCATGCTGGTTCAGTATGCCTTCAATTTTGAATAAATACCCAACAGTGTCACCAGCAAAGCACCCCCCACACCATCATACCTCCTCCTCCATGCTTCACGGTGGGAACCAGGCATGTAGAGTCCATCCGTTCACCCTTTCTGCGTCGCACAAAGACACGGTGGTTGGAACCAAAGATCTCAAATTTGGACTCATCAGACCAGCACAGACTTCCACTGGTCTAATGTCCATTCCTTGTGTTCTTTAGCCCAAACAAGTCTCTTCTGCTTGTTGCCTGTCCTTAGCAGTGGTTTCCTAACAGCTGTTTTACCATGAAGGCCTGCTGCACTAAGTCTCCTTTTAATGGTTGCCGTACAGATGTGTCTGCTGCTAGAACTCTGTGTGGCATTGACCTGGTCTATAATCTGAGCTGCTGTTAACCTGTGATTTCTGAGGCTGGTGACTCGGATAAACTTATCCTCAGAAGCAGAGGTGACTCTTGGTCTTCCTTTCCTGGGACGGTCCTCATGTGAGCCAGTTTTTTTGTAGCGCTTGATGGTTTTTACCACTGCACTTGGGGACACTTTCAAAGTTTTCCCAATTTTTCAGACTGACTGACCTTCATTTCTTAAAGTAATGATGGCCACTCGTTTTTCTTTACTTAGCTGCTTTTTTCTTGCCATAATACAAATTCGAACAGGCTATTCAGTAGGACTATCAGCTGTGTATCCACCAGACTTCTGCACAACACACCTGATGGTCCCAACACCATTTATAAGGCAAGAAATCCCACATATTAAACCTGACAGGGCACACCTGTGAAGTGACAACCATTCCCGGTGACTACCTCTTGAAGCTCATCAAGAGTGTGTAAAGCAGTCATCAAAGCAAAAGATGGCTACTTTGAAGAACCTAGAATATAAGACATAATTTCAGTTGATTCACACTCTTTTGTTAAGTATATAATTCCACATGTGTTAATTCATAGTTTTGATGCCTTCAGTGTGAATGTACAATTTTCATAGTCATGAAAATACAGAAAAATCTTTAAATGAGAAGGTGTGTCCAAACTTTTGGTCTGTACTGTATCTATTAACAGAAAATACCCTATTTCTTTGGGTCCTTAGGGGCCCAAATATTTCATCCGATAGAGACTGGGCCATCTATTTGTCCTCAATTTTTATGGTGCTTCTAACCTCCTGCTGCAGCACATCCATGGTTTCCAACAAGAAATAGCATTTTTTGTTCTCCTCTGGAAGAATTGGAGTTACCTTTGCTCCCTATTCCAAGACCTGGTCAGTATAGTATGACTCTTCACTCTCATCAGAGCTCAATTCCATCTCCCATCTGGATCTTTTTTGAAAGGGCATAATGTGTGCTGGCTGAGAGGAAACCCAATTGGAAACCATTCTCTGCACCTCCTCCCTTAACTTTGACGTCATGTCGGCAATGAAAGAGGATTGTTCATACCTGACAATTTTTGCAATATACTGTAGTCTGCGCATAATTTTCTTATATGATTCTGCTACTTTGCTACAATATTACATGTTGTTCATCTTTTGGCCTTCTTTTTGGCAATTAAACGGGCCCTGTAGGGGGCCTTTGTCCTACAACAAACAAGATAGGTGTCATGATCCAGAACGGATTTTGAGTCCTGTCTTCCCTTTCCTGGTCTGATCATGTCAGCGGTTAACGTTTCTCAGCCTCAGTCTGGTCTCAGGTTTGCTATTTATCTCAGCTGCATACTGCAGGTGGTGTCAGTTATAGCTTCTGCCTACGGCGTGAGTAGCTGACTCTGGTTATATCCTGATTTGTCCTGCTACGATTCCTGACTGTTCCCGTGTCTGTTCATTCCCCTTCCCCCATTCCAACTCAGTGTTTTCCCTTTGTGCTTGGACTCTCTGGTACTTGACTTGGCTTTGTCTCTGACCTGACTCTGTTTTTTGCTCCTGGTACTTCTGCTTCTGTCTGGTATTGACTCTCTTGATGCATCTCTGACTCTGAGTTGATTTTCCCCTTTGTACTATGTTACTCTCCTGGTTTTGACCCGGCTTGTTTGACTACCCTCTTGTCACCTGATTGTGGCCTCGCTGCAGCGCTGCAAGTCTGCTCGGGCAAGTGTTGCAGTCTTCCCTCCACTCTACTGCCATCTAGTGGAGCATGCATCTACCTGCATAGATGTGGCATGACAATAGGGAACACTATAGCTTACTGGAGCCTAAGAGGTGAACACTGCCACCTTAACCACATGCGCTTGTCACCTGAAGCTGAGTACTGTGCGCTCCAGGAGATAGATGCAGGTAGCCGAGAGTCCTCCATTGGGGGAGCTACTGGAACCAAGCAAAGCACCCCCCACACCATCATACCTCCTCCTCCATGCTTCACGGTGGGAACCAGGCATGTAGAGTCCATCCGTTCACCCTTTCTGCGTCGCACAAAGACACGGTGGTTGGAACCAAAGATCTCAAATTTGGACTCATCAGACCAGCACAGACTTCCACTGGTCTAATGTCCATTCCTTGTGTTCTTTAGCCCAAACAAGTCTCTTCTGCTTGTTGCCTGTCCTTAGCAGTGGTTTCCTAACAGCTGTTTTACCATGAAGGCCTGCTGCACTAAGTCTCCTTTTAATGGTTGCCGTACAGATGTGTCTGCTGCTAGAACTCTGTGTGGCATTGACCTGGTCTATAATCTGAGCTGCTGTTAACCTGTGATTTCTGAGGCTGGTGACTCGGATAAACTTATCCTCAGAAGCAGAGGTGACTCTTGGTCTTCCTTTCCTGGGACGGTCCTCATGTGAGCCAGTTTTTTTGTAGCGCTTGATGGTTTTTACCACTGCACTTGGGGACACTTTCAAAGTTTTCCCAATTTTTCAGACTGACTGACCTTCATTTCTTAAAGTAATGATGGCCACTCGTTTTTCTTTACTTAGCTGCTTTTTTCTTGCCATAATACAAATTCGAACAGGCTATTCAGTAGGACTATCAGCTGTGTATCCACCAGACTTCTGCACAACACACCTGATGGTCCCAACACCATTTATAAGGCAAGAAATCCCACATATTAAACCTGACAGGGCACACCTGTGAAGTGACAACCATTCCCGGTGACTACCTCTTGAAGCTCATCAAGAGTGTGTAAAGCAGTCATCAAAGCAAAAGATGGCTACTTTGAAGAACCTAGAATATAAGACATAATTTCAGTTGATTCACACTCTTTTGTTAAGTATATAATTCCACATGTGTTAATTCATAGTTTTGATGCCTTCAGTGTGAATGTACAATTTTCATAGTCATGAAAATACAGAAAAATCTTTAAATGAGAAGGTGTGTCCAAACTTTTGGTCTGTACTGTATCTATTAACAGAAAATACCCTATTTCTTTGGGTCCTTAGGGGCCCAAATATTTCATCCGATAGAGACTGGGCCATCTATTTGTCCTCAATTTTTATGGTGCTTCTAACCTCCTGCTGCAGCACATCCATGGTTTCCAACAAGAAATAGCATTTTTTGTTCTCCTCTGGAAGAATTGGAGTTACCTTTGCTCCCTATTCCAAGACCTGGTCAGTATAGTATGACTCTTCACTCTCATCAGAGCTCAATTCCATCTCCCATCTGGATCTTTTTTGAAAGGGCATAATGTGTGCTGGCTGAGAGGAAACCCAATTGGAAACCATTCTCTGCACCTCCTCCCTTAACTTTGACGTCATGTCGGCAATGAAAGAGGATTGTTCATACCTGACAATTTTTGCAATATACTGTAGTCTGCGCATAATTTTCTTATATGATTCTGCTACTTTGCTACAATATTACATGTTGTTCATCTTTTGGCCTTCTTTTTGGCAATTAAACGGGCCCTGTAGGGGGCCTTTGTCCTACAACAAACAAGATAGGTGTCATGATCCAGAACGGATTTTGAGTCCTGTCTTCCCTTTCCTGGTCTGATCATGTCAGCGGTTAACGTTTCTCAGCCTCAGTCTGGTCTCAGGTTTGCTATTTATCTCAGCTGCATACTGCAGGTGGTGTCAGTTATAGCTTCTGCCTACGGCGTGAGTAGCTGACTCTGGTTATATCCTGATTTGTCCTGCTACGATTCCTGACTGTTCCCGTGTCTGTTCATTCCCCTTCCCCCATTCCAACTCAGTGTTTTCCCTTTGTGCTTGGACTCTCTGGTACTTGACTTGGCTTTGTCTCTGACCTGACTCTGTTTTTTGCTCCTGGTACTTCTGCTTCTGTCTGGTATTGACTCTCTTGATGCATCTCTGACTCTGAGTTGATTTTCCCCTTTGTACTATGTTACTCTCCTGGTTTTGACCCGGCTTGTTTGACTACCCTCTTGTCACCTGATTGTGGCCTCGCTGCAGCGCTGCAAGTCTGCTCGGGCAAGTGTTGCAGTCTTCCCTCCACTCTACTGCCATCTAGTGGAGCATGCATCTACCTGCATAGATGTGGCATGACAATAGGGAACACTATAGCTTACTGGAGCCTAAGAGGTGAACACTGCCACCTTAACCACATGCGCTTGTCACCTGAAGCTGAGTACTGTGCGCTCCAGGAGATAGATGCAGGTAGCCGAGAGTCCTCCATTGGGGGAGCTACTGGAACCAATAGCCTCATCCAAGCTTGACTAGTCAGGCAGAGGGACCTCTGCCCAGAGAAGTGTCAGCTATGGACCAATTGACAAGATGAAGGTAAGGATGAACCCCCTGATCCTTCTGAGCCCGACTTCAATGGCAAGATCTTCGTGCATCCGCACAACTCTCAAGCATCGGTCCTCCTAGCGAAAGGAAAAACACTGGTGGGTGAGGGTGGGAGCTACTGTATAACCTCTCATGTATTTCCTGTCGCTATGGTAGATGAGAAAGACTACCCCCTGCTTTTCTGTCAGGAGGCACGTCCTGGAAATATATGTTGGCAGAAAAAAAGTTATATCCCTCTGAATGTGGCAACAGAAGAAAAAAAATGCCCAAATTTGTACTAGGAATAAAGTAATTAAATTTCTAAGCCAAATATAGTTTCTACTGCACCTCAGTATCAGAAGTTTTCCAGGTTTTCCTTGTGCGCACCTTCCCAATAGTTCTGGTTGGGATTTTGTTTCCCCTACATGAAACAGTGCCTCACTTGTTCAATGGCAGAGTCTGATATTGCAGCTTTACGTTAGTAAACTGAACGGAGCTGAACTACAATACCTAAACCCAACCTGTAGACAGATGTACAAGAAATCAGCCCAAACTAGGATGTTTTTTATGGACGACTCCTTTAAAAGGAATCACAGCAGGATCAACCCGTTAAGCCATCTGTAGTGTTGTGTATGTCATGGAAAGTGGAATAAAGTGATACCTTGATTTCTTAGATCTGGTGTCTTATTCCAGAGAAATGCACATTTTTCTTAATATGTAAATGAGCTGTTAAGATCTATGAGTGGGACATAGATCTCCCTGAGAATCTCACAAAGGGGCATTACCAGTTTGAGACATCTAATGACTGACAGTCTTCTCTCCTGATCTACATTGGTAATGCTCACTTTTATTTACAATAAGCTCTTGAGGTTGATTCTCAGGGAGATCTATGTCCAGCCTATAGTTCTTAACAGCTCATTTACATATTAAGAAAAATGTGCATTTCTCTGGAATAAGACTTTGGGTCGAAACAAAAAATCAAGGTATCGTTTTATTGAATCCTCTATGACTTACATGTGGAGCGCCCCACTAGGGCCTTAGGGTACTTGGATCCCAGGATGGTTCTTAAATGGGATGTGTCACGGCAGCAGTGACCCGGTCCATGGCCCTGGACATCCAATAAAAGGGGTTGAAGTAAATGGGAATAAAGTTTATAAAGTTTGTTCGGGACGCCACCAGCGGTACTTGGCAATAAAGGTGTTAGCCGACGCTGCTTCAGAGCCCGCTGGGGCTGATGGTGATGCAGCAGAGTTGGTACAGCTCTCCACAGGTAGAGCTAGACCCCAGGGCAGCTGTAGTGTTAAAGTTGATGATGGTGCTTGTGGTAGTTGTAGTAGCTGTGGTGCATGGTGGATGGCGCAGTAAATAAATGTGAGGACACAGTGTGGTGCAGTTTCCAATGCTGTACTCACAGTTCTTAGTTGCCCCAGCTGGGGTGCTGTGTCCTTCAGGTCTGTGGTCCAGCCAGCTCTCAAGCAAATTGGGAGCACTTTCCAGAACACCCTCTTTCTTATGTTCCTTTCTCTGGCCGTCTCACTACGCTGGCTTCCACCCCTCTGCCTGGCGACTTCGCACACAGTGTCCCAATCCAGCAGCCTCGGACCTTGTCGGGCGACGTCCTCTGAGTACTCTTGCTCCTATATGGCTGCCTTTTCAGTGAATGAGTGTGGATGTGGCTGCGGCACATACAGATATCAGTCTCTGGTTAGCTAGCTGAGTCCTTAGTTTCTCCACTAGTTTGAGGGCCGGTCCCTCACTGCGACCTGGTTCCTCCACCGACCAAGCCGGTGGATACGGGCCCAACAGATGGATCTCTCACTACCCGTGCCCCTAGAACCCTTTCTTTCATTTCTTTTTGTTGTGTCACTTTCCTTCGCTTGCCTCTCTCTGGGAACTTCTTTCTGTCTGCTTCACAGGAGCTGCAGACCCCCATGTCTGCTCAGCTTCACTCATCTTACCAACTCTGCCTAAGCTGATGTTCCTCGACAAGCTCCTCTCACAATCTCTCTCTAGCCCCCTAGGGAACTCCTTCTTAGCACATCTTACTGCTTCCTGGTCCTCTCACAATCTGACTAAATTTCCCTCCTAATTATCTCCTCCCCTACTCTACTTACCCCACACACTCCTCCAACACCCTTTCCTATCCAGCCTGGCCCCTCCTTACCTGAGAGCGAAATATCACACCTCTGAGTGAGGTGCAATACTCTGTGGCGACTGGACCCTCAGGGGCGGCATACATGTCCATATAGACGGATTAGGAGGATTGATCCTACTGACAGATGTCCTTTAATAATATTATGATCAGATTTAATTTCATGAATTTCGCCTTTTTATTAGTTTTTTTTCCTTCTGTTCTTGTATGAATCCACATCTGCCGGTTTCTATGTATTATTAATAGTTACAAAAGACAGATAAATATCACGCATGCATAATTAATGCTCTGACTATTTAATATGCTGGATGAGTGATACAAAATATAACATTCATTACCTATAGTGTTCTATAGATGTAATTACCCCGTACAAGGAGAATGGCTCTTCTCATTAGATCCCTCGTGGAAAGAGAAAAGACTCCTTACAAGATGAATAATAACATTTATCTTAATGAACGCTAGCAGCGTGGTGCCGTCTTCTGCTCAACAGAAACAACTTGATGACTAATTCAGATTAGTCTGCAAGAAAAGTAAAGAAAGGCTATAAACCAGCCAATGGAAGGAACGCATCTCTGCGACAGCTCTGCCCAAGGGCCCAATGTCCATGTTCACCATTTAACACATAGGGTCCTAATTCATCACTTTTCATGTTTTAAGTCAACATATCTTGATGTTTTTTTGTGCCAAATTCTTCACATTGGTGTATTTGATTCATTAATTTTGCTCAAATTAAAAAAATTGGGGCTAAAAAGTGAAAATTACCTAAAAAATATTGCAAAATTTACAGTCGTGTATAAAATCATTCCAGGGGGGAACCTGGATTACAACTGAAACAAAAAATTGTGCATTTTTTTTAAAGAGTCACAATTGAGGAATCAGTCGAAAACATTTGTAAACCCCAAAATTGAAATCCAAAATGACAGACATAAAAAAAATAGACTTTGAGAAAAGTGCAAATTAAAGAAGAATATGGCACAAATGAAAAACAGGCAAAAAATACCAAAAACAAGTGAAGAAAGGAACAAATGCAACAATGATTTAGACCCTATATCTTTTGTAGAGTCACAACCTCATTTGGGCCGGGCTGGAGAGTCATTAAACCCATTGAAAACACTAGATACTTTTTCAAATCTGTGAAAATTGTCTAATTGCCCACTTTGATGCCAGCTCCGAAGTTAAGAACCCATTTGGGCCAGCCTGGAGAGACCATTCTTAGGCTACTTTCACACTAGCGTCGATACGGGGCTGTCGCCATGCGTTGGCCCAACGTACCGACGCAAACTGCGAAAATAATGAACAACAGGGGCAGCGGATGCAGTTTTACAACGCATGCGCTGCCCCATTGTAAGGTCCGGGGAGGAAGGGGCAGAGTTCCGGCCGCGTATGTGCGGTCGGAAATGGTCGGCTCGACGCACAAAAAAAGTTACATGTAAGTTTTTTAGTGCCGACGGTGCGCCAAAACACGACGCATCCGTCGCACTACGGATGCGACATGTGGCCATACGTAGCAATGTGTCGCTAATGCAAGTCTATGGAGAAAGAATGCATCCTGCGGGCACATTTGCAGGATGCGTCTTTTCTCCAAAACGAATCATTGCGACGTACAGCAAACAAAGCTAGTGTGAAATTAGCCTAAGTTGTGGGACATCGATGTATGTTTATTGGTCATATGAGATCTGTGTCCCAAAGTCATTTAATCCTTCCAATGATGCACTTCAGTGCCCACTTTAATACCCAATTTTGTGCAACTTTTATAGCTGCTTTTTGGTGTATTCACGACCAGGTACCGCACTGCATTGTATTTTATTATTGTGATTGTTTTCTTTTTGGTATTAATCCTGTAAAAAAAAAGAGATAATTTATTGAATATGAATTCAACTTCAGCATCTAGTAAGGCAATTTCTATTGAAAGGAGAGATGTACACTAAGTCCTGGACTTTTTTTCTGTATCCTGTGATCTGAAATCTGAGCCTGCACACTGAGTCCTGGAGTGTGCCTTATCCTGTGATCTGAAACCTGACCCTACATGCTGAGTCCTGGACTGTGCCTTATCCTGTGATCTGAAACCTGAGCCTACATGCTGAGTCCTGGAGTGTGCCTGTATCCTGTGATCTGAAACCTGAGCCTACATGCTGAGTCCCGGAACGTGCATGTATCCCGTGATCTGAAACCGGAGCCTGCATGCTGAGTCCTGGAGTGTTCCTGTATCCCGTGATCTGAAAAACCTGAGCCTGCATGCTGAGTCCTGGAGTGTGCATGTATCCCGTGATCTGAAACCTGAGCCTGCATGCTGAGTCCTGGAGTGTTCCTGTATCCCGTGATCTGAAACCTGAGCCTACATGCTGAGTCCTGGAGTGTTCCTGTATCCCGTGATCTGAAACCTGAGCCTGCACACTGAGTCCTGGAGTGTGCCTGTATCCTGTGATCTGAAACCTGACCCTACATGCTGAGTCCTGGAACGTGCATGTATCCCGTGATCTGAAACCTGAGCCTGCATGCTGAGTCCTGGAGTGTGCATGTATCCCGTGATCTGAAACCTGAGCCTGCATGCTGAGTCCTGGAGTGTTCCTGTATCCCGTGATCTGAAACCTGAGCCTACATGCTGAGTCCTGGAGTGTGCCTGTATCCTGTGATCTGAAACCTGACCCTACATGCTGAGTCCTGGAGTGTTCCTGTATCCCGTGATCTGAAACCTGAGCCTACATGCTGAGTCCTGGAGTGTTCCTGTATCCCGTGATCTGAAACCTGAGCCTGCACACTGAGTCCTGGAGTGTGCCTGTATCCTGTGATCTGAAACCTGACCCTACATGCTGAGTCCTGGAGTGTTCCTGTATCCCGTGATCTGAAACCTGAGCCTACATGCTGAGTCCTGGAGTGTTCCTGTATCCCGTGATCTGAAACCTGAGCCTGCACACTGAGTCCTGGAGTGTGCCTGTATCCTGTGATCTGAAACCTGACCCTACATGCTGAGTCATGGACTGTGCCTTATCTTCTGATGTTAAATCTGAGCCTACATGCTGAGTCCTGGAGTGTTCCTGTATCCCGTGATCTGAAACCTGAGCCTGCATGCTGAGTCCTGGAGTGTGCATGTATCCCGTGATCTGAAACCTGAGCCTGCATGCTGAGTCCTGGAGTGTTCCTGTATCCCGTGATCTGAAACCTGAGCCTGCATGCTGAGTCATGAACTGTGCCTTATCTTCTGATCTTAAATCTGAGCCTACATGCTGAGTCCTGGACTGTGCCTTATCCTGTGATCTGAAACCTGAGCCTACATGCTGAGTCCTGGAGTGTGCCTGTATCCTGTGATCTGAAACCTGAGTCTACATGCTGAGTCCTGGACTGTGCCTTATCCTGTGATCTGAAACCTGAGCCTACATGCTGAGTCCTGGAGTGTGCCTGTATCCTGTGATCTGAAACCTGACCCTACATGCTGAGTCCTGGACTGTGCCTTATCCTGTGATCTGAAACCTGAGCCTACATGCTGAGTCCTGGAGTGTGCCTGTTTCCTGTGATCTGAAACCTGAGCCTACATGCTGAGTCCTGGAGTGCGCCTGTATCCTGTGATCTGAAACCTGAGCCTACATGCTGAGTCCTGGAGTGTACCTGTATCCTGTGATCTGAAACCTGAGCCTACATGCTGAGTCCTGGAGTGTGCCTGTATCCTGTGATCTGAAACCTGAGCCTACATGCTGAGTCCTGGAGTGCGCCTGTATCCTGTGATCTGAAACCTGAGCCTACATGCTGAGTCCTGGAATGTGCCTGTATCCCGTGATCTGAAACCTGAGCCTGCATGCTGAGTCCTGGAGTGTGCCTGTATCCTGTAATCTGAAACCTGACCCTACATGCTGAGTCATGAACTGTGCCTTATCTTCTGATCTTAAATCTGAGCCTACATGCTGAGTCCTGGACTGTGCCTTATCCTGTGATCTGAAACCTGAGCCTACATGCTGAGTCCTGGAGTGTGCCTGTATCCTGTGATCTGAAACCTGAGTCTACATGCTGAGTCCTGGACTGTGCCTTATCCTGTGATCTGAAACCTGAGCCTACATGCTGAGTCCTGGAGTGTGCCTGTATCCTGTGATCTGAAACCTGACCCTACATGCTGAGTCCTGGACTGTGCCTTACCCTGTGATCTGAAACCTGAGCCTACATGCTGAGTCCTGGAGTGCGCCTGTATCCTGTGATCTGAAACCTGACCCTACATGCTGAGTCCTGGACTGTGCCTTATCCTGTGATCTGAAACCTGAGCCTACATGCTGAGTCCTGGAGTGTTCCTGTATCCCGTGATCTGAAACCTGAGCCTGCACACTGAGTCCTGGAGTGTGCCTGTTTCCTGTGATCTGAAACCTGAGCCTTCATGCTGAGTCCTGGAGTGCGCCTGTATCCTGTGATCTGAAACCTGAGCCTACATGCTGAGTCCTGGAATGTGCCTGTATCCTGTGATCTGAAACCTGACCCTACATGCTGAGTCCTGGACTGTGCCTTATCCTGTGATCTGAAACCTGAGCCTACATGCTGAGTCCTGGAGTGTTCCTGTATCCCGTGATCTGAAACCTGAGCCTACACGCTGAGTCCAGAAGTGTGCCTGTATCCTGTGATCTGAAAAACCTGAGCCTGCACCCTGAATCTTGGACTGTGCCTTATCCTGTGATCTGAAACCTGAGCCTACATGCTGAGTCCTGGAATGTGCCTGTATCCTGTGATCTGAAACCTGAGCCTGCATGCTGAGTCCTGGAATGTGCATGTATCCTCTGATCTGAAACCGGAGCCATTTTAGCCTACATATGTTTTTTATTGATTTTTATAGCTTTTCTTTTGGGAGAAGTAGCAGTTGAACTACAATTATAGCATTTTGATTTTTTCTCTTTACGGTATTTACCATACAGTTAATTAATTTTATATTTTTATAGATTGGACTTTTAAGGATGCGATGATACCAAATATGCTTTTTTAAATGATTTTATTTCTCTATTTTTAATGGGGAAATAGGAGGTCTTTCTGATTTTTTTTACTACATTTTTAAGTACCCTTAGGGGATTTGAACCTGCCTCCACTCACATCATATCTGAGCAATGTTTCATTGGTCACTGCACTTTCCTACAACTTGATCTCCTTTGATAGATAATGTGAGGAATAGAAAATCTGCAAATCACTAAAAATTATATAGACTTAAACCCAAAAAATGATTCCAATGAGACAATCAGCAGGTGTCTCTCTTCTGTGTAACTAGCTTTTCACTGCTATGGATTACAGGAAGTGTGGGCAGGTGTTTTTCTCTGTGGGGGTGGATCTTTCTCTCTCTACAGAAAGCAGGGGTGGTTCTTTCTCTCTCTCTACAAGAAGTTGGGCAGGTCATTATCTTTCTACAAGACATGAGGCAGATCTTTATCTCTCTACAGTAAACAGCGGTGGGTCTTTGTCTCTTAAGGCTATGCGCACACGTTGCAGAATTGCCGTGGAAATTTACATGGCAATTCTGCAATTCCGTGCCGCGGGAAATATGCATGCAGAATTGGCATGCATATTTCTTCTAAACACTAGCATTTTGCAAGCGTAATTAGCTGTCTGAATGTTAGCGTTTTCCAAGCGATCTGTAGCATAGCTTGAAAAACTGATTGACAGGTTGGTCAAACATAGTGTTTGACAAGTGTGACCAACTTTTCACTATTGATGCTGCCTATGCAACATCAATAGTAAAAAGATATAATGTTAAAAATAATAAAATAAAAATAAAAAATCGTGATATTCTCACCTTCTGTCATCCCCCGCAGCCTTCCCGCTCCTCGCAATGCTCCCGGCAGCTTCTGTTCCCAGTAATGCCTCGCGGCAATGACCCCAGATGACGTAGCGGTCTCGAGAGACCGCTACATCATCACAGGTCCTTGCCGCGAGGCATTACTGGGAACGGGAGCATCACAAGGAGCGGGAAGGCTGCGGGGATGCCGGAAGGTGAGAATATCACGATTTTTTATTTTAATTGTTTTTTTAACAATTATATGGTTCCCAGGGTCTGGAGGAGAGTCTCCTCTCCTCCACCCTGGGTACCAACCGCACATCATCCGCACATCATAGCCACATGTGGGAAGTAAGTGGATCAATGTATTCCTATGTGTGCGGAATCCCCGCGATTCCGCTCAAAGAATGAACATGCTGCCTTTTTTTCCGAAATGCAATTCTGCCGCGGGAAAAAATGCAGTATGTGCACAAAAAATTGTCATTTTTTTAGCGTTTTTTTTTTCGGTGGAAAATGGCCAAAAAAAACCCGCTAAAAATCCTGAACATGTGCACATAGCCTTACAGTACATGAGGGGGGCAGATCTTTGAATGTACAGGAAGTGGAGCATGTATTTGTTTACAGAAAGAGGGGTTAGATCTTTGTCTTGTATGGGGATAGGCAAATGAGAAGACGCACACAGTTAATGCCTAACAAACTGTCTGCAAGCAAAAATCGCCATCTGCTGGTCAAAGATGATAGAAAAAAGGGAAAGCATAGAGAATTGCATTAACAGGAACTGAAGAGTGAAGTGCATGTTACCTGAAGAATGAGATTGGGGAGACACTAGGATAGGTGATATCTGTGGCACAGTTAGTAATTTTAAAATGTCCAGGAGGGCAGTGAATGGGAGAAGTCAGCGCCTGAACCTGTAGCAGTCCAGACTTGTGGTGCAGGTTGGATTATAGCAGCCATTATGAGTGATCAGACCCAAGTGAAGAATCAAGTGACTAGCCCTGAGTGAAGAATCAAGTGACTAGCCTTGAGTGAAGGATCAAGTAACCGGAGCTGAGAAAAGAACCGAAAGACTGAGAACAGAGGTAACTAAATGGAGCTCGAACTGAGTAAGTGGGATCAGAGCCACGAGAAGCCAATGGACCATGTTAGAAGGATATTCATGAGATGTAGAAGTGCGGTACACAGGAGACCGGCGCCATGCTTCAGGGAATGGATGCAGCCACAGCAAAGTTTGGTAAAAGCGACTCACCAATAAGAGACTTGCGGCCTAACGGTGTAGTAGCATAGATTCCCATTAGGAGTCATGCATCATTACCAGCAGAGTGACAGAGTAACAACGGTGATGGGTACACGACTGACTATGACACACGATAAGACAAAATAAGAGAATGAAGATGCTTGTATGTATTGTAAATATTTGGTGCCTTAAATTCTAAGATTTAATTGTTATATCTGTTACCGCCGCTTCAATCTGAAGAAAAGACTGACTTTTAAATTGTAAAATATTTTATTACATCTAATCTGCTAACCTCATTTAATATTGTATCTGAATCATTCAAGTTATTGTTTGAAAGTAATAAATAATCCTTAGTTAACTTACCGCTGAGACCTCATCTTCTGCGGTGTTGCATCGCAAGAACCTGCTTACAGTCTTTCTACATTCTTTCAACAAGGAGGGTAGGTCATTTTCTTTCTAGCGGACATGGGTCAGCTCTTTGTCTCTCTAAAGGAAGTGGGAGTGGCTCTTTGTCTCTCTACAGGAAGTGGTACACGTCTGTATATCGCTACAGGAAGTGGTACACGTCTGTATATCTCTACAGGAAGTAGGAGTGGCTTTTTGTCTGTCTACAGGAAGTGGTGCATATCTGTCTCAACAGGAAATGGGAGAAGCTCTTTGTCTCTTAACAGGAAGTCATGCATCTCTGTAGATTTCTCCACAAAGTGGGAGTAGCTGTTTGTCTTGTTGCAGGAAGTGGCACACATCTGTATATCTACAGGAAGTGGGAGTGGCTATTTGTTTCTTTACAGGAAGTGGCAGACATCTGTATATCTGTACAGGAAGTGGGAGTGGCTATTTGTTTCTTTACAGGAAGTGGCACAAATCTGTTTATCTCTACAGGAAGTAGGAGTGGCTTTTTGTCTGTCTACAGGAATTGGTGCATGTCTGTTTATCTCTACAGGAAATGGGAGGAGATCTTTGTCTCTTTACAGGAAGTCATGGATGTCTGTAAATTTCTACACAAAGTGGGAGCAGCTCTTTGTCTCTTTGCAGGAAGTGGCACACATCTGTATATCTCTACAGGAAGCGGGAGTGGCTCTTTGTCTCTTTACAGGAAGTGGCACACATCTGTATATCTTTACAGGAAGTGGGAGTGGCTATTTGTTTCTTTACAAGAAGTGGCAGACGTCTGTATATCTCTACAGGAAGTGGGAGTGGCTATTTGTTTCTTTACAGGAAGTGGCACACATCTGTTTATCTCTACAGGAAGTAGGAGTGGTTTTTTGTCTGTTTACAGTAAGTAGTGCACCTCTGTATATCTCTACAGGAAGTAGGAGAGGCCTTTTGTCTGTCTACAGGAAGTGGTACACATCTGTATATCTCTACAGGAAGTGGGGGAATCTTTTTATCTCTGTACACATCTGTATCTACAGAAAGTGGAGTAGTTTATTGTTTCTGCACAGTAAGTGAGGGTGTGTCTTTGTTTCTGCGCAGGATGCATGACCTTTTTTTTCTCTTAATCTTCTATCAAACTAGACATAAGCATATTAGAGAAGTGGAATCTAAATTCAAGACAGGCAAGCTATTGAAAACTGGCAAAAGCAATGAATGCAGTAAAGTGAGGGACATGACGTTCTCATACATATAGTGCTGGCATAATCCTGATGAAGAAGAACTGCTACTCAAAGTGAGTGGATGTCAAATTACAGGGCTTCTTATCTACGGGATTTAAAACTCCTTTAAGATCTTACTGATGGTTCTCGGTCATCTTTCACCATGCATAATGAAAATCATTATTATATTACCAAAAGTTTAATTGCCTTTCAATTTTATTTCCTAATTAAATTGTGAATATTTTTTAATTTATATTTATTTTTTTTATTTTATTCATAGACTTATTATATGGTACAAGAATTGTAAATCATCGAGTGAATATTTTCTTCCTACTGAAAATAAATCCACTTTATGAATAGAATTTCATAACCTATAACTGAAAACCCAAATGTCACATTTAGAAAAAGAAATTCTACAGCCTAAAATATTTACCTTGTGCCCAGTGATCACAGGAATTACACCGAGTACAAAGTAACTGCGATTTACATAAATTCATGGAAATAAGGATAGTTTGCTTTCATGTATGGGAAAATCATTGTGGCAACCTTTAATATTGTTGTTTCCAATTTAATATCTTTCATCATTTCACTTTTACATTATTTTTCATGAAAGGGAAAAGAAAGAAAGCCTGAAGCGCTGCAAATTGTTCTCTAAATATTGAAAAAGAATGAAATGAGATTCCCATTAGTAAAGAGCAAAAAAAATTGAAAAAAATATTGAAATTGAATGTCGCCTGGTTAAAATGCAAAAATAGCTAAGAAGTAAATTCCTATTTCATCCAATATGTTGCAGATATTACACCACACTCCTTATGTTCTAGAATAGCGTGCTTTGCCTTTCCATAGAAACATATGCTTACAAAATGGAATATTAAATAGTACAAATAAAATATAATTTGGGGCAGAATAAAATTATATAAATTAACAAAATAGAAAAAAAAGAAGGCAACAATTTTATTTTTTAGTTCAATTTAGAATTGTTGAACAATTTTTAGCTTAAAGAAATATTATTTTGTTTTGAGGCTAGTAGAATGTTTGATGTCGTTATTCCAGATCGAGGTTTTGTTAAAAAATCGGTGCCAATAAGTCCTGCATGGCAAAATGGTAATTAGTAGTACTGCACCCCACAAGTAGAACAGAAAATGGCATGTAAGAAGGAGGTCCATGGGTCCATGGGGTTGTCTGATGGGTATAGAGGCATCATATAGGGTGTCCCCAGCTTTGGACCCAAACTATGAGCTAGAATTGAAAGCCACCCCATATGCTCCTGTTCAGGCAATCTCGAGCTGTCCTTATTTTACACGGGTGGCCATTCATTTGGTCATCTTCCAGGTAGTAAGAAACAGAAAATTCAGCTGCTTGTTGGATTATCGGGAGAACGACTTAGCTGATCACGGGTTTCGCCCATTAAAAGGAAGACTTGTATATCTATAGAAATGAACTTTATGAATTGTTCTCCCTGTAAATCTCTATTTATCAGCTCCAGCGAACTTGACAGTTCCTTAAATTTCTCGATCAGTTAGCACCTTTTTTGCTCTTTACTTCTAGACCCATTTCCATCCATTGGAGCCTAGTCTATTGACTTTTGTCTCATCGCTCCAAATCACCCATTTTCAATATTCTACTGTCCACCTTCTGTACTTTTTTGCAAACTCTAGCCCACGATTCTTTTAGTGATATTGAAGTCGGGGCTTATTCGCCTTTTTTCAGGCCACCATTACAGACTTGTGTAACATGCATCACACGGTGCCTGTATGGATGTGTGTGATCTTACTATTATGAAACATATGAGCCACCACCACTGCCATGTTTGTGGATCGCCCCCCAAGGGCCGTGGGGTACTTGGTACCAGGTCCTTCGGTTCACAGGGGGATGTCACGGTGGCTGACCCGGTCCGTGGCCCTTGGATGTCCGTATAAAAGGGAAAGGTCTTTAAAGGGATAAAGTTTATGTTCGTGATGCCACCTGTGGTATTCGGTCAGGGTGACCGACGTTGCTTTATAGGGTCCACTGGGGTGATGTTATGGCAGCTAGATGGTATACCTTCCCACAGGTGAAGTATCTCCCCAGGGCTTCCTAGTATGTAGATAGTGGTATGGTGAATGGCGCAGTGAAGAACGAGGACACAAGGTTGCAGTCTCTTTACCTTTACTGAACACTTCAGCGTCCACAGTCCAGAGCACCAGACCACAGGGCAGACAGGGTCCAGCTGGTTTGGAGACAAGTCCAGAGTTCCCTTGTCCAGGTGGAAATCAGTAGCCTTCCCTTGCGCTGCGGTGGTGTAGGCCCTTACTGCCTATGGCTTCACATAAGGGTCTCACAGATGCAAATTTTCGCTCTCTCTGTCCCCCGTATAGGATAGGACAAAACCTGTATGACTGGTGACTTGAGCCTGTTTATAGAGTCTCTTAGATAACCCGGCTCTGTAGGTGTCACCGTGCCTCCTGGATGTAGGTGCTGACAGGTAACCTGCAATTAGCTGCCCTGCCGGTCTCTGAAATAAGGCGTAGAGGTCCTTACTCCCTCGGTGTTACGGCTACTGGGATTTTGCGCCTCAGAAGGAGGCAGCGTGAGCGGGGCTGGTCCCCTTCCGGTATCCTCTTCTTTGCTTCGACTTCCTTCACGCTCGCTGCAATACAATTCTGCCTTTCAATGTCTTTTTCTGGGAGCTGCAGCTCTGAGGGCATGCACAGCTCCGTTAACCATCTGTCCTCCTCAGACTCATGTCTGGAACTTTCTAACAGAACTCCTGACTGGAACTAACTCCTGTCTGGAACTTTCTAACTTTTATTATTAATAATAATAATAATAATCTTTATTTTTATATAGCGGTAACATATTCCGCAGCGCTTTACAGTTTGCACACATTATCATCACTGTCCCCGATGGGGCTCACAATCTGGATTCCCTATCAGTACGATGTGGTGAAATATGTGTATATATATATATAAATCTATATGTGAGTAGGGACATATGTCTAGGGTTATATGTGTGACTAGTGATAATGTAACATCTGTCCTGAGGGCAAGTCGCACCTAGGTGTTAATAGGTACTTCCTTGGGACTAGTAGAAATTCTGTCTCCATTTCCCGCCAGAAGGTCTGGCTAAGGCCAAGAACAAAGGAACACTTGACACCTCTGAGGTCTTGGAGGGGAGATGCTAAATTGCGGCCTGAGGAACTTTACCCACAGACTACCAGATATATATATATATATATACAGTGGGGCAAAAAAGTATTTAGTCAGTCAGCAATAGTGCAAGTTCCACCACTTAAAAAGATGAGAGGCGTCTGTAATTTACATCATAGGTAGACCTCAACTATGGGAGACAAACTGAGAAAAAAAAATCCAGAAAATCACATTGTCTGTTTTTTTAACATTTTATTTGCATATTATGGTGGAAAATAAGTATTTGGTCAGAAACAAAATTTCATCTCAATACTTTGTAATATATCCTTTGTTGGCAATCACAGAGGTCAAACGTTTTCTGTAAGTCTTCACAAGGTTGCCACACACTGTTGTTGGTATGTTGGCCCATTCCTCCATGCATATCTCCTCTAGAGCAGTGATGTTTTTGGCTTTTCGCTTGGCAACACGGACTTTCAACTCCCTCCAAAGGTTTTCTATAGGGTTAAGATCTGGAGACTGGCTAGGCCACTCCAGGACCTTGAAATGCTTCTTACGAAGCCACTCCTTCGTTGCCATGGCGGTGTGCTTTGGATCATTGCCATGTTGAAAGACCCAGCCACGTTTCATCTTCAATGCCCTTGCTGATGGAAGGAGGTTTGCACTCAAAATCTCACGATACATGGCCCCATTCATTCTTTCATGTACCCGGATCAGTCGTCCTGGCCCCTTTGCAGAGAAACAGCCCCAAAGCATGATGTTTCCACCACCATGCTTTACAGTAGGTATGGTGTTTGATGGATGCAACTCAGTATTCTTTTTCCTCCAAACACGACAAGTTGTGTTTCTACCAAACAGTTCCAGTTTGGTTTCATCAGACCATAGGACATTCTCCCAAAACTCCTCTGGATCATCCAAATGCTCTCTAGCAAACTTCAGACGGGCCCGGACATGTACTGGCTTAAGCAGTGGGACACGTCTGGCACTGCAGGATCTGAGTCCATGGTGGCGTAGTGTGTTACTTATGGTAGGCCTTGTTACATTGGTCCCAGCTCTCTGCAGTTCATTCACTAGGTCCCCCCACGTGGTTCTGGGATTTTTGCTCACCATTCTTGTGATCATTCTGACCCCACGGGGTGGGATTTTGCGTGGAGCCCCAGATCGAGGGAGATTATCAGTGGTCTTGTATGTCTTCCATTTTCTAATTATTGCTCCCACTGTTGATTTCTTCACTCCAAGCTGGTTGGCTATTGCAGATTCAGTCTTCCCAGCCTGGTGCAGGGCTACATTTTTGTTTCTGGTGTCCTTTGACAGCTCTTTGGTCTTCACCATAGTGGAGTTTGGAGTCAGACTGTTTGAGGGTGTGCACAGGTGTCTTTTTATACTGATAACAAGTTTAAACAGGTGCCATTACTACAGGTAATGAGTGGAGGAAAGAGGAGACTCTTAAAGAAGAAGTTTCAGGTCTGTGAGAGCCAGAAATCTTGATTGATTGTTTCTGACCAAATACTTATTTTCCACCATAATATGCAAATAAAATGTTAAAAAAACAGACAATGTGATTTTCTGGATTTTTTTTTCTCAGTTTGTCTCCCATAGTTGAGGTCTACCTATGATGTAAATTACAGACGCCTCTCATCTTTTTAAGTGGTGGAACTTGCACTATTGCTGACTGACTAAATACTTTTTTGCCCCACTGTATATATATGTATATATATATATATATATATATATATATATATATATATATATATATACATATATATATATATAGGAGTACACCAGGAGCATATTGGTATTTTAGAAAAATATATTTTATTAAATCACATATAAGATCATATATTAAGCATATAAATTAGCAATGATAAGTGATATTCATATAATCCAATCAGATACAAAACTAAAGGATGGAAAAAACGTGAGTGGGCAACCCCCGGTGTACACCATCATCGGAGCCAACATGCATGCCAAAAAGGTATTTATTCGTGGGCGAAACGCGCGTCGGGGGTTGGTTTGTGGATCCCACCCGGTGTGCCCTGTCTCGGTGCCTCGCATTGACCTTTCTGTGGTAAGAGCCTTTTTTATTTACCTGTCTCCTCACGCCGTTTCTTGGCACCCCACATGGATTGTGTGACAGGTAGTTAGCAGTAGTACAATTCTTCTACCTTTTTGGCATGCATGTTGGCTCCGATGATGGTGTACACCGGGGGTTGCCCACTCACGTTTTTTCCATCCTTTAGTTTTGTATCTGATTGGATTATATGAATATCACTTATCATTGCTAATTTATATGCTTAATATATGATCTTATATGTGATTTAATAAAATATATTTTTCTAAAATACCAATATGCTCCTGGTGTACTCCTATCTTTTACTATTTGTATGGAGTTGGGTTTTCTCTTCGGGTGAGGGGCAGTGTGGCACTATTTAGCGCTCTATCCTCCCTGTGTCTTTTTAGTATGCTGCCTGGCTTTTGCATATATATATATATATATATATATATATATATATATATATACAGTGGGGCAAAAAAGTATTTAGTCAGTCAGCAATAGTGCAAGTTCCACCCCTTAAAAAGATGAGAGGCGTCTGTAATTTACATCATAGGTAGACCTCAACTATGGGAGACAAACTGAGAAAAAAAAATCCAGAAAATCACATTGTCTGTTTTTTTAACATTTTATTTGCATATTATGGTGGAAAATAAGTATTTGGTCAGAAACAAAATTTCATCTCAATACTTTGTAGTATATCCTTTGTTGGCAATGACAGAGGTCAAACGTTTTCTGTAAGTCTTCACAAGGTTGCCACACACTGTTGTTGGTATGTTGGCCCATTCCTCCATGCAGATCTCCTCTAGAGCAGTGATGTTTTTGGCTTTTCGCTTGGCAACACGGACTTTCAACTCCCTCCAAAGGTTTTCTATAGGGTTGAGATCTGGAGACTGGCTAGGCCACTCCAGGACCTTGAAATGCTTCTTACGAAGCCACTCCTTCGTTGCCCTGGCGGTGTGCTTTGGATCATTGTCATGTTGAAAGACCCAGCCACGTTTCATCTTCAATGCCCTTGCTGATGGAAGGAGGTTTGCACTCAAAATCTCACGATACATGGCCCCATTCATTCTTTCATGTACCCGGATCAGTCATCCTGGCCCCTTTGCAGAGAAACAGCCCCAAAGCATGATGTTTCCACCACCATGCTTTACAGTAGGTATGGTGTTTGATGGATGCAACTCAGTATTCTTTTTCCTCCAAACACGACAAGTTGTGTTTCTACCAAACAGTTCCAGTTTGGTTTCATCAGACCATAGGACATAGGAATTAAATTTCACCTGTCAGAAGTGTAGACTAGTGGCTCTTTTAGAAGAAAAGGTGCGGGGTCTGGAAGAAAGAATAGCAACTTTGAAACTCATCAAAGAGAATGAAGACTTTCTAGACAGAACAGAAGCATCTCTACTGGTCACAGAAGGTGCAAAAAGTGTCAGAGAACCTCCAAAAGCAGATGAGTGGAAGCATGTGACCAAAAGAAGCAAGAAGACCATGGAGAAATCACCAACCACACAACTGAAGAACCGATATCAAATCTTTGTAGAGGATGAAGATGGCACACCTAAGAATGAAGCAATACCAGCAAGCAAAAAAGAAAAGGGCACACAGCAACAAGTGACAGCAAAAAGTACAGCCAAGAAGCAACGAAGAGTGGTGGTGGTGGGAGACTCACTACTGAGAGGCACCGAAGCAGCCATCTGCAGACCGGACATAACTGCAAGAGAAGTATGCTGCCTTCCAGGTGCGATGATCAAGGATGTGACCGATAGGATACCAAAGCTCTTCAGCTCCAAGGACGTCCACCCATTTCTTCTGATACATGTTGGCACCAATGACACGGCAAGGAAGGACCTACCGACAATCTGCAAGGACTTTGAAGAGTTGGGGAAGAAAGTAAAGGAACTGGATGCACAGGTAGTTTTTTCTTCTATCCTTCCAGTAGACGGGCATGGCACCAGGAGATGGAACAGGATCCTTGATGCAAACAACTGGCTAAGACGATGGTGCAGACAACAAGGATTTGGATTCCTGGACCACGGTGTGAATTACTGGTATGATGGACTCCTCGCCAGAGACGGACTACACCTCAACAAACCTGGGAAACACACATTCGCCAGAAGACTCGCTACACTCATCAGGAGGGCGTTAAACTAGAAGAAGAGAGGACGGGAAGAAAAACATTAGACTCGCACAAAGTCGACCCAGGAAAACATACTCAGAAGGGAGGTAAGAACATTTCTAAAACAATCCACAGTGAGGAGATTGGAACAAAACAAAATCCTCTAAACTGCATGCTCGCAAACGCCAGAAGCCTGACAAACAAGATGGAAGAACTAGAAGCAGAAATATCTACAGGTAACTTTGACATAGTGGGAATAACCGAGACATGGTTAGATGAAAGCTATGACTGGGCAGTTAACTTACAGGGTTACAGTCTGTTTAGAAAGGATCGTAAAAATCGGAGAGGAGGAGGGGTTTGTCTCTATGTAAAGTCTTGTCTAAAGTCCACTTTAAGGGAGGATATTAGCGAAGGGAATGAGGATGTCGAGTCCATATGGGTTGAAATTCATGGAGGGAAAAATGGTAACAAAATTCTCATTGGGGTCTGTTACAAACCCCCAAATATAACAGAAACCATGGAAAGTCTACTTCTAAAGCAGATAGATGAAGCTGCAACCCATAATGAGGTCCTGGTTATGGGGGACTTTAACTACCCGGATATTAACTGGGAAACAGAAACCTGTGAAACCCATAAAGGCAACAGGTTTCTGCTAATAACCAAGAAAAATTATCTTTCACAATTGGTGCAGAATCCAACCAGAGGAGCAGCACTTTTAGACCTAATACTATCTAATAGACCTGACAGAATAACAAATCTGCAGGTGGTCGGGCATTTAGGAAATAGCGACCACAATATTGTGCAGTTTCACCTGTCTTTCACTAGGGGGACTTGTCAGGGAGTCACAAAAACATTGAACTTTAGGAAGGCAAAGTTTGAACAGCTTAGAGATGCCCTTAATCTGGTAGACTGGGACAATATCCTCAGAAATGAGAATACAGATAATAAATGGGAAATGTTTAAGAACATCCTAAATAGGCAGTGTAAGCGGTTTATACCTTGTGGGAATAAAAGGACTAGAAATAGGAAAAACCCAATGTGGCTAAACAAAGAAGTAAGACAGGCAATTAACAGTAAAAAGAAAGCATTTGCACTATTAAAGCAGGATGGCACCATTGAAGCTCTAAAAAACTATAGGGAGAAAAATACTTTATCTAAAAAACTAATTAAAGCTGCCAAAAAGGAAACAGAGAAGCACATTGCTAAAGAGAGTAAAACTAATCCCAAACTGTTCTTCAACTATATCAATAGTAAAAGAATAAAAACTGAAAATGTAGGCCCCTTAAAAAATAGTGAGGAAAGAATGGTTGTAGATGACGAGGAAAAAGCTAACATATTAAACACCTTCTTCTCCACGGTATTCACGGTGGAAAATGAAATGCTAGGTGAAATCCCAAGAAACAATGAAAACCCTATATTAAGGGTCACCAATCTAACCCAAGAAGAGGTGCGAAACCGGCTAAATAAGATTAAAATAGATAAATCTCCGGGTCCGGATGGCATACACCCACGAGTACTAAGAGAACTAAGTAATGTAATAGATAAACCATTATTTCTTATTTTTAGGGACTCTATAGAGACAGGGTCTGTTCCGCAGGATTGGCGCATAGCAAATGTGGTGCCAATATTCAAAAAGGGCTCTAAAAGTGAACCTGGAAATTATAGGCCAGTAAGTCTAACCTCTATTGTTGGTAAAATATTTGAAGGGTTTCTGAGGGATGTTATTCTGGATTATCTCAATGAGAATAAGTGTTTAACTCCATATCAGCATGGGTTTATGAGAAATCGCTCCTGTCAAACCAATCTAATCAGTTTTTATGAAGAGGTAAGCTATAGACTGGACCACGGTGAGTCATTGGACGTGGTATATCTCGATTTTTCCAAAGCGTTTGATACCGTGCCGCACAAGAGGTTGGTACACAAAATGAGAATGCTTGGTCTGGGGGAAAATGTGTGTAAATGGGTTAGTAACTGGCTTAGTGATAGAAAGCAGAGGGTGGTTATAAATGGTATAGTCTCTAACTGGGTCGCTGTGACCAGTGGGGTACCGCAGGGGTCAGTATTGGGACCTGTTCTCTTCAACATATTCATTAATGATCTGGTAGAAGGTTTACACAGTAAAATATCGATATTTGCAGATGATACAAAACTATGTAAAGCAGTTAATACAAGAGAAGATAGTATTCTGCTACAGATGGATCTGGATAAGTTGGAAACTTGGGCTGAAAGGTGGCAGATGAGGTTTAACAATGATAAATGTAAGGTTATACACATGGGAAGAGGGAATCAATATCACCATTACACACTGAACGGGAAACCACTGGGTAAATCTGACAGGGAGAAGGACTTGGGGATCCTAGTTAATGATAAACTTACCTGGAGCAGCCAGTGCCAGGCAGCAGCAGCCAAGGCAAACAGGATCATGGGGTGCATTAAAAGAGGTCTGGATACACATGATGAGAGCATTATACTGCCTCTGTACAAATCCCTAGTTAGACCGCACATGGAGTACTGTGTCCAGTTTTGGGCACCGGTGCTCAGGAAGGATATAGTGGAACTAGAGAGAGTACAAAGGAGGGCAACAAAATTAATAAAGGGGATGGGAGAACTACAATACCCAGATAGATTAGCGAAATTAGGATTATTTAGTCTAGAAAAAAGACGACTGAGGGGCGATCTAATAACCATGTATAAGTATATAAGGGGACAATACAAATATCTCGCTGAGGATCTGTTTATACCAAGGAAGGTGACGGGCACAAGGGGGCATTCTTTGCGTCTGGAGGAGAGAAGGTTTTTCCACCAACATAGAAGAGGATTCTTTACTGTTAGGGCAGTGAGAATCTGGAATTGCTTGCCTGAGGAGGTGGTGATGGCGAACTCAGTCGAGGGGTTCAAGAGAGGCCTGGATGTCTTCCTGGAGCAGAACAATATTGTATCATACAATTATTAGGTTCTGTAGAAGGACGTAGATCTGGGTATTTATTATGATGGAATATAGGCTGAACTGGATGGACAAATGTCTTTTTTCGGCCTTACTAACTATGTTACTATGTTACTATGTTACATTCTCCCAAAACTCCTCTGGATCATCCAAATGCTCTCTAGCAAACTTCAGACGGGCCTGGACATGTACTGGCTTAAGCAGTGGGACACGTCTGGCACTGCAGGATCTGAGTCCATGGTGGCGTAGTGTGTTACTTATGGTAGGCCTTGTTACATTGGTCCCAGCTCTCTGCAGTTCATTCACTAGGTCCCCCCGCGTGGTTCTGGGATTTTTTTCTCACCGTTCTTGTGATCATTCTGACCCCACGGGGTGGGATTTTGCGTGGAGCCCCAGATCGAGGGAGATTATCAGTGGTCTTGTGTGTCTTCCATTTTTATAATTATTGCTCCCACTGTTGATTTCTTCACTCCAAGCTGGTTAGCTATTGCAGATTCAGTCTTCCCAGCCTGGTGCAGGGCTACAATTTTGTTTCTGGTGTCCTTTGACAGCTCTTTGGTCTTCACCATAGTGGAGTTTGGAGTCAGACTGTTTGAGGGTGTGCACAGGTGTCTTTTTATACTGATAACAAGTTTAAACAGGTGCCATTACTACAGGTAATGAGTGGAGGAAAGAGGAGACTCTTAAAGAAGAAGTTACAGGTCTGTGAGAGCCAGAAATCTTGATTGTTTGTTTCTGACCAAATACTTATTTTCCACCATAATATGCAAAAAAAATGATAAGAAAACAGACAATGTGATTTTCTGGATTTTTTTTTCTCAGTTTGTCTCCCATAGTTGAGGTCTACCTATGATGTAAATTACAGACGCCTCTCATCTTTTTAAGTGGTGGAACTTGCACTATTGCTGACTGACTAAATACTTTTTTGCCCCACTGTATATATATATATATATATATATATATATGGAGTGTCCTAATAAATAGGAGCAGAAGCTCCTCCCTGGTGGCATGGAGTGTGAATGTGTTGCATGTTTGTGCTACCTGGATGCAGTTATCCTTCTTTGCCTCCAAACGTAGCATCACTCACCCCTGGAGTTAAGCAATACCACTGCGACGACCAGGACCCTGGGGCGCCGCATTTGTTGCACCAGAATTGATAGACCTTTTGATGAGCCAACTTGTTTACTCCATTATTTTGCCTAGTCGTCCACCTCTTGGCTTTTGAATGGATAGACTGACTTAATTTCATATTCTTCCAACTGTCATGGCGCTCACATGATGGAGTTTGACAATTGTCTTGGCCAAGAGAATGCTATCGATGAGCTGGATGATTCGATTTCTCTTTTCTTAGGAAACCTTTTTCATGGCTGCTCCTCGATTCGAACCACTGACCTTCCACTTGGGAATCAACCTAATAACACACTGAGTTTTTACAGAATATGAGATTGTAATTTGTAGTATACAGGAAGAAAAATATGCAATGCAGTGCCATGACAAGAATCTGCATAACTAATTATATACTAACTAGTTACAAGTCAAATTTATGTATGAGATAGCCAAGATAATTGTCTATAAAATGATGGTGGTCTCGCGTTTAAAGCAGTATTGGATGGTGAGATATGGAGCTTGAAAGTCAAAAATTCAAACATTATTACCCTTTTGCTTGTAAGTGTAAAATGATGATTACACTATATTAAGAGGATATACATTTTGATGGGAGTACTTCTTTAACTTATGCAAGGGTGTATCTTAACCTCTCTCTAGTAGTGTTGAGCATTCCGATACCGCAAGTATCGGGTATCGGCCGATATTTGCGGTATCGGAATTCCGATACCGAATTCCGATACTTCCCGCGTATCGGATACCGGAATCGGAAGTTCCCAGAATTCAAACTGAACGCAGCAGCCAATGAGGAATGATTGGAAGTGTGGGCACATCCTGTTTAGCATGGTGGGCATGTAAGTACTGGCAAGGCTGTGATTGGCTGCTGAAATGATGTCACTCTGCACTATAAAAAACGCTGCCGCCATTTTGCGCTCACTCTGCTGTGATTTCAGTTAGGAACAGAACGCTGTGTTCTAACTGAGGGCCAGTTGAGATAGCTAATTGCTTTATTTTCCTTTCCCAAGGCTAATTTAGCAAAACGCTGTGTGTTCTTCACTGTTCACCTTGCTCTTGCCTTGCAGCGCTGTTTTAACAGCGTTCTGCAAGGTCTCTGTGTGTGTGTGTGTGTGCAGCTCACTCTGTAGTCTGTGTGCAGCCATATACCCGGTTGTATTCAGCTCAGGGGGGGTTCACACTGCCTCACACAGTTGTCCTTTTTTGCTCATAGCGCAGCCTGCTGCACATTTTTTCTCAAATTTCCTATTAGTGTTTTTCCACCCGTCTCCAGCTAAATTGTGGAAAAACACTACATAGGATAACCTAGAGGGGGATTTTTGGGCCTTGCAGCGCCGTTTACGGCTGTCTGCACGGTCTCCGTGTGAGCGCAGCTCGCCCTGTAGTCTGTGTGCAGCCATAGACGGTTGGATTCAGCTCAGGGTTCGTTACTGCCTCATACCTTGAAAAAAAATTTC
Organism: Ranitomeya imitator; assembly: GCF_032444005.1. Taxonomy (NCBI): domain Eukaryota; kingdom Metazoa; phylum Chordata; class Amphibia; order Anura; family Dendrobatidae; genus Ranitomeya; species Ranitomeya imitator. The sequence goes on from NC_091287.1 coordinate 548,427,257, forward strand.
CTTTTTTTCAAATAGTGCAGCCTGTTTAAAATTTCAAAAAAAATTTCCTATTAGTGTTTTTCCACCCGTCTCAAGCTAAATTGTGGAAAAACACTACATAGGATAACATAGAGGGTTTTTTTTGGGCCTTGCAGCGCCGTTTACGGCTGTCTGCACGGTCTCCGTGTGAGCCCAGCTCGCCCTGTAGTCTGTGTGCAGCCATAGCCGGTTGGATTCAGCTCAGGGTTCGTTACTGCCTCATACCTTCAAAAAAAATTTCCTTTTTTTCAAATAGTGCAGCCTGTTTAACATTTTAAAAAAAAATTTCCTATTAGTGTTTTTCCACCCGTCTCCAGCTAAATTGTGGAAAAACACTACATATGATAACCTAGAGGGGGTTTTTTGGGCCTTGCAGCGCCGTTTACGGCTGTCTGCACGGTCTCTGTGTGAGCGCAGCTCGCCCTGTAGTCTGTGTGCAGCCATAGCCGGTTGGATTCAGCTCAGGGTGCGTTACTGCCTCATACCTTGAAAAAAAATTTCCTTTTTTTCAAATAGTGCAGCCTGTTTAAAATTTAAAAAAAAAATTTCCTATTAGTGTCTTTCCACCCGTCTCCAGCTAAATAGTGGAAAAACACTACATAGGATAACCTAGAGGAGGGTTTTTGGGCCTTGCAGCGCCGTTTACGGCTGTCTGCACGGTCCCCGTGTGAGTTAAACTTGCTCTGTAGTCCGATCTGCAGAAAAAAAGGAAAGTTCACCAAACACAACTTAACACTTGTGTAGGCCACATTTGAAAAATAATAAAGTTTAGTCCACACTTTACAACATTAGTGTTTCTTACACCTGTTAGGAGGAGCATTTCAGGAATAAGCACACTAAGGCCTTAGTACTTTTCTGCTTATCTTTATCTGTCAACCAAGATGAAGAGGGTAGGGAGTAAGGCACGTGGGCGTGGGCGCGGAGCAGGGAGAGGAGCAGGGAGAGGACGTGGTGATTCTGTGCCTGCTGCGGGCACCGGTGACTCGTCGTCACTCAGTTTCAGCAGGGAACAGTCCTTCATGCACAGCTTTGTCGGAGAGCGCCGTGCACCGCTGCTGCGTGAAGACCAAATTGAAGCCGTTGTCGGGTGGATGGCAGCTAACGCCTCGGCATCGGCTTCAGTTAGTGCCACATCCTCTCAGGCACAGAGCACTGGAGAGCAGCCATCTGTCTCTTCACCACCTGCCAAATTGGCCAGGCAGTCAGAGAGCCCAGGACAGGAGCCGTCTCTACTTCTGTTCTCTGAATCTCTTGGCTTGGAAACAGGGGGCCAGCCAAGCAGCATTGGAGAAATGGAAGAAGAGGCAGTGTGCAGTGATGCCCAACAGCTTTGTCTCTCTGACTCTGAAGAGGCGGGTGGGCCAGTGCCTCTGGTGACCACAGCGCAGTACGCATCTGATGATGAAACTCAGGTGCCGCTTTCTGGTGCGTACTGTGCTGCCGAGACTACCCAGGAGGAGCAGTTGGTGGCAGAGGGTAGTGAAGATGATGAGGTCCTTGACCCATCGTGGCGTGAGGAACAGGAAGGTGGTGGGAGCAGCTCTGAGGAAGAGATTCCCCTTACGGGCCAAAGAGGGAGAGGGAGGGGGAAGACTGCGGAGCCTGTAGCCTCCACTTTGGCACCCGTTAGGAGCCTGTCTCTTTCCAAAGCCAAAAAGGGCGCTCCCAAGACTTGCAGTGCCTGGTCCTTTTTTGACACAGTTGCAGATGACATTTGTTTTGTCAAATGCAAGCTGTGTCATCAGAAAGTAAAAAGAAGGAAAAATGTCAGCAACCTCAATACCACAAATATGTGGAAACATGTGCAGACCAGGCACGCGGTGGAGTTACAGAAACACACTGAAGATGTAGGCCAACCAACAGCGGCAGCTACCACCTCTTCAGCTCGTGTTGCCTCTTCCTCCAGCTCACGCACAGCTGGTTTGGCTTCCTCCCAGGATCGCCATGGAAGAACCTCTGGCACTGTTGTCCAGAGACCTTGTGTAATTCCACCCACAGCACCACCTTCCCAGTCATCCTCACACTCCCAGTCTACTCTACAGCCATCGGTAGTGCAGGCATGGGAGAAAAGGCGGGCATTCTCGGCCAACCACCCCCGAGCACAGGCTCTGAATGCAGGCATTGCCAAACTGTTGTCCCTGGAAATGCTCTCATTCAGGCTGGTGGAGACTGACAGCTTCCGTGACTTGATGGCATTGGCAGTCCCACAGTACAAGGTGCCCAGCCGCTTTTACTTCAGCAGGCAAGCTGTACCTGCCCTGCACAGGCATGTTGAGGGAAACATAAAACATGCACTACTGAACGCCGTCAGTAGCAAGGTCCACCTCACCACCGATGCGTGGACCAGTCAGCATGGACAGGGGCGATATGTTTCCCTCACTGCCCATTGGGTTAATGTTGTTGAGCCAGGTACAGATCGTGCGAGTGGCGCAGGACGTGTCCTGCCCACTCCAAGGATTGCAGGAATCCAGTCTGTACGCATTGACTCCTCCTCTTACACAAGTTCCTCAGAATCATCTCTGCAGGAGCCGTCACAGTCCACCTCCACATGGACCCGTGAACGTTTACCTATGACCGACATGAGCACAGCCGTGGCCAAACGTCAGCAGGCCGTCTTGAAACTAGTTTCATTGGGGAATCGAAGCCACACAGCGCAGGAGCTCTGGAATGCCATCAAGCAGGAGAGCGATGTGTGGTTACTGCCAGCGAATCTCCAGCCAGGCATGGTAGTGTGTGACAATGGCCGAAATCTGGTGGCAGCTTTGGCCCTTGGCAACCTCACTCACATCCCATGTCTGGCACATGTGCTCAATTTGGTTGTGCAGAGTTTTCTGAGGGACTATCCGGATCTTGATGCCCTGTAGCACAAGGTCCGCCTAGAGTGTGCTCACTTGCAGCGTTCCAGCTTGGCAAGATCCCGCATTGCTGCTCTGCAGCGCCGATTCCACCTTCCGGAACACCGCATCATATGTGACCTACCTACCCGGTGGAATTCCACGTTACATATGTTGGAGCGGTTGTGTGAGCAGCAGCAAGCAGTTATGGAGTACCAGCTGCATCAGGCGCAAAGAAGTCGCAGTCAGCACCGATCAGACTTCACAACCACAGAGTTGGCCACTATGAAGGACGTCTGCCAGGTTTTGCGTCCTTTTGATTATTCCACGCGGATGGCAAGTGCAGATGATGCACTAGTCAGCATGACTGTCCCCCTTATCTGCCTGCTTCAGCAAACTTTGCAAGGGTTAAGGGATGATGTTGTGGAAGAGGTGGAGGATGAGGAGTCACCTTTTCCATCAGCTTCTGGAGAGTCAGCGCCACGTGGTTCCTCACAAAAGGGTACGCAGGGGCCACTTTGTGAGGAGGATGAGGAGGAGTCAATGGAGGAGGAAGAGCTCCGTCCAGAGGAGGGAGCGACACAATTGTCCAGTGGTCAGTGTGTACAGCGAGGGTGGGGTGATGACGAGCGGGCAGAGATCATGTCTCAAGCAGGGGACAGCGTTTCTGGGCCAGTTGGCAGTCTGCAGCACATGGTGGATTTCATGCTGCAGTGCCTGAGAAACGACCGCCGCATCGACCACATTCTCAACATGCCTGATTATTGGGTGTTCACCCTCCTCGATCCTCGCTACCGGGACAACGTCCAAAACCTCATCCCACCGTTGACTCGGGAGCGTAAATTGCGGGAGTACCACGACACACTGGTGAATTCCATCATCTTCTCCAGTCCAACTGAGAGGAGTGCTGCTAGTGCTTTACAAAGCAGCTCAGTGCGTCGAGGCAGTGGGGGAGGCTCTGCCCAAAGAGCGAGCAGAAACAGTGCCTCTGCCCAAGGCAAGCCCAGTATGGCACAACTCTGGCACACTTTTGTGTGCCCGCCCCAAATGTCTACACCATCACCGGCGGCTCCAGTCAGCAGGAGGCAACAGTTCCGTCAGATGGTGACAGACTACATGGCTTGCCCTCTTACTGTACTCCTAGACGGCTCTTCCCCGTTCAAGTTTTGGGTCTCTAAGCTGGATACATGGCCAGAGCTAAGCCAGTATGCATTAGAGGTGCTGGCTTGCCCTGCGGCTAGTGTCTTATCGGAACGTGTCTTTAGTGCCGCAGGTGGTGTACTAACAGACCGTCACATGCGACTATCCTCCGATAACGTTGACCGGCTTACTTTCCTGAAAATGAACCAGGCCTGGATCTCGCAGGAATTTGCCACTCCTCTGCCTGATTAAGTAATTGGGTGTCATCCAGGTCTCCTGCTGTGTTCATCTTTCTACCACCTGAACTGCTATTCCTGGGCTCCAACACCGCCAGTTGCGGCTCAGAAGTGCAGGCTGCACAGTAAAAACATACGACCCAGTGTTATTGGGTTTCAGTAATGTCAGCTGATCCCCAGCTGTGTAGCCGGCAATGTGTCCTGCGACCGCCACGCTGGCACAACAACCTAAATGTAAGGGAACCTGTCCCCCCCACCCCCGTCGTTTGTTACTGAAAGAGCCATCTTGTGCAGCAGTAATGCTGCACAAGGAAAAGGTAGCTCTTTTAGTTTAGCTCCTTGCACACGCAGAACTTAACACTTATAAAATGTGTTCACTGATACCGTTATACCGTCCCGGAGCTGGGACTTTCCTTCGTAATGTGACGCAGCACAGCCATCATTCCTACCCCCTTGGTGCCATGCGCTGCCTCCTCAGCGTTGTTTTAAGCTGTCACGGAGCCTGCGCTGTTCTGTTATCCCTTGGCCATGCCCTATTTGCGCTGCCTGTCTTCTGACATAATTTGGTGTCAGGCTGGCTGCGCCTGTGCGGCCGCGCTGCCCGAGATCCCGCCTCGCAGTGTCTTCTGATTGAATCACACTGCGGGCCTGGGATCCATGGGCATGCGCAGTGCATATCTTCCCCTCGGGCTCTCGCTCATCTCCCTCCGCCTTCTTTAGACTGTGCGCCGTCAGCTGATCCCTAATAGCATGCCACGGCCGTGACACCGCACAGTCTGAAGAAGAGGGAAGGAGGGGAGTGAGAGTCGAGGATATGCACTGTGCATGCCCATGGATCCAAGGCCCGCAGTGGGATTACGTTAGACGACACTGCGAGGTGGGATCTGGAGCAGCGTGGACGCACAGGCACTGACAGCCTGACACCAAATTATGTCAGAAGACAGGCAGCGCTAATTGCGCATGGCCAAGGGATAACAGAACAGCGCAGGCTCTGTGACAGCTTAAAACAATGCTGAGGAGGCAGCGCACGGCACCAAGGGGATAGGAATGACAGCTGTGCTGTGTCCCATTACGAAGGAAATTCGCACCTCCGGGACGGTTTAACGGTATAAGTGGACACATTTTTAGTGTTTACTTCTGTGTTTGCAAGGAGCATAATTAAAAGAGCAACCTTTTCCTTTTGCATCCTTAGTGCTGCACAAGATGGCTCTTTCAGCTACAAACGTCTTGGGGGGGGGGTGGTTAAAGGTTCCCTTTCAACTTGCTCCAATCAGGCTTCGGCCTACACTCTGTTCCTCTGCTCCTCCTGCTGTCCCTGGGCTCTAACACCGCCAGTTGGTGCCTGGAAGTGCTGTCTGCACAGTCAACAGTCGCTCCTCTGTTATTGGGGTTCAGTAACGTCAGCTGATCCCCAGCTGTGTGTGCGGCAATACCTCCAATCTGCTCCTCCTGCTGTCCCTGGGCTCTAACACCGCCAGTTGGTGCCTGGAAGTGCTGTCTGCACAGTCAACAGTCGCTCCTCTGTTATTGGGGTTCAGTAACGTCAGCTGATCCCCAGCTGTGTGTGCGGCAATACCTCCAATCTGCTCCTCCTGCTGTCCCTGGGCTCTAACACCGCCAGTTGGTGCCTGGAAGTGCTGTCTGCACAGTCAACAGTCGCTTCTCTGTTATTGGGGTTCAGTAACGCCAGCTGATCCCCAGCTGTGTATCCGGCAACGTGTCATGCGACCGCCACGCTGGCACAACTAAAATGTAAGGGGACCTGTCCCCCCCCCCCCTAGGCGTTTGTTACTGAAAGAGCCACCTTGTGCAGCACTAATACTGCACAAGGAAAAGGTCGCTCTTGAAATTATGCTCCTTGCAAACGCTGAACTACACACTCATGTAATGTGTCCCCTCACACCGTCCAACCGTCCCGGAGGTGGGACTTTCCTTTGTAATGTGACGCAGCACAGCCGTCATTGCTACCCCCTTGGCACCGTGCGCTGCCTCCTTAGCATTGTTTGATTCCGTCATGGACCCTGCGCTGTTATGTTATCCCTTGGCCATGCACAGTTTGCGCTGCCCGTCCTCTGACATCATTTGTTGTCGTCCTGGCTGCGCCTGTGCGTCCACGCTGCCCGAAATCCCACCTCGCAGTGTCGTCTAATGTGATCCCACAGTGGGCCTGGTATCCATGGCCATGCGCAGTGCATATACTAGCCTCTCACTCCCCTTCTTCACGCTTCTTCAGACTAGGCGGCGTCAGCTGATCCCTAATAGCATGCCACGGCCGTGACGCCGCACAGTCTGAAGAAGCAGGAAGGAGGTGAGTGAGAGGCGATGATATGCACTGCGCATGCCCATGGATCCCTGGCCCGCAGTGGGATTACATTAGATGACACTGCGAGGTTGGATCTCGGGCAGCTTGGACGCACAGGCACTGCCAGCCTGACACCTAAATGATGTCAGAAGACGGGCACCGCTAACTGTGCATGGCCAAGGGATAACATTACAGCGCGGGCTCCGTGACAGAACCAAACAACGTTGAGGAGGTGGCGCACGGCACCAAGGGGGTTGGAATGACGGCTGTGCTGTGTCACATTACAAAGGAAAGTCCCACTTCCGGGACGGTTTGACGGTGTGAGGGGACACATTATATGAGTGTGTACTTCAGCGTTTGCAAGGAGCATAATTTTCGGAGCCACCATTTTCCATGTGCAGTATTACTGCTGTACAAGATGGCTCTTTCAGCAACAAATGGCTGGGGGGGGGCCTTCGGTTAAACGTTCCCTTTCAACTTGCTCCACTGCAGGCTTCGGCCTACACTCTGCTCCTCTTTGATTCCCTGGGTTTCAACACTGTCAGTTGCCACATGGAAGTGTTGTCTACACAGAAAAAACACTAGCTGATGTGTCAGTGGGGTTCAGCACCGCCAGCTGTTCCCCTGCTGTGTAGTCGGCAACGTGTCCAGCACAAGCCACGATGGCACAACAGAACAAAAGCTGCCACCAGTGCAGGCTTCGTCCTACACTCTGCTCCTCTCCTCCTCCTGCTGCCCCTGGGCTCAAACACCGCTAGTTTTTGCCCGGAAGTGCTAGCTGCACAGAGAAAAACACCAGCCAATGTGTTAGTGGGGTTCAGCACCGCCAGCTGTTCCCCTGCTGTGTAGCCGGCAACGTGACCTGCAAACGCCACGCAGGCACATGAACTGAAATTAAAGGGACCCTGCCACCCACCCCAAGGTATTTCTATGTATAACAGCTACCTTGTACAGCAGTAATGCTGTATTTGAACAAGGTGGCTGACTTTTTCTCATTGCCAACGTGGAACTCAACACATACAAAATGTGTCTCATTGAGACCATTCCACTGTCCCTGAGGTGTGACTTTCCTTTCTAATGGTACGCAGCACCCCTGGTAGCGCTGCCCGTCTTCTGACATCATTGGTTGGCTGCCTGTGCCTGTGCGTCCGCCCTGCCCGACACAACCCCCCTCGTTGTCTCATATATTTTGGCTGCGAGGGTGTGATTGATGGGCATGTGCAGTGCATATGTTCGCCTGTCTTAACTCATCTCCTTCCGCCTTCTTCAGACTGTGCGGCCTCATGGCCGTGGTAGGCGATAAGGGATCAGCTGAGGCCGCCCAGTCTGAAGCAGGTGTAAGGACATGTGTGAGCGGCAAACATATTTACTGCACAAGGCCACGAATCCCAGCCACGCAGTGTGATTTTTTGAAAACACACTGCGGGCCTGGGATTCATATCCATTGCTAACCGCACCGGCCAACATGAAATGAGGTGAGAAGACAGGCAGCGCTCACAGCGCATGGCCAAGGGATCACAATAGCGCAGACTCCTGTACAGCAAATAACAACGCTCAGGAATCTGCGCCCAGCACCTAGGTGTAAATTTTGACACCTGTGCTGCGTCTCCTTAAAAAGACAAGTCACGCCTCCACTACTGTTTGACAGTATAATGGGCTAAATAGTGTACGTGTTTTATTCAGCGTGTGCAAGGAGCAAAATTAAGAGAGCAACCTTTGACTTGTGCAGCATTAATGCTGCACAAGGTGTGGCTCTTGTACCTTGCAACACCTGAGGGGGGGTTAAACGTTACCTTTGAAATTGGTTCAACTAGGCTTCGGCCTACACTCTGCTCCTCTCCTCCTCCTGCTGACCCTGGGCTCTAAGACCGCTAGTTTTTGCCCGGAAATGCGAGCTGCACAGAGAAAAACACCAGCCAATGTGTTAGTGGGGTTCAGCACCGCCAGCTGTTCCCCTGCTGTGTAGCAGGCATCGTGTCCAGCACAAGCCACGCTGGAACAACAGACCAAAAGCTGCCACCAGTGCAGGCTTCGGCCTGCACTTTGCTCCTCTCCTCCTCCTGCTGACCCTGGGCTCTAACACCGCCAGTTTTTGCCCGGACATGCTAGCTGCACAGAGAAAAACACCAGTCAATGTGTCAGTGGGGTTCAGCACCGCCAGCTGTTCCCCTGCTGTGTAGCTGGCAACGTGTCCTGCAAACGCCATGCAGGCACCTAAACTGAAATTAAAGGGAACCAGCCCCCACCCACCCAGGTGTTTCTATGTATAACAGCCACCTTGTACAGCAGTACTGCTGCATTTGTACAAGGTGGCTGACTTTTTTTCCTTGCCCACGTTTATTTAAACACGTACTAAATGTGTCTCATTGAGACCATTCCACTGTCCCTGAGGTGTGACTTTCCTTTCTAATGATACGCAGCACCACCCTTGGTAGCGCTGCCCGTCTTTTGACATCATTGGTTAGCTGGCTGCGCCTGTGCGTCTGCCCTGCTCGAAACAACGCCCCTCGGTGTCTTATTTTTTTGGACAGCGAGGGTGTGATTGATGGGCATGTGCAGTGCATATGTTTGCCTGTGTTCACTCATCTCCTTCCGCCTTCTTCAGACTGGGTGGCCTCATGGCCGCGGCATGCGATAAGGGATCAGATGAGGCCGCCCAGTCTGAAGCAGGTGTAAGGACATGTGTGAGCGGCAAACATATTTACTGCACAAGGCCACGAATCCCAGCCACGCAGTGTGATTTTTTGAAAACACACTGTGGGTCTGGGATTCATGTCCATCGCTAACCGCAACGGCCGACATGAAATGAGGTCAGAAGACAGGAAGCGCTCACAGCGCATGGCCAAGGGATAACAAGAGCGCAGACTCCTGTACAGCAAATAACAACGCTCAGGAATCTGCGCCCAGCACCTAGGTGTAAATTTTGACACCTGTGCTGCGTCTCCTTAAAAAGACAAGTCACGCCTCCACTACTGTTTGACAGTATAATGGCTGTTGTGAGTTCTGTTTTTGGGCTCCCTCTGGTGGTTACTGATGGTACTGGGTGATTTGTGTTCTGCTGTCTCTGGTGTCCACCTGTTCTATTAGGATTTGGTAGTTTCCTATTTAACCGGGCTTTCTTGTCATTTCCCCACCGGCTATCAAGGTTATCAGAGTGTTTTGTTACCTCAGCTTCTGGCTTCTGTAATCTTCAGGACAAGCTAAGTTTTTGATTTTCTTGTTCCACGTTTTGCTTTATTTTTGTCTTTTCCAGCTTGCATGTAATTGTTTCTTTGCTGCTGGTTGCTCTAGAGGGCTGTAATTGCTCCTCATGTTCCATGAGTTGGAACATGAGTTCAAGTAATTACAGGATGGTTTTTTGAAGGGTTTTTTGCTGACCGCGCAGTTTACTTTTGTATCCTCTGCTATCTAGTTTTAGCGGGCCTCATTTTGCTGAATCTGTTTTCATACTGTGTATGTGCCTTCCTCTCATTTCACCGTCATTATATGTGGGGGGCTTCTATTTCTGTGGGGTATTTCTCTGGAGGCAAGAGAGGTCTGTGTTTCTTCTAATAGGGGAAGTTAGATCTTCGGCTGGTGCGAGACGTCTAGGATCAACGTAGGCACGTTCCCCGGCTATTGTTATTTGTGTGTTCAGGTTTAGGGTCGCGGTCAGCTCAGGTTCCATCACCCTAGAGCTCGTTGGTGCTTGTCCTTTTGTGATTCCCTGCCATTGGAATCATGACAAATGGCCTAAATAGTGTACGTGTTTTATTCAGCGTGTGCAAGGAGCAAAAGTAATAGAGCAACCTTTTACTTGTGCAGCATTAATGCTGCACAAGGTGTGGCTCTTGTACCTTGCAACACCTGAGGGGGGGTTAAAGGTTACCTTTGAAATTGGTTCAACTAGGCTTCGGCCTACACTCTGCTCCTCTTCTCCTCCTGCTGACCCTGGGCTATAACACCGCCAGTTGTAGCCTGGAAGTGCTAGCTGCACAGAGAAAAACACCCGCCAATGTGTTAGTTGGGTTCAGCACCGCCAGCTGTTCCCCTGCTGTGTAGCCGGCATCGTGTCCAGCACAAGCCATGCTGGCACAACTGACCAAAAGCTGCCACCAGTGCAGGCTTCGGCCTACACTCTGCTCCTCTCCTCCTCTTGCTGCCCCTGGGCTCAAACACCGCTAGTTTTTGCCCGGAAGTGCTAGCTGCACAGAGAAAAACACCAGCCAATGTGTTAGTGGGGTTCAGCACCGCCAGCTGTTCCCCTGCTGTGTAGCCGGCAACGTGACCTGCAAACGCCACACAGGCACATGAACTGAAATTGAAGGGAGCCTGCCCCCCACCCCCAGGTGTTTCTATGTATAACAGCCACCTTGTACAGCAGTAATGCTGCATTTGTACAAGGTGGCTGACTTTTTCTACTTGCCCACGTGGAACTCAACACGTACAAAGTGTGTCTCATTGAGACCATTCCACTGTCCCTGAGGTGTGACTTTCCTTTCTAATGATACGCAGCACCCCCCTTGGTAGCGCTTCCCGTCTTCTGACATCATTGGTTGGCTTGTTGCGCCTGTGCGTCCGCCCTGCCTGAAACAATGCTCCTCGTTGTCTTACTTATTTTGACTGCGAGGGTGTGATTGATGGGCATGAGCAGTGCATATCTTCGCCTGTCTTAACTCATCTCCTTCCGCCTTCTTCAGACTGTGCGGCCTCATGGCCGCGGCATGCGAGAAGGGATCAGCAGAGGCCGCCCAGTCTGATGCAGGTGTAAGGACATGAGTGACAGGCGAAAAAATTTACTGCGCAAGGTCACGAATCCCAGCCCCGTAGTGTGACTTAAAGAAAAGACACTGCGGGTCTGGGTTTCATGGCCATCGCTAACCGCACCGGCCAACATGAAATGAGGTCAGAAGACAGGCAGCGCTCACAGCGCATGGCCAAGGGATAACAAGAGCGCAGACTCCTGTACAGCCAATAACAACGCTCAGGAAGCTGCGCCCATGCACCAAGGTGTTATTTTGGACACCTGTGCTGCGTCTCCTTAAAAAGACAAGTCACGCCTCCACTACTGTTTGACAGTATAATGGGCTAAATAGTGTACGTGTTTTATTCAGCGTGTGCAAGGAGCAAAATAAATAGAGCAACCTTTTACTTGTGCAGCATTAATACTGCACAAGGTGTGTCTCTTGTACTTTGTAACACCTGAGGGGGGGTTAAAGGTTTCCTTTGAAATTGGTTCAACTAGGCTTCGGCCTACACTCTGCTCCTCTCCTCCTCCTCCTGCTTCACCACGGGCTCTAACATGGCTAGTTTTTGCCCGCAAGTGCCAGCTGCACAGAGAAAAACACCCGCCATTGTGTTAGTGGGGTTCAGCAACGCCAGCTGTTCCCCCACTGTGTAGCCGGCAAAGTGTCCTGCAAACGCAACGCAGACACAAAGCTGCCTCCAGTGCAGGCTTCGGCCTACACTCTGCTCCCCCTGCTTACCTTTTGCTCCAACACCGCTAGTTGGGGCTCTAGGAAGACAATCTTTAATAGGCAACGCATCCGGGTTCCAGCACCGCCAGCTGGTTCTCGGCAGTGTTTTTGTCACGGGTACTCCCTCGTGCCAAACCTGGTTTCAGCACCGTCAGCTGTTTCTGGGTACTGTCAAACTCACTGAGACTCCTATGCTTGCCACGTCATGTTGCGGTCGGGTTAGCCAACTCCAGGGTGCCTCCAGTTTAGGAGCTTCCTATGTGGGCTGCATGAATTGGTAGTCAAGGCTGGTTCTGTAGTTCCAGTAGGCCCAGCTCCCCCTGTAGGACTGTTGGGGTTCGGTAACTGCGTCTGCCTCGCGGCCTAGCTGTTCTCTCCTCTCCTGTGGGCCTTCGGGTCCACCACCTGGTTCCAGCACCGTCAGCTGGTTCCGGGCCGAGCTTTTGGCTTAGGTGCCTCCTCCTGGGTATCCGAGTTCCGCCAACGCCAGGCGGTCCTTGGTAGTGCTTTTAAGCGCGGGCACCTACAGCTTAGTAACCGGGTTCCAGCACCGTCAGCTGGTCCTCGGTCGTGCCATTGGCTCTTGCACACTGGGGCAACGCATCCGGGTTCCAGCACCGCCAGCTGGTTCTCGGCAGTGTTTTTGTCACGGGTACTCCCTCGTGCCCCGCCTGGTTCCAGCACCGTCAGCTGTTTCCGGGTATTGTCAAACTCACTGAGACACCTATGCTTGCCCCGTCGTGTTGCGGTCGGGTTAGCCAACTCCAGGGTGCCTCCAGTTTAGGAGCTTCCTATGTGGGCTGCATGAACTGGTAGTCAAGGCTGGTTCTGTAGTGCCAGTAGGCCCAGCTCCCCCTGTAGGACTGTTGGGGTTCGGTAACTGCGGCTGCCTCGCGGCCTAGCTGTTCTCTCCTCTCCTGTGGGCCTTCGGGTCCACCACCTGGTTCCAGCACCGTCAGCTGGTTCCGGGCCGAGCTTTTGGCTTAGGTGCCTCCTCCTGGGTATCCGAGTTCCGCCAACGCCAGGCGGTCCTTGGTAGTGCTTTTAAGCGCGGGCACCTACAGCTTAGTAACCGGGTTCCAGCACCGTCAGCTGGTCCTCGGTCGTGCCATTGGCTCTTGCACACTGGGGCAACGCATCCGGGTTCCAGCACCGCCAGCTGGTTCTCGGCAGTGTGTTTGTCACGGGTACTCCCTCGTGCCCAGCCTGGTTCCAGCACCGTCAGCTGTTTCCGGGTACTGTCAAACTCACTGAGACACCTATGCTTGCCCCGTCGTGTTGCGGTCGGGTTAGCCAACTCCAGAGTGCCTCCAGTTTAGGAGCTTCCTATGTGGGCTGCATGAATTGGTAGTCAAGGCTGGTTCTGTAGTGCCAGTAGGCCCAGCTCCCCCTGTAGGACTGTTGGGGTTTGGTAACTGCGGCTGCCTCGCGGCCTAGCTGTTCTCTCCTCTCCTGTAGGCCTTCGGGTCCACCACCTAGTTCCAGCACCGTCAGCTGGTTCCGGGCCGAGCCTTTGGCTTAGGTGCCTCCTCCTGGGTATCCGAGTTCGGCCAACGCCAGGCGGTCCTTGGTAGTGCTTTTAAGCGCGGGCACCTACAGCTTAGTAACCGGGTTCCAGCACCGTCAGCTGGTCCTCGGTCGTGCCATTGGCTCTTGCACACTGGGGCAACGCATCCGGGTTCCAGCACCGTCAGCTGGTTCTCGGCAGTGTTTTTGTCACGGGTACTCCCTCGTGCCCAGCCTGGTTCCAGCACCGTCAGCTGTTTCCGGGTACTGTCAAACTCACTGAGACACCTATGCTTGCCCCGTCGTATTGCGGTCGGGTTAGCCAACTCCAGGGTGCCTCCAGTTTAGGAGCTTCCTATGTGGGCTGCATGAATTGGTAGTCAAGGCTGGTTCTGTAGTGCCAGTAGGCCCAGCTTCCCCTGTAGGACTGTTGGGGTTCGGTAACTGCGGCTGCCTCGCGGCCTAGCTGTTCTCTCCTCTCCTGTGGGCCTTCGGGTCCACCACCTGGTTCCAGCACCGTCAGCTGGTTCCGGGCCGAGCCTTTGGCTTAGGTGCCTCCTCCTGGGTATCCGAGTTCTGCCAACGCCAGGCGGTCCTTGGTAGTGCTTTTAAGCGCGGGCACCTACAGCTTAGTAACCGGGTTCCAGCACCGTCAGCTGGTCCTCGGTCGTGCCATTGGCTCTTGCACACTGGGGCAACGCATCCGGGTTCCAGCACCGCCAGCTGGTTCTCGGCAGTGTTTTTGTCACGGGTACTCCCTCGTGCCCAGCCTGGTTCCAGCACCGTCAGCTGTTTCCGGGTACTGTCAAACTCACTGAGACACCTATGCTTGCCCCGTCGTGTTGCGGTCGGGTTAGCCAACTCCAGGGTGCCTCCAGTTTAGGAGCTTCCTATGTGGGCTGCATGAATTGGTAGTCAAGGCTGGTTCTGTAGTGCCAGTAGGCCCAGCTCCCCCTGTAGGACTGTTGGGGTTCGGTAACTGCGGCTGCCTCGCGGCCTAGCTGTTCTCTCCTCTCCTGTGGGCCTTCGGGTCCACCACCTGGTTCCAGCACCGTCAGCTGGTTCCGGGCCGTGCCTTTGGCTTAGGTGCCTCCTCCTGGGTATCCGAGTTCTGCCAACGCCAGGCGGTCCTTGGTAGTGCTTTTAAGCGCGGGCACCTACAGCTTAGTAACCGGGTTCCAGCACCGTCAGCTGGTCCTCGGTCGTGCCATTGGCTCTTGCACACTGGGGCAACGCATCCGGGTTCCAGCACCGCCAGCTGGTTCTTGGCAGTGTTTTTGTCACGGGTACTCCCTCGTGCCCAGCCTGGTTCCAGCACCGTCAGCTGTTTCCGGGTACTGTCAAACTCACTGAGACACCTATGCTTGCCCCGTCGTGTTGCGGTCGGGTTAGCCAACTCCAGGGTGCCTCCAGTTTAGGAGCTTCCTATGTGGGCTGCATGAATTGGTAGTCAAGGCTGGTTCTGTAGTGCCAGTAGGCCCAGCTCCCCCTGTAGGACTGTTGGGGTTCGGTAACTGCGTCTGCCTCGCGGCCTAGCTGTTCTCTCCTCTCCTGTGGGCCTTCGGGTCCACCACCTGGTTCCAGCACCGTCAGCTGGTTCCGGGCCAAGCCTTTAACTTAGGTGCCTCCTCCTGGGTATCCGAGTTCCGCCAACGCCAGGCGGTCCTTGGTAGTGCTTTTAAGCGCGGGCACCTACAGCTTAGTAACCGGGTTCCAGCACCGTCAGCTGGTCCTCAATCGTGCCATTGGCTCTTGCACACTGGGGCAACGCATCCGGGTTCCAGCACCGCCAGCTGGTTCTCGGCAGTGTTTTTGTCACGGGTACTCCCTCGTGCCCAGCCTGGTTCCAGCACCGTCAGCTGTTTCCGGGTACTGTCAAACTCACTGAGACACCTATGCTTGCCCCGTCGTGTTGCGGTCGGGTTAGCCAACTCCAGGGTGCCTCCAGTTTAGGAGCTTCCTATGTGGGCTGCATGAATTGGCAGTCAAGGCTGGTTCTGTAGTGCCAGTAGGCCCAGCTCCCCCTGTAGGACTGTTGGGGTTCGGTAACTGCGGCTGCCTCGCGGCCTAGCTCTTCTCTACTCTCCTGTGGGCCTTCGGGTCCACCACCTGGTTCCAGCACCGTCAGCTGGTTCCGGGCCGAGCCTTTGGCTTAGGTGCCTCCTCCTGGGTATCCGAGTTCTGCCAACGCCAGGCGGTCCTTGGTAGTGCTTTTAAGCGCGGGCACCTACAGCTTAGTAACCGGGTTCCAGCACCGTCAGCTGGTCCTCGGTTGTGCCATTGGCTCTTGCACACCGGGGCAACGCATCCGGGTTCCAGCACCGCCAGCTGGTTCTCGGCAGTGTTTTTGTCACGGGTACTCCCTCGTGCCCAGCCTGGTTCCAGCACCGTCAGCTGTTTCCGGGTACTGTCAAACTCACTGAGACACCTATGCTTGCCCCGTCGTGTTGCGGTCGGGTTAGCCAACTCCAGGGTGCCTCCAGTTTAGGAGCTTCCTATGTGGGCTGCATGAATTGGTAGTCAAGGCTGGTTCTGTAGTGCCAGTAGGCCCAGCTCCCCCTGTAGGACTGTTGGGGTTCGGTAACTGCGGCTGCCTCGCGGCCTAGCTGTTCTCTCCTCTCCTGTGGGCCTTCGGGTCCACCACCTGGTTCCAGCACCGTCAGCTGGTTCCGGGCCGAGCCTTTGGCTTAGGTGCCTCCTCCTGGGTATCCGAGTTCTGCCAACGCCAGGCGGTCCTTGGTAGTGCTTTTAAGCGCGGGCACCTACAGCTTAGTAACCGGGTTCCAGCACCGTCAGCTGGTCCTCGATCGTGCCATTGGCTCTTGCACACTGGGGCAACGCATCCGGGTTCCAGCACCGCCAGCTGGTTCTCGGCAGTGTTTTTGTCACGGGTACTCCCTCGTGCCCAGCCTGGTTCCAGCACCGTCAGCTGTTTCCGGGTACTGTCAAACTCACTGAGACACCTATGCTTGCCCCGTCGTATTGCGGTCGGGTTAGCCAACTCCAGGGTGCCTCCAGTTTAGGAGCTTCCTATGTGGGCTGCATGAATTGGTAGTCAAGGCTGGTTCTGTAGTGCCAGTAGGCCCAGCTCCCCCTGTAGGACTGTTGGGGTTCGGTAACTGCGGCTGCCTCGCGGCCTAGCTGTTCTCTCCTCTCCTGTGGGCCTTCGGGTCCACCATCTGGTTCCAGCACCGTCAGCTGGTTCCGGGCCGAGCCTTTGGCTTAGGTGCCTCCTCCTGGGTATCCGAGTTCTGCCAACGCCAGGCGGTCCTTGGTAGTGCTTTTAAGCGCGGGCACCTACAGCTTAGTAACTGGGTTCCAGCACTGTCAGCTGGTCCTCGGTCGTGCCATTGGCTCTTGCACACTGGGGCAACGCATCCGGGTTCCAGCACCGCCAGCTGGTTCTCGGCAGTGTTTTTGTCACGGGTACTCCCTCGTGCCCAGCCTGGTTCCAGCACCATCAGCTGTTTCCGGGTACTGTCAAACTCACTGAGACACCTATGCTTGCCCCGTCGTGTTGCGGTCGGGTTAGCCAACTCCAGGGTGCCTCCAGTTTAGGAGCTTCCTATGTGGGCTGCATGAATTGGTAGTCAAGGCTGGTTCTGTAGTGCCAGTAGGCCCAGCTCCCCCTGTAGGACTGTTGGGGTTCGGTAACTGCGGCTGCCTCGCGGCCTAGCTGTTCTCTCCTCTCCTGTGGGCCTTCGGGTCCACCACCTGGTTCCAGCACCGTCAGCTGGTTCCGGGCCGAGCCTTTGGCTTAGGTGCCTCCTCCTGGGTATCCGAGTTCTGCCAACGCCAGGCGGTCCTTGGTAGTGCTTTTAAGCGCGGGCACCTACAGCTTAGTAACCGGGTTCCAGCACCGTCAGCTGGTCCTCAATCGTGCCATTGGCTCTTGCACACTGGGGCAACGCATCCGGGTTCCAGCACCGCCAGCTGGTTCTCGGCAGTGTTTTTGTCACGGGTACTCCCTCGTGCCCGGCCTGGTTCCAGCACCATCAGCTGTTTCCGGGTACTGTCAAACTCACTGAGACACCTATGCTTGCCCCGTCGTGTTGCGGTCGGGTTAGCCAACTCCAGGGTGCCTCCAGTTTAGGAGCTTCCTATGTGGGCTGCATGAATTGGTAGTCAAGGCTGGTTCTGTAGTGCCAGTAGGCCCAGCTCCCCCTGTAGGACTGTTGGGGTTCGGTAACTGCGGCTGCCTCGCGGCCTAGCTGTTCTCTCCTCTCCTGAGGGCCTTCGGGTCCACCACCTGGTTCCAGCACCGTCAGCTGGTTCCGGGCCGAGCTTTTGGCTTAGGTGCCTCCTCCTGGGTATCCGAGTTCCGCCAACGCCAGGCGGTCCTTGGTAGTGCTTTTAAGCGCGGGCACCTACAGCTTATTAGCCGGGTTCCAGCACCGTCAGCTGGTCCTCGGTCGTGCCATTGGCTCTTGCACACTGGGGCAACGCATCCGGGTTCCAGCACCGCCAGCTGGTTCTCGGCAGTGTTTTTGTCACGGGTACTCCCTCGTGCCCAGCCTGGTTCCAGCACCGTCAGCTGTTTCCGGGTACTGTCAAACTCACTGAGACACCTATGCTTGCCCCGTCGTGTTGCAGTCGGGTTAGCCAACTCCAGGGTGCCTCCAGTTTAGGAGCTTCCTATGTGGGCTGCATGAATTGGTAGTCAAGGCTGGTTCTGTAGTGCCAGTAGGCCCAGCTCCCCCTGTAGGACTGTTGGGGTTCGGTAACTGCGGCTGCCTCGCGGCCTAGCTCTTCTCTCCTCTCCTGTGGGCCTTCGGGTCCACCACCTGGTTCCAGCACCGTCAGCTGGTTCCGGGCCGAGCTTTTGGCTTAGGTGCCTCCTCCTGGGTATCCGAGTTCCGCCAACGCCAGGCGGTCCTTGGTAGTGCTTTTAAGCGCGGGCATCTACAGCTTAGTAACCGGGTTCCAGCACCGTCAGCTGGTCCTCGGTCGTGCCATTGGCTCTTGCACACTGGGGCAACGCATCCGGGTTCCAGCACCGCCAGCTGGTTCTCGGCAGTGTTTTTGTCACGGGTACTCCCTCGTGCCCAGCCTGGTTCCAGCACCGTCAGCTGTTTCCGGGTACTGTCAAACTCACTGAGACACCTATGCTTGCCCCAAAATTCAGAAGTGAAGGACAGCATCCAATCCGGGTGAAAAAGAAATAAACACTTTATTGTGCCTTAAATGCGACGTTTCAACCCCATTGGGGTCTTTATCAAGCATGTATAACATTCAAAATGACGGCCTTATAAAGGAAGTGGATCACCACCACCTGAAGGATCCGCCTACAAAATTTACATACATAATAACTGGTGATCGTATTAACAATAAAAAACATATACAAAGTGAAACATACATAATTAAAATCTCATTGCATTCATAACACATGATCACATTGTTGGCAATATTGTTCGAGCACATACTAATATACACATGTCATTGGTGAAAGGTAAATAAACAAAACTCGCAAGTCACTCGACGGCCTATCAGAGGACACATGGGGGCTATTGTGAGCGTGAGCTGCCTATCACTATACCCATAACACCTCAATACTTAATTAGCCAATCCATGCCTCTGATAGGCCGTCGAGTGACTTGTGTATATTAGTATGTGCTCGAACAATATTGCCAACAATGTGATCATGTGTTATGAATGCAATGAGATTTTAATTATGTATGTTTCACTTTGTATATGTTTTTTATTGTTAATACGATCACCAGTTATTATGTATGTAAATTTTGTAGGCGGATCCTTCAGGTGGTGGTGATCCACTTCCTTTATAAGGCCGTCATTTTGAATGTTATACATGCTTGATAAAGACCCCAATGGGGTTGAAACGTCGCATTTAAGGCACAATAAAGTGTTTATTTCTTTTTCACCCGGATTGGATGCTGTCCTTCACTTCTGAATTTTGGTATATACTCCTCCACTTGGATCCTGTGGAGTTAGGACGAGCACCACTATACACCACGGAGTGCTGTCTGCCGCTATTTTGTTGTTTGACCTATGCTTGCCCCGTCGTGTTGCGGTCGGGTTAGCCAACTCCAGGGTGCCTCCAGTTTAGGAGCTTCCTATGTGGGCTGCATGAATTGGTAGTCAAGGCTGGTTCTGTAGTGCCAGTAGGCCCAGCTCCCCCTGTAGGACTGTTGGGGTTCGGTAACTGCGGCTGCCTCCGGGTACTGTCAAACTCACTGAGACACCTATGCTTGCCCCGTCGTGTTGCGGTTAGGTTAGCCAACTCCAGGGTGCCTCCAGTTTAGGAGCTTCCTATGTGGGCTGCATGAATTGGTAGTCAAGGCTGGTTCTGTAGTGCCAGTAGGCCCAGCTCCCCCTATAGGACTGTTGGGGTTCGGTAACTGCGGCTGCCTCGCGGCCTCGCTGTTCTCTCCTCTCCTGTGGGCCTTCGGGTCCACCACCTGGTTCCAGCACCGTCAGCTGGTTCCGGGCCGAGCTTTTGGCTTAGGTGCCTCCTCCTGGGTATCCGAGTTCCGCCAACGCCAGGTGGTCCTTGGTAGTGCTTTTAAGCGCGGGCACCTACAGCTTAGTAACCGGGTTCCAGCACCGTCAGCTGGTCCTCGGTCGTGCCATTGGCTCTTGCACACTGGGGCAACGCATCCGGGTTCCAGCACCGCCAGCTGGTTCTCGGCAGTGTTTTTGTCACGGGTACTCCCTCGTGCCCGGCCTGGTTCCAGCACCGTCAGCTGTTTCCGGGTACTGTCAAACTCACTGAGACACCTATGCTTGCCCCGTCGTGTTGCGGTCGGGTTAGCCAACTCCAGGGTGCCTCCAGTTTAGGAGCTTCCTATGTGGGCTGCATGAATTGGTAGTCAAGGCTGGTTCTGTAGTGCCAGTAGGCCCAGCTCCCCCTGTAGGACTGTTGGGGTTCGGTAACTGCGGCTGCCTCGCGGCCTAGCTGTTCTCTCCTCTCCTGTGGGCCTTCGGGTCCACCACCTGGTTCCAGCACCGTCAGCTGGTTCCGGGCCGAGCCTTTGGCTTAGGTGCCTCCTCCTGGGTATCCGAGTTCTGCCAACGCCAGGCGGTCCTTGGTAGTGCTTTTAAGCGCGGGCACCTACAGCTTAGTAACCGGGTTCCAGCACCGTCAGCTGGTCCTCGATCGTGCCATTGGCTCTTGCACACTGGGGCAACGCATCCGGGTTCCAGCACCGCCAGCTGGTTCTCGGCAGTGTTTTTGTCACGGGTACTCCCTCGTGCCCAGCCTGGTTCCAGCACCGTCAGCTGTTTCCGGGTACTGTCAAACTCACTGAGACACCTATGCTTGCCCCGTCGTGTTGCGGTCGGGTTAGCCAACTCCAGGGTGCCTCCAGTTTAGGAGCTTCCTAAGTGGGCTGCATGAATTGGTAGTCAAGGCTGGTTCTGTAGTGCCAGTAGGCCCAGCTCCCCCTGTAGGACTGTTGGGGTTCGGTAACTGCGGCTGCCTCGCGGCCTAGCTGTTCTCTCCTCTCCTGTGGGCCTTCAGGTCCACCACCTGGTTCCAGCACCGTCAGCTGGTTCTCGGCAGTGTCTTTTGCTCTTGTACCTTCTGCTCCCCATCCTGGTTCCAGTACCGTCAGCTGGTTCCGGGCAGAGCCTTTGGCTTAGGTGCCTCCTTCTGGGTATCCAAGTTCCACCAACGACAGGTGGTCCTTGGTAGTGCTTTTTAGCACGGGTACCTCCTGCTTAGTAACCGGGTTCCAGTAACGTCAGCTGGTTCTCGGTAGTTCCATTGGCTCTTGGACCTTCGGCTACCCATCTGGGTTCCAGTACCGTCAGCTGGTTCTCGGCTGTGTCTTTTGCTCTTGTACCTTCTGCTCCCCATCCTGGTTCCAGTACTGTCAGCTGGTTCCGGGCAGAGCCTTTGGCTTAGGTGCCTCCTTCTGGGTATCCGAGTTCCGCCAACGTCAGGTGGTCCTTGGTAGTGCTTTTTAGCACGGGTACCTCCTGCTTAGTAACCGGGTTCCAGTAACGTCAGCTGGTCCTCGGTAGTTCCATAGGCTCTTGAACCTTCGGGTAGCCATCCGAGTTCCAGTTCCATCATCAGGTTCTTGGCATTTTCTCAGCCTTCTTGTACCTTCTGCTACATTTCCAAGTTGAAGACCCTAACGTCGACGACCCGGAAGACCACCCCGATGACGACGACGGCGGAGACGACGACGGCGGAGACGACGACGGCGGAGACGACGACGGCGGAGACGACGACACTGGAGACGACGACCCTGGAGACGATGACATGGAAGACCGAGAAGCAGAAGAACAAGAGGCTGCAGAACAAAGAGCAGAAGAACATTAAGCATAACACTTAATATCAGAGCAAAAGATATTATCTAAATTATATGCAGAAGAAGACTAAGCAGTGTATGGGGGTGAGTCCGTTCCTCCTCGTGGTGCCCCTGGATAAAGCCTGATGCTGCAGGCCAAACAGAACGCGGACAAATGTAACTTTTGTGACTGGCAGAACGGAAGGTGTAATCTTCCAACTTTTATAGATAACAACTACGGGAATGCCTGTCACAAATGAGAATATGATGAAGAAGTAGAATAGGAAGAATAATAACAGTTGAATAAAATGAATATGTAGAATAGGAAGAATAATAATAGTTGAATAAAATGAATATGAAGAATGTAATAAAAAAAAAAAGGTAAAGGATGAAGAAGAAGATGAATAAGGTGAAGAAGAAGTTGATGTCAAAGATGCTGATGATGATGAAGATGAAAGTGTGGGGAAAGTAAAAAAAAAAGAAGGGGAAGGGTGTGGAATAGTGAAACATCAATATCTGACAAAATTTTAAAAAAAATTTACATAGTCAATATCTTTGTCACTCCGAACGTCTTTAAAAAAAAACAAAAACATGCTATTCTATTTGATTGGGCTAAACCTCTATGACTTTAATGTCTCCGCCACCTCCCCAAATACATCCGGCATTATTCTTTGTTGTTTTCCTTCATGTAGAATGAACCTACAAGGAAAGAAAGGGTTTATTTTAATTCCGATATTTTGGTCCCATTGACTTGCATTGGGATTGGGTATCGGTATCGGCGATATCCGATATTTTTTGAATATCGGCCGATCCTATCCGATACCGATACTTTCCGATATCGGAAGGTATCGCTCAACACTACTCTCTAGTCATCTAGTGATAAAGAATGGAATGTTGAAAAGATATTTTTTCTTGAAATAATATATTTTTTGTTAATTTTCCCCATATATTCAGATAACCTTCCAAAGTTGGGGTTAATTTAGCTATTAAGAACTGTTCCTTTTCAGTTTCTTAATCTATAATCATGCAATAATGTATGTTTTCATCTCACCAATGATAGCAAATAGTCTCTCAAAAAGGAAAAACAACTTGGTTATTTGACTAAACCCAATGGGATAGTTTGGTAACAAAAATTGCTTAATTATCCCTCAATGTTAGGCTCACCTTATGAGGTGGATCCACTTAACCTCAGATGGGCACATGGGCCACGGGTATTGGTGCACCAGACAGGAAGGCAAGAGGGCAGCAAGGGGGCTTTGCACATTGGAGACCACAGAAGGATAGGTACAGAGAGGACGCAGGTAAATCTTGAGCAGCAGTCAAGGGAGGCAGAGGAATCACAGGTAAAGTGCTGGAATGAAGGTTTTATATAACTTTCAAAGTTTTACCGTGGAGCACAACAGAGGGCAGTGGGTCCAGGGGAAGTATGCGGAGCCTGGGATACCGGTGACGGGTGCGTAACACCCAGCACTGCAGTAATCCTAGACTTGTGCATCTTTACATCTCTCACAGAATCTACTGGTGGAGAAATTGACCCTCGGTGCATTATTTTGCCAAAACACAAAAACTTGTGCTATAAAAGAAATGTTGCGCTAATATGGGCAAAATATGTTTCGTATGCCAAAAAGTGCAGAAATCTTTAATTATGCAATTGTGTATTTCATCATCTATTCAAGAATGTAATCTGGTGGGCTCAACAAGTTAATTTAAAGGCATGTATTTAATCTATTCCCAAAAGGATTTTAGAGATCACGGTGAAAATGCTTTTGGAATAAGTACCCATAACTTTTTCTCCAGCTTCTTTCCTAATAAGATTCACATCACTGAATGTTATAAATCTAAGAGATATTGTCATCATTAACATAATATAACCCGTCCAATGCTTAGGACAGAAATTATTACAATTATCAATGTAATATATTCCAAGAACCGAGCTCTGAAGTAGACCCTTGAAAATATCCTGCCGGTTGTGCCGAGGACCTGATTACATTTGGCTGTGTGAGTGTTATTGCCCATGCCTTCTATTACATATGGATGAGCTCCTCATAACTCGCTTTCATCAGTTTCCGCTTGATGGATAATTGGTAATGGAAATCCATCCATTTGTATATACTGGAGGAGCTGTGGACAAAGTGGAGAGCGGCTTTTGTGTCACACGGGATAACAGGCTAGAAGACACGAATTGCACAATTCGTAATTTCACTCCTGGTGAGTTAGATTCATTTTTATTTGCTTGTTTTTTAATTAAGAAAATGTGATTTTTTTAAAAAAAAATGTGTAATAAAAAAAATGACACCCAATATGAAACCATGGAAGTAAATCACAAAATCGAAACTTATATTTTCTATTCGACTGGTGCTTCCAGTTTTTGACATCCAAAAATAAAACTTTTGAAATGAAGAAATGAAAAACATTTTCTTACACTACAACTCGCAGAGTTCTGACACTGTGATTCACCTCTCCTGGCCCCAGTGCCCATCTGTGCCGCTCCCCTCCGCCCTGGTCATCCCTCTCTACTCTTGTGTATGTTAGGTTACTATTTTACTCTGTCGCGCACCTCTGACATCATCTTCCTAAGTCTCTTATGGCCACTGCAGGCAGCTGCTCACCACATGAGTATTCAGTTAGTTAGTATACCCTGATGCCATTTGCCTACACCTTACCTAGGAACAGAACAAATCCACCTGTGTAATCACTATGCTCTGCTGCTTCAAGATACCTTCTGCCAACTCGGCTTTACTGTTCTCAAGTGCTGTCTTTAACCAAATACCCATCTTCCATCCCAGCATTGCTGTTCCATTGTGCTTGTGCAGCAATACCTCCTGTCCGTGCGGCTTAACCCGACCTATGCCTTAGTAAATCCATCTTACCAGGTCAGCCATAACACCAATGCAACAGATAACTGTGATTGGCAGCCATCACCCGGTGGAAATGTCATAACCAATAGTAGGTCTGCCATTGCCCCCTGGTTATAATCCACAGAAACAATTACAAGTATCTCAAATCTGAAGACATTAAGGAATGTTCACCCTGGTACCAGCTTGTCCTTTCTTTAAAATTACAGCTTACGTTTTGGAGTCCTGACAGGAATCCACCGGGAAAAATGTCATTTCTTTTGAGCCCATTCTTATTAAATGGTTGTCTAAAAATAATTGATATTTAACCTCTACTTGACCATGTTTATTTTTATCTTTGCATTTTTATTTTTTTCCTTCCCCTTCTGCAAGAGCTATAACTTTTTATTTTTCTGTTACATGAGGGCTTGTATTTTTATGGGCAATGTGTTACTTTACATGACACCATTCATTTTAGTGTTAAATGAACTGCAAAGAAGAGATGAGTAAACTTGTTCGGAAAACGTTCGCCAATCTCAAATTCGGCACGAGTGTAGCACATTCATATTTGTTTAGCTTCCCAGCATTTTTCCTCAAAGTCGGCTAATTTGGGGCACCGATCGGTAAATGATCGCGTGCCCACTAATACTTTTGTGGAGCTGTATGCTGAGAAGGTGGACGTGTTTTGTGAGGGGAGGGGTAAAGGTCAGAGGAGCGGCAGAGTGTAATTCTTTTTTTAAAACTAACTTCCACAATATCCAGACACAAGGGCTTCTGTCATTGGCTGCTGAAGTCACATGTTCCTTTCCATATAAAAACTGGACATGTTGCTTTTCTGGTACCATTTTGTCAGTGTAACAGCTCAGAGAGGCTGCTCCTGCTGCTGCAAGTTGTCATATAGTTTGATAGGATCCGCTGTGAAATCTACCCTCCAGCATCTTACTAGTTAGTCCTAATAGTGTTGTGCAGGCAAGAGTCCACATTTCCTAATCAAAATCATTTGGTCTAATATTGCTGTGCAGGCACTAGACCCCATTTCCTATTCAAAATCATTTGGTTTAACATTGTGTGCAGGCAGGAGTCCCCATTTCCTATTCAAAATCATTTGGGTTAATATTGGGGTGTAGGCAAGAGTCCCATTTCCTAATCAAATTGGGCTAATATTGTTGTGCCTTCTCCACCTCCTCTAGGGCCTCCATCTGCGACCCAAACCTCTGCTTTTATGAGACACACATTCCAACAGTGCAGAGAGAATCCCCCACCTCTGTATTGTGCAGACAGGGCTCACGGCAATCTGTTTTTAAATTAATATAGCATGGAGATCGCAGCTACACAGCTCAAGAGTGCGGACAACTATCCAGGCTGAGTTTGAGCAATGGCTGTCTCCACTGAACCTGGATCCAGGGAAGGTCATGTGTGATAATGGTGCAAACCTGGTGGCGGCCCCACGCTGGGGACACCTCATACACGTGCCTTGCATGGCACGTCCTCAACCTGGTGGTACAGTATTTTATCTGCCACTGTCCCGGCCTGAAAGCACTACTGCAGAAAGCACTGTTGCTATGTTCTCACTATAACAGAGAAATGCTCTGGAGCTTGGTGGTAGAAGAATAAACCAAAAATAAAGAAGGATAAGGAATTACCACACATACTGTACAAACCAAGCAACAGCCACTGATAACTCTTCCCACTCTGCTTCCCATGTGAACTAATCTCCCTCCATTAGCCATGCAGCAAATGCTAGCTCTGACAAGGATTTGTAACAGAGCCCAGATTATAAAGAGGAAAGGAGTGGCTAACTGAGCTCAGCTGTGAGCACAGGGATTTCCAACAGGGCCGATTAACCCCTGTTCTGCCATAAGGAATAAACACATTTAAAATGAAGGAGAAGTGCTCTTTATCAGCGCCGTAATAGGAGCAATCATAAGCTGCCTTCTTCTGGCTCCACACTGTCGCGGTAACCTTTTTCTGTTGTCCTTGTTTGGCAGGAAGTGACGAAGGAAGCAAGCTTGAGTGTTATCCCACCACCAACACACCATGGACTTGGACCTATCTGTAACTATCTGACTATCTGTAACATGATGCCGTTATTGTGTTAGGATCAAAAATAGTTCTGACTACTGGGTTGCCACATTGTTAGAGCCACGATACAAAAGTAAATGCTATCTCCCCTGGATAGGGATGAACTCGTTGTGGAGTATTCAAATATGCTTGTAGACAATCTTAAGAGGGGTTTTCCCCCAGACCACAGTGAGGCACATATTGTGCATCGCAGTTATATACTTCTAACCGTGGAAACGTCGAAAACTCAAAAATGGGCTGGACAAAATTGTTGGCACCTTTCCAAAATTGTGGGTAAACAGCTTTGCTTCCAGCAAGTGATGCTCATTCAAACTCATATGTGGCAAGTAACAGGTGTGGGCAAGATGTAATCGCACCTGAAACCAGATAAAACGGGGAGAAGTTGACTCAATCTTTGCATTGTGTGTTTGTGTGTGTCACACCAGGTATGGAGAACAGAAATAGGAGATGAGAACTCTCTGAAAGCTCGAGAACCAAAAGTTGATGAAAAAAATCAACAATCTCAAGGTTATAAATCCATCTCCAGAGATCTAATGTTCCTTTGTCCATGGTGCCCACCATAATCAAGAAGTTTAAAACCCATGGCACTGTAGCTAATCTCCCTGGACGCAGTTGGCAGAGAAAAATTGACAAAAAGTTGCACAGTAGGATAGTGCGGATGGTGGATAAGCAGCTCCAATCAAGTTCCAAAGAAATTCAGGCTGTCCTGCAGGCTCAGGGCGCATCAGTGTCAGCGCAAACTATCCGTCGACATTTGAATGAAATGAAACGCTATGGCAGGAGAGCTAGGAGGACCTCACTGCTGACACAGAGACATAAAAAAGCTGACTGCAGTATTCCAAAATGTACGTCAGTAGCCAAAATCCTTCTGGGAATGCGTCTTGTGGACAGATGGACAGATGAGACCAAGAGAGAGCTTTTTGGTAAAGCACAGCATTACACTTTTTACAGAAAGAGAATGAGGCTTACAAAAAATAACACTGTACCTACAGTCAAATGTGGTGGAAGTTCAAAGATGTTTTGGAGTTGTTTTGTTACCTCTGAAATGTGAAGATTTTGCTGTGCCCAGTGTCAGAAAGCTGAGTTTGCATGGTCATGGGTCTTCCAGCAGGATAATGACCCCAAACATATTTCAAGAAGCCCCCAGAAATGAATGGAAACAAAACACGGGAGAGTTCTAAACTGGCTAGCAATGAGTCCAGAACTAAATCCCATTCAACACATATGGAGAGATCTTAAAATTGGTGTTTCGAGAAGGTGCCTTCAGATATGAATGACCTGGAGCAGATTGCAAAAGAAGAGTTCTCCAAAATTCCAATTGAGAGTTGTAAGAAGCTCGTTGATGGTTGCAGGTAGTGATTGCTTTCAGTTATTTATTCCAAAAGGTGTGCAACCAAATATTAAGTTGAGTGCACCAATAATTTTGTCAGTCCCATTTTAGGGGTTTTGTGTAAAATTATTTCCAATTTGTCCTTTTTTCTCTGTTTTTTTTCTGTTGTCCAAATACACATAAAGGAAACAAACATGTGTATAACAAAACACATGTAAATGCAATAATGTTCTGGGAGAAATACTTAATTTTCTGAAACAATTTCAAGGATTTATTTTCATAGTCCTTAATTTTATAGGCGATTAATCACTTCAGAAATTTTTGATTCCACATATTTCACATGATATTCACGAAAAAGAAGTGCAGAAAAAGAAGTGTGATTCAAAAAAAGAATACAATAAAAAATGATCTTTATTAGGTAGGGATCACACACAGCGAGATACGGCCGAGTCTCGCAAGTTAAAACCAAGCTCCGGCAATACATGGAGCCGCACGCTCCGAAGTGCCGATGCCAGACCTTGGTTTTAACTTGCGAGACTCGGCCGTACCTCGCTGTAGTGTGACTCCAGCCTTAATAACATTTAACATGTAAAACCATTTAAAAGGACAGGGTATAAGCCTCCAATAGTTGAAGGGTGTAACCCTGCAGCAGAATAATTGAATTCACATGAAAGGCACATAAGTCCGAAACTAGCAGAAAAAAAAACAAAAGAAAAAAAACACAAACCGTATTAATGGTGGTAACTCCCTTAGGCTTCTTTCACACGTCAGTGTCTCCGATACATGTACTGACAGTTTTCACACGTACCGGAGACACTGACACACGTAGACCCATTCAAATGAATGGGTCTATGCGCATGTCTCCGTGTTTTCACGGACCGTGTGTCCGTGTTGAAAACACGGAGACATGTCCACTTATCTCCGGCAGCACGGTCCGCAAAGTGTCCCACACACGTGCACATGGAGAACAGTGTGCACTCTCCTCCGTGTGCATGTACCGCGGTAGGAGAGACAGCGCTACAGTAAGCGCTGTCCCCCCTGCGTGTGGTGCTGAAGGCGGCATTCATCTCTTCTTCCCTGCAGGAGAGAAGAGATGAAAAATCAAGTTTTTTTGTTAAAAATAAAGTTTGGTTGTCACCTCCCGCCTCCCATCCCCCGTGCGCCCGTCCCCTTGCCGAGAAATACTCACCCAGCTCCTGCGATGTCTCCTCTCAGCGCCGGCAGCCTGTCTTGTGTGAGTGGTCACGTGGTACCGCTCATTACAGTGATGAATATGCGCTTACTGTAGCGCTGTCTCCTGCACGGTCAGCATGGTCCTCAGGCGGCACACGGGTGGCACACGGCTGCCACACGTGTGCCACACTGATGTGCCACGTGAGCACACGGACACACGGACACGGATAACTCCGGTACCGTTTTCTTCGGTACCGGAATTATCTGGACGTGTGAAACCGGCCTTAGTGGGGACTGCTAGTATAGCAGTTTCAACCTACCTAAATTTAGCAAAGGTAATATTAAATGCTAGTTCAAAACCTAAAATATGAATAAATATTGGCAAATAATGTGCTGTCCAATATTAGTGGCACAAAAGAAATCAGTGTGCAAAAAGAAAAAAGTCAGTGTGCAAAAAGAAAAAACAAAAACAAAAACGTATTATTGATGGTAACTCCCTTAGTGGGGACTGCTAATATAGCAGCTTCAGCCTACCTAAACTTAGCAAAGGAAGAAGCTACATAGCAAAACGGCACTCGTTGGGCGAGGGAGTCACTCCTGCAGCAGATAATCGTGCACAGTACCATTGCAGCACAATCCAAGGTTCCGTCTAATACAAGGTAACCTACATTGCTACTAAGCTTTTTATATTTATCTATATACCTGTATGTACCTTATAGACGTCCATACCTCTATATTCCTTTCCACCATTTCTTCCTTGAATGATTTTTCTTTTAGCACACTGATTTCTTTTGTGCCACTAATATTGGTCAGCACATTATTGGCCAATATATATAAACTAGATGGTGGCCCGATTCTAACGCATCGGGTTTTCTAGAGTATGCATGTCCACGTAGCATATTGCCCAGTCACGTAGTGTATTGCCCAGCCACGTAGTATATTGCCCAGCCACATAGTATATTGCCCAGCCACGTAGTATATTGCCCAGTCACGTACTATATTGCCCAGCCACGTAGTATATTGCCCAGCCACGTAGTATATTGCCCAGCCACATAGTATATTGCCCAGCCACGTAGTATATTGCACAGCCACGTAGTATATTGCCCAGTCACGTACTATATTGCCCAGCCACGTAGTATATTGCCCAGCCACGTAGTATATTGCCCAGTTACATAGTAAATTGCCCATTTATGTAGTATATTGCCCAGCCACGTAGTATACAGCACAGAGCCACGTAGTATATTGCCCAGCCTTGTAGTATACAGCACAGAACCACGTAGTATATTACCCAGCCACATATGTCACAGGTTAAAAAAATAAAAAATAAACACTCACCTAACGATCTGAGGGCCCCTTGTAGTTGAACATACTCACCATTCTGGTCGCTGCTCCTCAGCGTCCTGTCTCTCCGCTTCCTGGGATCCAACGGCGCTGTGCAGATGGGCGGGCGGCTGCTGCCATCTTGCGTTCCCAGGATGCTTTGCGAAATTACCCATATGACTTAGCAGTCTCACGAGACCGCTAAGTCTTATGGGTAATTT
Organism: Ranitomeya imitator; assembly: GCF_032444005.1. Classification (NCBI taxonomy): domain Eukaryota; kingdom Metazoa; phylum Chordata; class Amphibia; order Anura; family Dendrobatidae; genus Ranitomeya; species Ranitomeya imitator. The sequence continues at coordinate 548,457,964 of NC_091287.1, forward strand.
CGCAAAGCATCGCTGGGAAAGGAAGATGGCGGCAGGCGTGAGCGGTTCAGCGGACAACGGAGGGTGAGCATAGCAGGTTTTTTGTTTTTGTACTATTTTTAACATTACTTTCTTTTACTGTTGATGCCGCATAGGCAGCATCAATAGAAAAAGGTTGGGGACACACAGGGTTAATAGCTGTGGTAACGGAATGTGTTACCGCCGGCATTAACCCTGTGTTAGCGGTGACCGGAGGAGAGTATGGATCGGGCGCCGGGGACACTGACTGCAGGGAGTAAGCAGCGGAGGGCCAGGGACACTGACTGCGGGGAGCAGAGCGCCGGGGACACTTACTGCGGGGAGCGGAGCGCCGGGGACACTGACTGCGGGGAGCGGAACGCCGGGGACACTGACTGCGGGGAGTATGGAGCGGCCATTTTCTTCCGGCCTGTGCCCGTTACTGATTGGTCGTGGCTGTTTTGCGGCGACCAATCAGCGACTTGGATTTCCATGATAGACAGAGGCCACGACCAATGAATATCCGTGACAGAAGAACAGACAGACATACGGAAGTACCCCTTAGACAATTATGTATATAGATGTTTTAGATTTTGAACTAGCATTTAATATCACCTTTGCTAAATTTAGGTAGGTTGAAACTGCTATACTAGCAGTCCTCACTAAGGGAGTTACCACCATTAATACGGTTTGGTTTTTTTTTTTAGTTTGTTTTTTTTTTTCTGCTAGTTTGGGACTTATGTGCCTTTCATGTGAATTCAATTCTTCTGCTGCAGGGTTACCCCCTTCAGCTTATACCCTGTCCTTTTAAATGGTTTTATATGTTAAATGTTTTTAATAAAGATAATTTTTTATTGCATTCTTTTTTTGAATTGCACTTCTTTTTTTGCATGGTGAATAACAATTTCAAGGATGTCAACACTCGGCCATTTATATGTATGTTATAGGCAGTCTCCTCATGTAGGCATTAGGTAGTGTTCACACAGTCAAAGCAGCTTGGTCCAAGCAGGTGCAGTTTTATTGCTTTCATAAAACTCCCAAGGGATTCAACACAAAATACAGCCTCATCTGGGTACAAAAGTATCACATCAAGTAAGCAGTTACCGTATATACTCGAGTATAAGCCGAGATTTTCAGCCCAAATTTTTGGGCTGAAAGTGCCCCTCTCGGCTTATACTCGAGTCAAGGTGGGTGGCAGGGTCGGCGGGTGAGGGGGTGAGGGCGCTGAGGCATACTTACCTGCTTCCAGCGATCCCGGCGCTCCCTGCCGTCCCACGGTCTTCTGTGCTGCAGTTCTTCCACTGTTCAGCGGTCACGTGGGACCGCTCATTAGAGAAATGAATAGGCGGCTCCACCTCCCATAGGGGTGGAGCCACATATTCATTTCTCTAATCAGCGGTAACGGTGACCGCTGATAGAGGAAGAGGCTAAGGCACCGAAGACCAGCTGTGCGGGAGAAGGAGCCGGACACCGCAAGTATCGCATATTTACCTGTCCCCGTTCCAGCCGCCGGGCGCCACTCCATCTTCCCGGCGTCTATCTGCACTGACTGTGCAGGTCAGAGGGCGCGATGACGCATATCGTGTGCGCGGCGCCCTCTGCCTGATCAGTCAGTGCAGAGAGACGCCGGGACCGGACGCCGGGAGCTGCAAGCAAGAGAGGTGAGTATGGCACTTTTTTTTTTATTGCAGCAGCAGCGGCACAGATTTATATGGCACAGCTATGGGGCAATACTGAACGGTGCAGAGCACTATATGGGGCAGAGCTATGGGGCAATACTGAACGGCGCAGAGCACTATATGGCACAGCTATGGGGCAATACTGAACGGCGCAGAGCACTATATGGCACAGCTATGGGGCAATAATGAACAGTGCAAAGCACTATATGGGGCACAGCTATGGGGAAATATGAACGGTGCAGAGCACTATATGGCACAGCTATGGGGCAATAATGAACGGTGCAGAGCACTATATGGGGCAGAGCTTTCTATGGGGCAATATGAACGGTGCAGAGCACTATATGGCACAGCTATGGGGCAATAATGAACGGTGCAGAGCACTATATGGCACAGCTATGGGGAAATATGAACGGTGCAGAGCACTATATGGCACAGCTATGGGGCAATATGAACGGTGCAGAGCACTATATGGCACAGCTATGGGGCAATAATGAACGGTGCAGAGCACTATATGGCACAGCTATGGGGAAATATGAACGGTGCAGAGCACTATATGGCACAGCTATGGGTCAATATGAACGGTGCAGAGCACTATATGGGGCACAGCTATGGGGAAATATGAACGGTGCAGAGCACTATATCGCACAGCTATGGGGAAATATGAACGGTGCAGGGCACTATATGGGGCACAGCTATGGGGCCATAATGAACGGTGCAGAGCACTATATGGCACAGCTATGGGGAAATATGAACGGTGCAGAGCACTATATGGGGCACAGCTATGGGGCAATAATGAACGGCGCAAAGCACTATATGGGGCACAGCTATGGGGAAATATGAAAGGTGCAGAGCACTATATGGCACAGCTATGGGGCAATAATGAACGGTGCAGAGCACTATATGGGGCACAGCTATGGGGCAATAATGAACGGTGCAGAGCACTATATGGGGCACAGCTATGGGAATATGAACGGTGCAGAGCACTATATGGCAGCTATGGGGCAATGCTGAACGGTGCAGAGCACTATATGGCACAGCTATGGGGAAATATGAACGGTGCAGAGCACTATATGGCACAGCTATGGGGAAATATGAACAGTGCAGAACACTATATGGCACAGCTATGGGGAAATATGAACGGTGCAGAGCACTATATGGCACAGCTATGGGGAAATATGAACGGTGCAGAGCACTATATGGCACAGCTATGGGGCAATATGAATGGTGCAGAAGACTATATGGCAGAGCTATGGGGAAAAATGAACGGTGCAGAGCACTGTATGGGGCACAGCTATGGGGCAATAATGAACGGTGCAGAGCACTATATGGCACAGTTATGGGGAAATATGAACGGTGCAGAGCACTATATGGCACAGCTATGGGGCAATAATGAACGGCGCAAAGCACTATATGGGGCACAGCTATGGGGAAATATGAAAGTTGCAGAGCACTATATGGCACAGCTATGGGGCAATAATGAACGGTGCAGAGCACTATATGGGGCACAGCTATGGGGCAATAATGAACGGTGCAGAGCACTATATGGGGCACAGCTATGGGAATATGAACGGTGCAGAGCACTATATGGCAGCTATGGGGCAATGCTGAACGGTGCAGAGCACTATATGGCACAGCTATGGGGAAATATGAACGGTGCAGAGCACTATATGGCACAGCTATGGGGAAATATGAACAGTGCAGAACACTATATGGCACAGCTATGGGGAAATATGAACGGTGCAGAGCACTACATGGCACAGCTATGGGGAAATATGAACGGTGCAGAGCACTATATGGCACAGCTATGGGGCAATATGAATGGTGCAGAAGACTATATGGCAGAGCTATGGGGAAAAATGAACGGTGCAGAGCACCATATGGCACAGTTATGGGGAAATATGAACGGTGCAGAGCACTATATGGCACAGCTATGGGGCAATAATGAACGGTGCAGAGCACTATATGGGGAACAGCTATGGGGCAGTATGAACGGTGCAGAGCACTATATGGCACAGCTATGGGACAATAATGAACGGTGCAGAGCACTATATGGCACAGCTATGGGGCAATATGAACGGTGCAGAGCACTATATGGCACAGCTATGGGGCAATATGAACGGTGCAGAGCACTATATGGCACAGCTATGGGGAAATATGAACGGTGCAGAGCACTATATGGCACAGCTATGGGGCAATATGAACGGTGCAGAGCACTATATGGCACAGCTATGGGGAAATATGAACGTTGCAGAGCACTATATGGCACAGCTATGGGACAATAATGAACGGTGCAGAGCACTATATGGCACAGCTATGGGGCAATATGAACGGTGCAGAGCACTATATGGCACAGCTATGGGGAAATATGAACGGTGCAAAGCACTATATGGCACAGCTATGGGGCAATAATGAACGGTGCAGGGCACTATATGGCACAGCTATGGGGAAATATGAACGGTGCAGAGCACTATATGGCACAGCTATGGGGCAATATGAACGGTGCAGAGCACTATATGGCACAGCTATGGGGAAATATGAACAATGCAGAGCACTATATGGCACAGCTATGGGGAAATATGAACGGTGCAGAGCACTATATGGCACAGCTATGGGGCAATATGAATGGTGCAGAAGACTATATGGCAGAGCTATGGGGAAAAATGAACGGTGCAGAGCACTGTATGGGGCACAGCTATGGGGCAATAATGAACGGTGCAGAGCACCATATGGCACAGTTATGGGGAAATATGAACGGTGCAGAGCACTATATGGCACAGCTATGGGGCAATAATAAACGGTGCAGAGCACTATATGGGGCACAGCTATGGGGCAGTATGAACGGTGCAGAGCACTATATGGCACAGCTATGGGACAATAATGAACGGTGCAGAGCACTATATGGCACAGCTATGGGGCAATATGAACGGTGCAGAGCACTATATGGCACAGCTATGGGGCAATATGAACGGTGCAGAGCACTATATGGCACAGCTATGGGGAAATATGAACGGTGCAGAGCACTATATGGCACAGCTATGGGGAAATATGAACGGTGCAGAGCACTATATGGCACAGCTATGGGGCAATATGAACGGTGCAGAGCACTATATGGCACAGCTATGGGGAAATATGAACGTTGCAGAGCACTATATGGCACAGCTATGGGACAATAATGAACGGTGCAGAGCACTATATGGCACAGCTATGGGGCAATATGAACGGTGCAGAGCACTATATGGCACAGCTATGGGGAAATATGAACGGTGCAAAGCACTATATGGCACAGCTATGGGGCAATAATGAACGGTGCAGAGCACTATATGGCACAGCTATGGGGAAATATGAACGGTGCAGAGCACTATATGGCACAGCTATGGGGCAATATGAACGGTGCAGAGCACTATATGGCACAGCTATGGGGAAATATGAACAATGCAGTGCACTATATGGCACAGCTATGGGGAAATATGAACGGTGCAGAGCACTATATGGCACAGCTATGGGGCAATATGAACGGTGCAGAGCACTATATGGCACAGCTATGGGGAAATATGAACGGCGCAGAGCACTATATGGCACAGCTATGGGGCAATATGAACGGTGCAGAGCACTATATGGCACAGCTATGGGGCAATAATGAACGGTGCAGAGCACTATATGGCACAGCTATGGGGCAATAATGAACGGTGCAGTGCACTATATGGCACAGCTATGGGGCAATATGAACGGTGCAGAGCACTATATGGCAGAGCTATGGGGCAATATGAACGGTGCAGGGCACTATATGGCAGAGCTATGGGGCAATAATGAACGGTGCAGAGCACTATATGGCACAGCTATGGGGCAATATGAACGGTGCAGAGCACTATATGGCACGGCTATGGGGCAATATGAACGGTGCAGAGCACTATATGGCACAGCTATGGAACAATAATGAACGGTGCAGAGCACTATATGGCACAGCTATGGGGCAATATGAACGGTGCAGAGCACTATATGGCAGAGCAATGGGGAAATATGAACGGTGCAGAGCACTATATGGCAGAGCTATGGGGCAATATGAACGGTGCAGAGCACTCTATAGCAGAGCTATGGGGCAATATGAACGGTGCAGAGCACTATATGGCACAGCTATGGGGCAATAATGAACGGTGCAGAGCACTATATGGCACAGCTATGGGGCAATAATGAACAGTGCAGAGCACTATATGGGGCACAGCTATGGGGAAATATGAACGGTGCAGAGCACTATATGGGGCACAGCTATGGGGAAATATGAACGGTGCAGAGCACTATATGGCACAGCTATGGGGAAATAATGAACGGTGCAGGGCACTATATGGGGCACAGCTATGGGGAAATATGAACGGTGCAGAGCACTATATGGCACAGCTATGGGGCAATATTGAACGGTGCAGAGCACTATATGGCACAGCTATGGGGCAATATGAACGGTGCAGAGCACTATATGGCAGCTATGGGGCAATAATGAACGGTGCAGAGCACTATATGGCAGAGCTATGGGGTAATATGAACGGTGCAGAGCACTATATGGCACAGCTATGGGACAATAATGAACGGTGCAGAGCACTATATGGCACAGCTATGGGGAAATATGAACGGTGCAGAGCACTATATGGCACAGCTATGGGGCAATAATGAACGGTGCAGAGCACTATATGGCAGAGCTATGGGGAAATATGAACGGTGCAGAGCACTATATAGCAGAGCTATGGGGCAATATGAACGGTGCAGAGCACTATATGGCACAGCTATAGGGCAATAATGAACGGTGCAGAGCACTATATGGCAGAGCTATGGGGAAATATGAACGGTGCAGAGCACTATATGGCACAGCTATGGGGCAATAATGAACGGTGCAGAGCACTATATGGCAGAGCTATGGGGAAATATGAACGGTGCAGAGCACTATATAGCAGAGCTATGGGGCAATATGAACGGTGCAGAGCACTATATGGCACAGCTATAGGGCAATAATGAACGGTGCAGAGCACTATATGGCAGAGCTATGGGGAAATATGAACGGTGCAGAGCACTATATGGCACAGCTATGGGGAAATATGAACGGTGCAGGGCACTATATGGCACAGCTATGGGGAAATATGAACGGTGCAGAGCACTATATGGCACAGCTATGGGGAAATATGAACGGTGCACTGCACTATATGGCAGAGCTATGGGGAAATATGAACGGTGCAGAGCACTATATAGCAGAGCCATGGGGCAATAATGAACGGTGCAGAAAACTATATGGCACAGCTATGGGGCAATATGAACGGTGCAGGGCACTATATGGCACAGCTATGGGGCAATATGAACGGTGCAGGGCACTATATGGCACAGCTATGGGGAAATATGAACGGTGCAGAGCACTATATGGCACAGCTATGTGGCAATATGAACGGTGCAGAGCACTATATGGCACAGCTATGGGGCAATAGGAACAGTGCAGAGCACTATATGGCACAGCTATGGGGCAATATGAACGGTGCAGGGCACTATATGGCACAGCTATGGGGAAATATGAACGGTGCACAGCACTATATGGCACAGCTATGGGGAAATATGAACGGTGCAGAGCACTATATGGCAGAGCTATGGGGAAATATGAACGGTGCAGAGCACTATATGGCACAGCTATGGGGAAATATGAATGGTGCAGAGCACTATATAGCAGAGCTATGGGGCAATAATGAACGGTGCAGAGCACTATATGGCACAGCTATGGGGCAATATGAACGGTGCAGAGCACTATATGGCACAGCTATGGGGCAATATGAACGGTGCAGGGCACTATATGGCACAGCTATGGGGAAATATGAACGGTGCAGAGCACTATATGGCACAGCTATGGGGAAATATGAACGGTGCAGAGCACTATATGGCAGAGCTATGGGGAAATATGAACGGTGCAGGGCACTATATGGCACAGCTATGGGGAAATGTGAACGGTGCATAGCACTATATGGCACAGCTATGGGGAAATATGAACGGTGCAGAGCACTATATGGCACAGCTATGGGGAAATATGAACGGTGCAGAGCACTATATGGCACAGCTATGGGGAAATATGAACGGTGCAGGGCACTATATGGCACAGCTATGGGGAAATAATGAACGGTGCAGAGCACTATATGGCACAGCTATGGGGAAATATGAACGGTGCAGAGCACTATATGGCAGAGCTATGGGGCAATATGAACGGTGCAGAGCACTATAAGGCAGAGCTATGGGGCAATATGAACGGTGCAGAGCACAATATGGCAGAGATATGGGGCAATATGAACGGTGCAGAGCACTATATGGCAGAGCTATGGGGCAATATGAACGGTGCAGAGCACAATATGGCAGAGATATGGGGCAATATGAACGGTGCAGAGCACTATATGGCACAGCTATGGGGCAATATGAACGGTGCAGAGCACTATATGGCAGAGCTATGGGGAAATATGAACGGTGCAGAGCACTATATGGCACAGCTATGGGGAAATATGAACGGTGCAGAGCACTATATGGCAGAGCTATGGGGCAATATGAACGGTGCAGAGCACTATAAGGCAGAGCTATGGGGCAATATGAACGATGCAGAGCACTATATGGCACAGTTATGGGGCAATATGAACGGTGCAGAGCACTACATGGCACAGTTATGGGGCAATATGAACGGTGCAGAGCACTATATGGCAGAGCTATGGGGAAATATGAACGGTGCAGAGCACTATATGGCAGAGCTATGGGGAAATATGAACGGTGCAGAGCACTATATGGCACAGCTATGGGGAAATATGAACGGTGCAGAGCACTATATGGCAGAGCTATGGGGAAATATAAACGGTGCACAGCACTATATGGCACAGCTATGGGGCAATAATGAACGGTGCAGTGCACTATATGGCACAGCTATGGGGAAATATGAACGGTGCAGAGCACTATATGGCAGAGCTATGGGGCAATAATGAACGGTGCAGAGCACTATATGGCACAGCTATGGGGAAATATGAACGGTGCAGAGCACTATATGGCAGAGCTATGGGGAAATATAAACGGTGCACAGCACTATATGGCACAGCTATGGGGCAATAATGAACGGTGCAGTGCACTATATGGCACAGCTATGGGGAAATATGAACGGTGCAGAGCACTATATGGCAGAGCTATGGGGCAATAATGAACGGTGCAGTGCACTATATGGCACAGCTATGGGGAAATATGAACGGTGCAGAGCACGATATGGCACAGATATGGGGCAATAATGAACGGTGCAGAGCACTATATGGCACAGCTATGGGGAAATATGAACGGTGCAGAGCACGATATGGCAGAGCTATGGGAATATGAACGGTGCAGAGCACTATATGGCACAGCTATGGGGAAATATGAACGGTGCAGAGCACTATATAGCAGAGCTATGGGGCAATAATGAACGGTGCAGTGCACTATATGGCACAGCTATGGGGAAATATGAACGGTGCAGAGCACGATATGGCACAGATATGGGGCAATAATGAACGGTGCAGAGCACTATATGGCACAGCTATGGGGAAATATGAACGGTGCAGAGCACTATATGGCACAGATATGGGGCAATAATGAACGGTGCAGAGCACTATATGGCACAGCTATGGGGAAATATGAACGGTGCAGAGCAATATATGGCACAGCTATGGGGCAATAATGAACGGTGCAGAGCACTATATGGCACAGCTATGGGGCAGTATGAACGGTGCAGAGCACTATATGGCACAGCTATGGGGAAATATGAACGGTGCAGAGCACGATATGGCACAGATATGGGGCAATAATGAACGGTGCAGAGCACTATATGGCACAGCTATGGGGAAATATGAACGGTGCAGAGCACTATATGGCACAGCTATGTGGCAATATGAACGGTGCAGAGCACTATATGGCACAGCTATGGGGAAATAATGAACGGTGCAGAGCACTATATGGTACAGCTATGGGGCAATAATGAACGGTGCAGAGCACTATATGGCACAGCTATGGGGCAGTATGAACGGTGCAGAGCACTATATGGCACAGCTATGGGGAAATATGAACGGTGCAGAGCACTATATGGCAGAGCTATGGGGCAATATGAACGGTGCAGAGCACTATATGGCAGAGCTATGGGGAAATATGAACGGTGCAGAGCACTATATGGTACAGCTATGGGGCAATAATGAACGGTGCAGAGCACTATATGGCACAGCTATGGGGCAGTATGAACGGTGCAGAGCACTATATGGCACAGCTATGGGGAAATATGAACGTTGCAGAGCACTATATGGCAGAGCTATGGGGCAATATGAACGGTGTAGAGCACTATATGGCACAGCTATGGGGAAATATGAACGGTGCAGAGCACTATATAGCAGAGCTATGGGGCAATAATGAACAGTGCAATGCACTATATGGCAGAGCTATGGGGCAATATGAACGGTGCAGAGCACTATATGGCACAGCTATGGGGAAATATGAACGGTGCAGAGCACTATATGGCAGAGCTATGGGGCAATATGAACGGTGCAGAGCACTATAAGGCAGAGCTATGGGGCAATATGAACGATGCAGAGCACTATATGGCACAGTTATGGGGCAATATGAACGGTGCAGAGCACTACATGGCACAGTTATGGGGCAATATGAACGGTGCAGAGCACTATATGGCAGAGCTATGGGGAAATATGAACGGTGCAGAGCACTATATGGCAGAGCTATGGGGAAATATGAACGGTGCAGAGCACTATATGGCACAGCTATGGGGAAATATGAACGGTGCAGAGCACTATATGGCAGAGCTATGGGGAAATATAAACGGTGCAGAGCACTATATGGCACAGCTATGGGGCAATAATGAACGGTGCAGTGCACTATATGGCACAGCTATGGGGAAATATGAACGGTGCAGAGCACTATATGGCAGAGCTATGGGGCAATAATGAACGGTGCAGTGCACTATATGGCACAGCTATGGGGAAATATGAACGGTGCAGAGCACGATATGGCAGAGCTATGGGGAAATATGAACGGTGCAGAGCACTATATAGCAGAGCTATGGGGCAATAATGAACGGTGCAGTGCACTATATGGCACAGCTATGGGGAAATATGAACGGTGCAGAGCACGATATGGCACAGATATGGGGCAATAATGAACGGTGCAGAGCACTATATGGCACAGCTATGGGGAAATATGAACGGTGCAGAGCACGATATGGCAGAGCTATGGGGCAATATGAACGGTGCAGAGCACTATATGGCAGAGCTATGGGGAAATATGAACGGTGCAGAGCACTATATGGCACAGATATGGGGCAATAATGAACGGTGCAGAGCACTATATGGCACAGCTATGGGGAAATATGAACGGTGCAGAGCAATATATGGCACAGCTATGGGGCAATAATGAACGGTGCAGAGCACTATATGGCACAGCTATGGGGCAATAATGAACGGTGCAGAGCACTATATGGCACAGCTATGGGGCAGTATGAACGGTGCAGAGCACTATATGGCACAGCTATGGGGAAATATGAACGGTGCAGAGCACGATATGGCACAGATATGGGGCAATAATGAACGGTGCAGAGCACTATATGGCACAGCTATGGGGAAATATGAACGGTGCAGAGCACTATATGGCACAGCTATGTGGCAATATGAACGGTGCAGAGCACTATATGGCACAGCTATGGGGAAATAATGAACGGTGCAGAGCACTATATGGTACAGCTATGGGGCAATAATGAACGGTGCAGAGCACTATATGGCACAGCTATGGGGCAGTATGAACGGTGCAGAGCACTATATGGCACAGCTATGGGGAAATATGAATGGTGCAGAGCACTATATGGCAGAGCTATGGGGCAATATGAACGGTGCAGAGCACTATATGGCAGAGCTATGGGGAAATATGAACGGTGCAGAGCACTACATGGTACAGCTATGGGGCAATAATGAACGGTGCAGAGCACTATATGGCACAGCTATGGGGCAGTATGAACGGTGCAGAGCACTATATGGCACAGCTATGGGGAAATATGAACGTTGCAGAGCACTATAAGGCAGAGCTATGGGGCAATATGAACGATGCAGAGCACTATATGGCACAGTTATGGGGCAATATGAACGGTGCAGAGCACTACATGGCACAGTTATGGGGCAATATGAACGGTGCAGAGCACTATATGGCAGAGCTATGGGGAAATATGAACGGTGCAGAGCACTATATGGCAGAGCTATGGGGAAATATGAACGGTGCAGAGCACTATATGGCACAGCTATGGGGCAATAATGAACGGTGCAGTGCACTATATGGCACAGCTATGGGGAAATATGAACGGTGCAGAGCACTATATGGCAGAGCTATGGGGAAATATGAACGGTGCAGAGCACTATATGGCAGAGCTATGGGGAAATATAAACGGTGCACAGCACTATATGGCACAGCTATGGGGCAATAATGAACGGTGCAGTGCACTATATGGCACAGCTATGGGGAAATATGAACGGTGCAGAGCACTATATGGCAGAGCTATGGGGCAATAATGAACGGTGCAGTGCACTATATGGCACAGCTATGGGGAAATATGAACGGTGCAGAGCACGATATGGCACAGATATGGGGCAATAATGAACGGTGCAGAGCACTATATGGCACAGCTATGGGGAAATATGAACGGTGCAGAGCACGATATGGCAGAGCTATGGGGCAATATGAACGGTGCAGAGCACTATATGGCACAGCTATGGGGAAATATGAACGGTGCAGAGCACTATATAGCAGAGCTATGGGGCAATAATGAACGGTGCAGTGCACTATATGGCACAGCTATGGGGAAATATGAACGGTGCAGAGCTCGATATGGCACAGATATGGGGCAATAATGAACGGTGCAGAGCACTATATGGCACAGCTATGGGGAAATATGAACGGTGCAGAGCACGATATGGCAGAGCTATGGGGCAATATGAACGGTGCAGAGCACTATATGGCAGAGCTATGGGGAAATATGAACGGTGCAGAGCACTATATGGCACAGATATGGTGCAATAATGAACGGTGCAGAGCACTATATGGCACAGCTATGGGGAAATATGAACGGTGCAGAGCAATATATGGCACAGCTATGGGGCAATAATGAACGGTGCAGAGCACTATATGGCACAGCTATGGGGCAATAATGAACGGTGCAGAGCACTATATGGCACAGCTATGGGGCAGTATGAACGGTGCAGAGCACTATATGGCACAGCTATGGGGAAATATGAACGGTGCAGAGCACGATATGGCACAGATATGGGGCAATAATGAACGGTGCAGAGCACTATATGGCACAGCTATGGGGAAATATGAACGGTGCAGAGCACTATATGGCACAGCTATGTGGCAATATGAACGGTGCAGAGCACTATATGGCACAGCTATGGGGAAATAATGAACGGTGCAGAGCACTATATGGTACAGCTATGGGGCAATAATGAACGGTGCAGAGCACTATATGGCACAGCTATGGGGCAGTATGAACGGTGCAGAGCACTATATGGCACAGCTATGGGGAAATATGACCGGTGCAGAGCACTATATGGCAGAGCTATGGGGCAATATGAACGGTGCAGAGCACTATATGGCAGAGCTATGGGGAAATATGAACGGTGCAGAGCACTATATGGTACAGCTATGGGGCAATAATGAACGGTGCAGAGCACTATATGGCACAGCTATGGGGCAGTATGAACGGTGCAGAACACTATATGGCACAGCTATGGGGAAATATGAACGTTGCAGAGCACTATATGGCAGAGCTATGGGGCAATATGAACGGTGCAGAGCACTATATGGCACAGCTATGGGGAAATATGAACGGTGCAGAGCACTATATAGCAGAGCTATGGGGCAATAATGAACGGTGCAATGCACTATATGGCACAGCTATGGGGAAATATGAATGGTGCAGAGCACGATATTATTATTATTATTATTATTATTTATTATTATAGCGCCATTTATTCCATGGCGCTTTACATGTGAGGAGGGGTATACATAATAAAACAAGTACAATAATCTTGAAAAATACAAGTCACAACTGGTACAGGAGGAGAGAGGACCCTGCCCGCGAGGGCTCACAATCTACAAGGGATGGGTGAGGATACAGTAGGTGAGGGTAGAGCTGGCCGTGCAGCGGTTTGGTCAATCGGTGGTTACTGCAGGTTGTAGGCTTGTCGGAAGAGGTGAGTCTTCAGGTTCTTTTTGAAGGTTTCGATGGTAGGCGAGAGTCTGATATGTTGTGGTAGAGCATTCCAGAGTAGGGGGGATGCACGAGAGAAATCTTGTATGCGATTGTGGGAAGAGGAGATAATAGGGGAGTAGAGAAGGAGATCTTGTGAGGATCGGAGGTTGCGTGCAGGAAAGTACCGGGAGACGAGGTCACAGATGTATGGAGGAGACAGGTTGTGGATGGCTTTATATATCATGGTTAGGCTTTTGTACTGGAGTCTCTGGGTGATGGGGAGCCAGTGCAGGGATTGACAGAGGGGAGAGGCCGGGGAATAGCGGGGGGACAGGTGGATTAGTCGGGCAGCAGAGTTTAGAATAGATTGGAGGGGTGCAAGAGTGTTAGAGGGGAGGCCACAGAGCAGGAGGTTACAGTAGTCAAGGCGAGAGATGATGAGGGCATGGACTAGGGTTTTTGCAGATTCTTGGTTTAGGAATGTGCGGATCCGTGAAATATTTTTGAGTTGGAGGCGGCAGGAAGTGGAAAGGGTTTGGATATGTGGTTTAAAGGAGAGATCAGTGTCAAGGATTACCCCAAGACAGCGGGCTTGTGGGACTGGGGAGAGTGGGCAGCCGTTTACTGTAATGGATAGGTTCGTTGGGGAGATCGCGTGAGATGGGGGAAAGATGATGAATTCTGTTTTGTCCATGTTAAGTTTTAGAAATCTAGTGGAGAAGAAGGATGAAATAGCAGACAGACATTGAGGGATTCTGGTTAGTAGGGAGGTGATATCTGGTCCAGAGATGTAGATCTGTGTGTCGTCAGCATAGAGATGATACTGAAAGCCGCGAGATTCTATGAGCTGTCCCAGGCCAAAGGTGTAGATGGAGAAGAGCAGGGGTCCTAGAACTGAACCTTGCGGGACTCCGACAGATAGGGGGCGAGGTGAGGAGGTGGTGTGTGAGTGGGAGACGCTGAATGTACGGTCAGTTAGGTATGATGAGATCCAGGATAGGGCCAATTCTGTGATGCCAAGGGATGAGAGGGTCTGCAGCAGCAGGGAATGGTCCACTGTGTCAAAGGCAGAGGACAGGTCCAGGAGGAGGAGGACAGAGTAGTGTCGCTTGCTCTTGGCGGTTAATAGGTCATTGGTGACCTTAGTTAGGGCAGTTTCAGTGGAGTGGTGTGACCGGAAGCCTGATTGAAAGCGGTCGAAGAAGGAGCAGGAAGATAGATGGGAGGACAGTTCAATATGGACATGTTGTTCCAGTAGTTTTGAGGCAAAGGGGAGAAGTGATATAGGGCGATAGCTAGATACAGAGGATGGGTCAAGAGAGGGCTTTTTGAGGATAGGTGTGATTGTGGCATGTTTAAAGCTTGAGGGGAAAATGCCAGTTGTTAGTGATAGGTTAAAGAGATGGGTTAGGGTTGGGATGAAGACTGTGGTGAGGTTTGGGATGAAGTGGGATGGGAGTGGGTCAAGTGCACAGGTGGTGAGATGCGATCTTGAGAGTAGAGTGGAGAGTCCGTCTTCTGTAATGGTGGAGAAGTTGGTTTTGGAGGTGGAGGGCTGGGTAGTTGGGAGGAAGGGTTCTGGGGGTTGTTTACTAAAATTGTCTCTGATGTTCTCAATTTTCTGCTTGAAAAATGAGGCGAAGTCTTCAGCTGAGATGAGTGGGGAGGGAGGAGGTGCTGGGGGACGGAGGAGAGAGTTGAAGGTGTTGAATAACTGTTTGGGGTTGTGAGACAGGGAGGATATGAGAGATGAGAAGTAGGTTTGTTTTGCTGTGGCGAGCATGGTTTTGAAAGCAGTGAGGGACTGTTTGAATGCGATGAAGTGCTCGATGGAGTGGGATCTTTTCCATCTGCGCTCAGCAGCTCTGGAAGCTCGCCTCAGTTCTTTTGTCATGCTGGTGTGCCAGGGTTGTCTGTTGATTTTGCGAGCTTTGGTATGTGTGAGAGGGGCAAGAGATTCCAAAGCTGCAGCTATTGTGGTGTTATATAGAGCGGCAGCATCATCCGCATTGTGTAGGGAGCTTATGTCTGTGAGAGGGAGGAGGGATTCAGAGAGTGAGTGAAGATCAAGGTGTTTAAGATTTCTGCGAGGGTGTGAGAGTTTGTGGGGTGGGGGTTGTAGACAAGGAGTGGAAAGGGAAGAGAATGTAAGTAGGTTGTGGTCAGAAAGAGGAAGAGGTGAGTTTGAGAGGTTGGATAGGGAGCAGAGGCGGGTGAGAATGAGGTCCAGTGTGTGACCATCTTTGTGGGTGGCTGTAGAAGACCATTGAGTGAGGCCAAAGGAGGAAGTGAGAGATAGAAGTTTAGTGGCAGCTGAGAGGGAAGTGTCAATGGGGATGTTGAAGTCGCCCATGATGATAGTGGGGATGTCGGCGGCGAGGAAGTGGAGTAGCCAGGTGGTGAAGTGGTCGAAGAAGGTGGTGGCTGGCCCTGGGGGACGGTAGATGACAGCCAGTTGGAGGTTGGAGGGGGAGTAGATGCGCACAGAGTGCACCTCAAAGGAAGGGAGGATAACAGAGGGTGGCAGTGGGATTGGGGCGAAGGAGCAGTTATCTGACAGGAGAAAACCAACTCCTCCGCCATGCTTGCTGCTGGGGCGGGGTGTGTGAGAAAGGTGGAAGCCACCGTAAGAGAGTGCCGCAGGGGAGGCTGTGTCAGAAGGGGTGAGCCAGGTTTCAGTGATGCCGAGGAAGGAGAGTTTGTTATTGATAAAGAGGTCATGGATAAATGGAAGTTTATTGCAGACAGAGCGTGCGTTCCATAGTGCTCCAGATAGGGAAATTGGGGGAGTGGGGGCAGGATGAATGGGTATGAGGTTACTGTGGTTGCGAGGACGTGTAGAGGATCGTGGCAGGGGATTAGAAATGAGTGTGGGGATGTGATGAGGAGGGCCAGGATTTGGGGATATGTCGCCAGCAATGAGGAGCAGCAGACAGAGCGTTAGAAGGTGTGAGCTGGATAGGTCATGATGTGGCCGTGTGTGCCTGGCGAGAAAGGATTGTATGTGGAGGAATAGTTCTGTGGAGGAGGTGAGATGACTGGGGAGGATGGAGGGAGAAATGACTAGTTCTTTACTGGGTGGAGGGACTACAGGAGATAGGAAGAAATAGAGTAGTATGGGGGTGAATGTGAAAAGAAACCGAAACATTATAGTGGTTTTCTATTCCTTTACCTTCCAGTCAATTCCAGTCCAATTCTAGTCTAATTCATAGCAATTAAAAAACTGCAATTTAAAAATGCAATTTCTAAGATGGTCAGACACGTCTGGTCAGACTCATGGCTATGAATTTATGGGCACCTAAGGGCTCACAGCTGAGAGGGAGGATGTGGGCGTGTGTGTCTAGAGCACATGTTCACAGTTAAGCCAGGTCATAAAGAGGGGGTGGGGTAGATGGCCACTCAGGTATGCAAGCAAGAAGCAAGGGAAGTGAAATACGAATGGATAGAAAACAATGGGTAAGCAAAGCATACCAGGTGGGAATTATATGCAGTTCACATAAACACACATTGCAGGAAAGGCAGAGTAGATGGACAGCAGCATACCAGGTGGGAATTATATGCAGTTCACATAAACACACATTGCAGGAAAGGCAGAGTAGATGGACAGCAGCATACCAGGTGGGAATTATATGCAGTTCACATAAACACACATTGCAGGAAAGGCAGAGTAGATGGACAGCAGCATACCAGGTGGCAATGTGAACGGTGCAAAGCACTATATGGCACAGCTATGGGGCAATATGAACGGTGCAGAGCACTATATGGCACAGCTATGGGGAAATATGAACGGTGCAGAGCACTATATGGCACAGCTATGGGGAAATATGAACGGTGCAGAGCACTATATGGCACAGCTATAGGGCAATAATGAACGGTGCAAGGCACTATATGGGGCACAGCTATGGGGAAATATGAACGGTGCAGAGCACTATATGGCACAGCTATGGGGCAATATGAACGGTGCAGAGCACTATATGGCACAGCTATGGGGCAATAATGAACGGTGCAGAGCACTATATGGCACAGCTATGGGGAAATATGAACGGTGCAGAGCAATATATGGCACAGCTATGGGGCAATAATGAACGGTGCAGAGCACTATATGGCACAGCTATGGGGCAATAATGAACGGTGCAGAGCACTATATGGGGCACAGCTATAGGGCAATAATGAACGGTGCAGAGCACTATATGGGGCACAGCTATGGGGAAATATGAGCGGTGCAGAGCACTATATGGCACAGCTATGGGGCAATAATGAACGGTGCAGAGCACTATATGGCACAGCTATGTGGCAATAATGAACGGTGCAGAGCACTATATGGCACAGCTATGGGGCAATATGAACGGTGCAGAGCACTATATGGCACAGCTATGGGGAAATATGAACGGTGCAGAGCACTATATGGCACAGCTATGGGGAAATATGAACGGTGCAGAGCACTATATGGCACAGCTATGGGGCAATATGAACAGTGCAGAGCACTATATGGCAGAGCTATGGGGCAACATGAACGTGCAGAGCACTATATGGCACAGCTATGGGGCAATGTGAACGGTGCAAAGCACTATATGGCACAGCTATGGGGCAATATGAACGGTGCAGAGCACTATATGGCAGAGCTATGGGGCAATATGAACGGTGCAAAGCACTATATGGCACAGCTATGGGGCAATATGAACGGTGCAGAGCACTATATGGTACAGCTATGGGGAAATATGAACGGTGCAGAGCACTATATGGCACAGCTATGGGGCAATATGAACGGTGCAGAGCACTATATGGCACAGCTATGGGGCAATATGAACGGTGCAGAGCAATATATGGCACAGCTATGGGGAAATATGAACGGTGCAGAGCACTATATGGCACAGCTATGGGGAAATATGAACGGTGCAGAGCACTATATGGCACAGCTATGGGGCAATAATGAACGGCGCAAAGCACTATATGGGGCACAGCTATAGGGCAATAATGAACGGTGCAGAGCACTATATGGCACAGCTATGGGGCAATAATGAACGGTGCAGAGCACTATATGGCACAGCTATGGGGAAATATGAACGGTGCAGAGCACTATATGGCACAGCTATGGGGCAATAATGAACGGCGCAAAGCACTATATGGGGCACAGCTATAGGGCAATAATGAACGGTGCAGAGCACTATATGGCACAGCTATGGGGCAATATGAACGGTGCAGAGCACTATATGGCACAGCTATGGGGCAATATGAAAGTGCAGAGCACTATATGGGGCACAGCTATAGGGCAATAATGAACGGTGCAGAGCACTATATGGCACAGCTATGGGGCAATAATGAACGGTGCAGAGCACTATATGGCAGCTATGGGGCAAGAATGAACGGTGCAGAGCACTATATGGCACAGCTATGGGGAAATATGAACGGTGCAGAGCACTATATGGCACAGCTATGGGGCAATATGAACAGTGCAGAGCACTATATGGCAGAGCTATGGGGCAATATGAACGGTGCAGAGCACTATATGGGGCACAGCTATAGGGCAATAATGAACGGTGCAGAGCACTATATGGGGCACAGCTATAGGGCAATATTGAACGGTGCAGAGCACTATATGGCAGCTATGGGACAATAATGAACGATACAGAGCACTATATGGCAGCTATGGGACAATAATGAACGGTGCAGAGCACTATATGGCACAGCTATGGGGAAATATGAACGGCGCAGAGCACTATATGGCACAGCTATGGGACAATAATGAACGGTGCAGAGCACTATATGGCACAGCTATGGGGCAATATGAACGGTGCAGAGCACTATATGGCACAGCTATGGGACAATAATGAACGGTGCAGAGCACTATATGGCACAGCTATGGGGAAATATGAACGGTGCAGAGCACTATATGGCACAGCTATGGGGCAATATGAACAGTGCAGAGCACTATATGGCAGAGCTATGGGGCAATATGAACGGTGCAGAGCACTATATGGGGCACAGCTATAGGGCAATAATGAACGGTGCAGAGCACTATATGGGGCACAACTATAGGGCAATAATGAATGGTGCAGAGCACTATATGGGGCACAGCTATAGGGCAATAATGAACGGTGCAGAGCACTATATGGGGCACAGCTATAGGGCAATAATGAACGGTGCAGAGCACTATATGGGGCACAGCTATAGGGCAATATTGAACGGTGCAGAGCACTATATGGCAGCTATGGGACAATAATGAACGATACAGAGCACTATATGGCAGCTATGGGACAATAATGAACGGTGCAGAGCACTATATGGCACAGCTATGGGGAAATATGAACGGCGCAGAGCACTATATGGCACAGCTATGGGACAATAATGAACGGTGCAGAGCACTATATGGCACAGCTATGGGGAAATATGAACGGTGCAGAGCACTATATGGCACAGCTATGGGGAAATATGAACGGCGCAGAGCACTATACGGCACAGCTATGGGACAATAATGAACGGTGCAGAGCACTATATGGCACAGCTATGGAGCAATATGAACGGTGCAGAGCACTATATGGCACAGCTATGGGGCAATATGAACGGTGCAGAGCACTATATGGCACAGCTATGGGGAAATATGAACGGTGCAGAGCACTATATGGCACAGCTATGGGGAAATATGAACGGTGCAGAGCACTATATGGCAGAGCTATGGGGTAATATGAACGGTGCAGAGCACTATATGGCACAGCTATGGGGCAATATGAACGGTGCTGAGCACTATATGGCACAGCTATGGGGCAATAATGAACGGCGCAGAGCACTATATGGCACAGCTATGGGACAATAATGAACGGTGCAGAGCACTATATGGCAGAGCTAAGGGGAAATATGAACGGTGCAGAGCACTATATGGCAGAGCTATGGGGAAATATGAACGGTGCAGAGCACTATATGGCACAGCTATGGGGAAATATGAACGGTGCAGAGCACTATATGGCAGAGCTATGGGGAAATATGAACGGTGCAGAGCACTATATGGCACAGCTATGGGACAATAATGAACGGTGCAGAGCACTATATGGCAGAGCTATGGGGAAATATGAACGGTGCAGAGCACTATATGGCACAGCTATGGGGAAATATGAACGGTGCAGAGCACTATATGGCAGAGCTATGGGGAAATATGAACGGTGCAGAACACTATATGGCACAGCTATGGGGCAATAATGAACATGCAGAGCACTATATGGCACAGCTATGGGGCAATAATGAACATGCAGAGCACTATATGGCAGAGCTATGGGGCAAGAATGATCTATTTTTATTTTTGAAATTCACCGGTAAATGCTGCATTTCCACCCTAGGCTTATACTTGAGTCAATAAGTTTTCCCAGTTTTTTGTGGCAAAATTAGGGGGGTCGGCTTATACTCGGGTCGGCTTATACTCGAGTATATACGGTAATTTAGCAGCATATACAGGTGCTTTTCACTAAATTAGAATATCATCAAAATGTTAATTTATTTCAGGTCAATACAAAAAGTGAATCTCATATATTCTATAGAGTCAGTACACACAGAGTGATCTATTTCAAGTGTTTATTTCTGTTAATGTTGATGATTATGGCTTACAGCCGATGAAAACCCAAAAGTCATTATCTCAGTAAATTAGAATAATTAACAAAAACACCTGCAAAGAAATAAACCAACTTTTTGATGATATTCTAATGTAGTGAGAAGCATCTGTATTTTAGGGCTCTTTCACACGTCCTTTCCGATACTGGAAAAACCAGTAACGGAGATATCAGTGTCTTATGTGTCCATGTAATACTTGTGGCATACATGTTGCGACTGTGTGCTGCCCATGTGCCGCATGAGTATCATATGTACTGACGCCTAGGAAGCCACTGTACAGTAAGTGTTGTTCCCCGGCGCCGGGTGCTGAAAACTCCTCTTATCATTTTTCCCTTCTTGCGCTGCGATTGGCTCTCTATTGAGAGTTGTATTCAACTGAGAACAGTGAGAGCAGGCGGCAGCTGATGGGAGTATTCAGCAGCAGCCACCTGCCCTATAAATAAATATTATTTTTTTTTAACAATGTGTGGTTCCCCTTTATTTTTGATAACCAGCAAGGCAAAACTGATGGCTGCGGGATGCAACCCTTAGCTATCAGCTTTAGCAAGGCTGATTATCAAGATGAAAGGGGTCCCCACGTCGTATTTTTTTATTATTTAAGTAAGTCATTTGCAAAAATAGCATGGGGTCCTCCATTTTTGACAACCAGCCATGCTAAAGCAGACAGCTGGGACCTGGTGTTCTATGGCTGGTAAGGGACCATGGATATTGCCTAAAAAGAGCAGCCCGCAGCCACCCAGAAAAGGCACATCTATTAGATGATCCAGTTCTGTCGCTTTGCCCCGCTTTTCCCACTTGTCCTGTAGCTGTGACAAGTAGGGTTCATATTTGCAGGGTTAATGTCACCTTTGTATTGTCAGGTGACATCAAGCTCACGGATAAGTAATGGAGAGGCGTCTATAAGACACGGATCCATTACTAATCCTATAGTTGTATTGTGAAGACACAGCCTGAATAAAGTCTTTTATTAGAAATAAAACATAACACATTTTTACTTTTTTATTTAAAAATAGCAAACGCAGTTATACTCACCTAACGACTAATTCAACCGAAGCCCTCGTCTCCTGTAATAAAACAAAAATAATAAAACAACAACAATATCCCTCACCACTCTATAGTTCTGCTCCGTGCTGTATTCCATGTCTGGGGATTAATAGTTTTCACCCTGGATGGTGCCAAGATGCGACCGTCCAGGCTGAGAACCACTGATGAATGAGCTGCTGCGAGCGCAGCCTCAGTGTCTAGATAATGACTGGTGACATTTTGCATAACTAGGCTATGTTCACACGTTGTGTTTTTTCTGCGTTTTGTTTTTTTTTGTATGAAAAATCTGCTCTCTTGGCAGTAAAGTCACTTCTTGCAAACATCAGGTTTTGATGCGTATTTACTACGTTTTTGCTGTGTGTTTTTTTGCTGAGTTTTTGTGATCTCTTGTGCATTGTGATTTTTAGTGGCCCTCAAAAAATCAGGATGCAACTCCCTTAATATTTTTGCACCAAAATTCATCAAAACCTGATACCTGCTTTTTTTACTGTGTTTTTGCACTTACTCGTTGATTTCTATGGATGATAAAATGCTGCAAAAATGATGCAAAAAGTGACTTGCTGCAGTTTTCCAATCAGTCAGGAAAAAAAACTATATGTGCGCATGAGATTTCTGAAATCTTTTGTGCTCCTGAAGCAATACAAGGGTATGTGCACACAGCGTCTTTTCCAGGGGAGCGCCACTCTGAAAACCTCCTGAAAAAGCGCTAATTGAATGCTCAAATCATTGAACATATGCCTTTCTAGGTAAAAATGATTTGTTGCTTATATGGTCAGGCTTATAACAGGTTCAGGTTTTCGAAACAGTTAAAGAAGTGAGTTGATGATTTTTTCAGGCGTTTTCCACAATAAAAATGCTCCATAATTTATAATAAAAGTCAACTGTTGGCTTTTTGAGTGTTTTGCCTGCGATTTTTCTTATTAAACTGCTCCCGGTTTCTTTATTGACTGAGGTGTAAAAAATCTCATGGGAAACCAAAGTAAAAAAGACATCTCAAAAATGTTAAAAAGAGGGCGACAGTTCAAAATGCTGGAAAAGTTTGAGGGGAAAAAATACTGAGGTTTCCTGAAGCGTGTTTCTCTTTAAATAATGACGGTTCATCGCCTTGAAAAAGACTTCACATATACCGTATGTATCGTTTGATTCTGTAAGCTTTGAGATAGAAGTTAAGAAAAGTGTCTACAGGTCTGAATATTAGGTTCTAGAGTTGATTAAAGGGGATTTGTTATGATCCGGTGAACTTGGAGCTGCATGAGAACTTTCACTGGAGAAAGTGGCCACTATACTGACTGCAACCCTGAACTTAACACCGCAACTAGAAGTAGCCGTGGTTGTACCTAACACACCTAGACACCTCGTCACAGCCGGAGGACTATATACCCCTAAAGATGGAAATCGGAATACTATCTTGCCTCAGAGAAAATCCCCAAAGGATAGACAGCCCCCCACAAATATTGGCGGTGAGTCGGAGAGGAAAAAACATACACAGGCAGAAAAAACAGGATTTAGCACAGGAGGCCACTCTAGCTAGATAGGACAGAATAGGACAGAGTTCTGTGTGGTCAGTATTAAAACCCTTCAAAAAAATCCACAGCAGAATATACAAAAAACTTCCTACATCTAACTAAAGATGTAGGAGCGTATATCTGCAACTCCAGTGAAACCAACCAGACTGAGAAAACACAGACACAGTCTAATCTGGACAAAAGAAAAACAAACGAACAGTACTGAAAATAAGCACACAGCATGTGTGCCACAGGAAAAGAAACAGACACTTATCTTTGCTGAACTGGCAGATAAGCAGGAGAGGCCAGGCAGAGATCCAACACTTCCAAAGAAACATTGACAACTGGCAAAGGCTAAAGGATCCTGCACACCTTAATATCCCAGTCAGAATTTTAATTATCCGATACACCTGGCCAGGACAGCGAGTCAGAGACAACTGCATTCCCACCAACAACCACTGGAGGGAACCCAAGAGCAGAATTCACAACAGTACCCCCTCCCTTGAGGAGGGGTCACCGAACCCTCACCAGGGCCCCCAGGACGATCAGGACGAGCCAGATGAAAGGCACGGACCAAATCAGCAGCATGGACATCAGAGGCAAAAACCCAAGAATTATCCTCCTGGCCATAACCCTTCCATTTGACCAGGTACTGAAGCTTCTGCCTCGAAAAACGGGAATCCAAAATCTTCTCAACAACATATTCCAACTCCCCATCAACCAACACAGGGGCCGGAGGATCAGCAGAGGGAACAACGGGCTCCACATATTTCCGCCACAAAGATCTATGGAAGACATTAATAAGATTAATAATCTCAGAAATCCTACAAGGACCAATAAACCGAGGTTTAAACTTAGGAGTAGTGTTGAGCATTCCGATACCGCAAGTATCGGGTATCGGCCGATACTTGCGGTATCGGAATTCCGATACCGAGTTCCGATACTTTTGTGGTATCGGGAATCGGTATCGGATCCATATTAATGTGTAAAATAAAGAATTAAAATAAAAAATATTGATATACTCATCTCTCCGGAGGCCCCTGGACATCACCGCTGGTAACCGGCAGCCTTCTTTGTTTAAAATGAGCGCGTTTAGGGACTTCCATGACGTCACGGCTTCTGATTGGTCGCGTGCCGCTCATGTGACCGCCACGCGACCAATCAGAAGCCGCGACGTCATTCTCAGGCTCTAAACTCCTCGTTCTAGGAATTTAGGACCTGAGAATGACGTCGCGGCTTCTGATTGGTCGCGTGGCGGTCACATGAGCGGCACGAGACCAATCAGAAACCACGACGTCATTCTCAGGTCCTAAACGCGCTCATTTTAAGCAAAGAAGGCTGCCGGTTACCAGCGGTGATGTCCAGGGGCCTCCGGAGAGGTAATTATATCAATATTTTTTATTTTAATTCTTTATTTTACACATTAATATGGATCCCAGGGCCTGAAGGAGAGTTTCCTCTCCTTCAGACCCTGGGAACCATCAGGATACCTTCCGATACTTGGTGTCCCATTGACTTGTATTGGTATCGGGTATCGGTATCGGCGATATCTGATACTTTTCGGGTATCGGCCGATACTATCCGATACCGATACTTTCAAGTATCGGACGGTATCGCTCAACAATACTTAGGAGAAGAAACCTTCATAGGAACATGACAGCAAGACAACCAGACCAGATCCCCAACCCGAAGCCGTGAACCAACACACCGACGACGATTAGCAAAACGTTGAGCCTCCTCTTGAGACAACACCAACTTGTCCACCACATGAGCCCAAATCTGCTGCAACCTGTCCACCACAGAATCCACACCAGGACAGTCAGAAGGCTCAACCTGCCCAGAAGAAAAACAAGGATGAAAACCAAAATTACAAAAGAAAGGCGAAACCAAGGTAGCAGAACTAGCCCGATTATTAAGGGCAAACTCGGCCAATGGCAAGAAGGCCACCCAATCATCCTGATCAGCAGACACAAAGCATCTCAAATAAGTCTCCAAGGTCTGATTAGTATGCTCGGTCTGGCCATTTGTCTGAGGATGAAATGCAGAAGAAAAAGACAAATCAATGCCCAGCCTAGCACAAAAGGCCCGCCAAAACCTAGAAACAAACTGGGAACCTCTGTCGGAAACAATATTCTCTGGAATACCATGCAAACGAACCACATGCTGAAAGAACAACGGAACCAAATCAGAAGAGGAAGGCAATTTAGGTAAGGGCACCAAATGAACCATCTTAGAGAACCGGTCACAAACAACCCAGATAACAGACATCTTCTGGGAGACCGGAAGATCAGAAATAAAATCCATAGAAATATGCGTCCAGGGCCTCTCAGGGACTGGCAATGGCAAAAGCAACCCACTAGCACGGGAGCAACAAGGCTTGGCCCGCGCACAAGTCCCACAGGACTGCACAAAAGAACGCACATCACGTGACAATGAAGGCCACCAAAAGGACCTACTAACCAAATCTCTGGTACCAAAAATGCCAGGATGACCAGCCAACACGGAACAGTGAACCTCAGAAATCACTCTACTAGTCCATCTGTCAGGAACAAACAATTTCCCCAAAGGACAGCGGTCAGGTTTGTCAACCTGAAATTCCTGAAGAACCCGTCGCAAATCAGGGGAAATGGCAGAAAGGACCACCCCCTCTTTCAGAATATCGACCGGCTCTAAGACCTCAGGAGAATCAGGCAAAAAACTCCTAGAGAGGGCATCAGCCTTAATATTCTTAGAACCCGGAAGGTACGAGACCACGAAATCAAAACGGGAAAAAAACAAGGACCATCGAGCCTGTCTAGGATTCAGCCGTTTAGCAGACTCGAGGTAAATCAAATTCTTATGATCGGTCAAGACCACAATACTGTGCTCAGCTCCCTCAAGCCAATGTTGCCACTCCTCAAACGCCCACTTCATAGCCAACAACTCCCGATTTTAGACATCATAATTGTGCTCAGCAGGCGAAAACTTACGGGAAAAGAAGGCACATGGTTTCATTAAGGAACCAACAGGATCCCTCTGAGACAAAATGGCCCCTGCCCCAATCTCAGAAGCGTCAACCTCAACCTGAAACGGAAGAGAAACATCCGGTTGGCGCAACACTGGAGCAGAAGTAAATAGACGTTTAAGCTCCTGAAAGGCAGAGACAGCCGCAGAGGACCAATTCGCCACATCAGCGCCCTTCTTCGTCAAATCGGTCAAGGGTTTAACCACGCTGGAAAAATTAGCAATGAAACGGCGATAAGAATTTGCAAAACCCAAAAATTTCTGAAGGCTCTTCACGGATGTGGGCTGAATCCAATCATGAATGGCCTGAACCTTAACCAGATCCATCTCTATAGACGAAGGAGAAAAAATGAAGCCCAAAATATAGACTTTCTGCACCCCAAAGAGACACTTAGACCCTTTCACAAACAGGGCATTGTCACGAAGGATCTTAAATACCATCCTGACCTGTTGCACATGAGACTCCCAATCATCGGAAAAAATCAAAATATCGTCCAAATATGCAATCAAGAATTTATCAAGATAAGTCTGGAAGATATCATGCATGAAGGACTGAAAAACAGATGGAGCATTAGAGAGTCCGAATGGCATCACAAGGTATTCAAAATGGCCTTCGGGCGTGTTAAACGCAGTTTTACATTCATCACCCTGCTTAATACGAACAAGATTATATGCCCCTCGAAGGTCAATCTTGGTAAACCAACTAGCTCCCTTAATCCTAGCAAACAAATCGGAAAACAAAGGTAAAGGGTATTGAAACTTGACCGTGATTTTATTCAAGAGGCGATAATCAATACAGGGTCTTAAGGAACCATCTTTTTTAGCAACAAAAAAGAACCCCGCTCCCAACGGTGAAGAAGATGGCCGAATATGCCCTTTCTCCAAAGACTCCTTAATATAGGTCCGCATGGCGGTATGTTCAGGCACAGATAGATTAAAAAGTCGACCCTTAGGAAACTTACAGCCTGGAATCAAGTCAATAGCACAATCACAGTCCCTGTGCGGTGGAAGAAAACTGGACTTGGGCTCATCGAATACATCCTGAAAATCAGACAAAAACTCTGGAATCTCAGAAGGTGAAGAAGAGGAGATTGACATCAAAGGAACATCATTATGAACCCCCTGACAACCCCAACTAGTCACAGACATGGACTTCCAGTCCAACACAGGATTATGTACCTGCAACCATGGAAAACCCAGCACGATAACATCATGCAAGTTATGCAACACCAGAAATCGACAATATTCCTGACGGGCTAGCGCCATGCGCATGGTTACCTGTGTCCAAAACTGGGGCTTATTTCTAGCCAAGGGTATAGCATCAATGCCCCTCAAAGGAATAGGGTTCTGCAAAGGCTGCAAGGGAAAACCACGACGCTTGGCAAACTCAAAATCCATTAAAATCAAGGCGGCGCCTGAATCCACAAACGCCATGACAGAAAATGATGACAATGAGCAGATCAAGGACACAGATAACAGAAATTTAGGTTGTACAGTACTGATGGTAAATGAACTGACAATCCTCTTTGTCCGCTTAGGGCAGACAGAAATGACATGAAAAGCGTTGCCACAATAATAACACAACCTATTTTGACGTCTGAAACCTTGTCGTTCCGTTCTAGACAGAATTCTATCACATTGCATAGGCTCAGAAATTTGCTCTGAGGATAACGCCACAGCGCACACAGTTCTGCGCTCCCGCAGGTGTCGGTCAATCTGATTGGCCAGAGACATAGAATCACTCAGACCGGAAGGCGTGGGAAACCCCCCCATAACATCTTTAACGGATTCAGAAAGCCCCCTTCTGAAAATTGCCGCCAAGGCATCATTATTCCATTTAGTCAACACAGACCATTTTCTGAATTTCTGACAATACAATTCTGCCGCCTCTTGACCCTGAGACAGGGCCAACAAGGTCTTCTCAGCTTGATCCACAGAATTAGGTTCATCATATAATAGTCCTAAAGCCTGAAAAAGGAGTCAATATTAAGCAAAGCCGGATTCCCAGATTCCAGGGAAAACGCCCAATCCTGCGGGTCGCCACGCAGCAGGGAGATTACGATTTTTACCTGCTGAATGGAATCACCAGAGGATCGAGGTCTCAGGTCAAAAAACAGTTTACAGTTGTTTTTAAAACTCAAAAATTTAGACCTGTCACCAGAAAACAGATCAGGAGTAGGAATCTTCGGTTCTAAAGCAGGAGTCTGAACAATATAATCAGAAATACCTTGCACCCTAGCAGCAAGCTGGTCTACACGAGAAGCTAATTCCTGAACATTCATGCTTGCACCAGGCTCCTCAGCCACCCAGATATTAAGAGGGAAGAGAACACAAAACAGACTGGAGAAAAAAAATGGCTCAAGAGCTTCCTTCCCTTCTTCTGAGATGCATTTAACTCATTGTTGGCCAGTTGTACTGTTATGATCCGGTGAACTTGGAGCTGCATGAGAACTTTCACTGGAGAAAGTGGCCACTATACTGACCGCAACCCTGAACTTAACACCGTAACTAGAAGTAGCCGTGGAGTGTACCTAACACACCTAAACACCTCGTCACAGCCGGAGGACTAAATACCCCTAAAGATGGAAATCGGAATACTATCTTGCCTCAGAGAAAATCCCCAAAGGATAGACAGCCCCCCACAAATATTGGCGGTGAGTCGGAGAGGAAAAAACATACACAGGCAGAAAAAACAGGATTTAGCACAGGAGGCCACTCTAGCTAGATAGGACAGAATAGGACAGAGTTCTGTGCAGTCAGTATTAAAACCCTTCAAAAAAATCCACAGCAGAATATACAAAAAACTTCCTACATCTAACTAAAGATGTAGGAGCGTATATCTGCAACTCCAGTGAAACCAACCAGACTGAGAAAACACAGACACAGTCTAATCTGGACAAAAGAAAAACAAACGAACAGTACTGAAAATAAGCACACAGCATGTGTGCCACAGGAAAAGAAACAGACACTTATCTTTGCTGAACTGGCAGATAAGCAGGAGAGGCCAGGCAGAGATCCAACACTTCCAAAGAAACATTGACAACTGGCAAGGGCTAAAGGATCCTGCACACCTAAATATCCCAGTCAGAATTGTAATTATCCGATACACCTGGCCAGGACTGTGAGTCAGAGACAACTGCATTCCCACCAACAACCACTGGAGGGAACCCAAGAGCAGAATTCACAACAGGGATTATAACAATTAAAAAAAATTACTTTAAAGGCACAAAATGCTAATGGCTTCTGAAATCACTGTTACTGGCAATCCACTCCGTCTATTGTATTTACATTGCAAATTTCTTCAAGTAAGGACAGTATACAGGGAATATTTTAGAAAAAAAATATTTATTATGAATAGATCAACCCACTGACAAACCACGACCTAACAAAACCCACACACAAAGAGCCATTCCCTGCTAAATCCCACCCATGAGGAGTCATTGACTTCTGAACCCCACCCATGAGAAGCCATTGACTTCCGAACCCCACCCATGAGAAGCCATTGACTTCTGAACCCCACCCATGAGAATCCATTGACTTCTGAACCCCACCCATGAGGAGCCATTGACTGCTGAACCCCACCCATGAGGAGCCATTGACTTCTGAACCCCATCCATGAGGAGCCATTGACTTCTGAACCCCATCCATGAGGAGTTATTCTTGGTGAACTCCACCCATAAAGAGACATTCCCTTCTGAATCCCACCCATGAAGAGTCATTGCCTTGTGAACCGCACCCATAAGGAGTTATTCCTTGCTGAACCCAATCCATAATAAGTCATGACCTAATAAACTACACCTTGTCAAAGCTGAAGTGTCTCTAGAAATAAAATATAAATATTGGAGACTTTGTATGCTTGGCTCTGTAAATAATAGAAGACAAAATGACTATTATCTTTTCTTGGCCTTTTTGGAGTATTTTCCTGCAGCCAATGGCTGTCCAATTGTTTTTGTATGCAGCATACAGTCACATAGTCTTCAAGGAATGGCCATTTCTTTACGTAAGTAATATTAACTTTTCAATGAAGTATTATGTTCTTCGAGAAGCGTGAGCAGCATAAAGAACCACCGGCTGCTCCTCCGTTTCCCTGTAATATCACATCTCCATTAGAATTCTGCCGCTGTTTGCATTTAGCAGATAGGAGCAGCGGGAGAAGCCTCTTGAATATTTCTGCGTAGTAGACGGAGAGGCACCTTCCAGTCACCTGAGCAATGATTATTCATGCATTCATATAAACAGTGCCTCTTTGGGGTTTACTGCCGAGAACAAGCAATGAGCAGTTGGCGTGAATGCTTTTTCTTTTGTGTGTTATGAATAACAATCCAGTTTATATATTTTATGTGCTCCATATTTGTAATAGGATCTCTACCTACCATTGATAGCAATGTCCATGAACTTCAATTAGGCATCAAGACATTGGAGCCATTGAGAACCTTGAACCCTCTATAGATATATGATTTCATATAGAGGCACAAACAGTAGATGTTTTCTGTTTTTTGTCCTTATGTAAGAATATATTCTCTCCTAGAAAACTAATTTTGATTATATGGCACCAGATGCCACAATATATGACATATATTGTAAATACAGCAGTTGCAGAAAGTATTGAACATGTCACCAATTCCACAAGTAAATCTATTTCTAAAGGTGCTATTGACGTGAAATTCTCACCAGATGTCAGTAACGACCCATCCAATCCACACAGGCAAAGAAATCAAACCTTAGATGTCCATAAATTAAGATATGTTTAATAATGAGAAAAATGCACCACGAAGAGGTATTGAACAAAAGAAGTAAGAGAGGTGCAAAAAGCCATGGAAAAACATGACTCCAGTTGAAATCTATTGGTAATTGGAAAGCAATCCTGCCACTTGATGGTCTGTAAAAAGATGTATCATCGCCAAGTTGCCACACAAGAAACATCTCATGATGGGTAAAAGCAATGAGCTGTCTCAAGACCTTCACAACCTTATTGCTGCAAAACATTCTGATGGCATTGATTACAGAAGAATTTCTAAACTACTGAAGGTTAAAGTGAGCATTGTGGGGACCATAATCTGGAAGAACGTCATTTCACCACAAACCAGCCACGACCAGTTGTTCCCTGTAAGATTTCAAACAGGAGTGAAAATAATTATAAGAAGAGTTGTACAAGTACAAGGACCTCCAGTGAAGAGCTACAGAAAAACCTGGAATCAGCAGGCATAATTGTTTCAAAGAAAATTATAAATAATCAACTCAACCTCCATGGCCTGTATGCACACTCACAACGCAACCTCCATGGCTTGTATGTACACTCACCATGCAAGACTCCGTTGCTGAACAAAAAAGGAGGTTCAAGCGTTTCTAAAGTTTGGTCAACAACATTTAGACAAGCCTGTGAAATACTGGGAGAATATAGTCTGGTCAGAGGAGACCAAAATTGAACTCTTTGGATGCCATAATAAACACCATGTTTGAAGGCCAACAGGCACTATATGTCATCCAAAAACACCATACTAACAGTAGAGTTTTGAGGTGGGAACATTATGGTGTACCACTGTTTTTCAGCATACGGCACTGTCAAACTTCATATAATTGAAAGAAGGATGAAAGAAGAAATGTACTGAGACATTTTTAACACCTTTCTGACATATGACGTACTATCCCGTCGAGGTGGTATGGGCCTATATGACCACTGACGGGATAGTACGTCATCACTGATCAGCCACTCTCACGGGGGGAACGCGGCTGATCGGGGCCGGGTGTCAGCTGACTATCGCAGCTGACAGACTGCTCCTGGCACATTAACCCCCAGAACACTGCGATCAAACATGATCGCAGCTGTTGTGAATTCTGTGGCAGAGCTCCCTCCTGTGGTCACAAGTGGTACTTCGGCTGATTCTCTCTGTGAGCTTCTGTTGGTGGAGGGAAGTGGTACTGCGGCTTCTGAGTTTCCTCCCTCAGGTGATCTGGTGAGGTCGTTAGGTGCTTCTCTACTTAACTCCACCTAATGCTTTGATCCTGGCTTCCTGTCAATGTTCCAGTGTTGGACTTGCTTTTCCCTGGATCATTCCTGTGGCCTGCTGCTCTGCATAGCTAAGTTCTTCTTTGCTATTTGTTTGCTATTTTTTCTGTCCAGCTTGTCTAATTTGTTGCTGGAAGCTCTGGGACGCAGAGGGTGTACCTCCGTGCCGTTAGTTCGGTACGGAGGGTCTTTTTGCCCCCTTTGCGTGGTTTTCTTTAGGGTTTTGTGTAGACCGCAAAGTTGCCTTTTCTATCCTCGCTCTGTTAAGAAAGTCGGGCCTCACTTTGCTGAATCTATTTCATCTCTACGTTTGTCTTTTCATCTTAACTCACAGTCATTATATGTGGGGGGCTGCCTTTTCCTTTGGGGTATTTCTCTGAGGCAAGGTAGGCTTATTTTCTATCTTCAGGCTAGTTAGTTTCTCAGGCTGTGCCGAGTTGCATAGGCAGAGTTAGGCGCAATCCACGGCTGCCTCTAGTGTTGTTTGGAGAGGATTAGGGATTGCGGTCTGCAGAGTTCCCACGTCTCAGAGCTCGTTCTATGATTTTGGGTTATTGTCAGATCACTGTATGTGCTCTGACCGCTATGTCCATTGTGGTACTGAATTGCCTTTCATAACACGCAGCGTTTCGGCGGTATAGGGAAGCATCGCACAGGGAGGGGGCTCCCTGCGTGCTTCTCTGAGACCCTTGGAGCAACGCGATATGATCGCGTTGCTCTGAGGGTCTCCTACCTCCTCCTCCCTGCAGGCCCCGAATACAAAATGGCTGCGGAGCTCGTTCCGGGTCCTGCAGGTAGGTGGCTTGCAAGTGCCTGCTCAGAGCAGGCACCAGCAAGCCTCCTGCAGTGCCTGTTAGAGTGCTGATCTGACACAGTGCACTGCAAAGTGTCAGATCCGCGATCTGACACTATATAGTCATGTTTCCCCTGGGACAAAGTAAACAAGTAAAAAAATATATAATTACATGTGTAAAAAAAAAATCCTAAATAAAGAAAAAAAAAATATATTGTTCCAATAAATACATTTCTTTATCTAAATAAAAAACAAAACAATAAAAGTACACATATTTAGTATTGCCGCGTCTGTAACGACCCGACCTATAAAACTGACCCACTAGTTAACCCCTTCAGTGAACACCGTAAAAAAAAGAGGCAAAAAACAACGCTTTAGTATCATACTGCTGAACAAAATGTGGAATAACACGCTATCAAAAAAAGGGATATAAAAACATGGTACCGCTGAAAACGTCATCTTGTCCCGCAAAAAACGAGCCACGATACAGCATCATCAGCAAAAAAATAAAAAAGTTATAGTCCCCAGAATAAAGCGATGCAAAACTAAATATTTTTTTATATAAAATAGTTTTTATTGTATAAATGCGCCAAAACATAAAAAAAATATAAATGAGGTATCGTTGTAATTGTACTAACCCGAAAAATAAAATTACTTTATCAATTTTACCAAACGTGGAACAGTATAAACGCCTCCCCCAAAAGAAATTCATGAATTGCTGGCTTTTGGTAATTCTTCCTCACAAAAATTGGAATAAAAAGCGATCAAAAAATGTCACGTGCCTGAAAATGATACCAATAAAAACGTGAACTCATCCCGCAAAAAACAAGACCTCACATGCAATTTTTTGCAATAAAAAGCGTCTTTTAGTGTGTGACAGCTGCCAATCATAAAAATCCACTAAAAAAACCGCTATAAATAGTAAATCAAACCCCCCTTCATCACCCCATTAGTTAGGGAAAAATAAAAAAATTTAAAAAAATGTATTTATTTCCATTTTCACATTAGGGTTAGGGTTGGGGCTAAAGTTAGGGTTGGGGTTAGGGTTGGGGCTAAAGTTAGGGATGGGACTAAAGTTAGGGATAGGGTTTCCATTATACTTATGGTTGGGATTAGGGTTAGAGGTGTGTTGGGTTTAGGGGTATGGTTGGGATTAGGGTTAGAGGTGGTGTTTGGATTAGGGTTTCAGTTAGAATTGGGGGGTTTCAATGTTTAGGCACATCAGGGGCTCTCCAAACGCGACATGGCGTCCGATCTCAAATCCAACCAATTTTGCATTGAAAAGTCAAACAGCGCTCCTTCCCTTCCGAGCTCTGCCATGCGCCCAAACAGTGGTTTACCCCCACATGTGGGGTATCGGCGTACTCAGGACAAATTCCACAACAACGTTTGGGGTCCATTTTCTCATGTTACCCTTGGTAAAATAAAACAAATTGCAGCTGAAG
Source organism: Ranitomeya imitator (assembly GCF_032444005.1). Classification (NCBI taxonomy): domain Eukaryota; kingdom Metazoa; phylum Chordata; class Amphibia; order Anura; family Dendrobatidae; genus Ranitomeya; species Ranitomeya imitator. The sequence continues at coordinate 548,493,286 of NC_091287.1, forward strand.
TAAATTTTTTGTGAAAAAAAGTTAAATGTTCATTTTTTTTAAAACATTCCCAAAATTCCTGTGAAGCACCTGAAGGGTTAATAAACTTCCTGAATGTGATTTTGAGCACCTTGAGGGGTGTAGTTTTTAAAATGGTGTCACACTTGGGTATTTTCTTTCATATAGACCCCTCAAAATGACTTCAAATGTGATGTGGTCCCTAAAAAAAAATGGTGTTGTAAAAATGAGAAATTGCTGGTCAACTTTTAACCCTTATAACTCCCTAACAAAAAAAAATGTTGGTTCCAAAATTGTGCTGATGTAAAGTAGACATGTGGAAAATGTTACTTACTAAGTATTTTGTGTGACATATCTCTGTGATTTAAGGGCAATAAAATTAAAATTTGGAAAATTGCAAAATTTTCAAAATTTTTACTAAATTTCCATTTTTTTCAAAAGTAAACGCAGGTAATATCAAAGAAATGTTACCACTATCATGAAGTACAATATGTCACAAGAAAACAATGTCAGAATCACCGGGATCCATTGAAGCGTTCCAGAGTTATAACCTCATAAAGGGACAGTGGTCAGAATTGTAAAAATTGGCCCGGTCCATAACGTGCAAACCACCCTTGGGTGTAAACTGGTTAATAAAAATCTGCTGCCATCTAACAGGATGATGAAGATGAAATGAGGGTGAACATTTCAATAAGAATACTTTTTCCGTGTCTTTTCTCATTATTAGGCCAGGATAACACAGACGCGAGATACGGCCGAGTCTCGCAGGTGAAAACCCAGCTCTGGAGCGGAGCGTGCAGCTGCACAGCAATACATGGAGCCGCACGCTCCGCTCCAGAGTGGCGGCGCCAGAGCTCGGTTTTCACCTGCGAGACTCGGCCGTATTCCACGTATGTGTGATCCCGGCCATAGACATAACTTAATGTATGGACATTCATGGTTTTATTTGTTTGCCTGTATGAATTGGATGGGTTGTTACTGACATCTGGTGAGAATTTCATGTCAATAGCACCTTTAGAAAAATATTTACTTAGAAAATTGGGGATGTGTTCACTACTTATTTCACCCTCTATATATACAGTACAGAGCAAAAGTTTGGACACACCTTCTCATTTAAAGATTTTTCTGTATTTTCATGACTATGAAAATTGTAAATTCACACTGAAGGCATCAAAACTATGAATTAACACATGTGGAATTATATACTTAACGAAAAAGTGTGAAACAACTGAAAATATGTCTTATATTCTGGGTTCTTCAAAGTAGCCACCTTTTGCTTTGATGACTGCTTTGCACACTCTTGGCATTCTCTTGATGAGCTTCAAGAGGTAGTCACCGGGAATGGTTTTCACTTCACAGGTGTGCCCTGTCAGATTTAATAAGTGGGATTTCTTGCCTTATAAATGGGGTTGGGACCATCAGTTGTGTTGTGCAGAAGTCTGGTGGACCCAAAACAATATACCTATCACCCATATAGGCAATAGTCTTCTGGTTGGAAAAGTTACTGTAACATCTTATCAATATTCTGTATTTGACGCCATGTAGACTTTATAAAGGAAAATTCATTGATCGGAATGCCCTTTATTAGATCTGTGAAAAGAAGGGTTGCTGCTTTATATAATGAAATGAGCATGTACAGCTATAGAAAACTTCAACTTGACATTACTGCAGTATACAGTATATTATTGAAAATGTCAATTTAAATGCTTCCTGGTCTCTCCGACAACTTAACCTCATTGGATAAATAGATGATTTGATAAATAGACAATCTCCAAATCACTTTGTTAAAAAATAATGTTGACTTATCCTTAAAAATATCAATAAAGTGTCAACCACTAGTTCTTTTTTCCGTCTAACTTACTGTCCACTGCCTGTTATAAAGTGTCATCTGTCTCTGCCACCAGAGATGCTGAGCCAGACTGCAGAAAGTGGGGGTGGGTCTTCATCTACCTACAGATAAGGGGGACGGGTCTATGTCTATATAAGTGTAACAAGGTGGCACGGGGTGGTAGTCCTGACGGAGTTCTCTTAAAGCAACAGTCCATAAGCACCCCGGCCATTTGCACATAAACAGAAAGGACGGATGCAACCCCAGGCAATTTACCTCTTCTCCACAGTCTCTGCAGCATGGACAATCAGGATCCAGTAACACAGTTGTAATCCAACAGGGAAACTATTTATTGTAAAATAAAAGAAGTAGAAAAAGTGGATGCAGTAAATGGAACAAAACTTCCTGCTCTTTCCTTGGTATTCTTCACTGCCGTATCAGTGGCAGCAACAGCTATAGACACAGTCCCCAAGCTGATTTTTGGCGCTTACAGTCCTCAGTGCCCTTGGGTCCAGGGCAGCATTTTCTGTCCTCCTCCTGGGGTTTGGCAAGCTCCCGATCACTGCTGAGCACCTGCCCGGGCAAGCCTGCCCGGGGCACTGAACTAAGAGCAGGAAGTTCCTGCTCCTTTTGGAGCTATTAGCCCAACCTCCTAGGTTAACCCCTTCTGTCCCTGCCTCTAACATGTGCATAACAAACACAGCACAATGCGATACAACAGTAATACATAGCATGTACAACACATTTCACAGTGAAACATTAAGACGCGGGTTCACCAACCGGGTACCACATAAAGTGCAGAGGATAAGCACCTAGGAGTGAGGGGAAGCAATGAGGTTCTCTGCCACCTCCTTACATAAAAAAAAATTGAAAAAATTACGCACTGAGCAAAGCAAAAATTAAATGAGAATAGATATACCCATCAAGTGATGACCAAAATATATATATATAATAATGTGATGCTTATAATGGAGTGAATGGCAGACCATTCGGGAAGGTTCAATTATAAACAAGGAGAAAAAATGAACTGTAAGGTCCAATAAACAAGAATAAGATGAGGTGAGAAAAGTACAAAAATGTATTCAAGACAAAAAAGAGGGAAGCACAAGATGACGAAGGAATTGATCCAAAACACGCGTCGGGGCGCGTGTCTGCCTATACTGCTATGACCACACAGGTAATTATTGCTTATGGCAATGACTAGGTTTACCAGACACTTGTGATCTGGTCTTTGCCTTGCACTCCTCCACGTTTATTACCCGAACAGTGCTTAGGTTTCCTTTTGGAATCATGGGGACTATTATTCTATCTCTCCTAACCTGGTGACTCATTGTGGTTATACCATTTTCTCGGCACATGCACTTTATTACCATTTTTTGCACCTGGAGTTACGGCATATATGTGAGTTGCAAGGCTCCTTTACCTGTCTAAAATACTCGTGGTATTTGCCACACTGACATCCTACTACATGTACCTCGAAATAGACATACATGAATCTTTATAATTCCTATCTGGGGTCCCTTGATTTTATCTTTTGCAAGTTGCAGATCCACAGTGAGATTATACATTGATCTATGCACGCATACTTTGGCAACCTCTAAACACACTGGTGCAGACACATACAGTGGGGCAAAAAAGTATTTAGTCAGTCAGCAATAGTGCAAGTTCCACCACTTAAAAAGATGAGAGGCGTCTGTAATTTACATCATAGGTAGACCTCAACTATGGGAGACAAACTGAGAAAAAAAAATCCAGAAAATCACATTGTCTGTTTTTTAAACATTTTATTTGCATATTAAGGTGGAAAATAAGTATTTGGTCAGAAACAAAATTTCATCTCAATACTTTGTAATATATCCTTTGTTGGCAATGACAGAGGTCAAACGTTTTCTGTAAGTCTTCACAAGGTTGCCACACACTGTTGTTGGTATGTTGGCCCATTCCTCCATGCAGATCTCCTCTAGAGCAGTGATGTTTTTGGCTTTTCGCTTGGCAACACGGACTTTCAACTCCCTCCAAAGGTTTTCTATAGGGTTGAGATCTGGAGACTGGCTAGGCCACTCCAGGACCTTGAAATGCTTCTTACGAAGCCACTCCTTCGTTGCCCTGGCGGTGTGCTTTGGATCATTGTCATGTTGAAAGACCCAGCCACGTTTCATCTTCAATGCCCTTGCTGATGGAAGGAGGTTTGCACTCAAAATCTCACGATACATGGCCCCATTCATTCTTTCATGTACCCGGATCAGTCATCCTGGCCCCTTTGCAGAGAAACAGCCCCAAAGCATGATGTTTCCACCACCATGCTTTACAGTAGGTATGGTGTTTGATGGATGCAACTCAGTATTCTTTTTCCTCCAAACACGACAAGTTGTGTTTCTACCAAACAGTTCCAGTTTGGTTTCATCAGACCATAGGACATTCTCCCAAAACTCCTCTGGATCATCCAAATGCTCTCTAGCAAACTTCAGACGGGCCCGGACATGTACTGGTTTAAGCAGTGGGACACGTCTGGCACTGCAGGATCTGAGTCCATGGTGGCGTAGTGTGTTACTTATGGTAGGCCTTGTTACATTGGTCCCAGCTCTCTGCAGTTCATTCACTAGGTCCCCCCGCGTGGTTCTGGGATTTTTGCTCACCGTTCTTGTGATCATTCTGACCCCACGGGGTGGGAGTTTGCGTGGAGCCCCAGATCGAGGGAGATTATCAGTGGTCTTGTATGTCTTCCATTTTCTAATTATTGCTCCCACTGTTGATTTCTTCACTCCAAGCTGGTTGGCTATTGCAGATTCAGTCTTCCCAGCCTGGTGCAGGGCTACAATTTTGTTTCTGGTGTCCTTTGACAGCTCTTTGGTCTTCACCATAGTGGAGTTTGGAGTCAGACTGTTTGAGGGTGTGCACAGGTGTCTTTTTATACTGATATCAAGTTTAAACAGATGCCATTACTACAGGTAATGAGTGGAGGAAAGAGGAGACTCTTAAAGAAGAAGTTACAGGTCTGTGAGAGCCAGAAATCTTGATTGTTTGTTTCTGACCAAATACTTATTTTCCACCATAATATGCAAATAAAATGTTAAAAAAACAGACAATGTGATTTTCTGGATTTTTTTTTCTCAGTTTGTCTCCCATAGTTGAGGTCTACCTATGATGTAAATTACAGACGCCTCTCATCTTTTTAAGTGGTGGAACTTGCACTATTGCTGACTGACTAAATACTTTTTTGCCCCACTGTACATATTATACAAACATAACTATATTCATTTAGTCTATTTTCAATCATGTGGACATCTAGTCTTTTTTGAATAATTAGCACATCCAGTGGTTTGTCCATGCCATGTGTTTATTGATGTCAGCATTGTATGGTCTTTTTTTTTGTGGTCATCTTGTGTAACGAGCAGATATACACCTTGAGTTGCTATTATCCTGTTATCATCTTGTGCTTCCCTCTTTTTTGTCTTGAATACATTTTTGTACTTTACTCACCTATTGGTTCTTATTCTCGTTTATTGGACCTTACACCTCTTTACATAATGATGGTGGGAACAGATCTTTGTCTCTACAGAAAGTGCAGGTGGGTCTTTATCTACAGACAATATGGGTGGGTCTTTGTGTATATATTGACTGTGATGGGTGGTCTTTGTCTCTCTACAGACAATTGGGGCTGGTCTCTGTCTATATAAAGACAATAGAGGCAGGTCTTTTTCTGTCTACAGATCTTTGTCTCTACAGAAAGTGCAGGTGGCTCTTTATCTACAAACAATATGGGTGGGTCTTTGTGCATATATGGACTGTGATGGGTGGTCATTGTCTCTCTACAGACAATTGGGGCTGGTCTCTGTCTATATAAAGACAGTGAAGGCAGGTCTTTTTCTGTCTACAGATCTTTGTCTCTACAGAAAGTGCAGGTGGGTCTTTATCTACAAACAATATGGGTGGGTCTTTGTGTATATATGGAATGTTATGGTGGTCTTTGTCTCTCTAAATACAATTGGGGCTGGTCTCTGTCTATATAAAGACAGTGAAGGCAGGTCTTTTTCTGTCTACAGATCTTTGTCTCTACAGAAAGTGCAGGTGGGTCTTTATCTACAAACAATATGGGTGGGTCTTTGTGTATATATGGAATGTTATGGTGGTCTTTGTCTCTCTAAATACAATTGGGGCTGGTCTCTGTCTATATAAAGACAGTGGAGGCAGGTCTTTTTCTATCTGCAGATCTTTGTCTATATAAGGATGATGGAGGTGGGTCTTTGCCTCTCTACAGAGAATAGGATGAATTTTTGTCTATATAATGATGGCGGGGTGGGTCTTTGTCTATATCATGACAGTGGGGTTGAGTCTTTTTCGGCAGACAATAGAGGCAAGTCTTTACATAAGGATGGTGGGTGGTCTTTGTCTATCTACAGAAAGTAGGGGTGGGTCTTAGTCTATTTACAGAAAATGGGGACAGGTCTTTGTGTATCTACTGACAATGGGGGTGGATCTTTGTCTATATAAGGATGGTAGTGGTGTATCTTTGCCTATCTACAGACAATGGGGGGGCAGGTCTATTTCTATATAAGGATGGTAGGGACTGATCTTTGTCTATCTACAGAAAGTAGGGCGGGTCTCTGTCTATTTACGGACAATGGGGTAGGTCTTTTGTCTATCTATAGAAAGTGGGTTTTTGTCTATTTACAGACAATAGGGCAGGTCTGTATCTAGTAAAGACAGTGGGGGGTGAGTTTTTGTTTAACTGCTTTCCCTCTACTGTCTACTAAGCTGTATGCAGGCATAACAGAGAGAAAGCTTTTCATTTCAAGGGCATGTAAGCCATTGGACAATAAAAGGAACAATGCATGCTGGTAAGTGGCAAAAGGAAGCTTCAGCACCTATAATGCTGGCAGAACTCTGATGCAAAAGAATCAGTTACAGAGGATGAGACTGATGACAGTTTATGGGCATATTAGGTTTACCCGTCAAAAGCAGCATTACAGTAAGTTGTTGTGGAGGATTAGAGCAGCAAGACCGTAAACTCCTACAGGTTTATTGGATCATGTACTATATTCTTGTTAGAGCAGGACTGTTATAGCTGACGTCCAACATGTCTCATTTTTTGTGGGATACTGGAACTAAACTTACCCCCCACAGTGACAAGACGTATGCAAATGTGCCCAAAAAGTAGGTGTCACTGAGGTTACTTGGGAAATCCTACACAAAACAGTGATGGAAAATGGGAATAAAACAAAAAAAAATTATAATCTATAATTACTGTTACCCAACAGCTTTTATTCATTATTTTGCTTTAATTTATGGTGTTTTCATTCCCATTTTCCAACAAACAAAACTTTTTTTTACTGGCAACATTTAATTTCCAATATAATGTACGGTATATGAAAGAGTGAATAAGATTGTTTGAGGGGTGAAATGGAAAAAAGAAAAAGTCACTTACTGATTTTTGGGCTTCATTTTTATAACTTTGACCACTCGATATAAAAGGACGTCACCTTTATTCTGCAGGTCAGTATGATCGTGGACATATCAAATTTGCATCAATTTTGTGGGTCACTACTTTTAATAAATGAAAAAAAAAAAAAAAAACATTTCAGGGCATATATGACTTTTTCATCACTTTATATTTGTTTTGTGTTTTTTTTTGTCGATGAAGCACCAAAAAAACAGCAATTTGGGCATTTTTATACTTCATCGTGCAGAATAAATAATTAAAAGTGGTTGCCCAGATAAAACAAGTTATCAGCTGTTCACAGGATAGATGATAATTTGCTAATCTGCGGGATCCGCACTAATCGGCAGAACTTACCTGTCGAGGATCTTTTATCCGCGTTGCAAAACGGAGGGACAGGTTGGATGCTCGTCCACTTCTCCCTTCATTCCCATTTCATTAGCTGCGGAAATAAGCTGGGTTCATCACTCAGCACCTCCATATGGAATAAATGGAGAGGTGGGCCAGTTTTTGCCAACTGGGCCGATCCTAGAGAGGAGCCCAACCCCCAAGTATCAACAAGTTTTCACCAATCCTTTGATAATCTTTGGCGTTTGTATGAAGAAAATAGATCCGCTGTTACACAATGATTGATGATAGTTGATCCTTTTCCATGGGTCAGAAAAAGTGCAGAAAAAAAACCCGTCTTGTTTCACTCCGCAACATGCAGAGGTGGCCGCCATTTTTCCGACCTAATGTCCCAATCGTAGTGATGTTTTCCTGTATAAACGATTACTAAGCTGCAAAGATTCAGTGGTATAAAGTTACACCCCGTGCTCGCTCGTGTACCTCCAGGATAATTAGTTTGGATGAATCTATATTTTCCAAGAACATTTTTATTATTTCCGTTAATTTCTGTAACAAATAGCGACACAAGCCGCGACGATCATTTTCCGAAGAGAGAAAGCTTTTCTTATTAAATCATAACTCTGCTCGCTTAATGGGATTTAAGATGGAAGATTTCGAAAAAGAAAAATGAACGACTGATGAATGCAAAATCATTTCTGGGTTCTCCAGCTGCCGGAGCCTAAATCATCATTTTCTCTATTAGTAGCAGCGGAATACTTAGCGTTCATTGAAAAAGAAAATAAAATAAAACAAATTAATGACTACATAGGGATTTACTGAGCCAAATCGTGTCTAAAAATGAACCTGTGTGTTTTTGGAAGTTTTTAAACTAATTTTAAAGTGAATTTATCACTATGTTTTTCTCATTGAAAAAAAAGTACAGCCATCACCATTTCTAGAATGTTGTAAAAAGTCCCCAATCCCCTCTACAGATCCCCAAAAATACCTTTAGTTTTGCACACAGATGGCATAGTCCGGTTGGCATTTCTCATCTTGATCCGGTGCTTCCTCCCTGCTTTCAATCGGTATCCTCCTTCCCTGCTTTCAATCGGCATCCTCCTTCCCTGCTTTCAATCGGCATCCTCCTTCCCTGCTTTCAATCGGTATCCTCCTTCCCTGCTTTCAATCGGCATCCTCCTTCCCTGCTTTCAATTGGTATCCTCCTTCCCTGCTTCACGTAGATGACAAGTCCTACGTCATCCACACAGTCACCCTCGATCGCGCCCCTGCGCATACGTATCTCTCTCTGTATTGCCGAGAGAAGAGCACAACACTGTAATGCGCATGCGCCGATGACTCAGAACTAAATTTGGCGCACTTTGCTTTGCCGGGCAGAGAGATGTGCGCTTGGGTAGGAGCGCTATTGGCGAAGATTGTGTGGATGGCGTAGGAAGCGTCATCCACACGAAGCAAGAAGGACGACAGCGATCGTAAGACGAGAAGATGCGCCGGATTTAAACCAGGGATGCCCATTAGACTAGACCGTGTCATTTGTGAGTATAACAGGGCTTTTTTGGGATTTGGGGAGCTTTTGCTGCATACTATAATGCTGTACAAGAGGTCTTAATGGTAGTGGCTGTATTTTATATCGGAAAAAAATCTGGTGACAGGTTCCTTTTGAAGGTATTTATATAGAAGACAAAATTGGGAACAAGACTGTTCTCAGACCCTGAGTTTGCTGAGACCCCATAAGCTCAGCTCTAGTTCATTCCCATGTGTTCATTATCCTGTACCACTAGACCTATGCTTGTGTCTATTAATTTGTACTTGTGTATCTGATAAATTCCACTCTGCTATTCCAGGACTACATGCTCATCTCAACTATTCCTGGACTACATACAGTATACACCTCTGCTCTTTCTGGACTACACAATCATCTGAACTCTTCCTGGATTGCATACTCATCTCAATTCTTTCTGGACTACACACTCATCTCTGCGCTTTCTGGACTACGTACTCATCTTTGCTCTTCCTCGACTACACTCTCAGTTCTGCTTTTCCTGGACTACACACTCTTGTCTGCTCTTCCTCATCTACATACTCATCTCTGCTCTTCCTGGACTACACACTCACCTTTGCTCTTTCTGGGCTACACTCTCAACTCTGCTCTTCCTGGACTACATACTCATCTCTTCTTTTTCTCGACTACCCACTCATCTCTGCTTTTCCTGGACTACACATTAATCTCTATTCTTCCTGTACTACACGCTCATCCCTGCTCTTCCTGGACTACACATTCACCTTTGCTCTTTCTTGGCGACACACTCATCTTTACTTTTCCTCGACTACACACTCATCTCTGTTTTCCTGGACTACACTCTCATTTCTGCTTTTCCTCATCTACATACTCATTTCTGCTCTTCCTGGACTACACACTCATATTTGCTCTTTCTGGGCTACCTACTCATCTCTGCTCTTCCTCATCTACATACTCATGTCTGCTCTTCCTCGACTACATAATCATATCTGATTTTCTTAATCTACATACTCATCTCTGCTCTTCCTGAACTACACTCTCATCTTTGCTCTTTCTTGACTAAAAACTTATCTCTGCTCTTTCTAGATTACACACTGTTAGGAGTCGAGTTCCCGCCGCTGCACAGGGGGAATCTCGAACCATTTCTGATGCGGTCTACCATTCTGCATCAGCCGTAGTGGAGCCTGCTCAGCGGAGACGTCGGTCCCAGCGTCTCACTTAGTCTGATACTGTGCAAAGGGTTTCTGCTGCGTTTCCAGGCTCTGCTATTGTACCTTGCACTGGTCTGCGGCAAGCAGGCTTTTCTTTGCACACACTGAGCATGCCCACGGGAGGACCTCTCATTGGAGGTCGGGGGTCACACGCTCAGGCCCTGGAGCAGCTCCCATTGGTCCTCCAGGAAGGTCCAGTTGAGCTGCAACTATAAAACGTTCAGTGCCAGTGTGGTCATGTTTGTATGCAGTCAGGGTTTGGCTGAAATAAGCCCCTAGAATGCTGGCACCTCCGGCGAGGAGTTTTGTGTGTGTGGATTCCGGGCTGGCATATAGCCATTAGAATTCCGGCTCCACCGGAGAGGAGCTGCGTGTTTGCTATTAACTGCATGACCACTATCGGCTCTACTAAGTAGCTGTGTTCCTCTGTGAGCTTAACAGGGCACAGCGTTCTCTTTGCTAACGGACTCTGTGAAGTAACAGAGTTCGTTTATACCGCCATATTGTACCGCCTTTACTAGCAGCAGGTTCTTTCCTGCACAGTGGACCCCGGGTTGAGAACGCACCTACTACTTCGGTGCCTACCTACCTAATATATTCGGTTAATTCAACCAACCCTAACACACACTTATTTCATCTCTTCCTCAACTACACACTCATTTTTGTTCTTTTTTGGCTACATACTCATCTCTGCTCTTCCTGGACTACTTCTTCATCTCTGCTCTTCCTGAACTACATGCTCATCTCTGCTCTTCCTAAACTACGCACTCATTTTTGCTCTTTCTGAGCTACATACTCATTTTTGCTCTTTCTGGGCTACACACTCATCTCTACTTTTCCTGGACTACACATACATCTCTGTTCTTCTTGGACTACACGCTCATCTCTGCTCTTCCTCATCTACATACTCATCTCTGCTCTACCTGGACTACACACTCATCTTTGCTCCTTCTGGGCTACACACTCATCTCTGCTCTTCCTGGACTACACACTCATCTTTGCTCCTTCTGGGCTACACACTCATCTCTGCTCTTCCTGGACTACCTACTCAGCTCTTCTCTTCCTCGACTACACACTCATCTTTGCTTTCTCTGGACTACACATTCATTTCTGTTCTTCCTGGACTACAGACTCATCTCTGCTCTTCCTCGACTACACACTCATCTTTGCTTTCTCTGGACTACACATTCATTTCTGTTCTTCCTGGACTACAGACTCATCTCTGCTCTTACTCACCTTCATACTCATCTCTACTTTTCCTGGACTTCACGAGTCGCCCGCCAGGGCCGTGGGGTATTCGGTATCGGGTCCGGTACTCACAGGGGGACGTCACGGTGGCGGTGACCCGGTCCTTGGCCCTGGGCGCCCATGTTAAAGGGACAGTCTTTAAAGGGGTTTCGAGAATAAAGTTTGTTCGTGAAGCCACCTGTGGTATTCCGTCAGTAGGGACCGATGCTGCTTAAAGGGGTCCTCTGGGGTGATGGTATGGCATCTAGATGGTATAACTTCCCACAGGTGAAGTAGGTCCCCAGGGCTCCCGTGTTTAGATGGAGATATTGAATGGTGCAGTAAAGAATGAGGACACAGGTTTGCAGTCTCTTTACCTAGTTTACTGTAGCTTCAAGCAACCGCAGTCCAGGGCACCAGATCACAGGTACAGGCAGGATCCGACTGGCTTGGAAGCGAATCCAGAGTCCCCTTTACCAGGTGAAGATGAAAGCCTTCCTCAAAGCGTGGTGGTGTTGTAGTCCCTTACTGCCTCCGGATTCTGATAAGGTCCTTACAGTTCTCTCTGTCCTCCATAAAGGATAGGACACAAACTCGTATGACAGACGGCTCAAGCCTTTTTATAGGGTCTCTATCATGACCCGGGCTCTATGTGCCACTGTGCCTCCTGGGTATTAAGGCGGACAGGTGATTTATAATCCAGCTGTCCTGCCGATTTCTGCTGTGCCTCCTACAGTCCGACACAAACTCGGTCTTCCGACTACCGGTATCTGCGATCTCCAGGGAAGTACCACAGTCGCAGCTGTCCTCCACTGGTGTCTCTCTCTCTCATGTGCTTTGCTCTCCTGCACACTTTCTCCAAACTGTCCTTTCCTTCTGTATTCTCTGTCTCCAGGAGCTGCAGCAACTCTGGCTACACGACTCCTTCAGTCTTTCTGACACTCAAGTTCTGACTGCTCTCTTCTCTGTCCTCTGACAGACTGACCAACTTCCTTTCCCTCCAGACCAGAATATAGGAAAGTTCCCCTTAATCCGGGTTCAGAGCTCCCCCTTCTGGCCTGGAGTGTGAACATGTTGTGTGTATGTGATTACCTGATAAAGAGATCTTTCATCGCTTCCAAGCGTGACATCACGCTCCCCATGAGGAAATCAATGCCACTGTGACGACCAGGATCCTGGGGCGTCACACACACTAATCTCTGCTCTTCCTGGACTACAAACTCATTTCTGGTCTTTCTGGACTACACACTTATCTCTGCTTTTCCTCGACTACATACTCATCTCTGATCTTCTTGAATGTAGCTCTGACATATTCCTGTGTTGTATTTTCCGAACTTTTTATCAAAGCCAAACTCAGCTCAGCATCTACAGCATGTTAGAATACACAACCGCTGCAGGCTCATGCGGTGCACTTCCTCTCTATACGTTCTGTGTGACCTCTTTGGTTTGTTTGTGGTTATCTGCAACCCTCCATGCTGTGATGATGCAGATGATGCCTTCTGTATGTCCCATGTAAAATAGTTAATTCTCCCACAATGTCTGAGTGCTAAACGATTCTGCTGAAAGCTGGAAATCAGCAACAGATTATGGACCCAGACAGAGATAGGAAGAGTATTGGTGAACAGACCGATGCAAGGAATCATCCAAAGATTCTCATCTCCTATATACAAGTAATAAACTCACTATATACAAATAAAGGTGAGAAGCTAAATAGTCTAAGCTCACACCTTGATTTTACATCATCCAAACTAAATAATGACTTTTACCATATATAACATTTTCAAATGGAAATGTTGCTGCCCGGAGATGATATGTGGTCCATTGTTACTACATAAAAACAACAAATAAAATATGGGACAAGAAAAGCGGACAGCCAAAGACAGTATAGGATTGGTAGTAGAGGATGACCAACCGCTCCACATATGGCATGAGAACAATGCTGGAGGCATCTGAGATACACTGCAAAAGCTGCACCAGAGAGCCGGTCCAAACAGCAAGTATAATTACAAGATAAAAAGTCAGCAAAATATATAAACAGGAGGTGGAGCGCATTACAGCAATGCTGGAAGTAATTATACAACTGGGATCAGAGGGTGAGGATATAAATGCAGGCTTTACCATGTTATTAGCCATAGGTAAGTGTTCACACTAGGCAGTCAGCTCAGGTACCCATCCGTTCTGAGATTACCGTATATACTCGAGTATAAGCCGAGATTTTCAGCCCAAAATTTTGGGCTGAAAGTGCCCCTCTCGGCTTATACTCGAGTCAAGGTGGGTGGCAGGGTCGGCGGGTGAGGGGGTGAGGGCGCTGAGGTATACTTACCTAGTCCCAGCGATCCTCGCGCTGTCCCTGCCGTCCCACGGTCTTCTGTGCTGCAGCTTCTTCCCCTCTTCAGCAGTCACGTGGGACCGCTCATTACAGAAATGAATAAGCGGCTCCACCTCCCATAGGGGTGGAGCCGCCTATTCATTCCTCTAATCAGCGGTGCCGGTGACCGCTGATAGAGAAAGAAGCTGCAGCACCGAAGACCAGGCAGAGGGACAGCGCGAGGATCGCCAGGACTAGGTAAGTATAGCATATTCACCTGTCCTCGTTCCAGCCGCCGAGCGTCGCTCCATCTTCCCGGCCGGCGCCTCCATCTTCCCGGCGTCTGCGCTCTGACTGTTCAGGCAGGGGGCGCGATGACGCATATAGTGTGCGCGGCGCCCTCTGCCTGATCAGTCAGAACAGAGACGCCGGGAAGATGGAGGCGCCGGAACGAGACGCCGGGAGCTGCAATCAAGGGAGGTGAGTATGTGGTTTTTTTTTTTATTGCAGCAGCAGCAGCGGCAGCACAGATTAATGTGGAGCATCTATGGGGCACAGTGAACGGTGCAGAGCACCGTATATGGCACATCTATGGGGCACAGTGAACGGTGCAGAGCACCGTATATGGCACATCTATGGGGCACAGTGAACGGTGCAGAGCACCGTATATGGCACATCTATGGGCACAGTGAACGGTGCAGAGCACCGTATATGGCACATCTATGGGGCACAGTGAACGGTGCAGGGCACCGTATATGGCACATCTATGGGGCACAGTGAACGGTGCAGAGCACCGTATATGGCACATCTATGGGGCACAGTGAACGGTGCAGAGCACCGTATATGGCACATCTATGGGCACAGTGAACGGTGCAGAGCACTGTATATGGCACATCTATGGGGCACAGTGAACGGTGCAGAGCACCGTATATGGCACATCTATGGGGCACAGTGAACGGTGCAGGGCACCGTATATGGCACATCTATGGGGCACAGTGAACGGTGCAGAGCACCGTATATGGCACATCTATGGGGCACAGTGAACGGTGCAGAGCACCGTATATGGCACATCTATGGGCACAGTGAACGGTGCAGAGCACCGTATATGGCACATCTATGGGGCACAATGAACGGTGCAGAGCACTGTATATGGCACATCTATGGGGCACAGTGAACGGTGCAGAGCACCGTATATGGCACATCTATGGGCACAGTGAACGGTGCAGAGCACCGTATATGGCACATCTATGGGCACAGTGAACGGTGCAGAGCACCGTATATGGCACATCTATGGGGCACAGTGAACGGTGCAGGGCACCGTATATGGCACATCTATGGGGCACAGTGAACGGTGCAGAGCACCGTATATGGCACATCTATGGGGCACAGTGAACGGTGCAGAGCACCGTATATGGCACATCTATGGGGCACAGTGAACGGTGCAGGGCACCGTATATGGCACATCTATGGGGCACAGTGAACGGTGCAGAGCACCGTATATGGCACATCTATGGGGCACAGTGAACGGTGCAGAGCACCGTATATGGCACATCTATGGGGCACAGTGAACGGTGCAGGGCACCGTATATGGCACATCTATGGGGCACAGTGAACGGTGCAGAGCACCGTATATGGCACATCTATGGGGCACAGTGAACGGTGCAGAGCACTGTATATGGCACATCTATGGGGCACAGTGAACGGTGCAGAGCACTGTATATGGCACATCTATGGGGCACAGTGAACGGTGCAGGGCACCGTATATGGCACATCTATGGGGCACAGTGAACGGTGCAGGGCACCGTATATGGCACATCTATGGGGCACAGTGAACGGTGCAGGGCACCGTATATGGCACATCTATGGGGCACAGTGAACGGTGCAGAGTAGAGTTGAGCGACCTTGACCTTTTTAGAGTCGAGCCGGGTTTTGCGAAACCCGACTATGTCCAAAGTCGGGTCGAGTGAAATCGGCCGATTATGACGTAAAGTCGGGATCGACCGAAACACGAAACCCAATGCAAGTCAATGGGGCAGCATAGTCGGCAGTGAGTGGGGGCCAGGAAAACACCTAGAGTGCCCATTTTAATGTCAAAACCATCCATTCTTCTTAATGAAGCTTGTCAAGCGTAATTTACCTTATAATAATTGGAAGGCATTTGAAATTGGGGGTCATTTGGCTAAAGTTGTGGGGGGTAGGGCTGGTTCAAGTAATTAGTGGGCCCAGGAAATCTGGACCACGTCACGGCAGTGGAGCAGGGAGAGGTAAGTATTTCAACTTTGCAAGTGCTGTGAACCTGAGCAAGCAGGGGGGGCCCACTCGTTGGCATTGGCACTGGCACAGGGCCCCTCAAAGTACAGCGGTGTGTTTGCACGGCGGGGGCGCCTCCCACCGGCAGCAACACTTTTGCGTACTATGAGAGGCCCTGTGCCAGTGACGTCGCCAACTAGTATTCCTCCCCCCACCTGATGAAGGAACCTGCACTTTCATCTGCACCTTCCTCTTTGTCCCCGTGTAAGGTGGTATGGTATGCGGGAAGAGGAACCTGACTTTCAGCAGGGTCACAATGTTGTTGTGTAGCGTGCACGGGGAATGTTGCGTTATGGGTCAATGTACCAGCAGACTCATCTATCACTGGCTGGGCAATGGGCACGATGAAGTGGAAACACAGATATAGGCCCAAAGAAGAAAGTGGGCTAAATGCAGTTCAAAATTGGTAACACAGGAATAACCAGGGGGCATTGCAGTGGAGGACAACTGGAATGAGAGGCTGACACAGAGAGTAGGGCCAAATCAGTAAGTAGTCGAAATGCAGTTCAAAATTGGCAACCGTAGTAAACAGGCGGCACAGCTTTGTTCAGTGGAGGAGAACAGCAAGGAGTGGCAGACACCGATAGTAGGCCCCAAACCAACTAGTACGCCAAATGCAGTTGTTCCATTTAACCACAATTTAATGAGAGCCTGAAGATAGAAGCTCAGGAAAGGCAACCTGGGGAACACCTTGGAGTGTAACACACCATCTCTCTCCACCCCATACCCATTTTGTATGGCCTAATGCAGTGTACTTTTCTACAACTACTAAACGAGAGTCGGAAGACCGAAGCAATGGCAAGGAAACCTGGGGAACACCTTAGAGTGTAACACACCCTCTCTCTACACCCCATACCCAATTTGAAGGTCTAATGCAGTGTAGTTTCCAAGAACTACTAAACGAGAGCCGGAAGATCGAAGCTCAGGAAAGGCAACCTGGGGAACACCTTGGAGTGTAACACACCCTCTCGCTACACCCCATACCCAATTTGAAGGCCTAATGCAGCGTAGTTTCCAACAACTACTAAACGAGAGCCGGAAGATCGAAGCTCAGGAAAGGCAACCTGGGGAACACCTTGGAGTGGAACACACCCTCTCTCTACACCCCATACCCAATTTGTAGGCCTAATGCAGCGTAGTTTCCGACAACTACTAAACGAGAGCCGGAATATCGAAGCTCAGGAAAGGCAACCTGGGGAACACCTTGGAGTGTAACACACCCTCTCTCTACACCCCATACCCAATTTGAAGGCCTAATGCAGTGTAGTTTCCAAGAACTACTAAACGAGAGCCGGAAGATCGAAGCTCAGGAAAGGCAACCTGGGGAACACCTTGGAGTGGAACACACCCTCTCTCTACACCCCATACCCAATTTGAAGGCCTAATGCAGTGTAGTTTCCAACAACTACTAAACGAGAGCCGGAATATCGAAGCTCAGGAAAGGCAACCTGGGGAACACCTTGGAGTGTAACACACCCTCTCTCTACACCCCATACCCAATTTGAAGGCCTAATGCAGTGTAGTTTCCAAGAACTACTAAACGAGAGCCGGAAGATCGAAGCTCAGGAAAGGCAACCTGGGGAACACCTTGGAGTGTAACACAACGTCTCTCTACACGACGGAAGGGCTGATTCTTAGGAAGGAAGGCTGTTGGAAATAAGCATTGCGCGTCCGAGGGTGATTAGATTCTTATTAGGTATATACTCACCCTCGGACGCGCCCTGCTTCTTTATTTGGAATGAATGTTTATTTGCAATGTGGTGTTGACTTTCTCTATTATTTTGGTAATTAATGATTTTATTATTTTCATTATTTTGCATCTTCTCGGCAATAATATAAAGAAGACGCGACAGGACAACACTCGGTGGATGCCATATGTGTGTTTTCAATTTAAAAAAACTTTCAGTTAACTACTTGCAGGAGAAAGTAATTGTAGCTGGTGGCCATTTTTAGTACTGTACCAGATTTTAGTTGTGTGTTTGTTTTTAATGTTAAAATGTCTGCATTTGATATCTCACCAGTATTTTCTTTTTTAGAAGCAAAATACTTATTTTTATATTTTCTGATGTTGGTTCCAGGGGTACACGGCCAGCAGTGCCCTGGTCAGTGTAGTAGTAGTTGAAAGAATGGACCGCAGACAGGCATCGAAGGCCTAAAATAAAAACACATGGCTGTAGGCAATTTTAAATTGGTTCCAGGGGTACACGGACAGCAGTGGTGTGGTCAGTGGAGGCCTAGTGGAAGGAGTGACCGCAGACAGGCATCGAAGGCCTAAAATAATAACACATGGCTGTAGGCAATTTTAAATTGGTTCCAGGGGTACACGGGCAGCAGTGACCTGGTCAGTGTAGTAGTAGTTGAAAGAATGGACCGCAGACAGGCATCGAAGGCCTAAAATAAAAAAATTGGGCTGGCTGTAGGCAATTTTAAATTGGTTCCAGGGGTACACGGGCAGCAGTGGTGTGGTCAGTGGAGGCCTAGTGGAAGGAGTGACCGCAGACAGGCATCGAAGGCCTAAAATAATAACACATGGCTGTAGGCAATTTTAAATTGGTTCCAGGGGTACACGGGCAGCAGTGACCTGGTCAGTGTAGTAGTAGTTGAAAGAATGGACCGCAGACAGGCATCGAAGGCCTAAAATAAAAAAATTGGGCTGGCTGTAGGCAATTTTAAATTGGTTCCAGGGGTACACGGACAGCAGTGGTGTGGTCAGTGGAGGCCTAGTGGAAGGAGTGACCGCAGACAGGCATCGAAGGCCTAAAATAATAACACATGGCTGTAGGCAATTTTAAATTGGTTCCAGGGGTACACGGACAGCAGTGGTGTGGTCAGTGGAGGCCTAGTGGAAGGAGTGACCGCAGACAGGCTTCGAAGGCCTAACATAACAAACTTGGGCTGGCTGTAGGCACTTTTAAATTGGTTCCAGGGGTACACGGGCAGCAGTGGTCTGGTCAGTGGAAGTCTAGTGGAAGGAGTGACCGCAGACAGGCTTCGAAGGCCTAACATAACAAAATTGGGCTGGCTGTAGGCACTTTAAATTGGTTCCAGGGGTACATGGGCAGCAGTGTATGGTCAGTGGAAGTCTAGTGGAAGGAGTGACGGCAGACAGTCTTCGAAGGCCTAACATAACAAAATTGGGCTGACTGTAGGCACTTTTAAATTGGTTCCAGGGTAACACGGCCAGCAGTGCCCTGGTCAGTGTAGTAGTAGTTGAAAGAATGGACCGCAGACAGGCATCGAAGGCCTAAAATAATAACACATGGCTGTAGGCAATTTTAAATTGGTTCCAGGGGTACACGGGCAGCAGTGACCTGGTCAGTGTAGTAGTAGTTGAAAGAATGGACCGCAGACAGGCATCGAAGGCCTAAAATAAAAAAATGGGGCTGGCTGTAGGCAATTTTAAATTGGTTCCAGGGGTACACGGGCAGCAGTGACCTGGTCAGTGTAGTAGTAGTTGAAAGAATGGACCGCAGACAGGCATCGAAGGCCTAAAATAAAAAAATGGGGCTGGCTGTAGGCAATTTTAAATTGGTTCCAGGGGTACACGGACAGCAGTGGTGTGGTCAGTGGAGGCCTAGTGGAAGGAGTGACCGCAGACAGGCATCGAAGGCCTAAAATAATAACACATGGCTGTAGGCAATTTTAAATTGGTTCCAGGGGTACACGGGCAGCAGTGACCTGGTCAGTGTAGTAGTAGTTGAAAGAATGGACCGCAGACAGGCATCGAAGGCCTAAAATAAAAAAATTGGGCTGGCTGTAGGCAATTTTAAATTGGTTCCAGGGGTACACGGGCAGCAGTGGTGTGGTCAGTGGAGGCCTAGTGGAAGGAGTGACCGCAGACAGGCATCGAAGGCCTAAAATAATAACACATGGCTGTAGGCAATTTTAAATTGGTTCCAGGGGTACACGGGCAGCAGTGGTCTGGTCAGTGGAAGTCTAGTGGAAGGAGTGACCGCAGACAGGCTTCCAAGGCCTAACATAACAAACTTGGGCTGGCTGTAGGCACTTTTAAATTGGTTCCAGGGGTACACGGGCAGCAGTGGTCTGGTCAGTGGAAGTCTAGTGGAAGGAGTGACCGCAGACAGGCTTCGAAGGCCTAACATAACAAAATTGGGCTGGCTGTAGGCACTTTAAATTGGTTCCAGGGGTACATGGGCAGCAGTGTATGGTCAGTGGAAGTCTAGTGGAAGGAGTGACGGCAGACAGTCTTCGAAGGCCTAACATAACAAAATTGGGCTGACTGTAGGCACTTTTAAATTGGTTCCAGGGTAACACGGCCAGCAGTGCCCTGGTCAGTGTAGTAGTAGTTGAAAGAATGGACCGCAGACAGGCATCGAAGGCCTAAAATAATAACACATGGCTGTAGGCAATTTTAAATTGGTTCCAGGGGTACACGGGCAGCAGTGACCTGGTCAGTGTAGTAGTAGTTGAAAGAATGGACCGCAGACAGGCATCGAAGGCCTAAAATAAAAAAATTGGGCTGGCTGTAGGCAATTTTAAATTGGTTCCAGGGGTACACGGGCAGCAGTGACCTGGTCAGTGTAGTAGTAGTTGAAAGAATGGACCGCAGACAGGCATCGAAGGCCTAAAATAAAAAAATGGGGCTGGCTGTAGGCAATTTTAAATTGGTTCCAGGGGTACACGGACAGCAGTGGTGTGGTCAGTGGAGGCCTAGTGGAAGGAGTGACCGCAGACAGGCATCGAAGGCCTAAAATAATAACACATGGCTGTAGGCAATTTTAAATTGGTTCCAGGGGTACACGGGCAGCAGTGACCTGGTCAGTGTAGTAGTAGTTGAAAGAATGGACCGCAGACAGGCATCGAAGGCCTAAAATAAAAAAATTGGGCTGGCTGTAGGCAATTTTAAATTGGTTCCAGGGGTACACGGGCAGCAGTGGTGTGGTCAGTGGAGGCCTAGTGGAAGGAGTGACCGCAGACAGGCATCGAAGGCCTAAAATAATAACACATGGCTGTAGGCAATTTTAAATTGGTTCCAGGGGTACACGGGCAGCAGTGACCTGGTCAGTGTAGTTGTAGTTGAAAGAATGGACCGCAGACAGGCATCGAAGGCCTAAAATAAAAAAATTGGGCTGGCTGTAGGCAATTTTAAATTGGTTCCAGGGGTACACGGGCAGCAGTGGTGTGGTCAGTGGAGGCCTAGTGGAAGGAGTGACCGCAGACAGGCTTCCAAGGCCTAACATAACAAAATTGGGCTGGCTGTAGGCACTTTAAATTGGTTCCAGGGGTACATGGGCAGCAGTGTATGGTCAGTGGAAGTCTAGTGGAAGGAGTGACGGCAGACAGTCTTCGAAGGCCTAACATAACAAAATTGGGCTGACTGTAGGCACTTTTAAATTGGTTCCAGGGTAACACGGCCAGCAGTGGCCTGGTCAGTGTAGTAGTTGTAGAAAGAAGGGACCGCAGACAGGCTTCGAAGGCCTAACATAACAAAAATGTCAAAACAATGGTATTGTCAGTGCCAGGCATTGAAGGATGTCAGCGCCTAGACTACACATTGGTGAAGCTGTGAGAGATAATTTTGCTAGTGGTAGAGCACTGTTTGAGCTGGGGGGGGGAACTGTCTTGTGGCCGGCGTTACAGGCACAGGGCCCCTCATATTACAACGGTGTGTCTGACGTTGGGTGCGCACCACCACCGCCAGAGACACTTTATTGTACTATGAGGGACCCAGTGGCAGTGCCGTCGACCAAAAGCGGCCACACCCACCTCTTCAGACAAACAGCACTCTCAAGGGTCCAAGCGCAAAGTGGCGATAGCACGGCCCCGTGTGGGGAGTTTGGCCATTTCGTGAGGTGGAAACATGTCGTATGCTGGACAATCAGGTGAAGAAAATTACGAGATTGGAAAAGTCATTCAGAATAGTCCACAGGCAAGACCTTTTCATAGGAAAGCTAGGTGTCAGCCGGGCAGGGTGGGGCAAAAGATTTTGAAATCCAGTTGTGGTTCATTTTAATGAAGGTTAGATCATCTACATTTTGGGTAGCCAGACGAGTCCTTTTTTCTGTTAGTATTGAACCTGCAGCACTGAATACTCTTTCTGATAGGACACTAGCTGCCGGGCAAGCAAGCTCCTGCAATGCATATTCTGCCAATTCTGGCCAGGTGTCTAATTTGGATGCCCAGTAATCAAATGGGAATGACGGTTGAGGGAGAACGTCGATAAGGGATGAAAAATAGTTTGTAACCATACTGGACAAATGTTGTCTCCTGTCACTTTGAATTGATGCTGCAGTACCTGTCCTGTCTGCGGTCATAGAAAAATCACTCCACAACCTGGTCAGAAAACCCCTCTGGCCAACGCCACTTCTGATTTCTGCCCCTCTAACACCTCTGGTCTGCTGGCCCCTGGAGCTCGTGTGAGAACGATCACGGGCGCTGTGTGCAGGGAATGCCAGAAGCAAACGGTCAACAAGAGTTGATTGTTTTGTTGCTAATATTAGTTCCAAGTTCTCATGTGGCATAATATTTTGCAATTTGCCTTTATAGCGAGGATCAAGGAGGCAGGCCAACCAGTAATCGTCATCGTTCATCATTTTTGTAATGCGTGTGTCCCTTTTGAGGATACGCAAGGCATAATCCGCCATGTGGGCCAAAGTTCCCGTTGTCAAATCTGCGGTTGTGCTTGGTTGAGGGGCAGTTGCAGGCAAATCTACGTCACTTGTGTCCCTCAAAAAACCAGAACCCGGCCTTGCCACGCCACCAATTTCCCGTGCCCCCGGGAAAGCTTCCTCATTAAAAATATACTCATCCCCATCATCCTCCTCATCCTCCACCTCCTCTTCGCCCGGTACCTCGTCATGTACACTGCCCTGACCAGACAATCGCTGACTGTCATCAAGGCTTTCCTCTTCCTCTGGTGCAGACGCCTGATCCTTTATGTGCGTCAAACTTTGCATCAGCAGACGCATTAGGGGGATGCTCATGCTTATTATGGCGTTGTCTGCACTAACCAGCCGTGTGCATTCCTCAAAACACTGAAGGACTTGACACATGTCTTGAATCTTCGACCACTGCACACCTGACAACTCCATGTCTGCCATCCTACTGCCTGCCCGTGTATGTGTATCCTCCCACAAAAACATAACAGCCCGCCTCTGTTCGCACAGTCTCTGAAGCATGTGCAGTGTTGAGTTCCACCTTGTTGCAACGTCTATGATTAGGCGATGCTGGGGAAGGTTCAAAGAACGCTGATAGGTCTGCATACGGCTGGAGTGTACAGGCGAACGGCGGATATGTGCGCAAAGTCCACGCACTTTGAGGAGCAGGTCGGATAACCCCGGATAACTTTTCAGGAAGCACTGCACCACCAGGTTTAAGGTGTGAGCCAGGCAAGGAATGTGTTTCAGTTGGGAAAGGGAGATGGCAGCCATGAAATTCCTTCCGTTATCACTCACTACCTTGCCTGCCTCAAGATCTACAGTGCCCAGCCACGACTGCGTTTCTTGCTGCAAGAACTCGGACAGAACTTCCGCGGTGTGTCTATTGTCGCCCAAACACTTCATAGCCAATACAGCCTGCTGACGTATGCCAGTAGCTGCCCCATAATGGGAGACCTGGTGTGCAACAGTGGCAGGTGCGGATGGAGTGTTTGTGCGACTGCGGTCTGTGGACGAGCTCTTGCTTCTGCAGGAGGACGAGGAGGAGGAGGAGGAGGGGGTGCGAACGGCTACAGACAACTGTTTACTAGACCGTGGGCTAGGCAAAACTGTCCCAAACTTGCTGTCCCCTGTGGACCCTGAATCCACCACATTTACCCAGTGTGCCGTGATGGACACGTAACGTCCCTGGCCATGCCTACTGGTCCATGCATCTGTTGTCAGGTGCACCTTTGTGCTCACAGATTGCCTGAGTGCATGGACGATGCGCTCTTTAACATGCTGGTGGAGGGCTGGGATGGCTTTTCTGGAAAAAAAGTGTCGACTGGGTAGCTCGTAGCGTGGTACAGCGTAGTCCATCAGGTCTTTGAAAGCTTCGCTTTCAACTAACCGGTAGGGCATCATCTCTAACGAGATTAGTCTAGCTATGTGGGCGTTCAAACCCTGTGTACGCGGATGCGAGGCTAAGTATTTCCTTTTTCTAACCATAGTCTCATGTAGGGTGAGCTGGACTGGAGAGCTGGAGATCGTGGAACTAGCGGGGGTGCCGGTGGACATGGCAGACTGAGAGACGGTGGGAGATGGTATTGTTGCCGCCGGTGCCCTAGATGCAGTGTTTCCTACTACGAAACTGGTGATTCCCTGACCCTGACTGCTTTGGCCTGGCAAAGATACCTGCACAGATACAGCAGGTGGTGCGCTAAATGGTGGTCCTACACTGCCGGAAGGGATGTTGCGTTGATGACTAGCTTCATTGGCCGAGGGTGCAACAACCTTAAGGGACGTTTGGTAGTTAGTCCAAGCTTTCAAATGCATGGTGGTTAAATGTCTATGCATGCAACTAGTATTGAGACTTTTCAGATTCTGACCTCTGCTTAAGGAAGTAGAACATTTTTGACAGATGACTTTGCGCTGATCAATTGGATGTTGTTTAAAAAAATGCCAGACTGCACTCTTTCTAGCATCGGATACCTTTTCAGGCATTGCAGACTGAGCTTTAACCGGATGGCCACGCTGTCCTCCACCAGGTTTTGGCTTTGCCACGCGTTTTGGGCAAGATACGGGCCCGGCAGATGGAACCTGTGGCGATGTTGATGCCTGCTGCGGCCCCTCCTCCTCCTCTGCTTCAGAACTGCTGCCGCCTGCACCCTGTTCCCCCAATGGCTGCCAATCGGGGTCAAGAACTGGGTCATCTAATAACTCTTCTTGTACCTCCTGCGCAACTTCGTCTGTGTCACCGTGTCGTTCGGTGGTATAGCGTTCGTGATGGGGCAACATAGTCTCATCAGGGTCTGATTCTTGATCAGCACCCTGCGAGGGCAATGTTGTGGTCTGAGTCAAAGGACCAGCATAGTAGTCTGGCTGTGGCTGTGCGTCAGTGCACTCCATGTCAGATTCAATTTGTAATGGGCATGGACTGTTAACTGCTTCACTTTCTAAGCCAGGGACGGTATGTGTAAAGAGCTCCATGGAGTAACCCGTTGTGTCGCCTGCTGCATTCTTCTCTGTTGTTGTTTTTGCTGAAGAGGACAAGGAAGTGACTTGTCCCTGACCGTGAACATCCACTAACGACGCGCTGCTTTTACTTTTACCAGTTTCACGAGATGAGGCAAAAGAGCTAGAGGCTGAGTCAGCAAGATAAGCCAAAACTTGCTCTTGCTGCTCCGGCTTTAAAAGCGGTTTTCCTAATCCCAGAAAAGGGAGCGTTCGAGGCCTTGTGTAGCCGGACGACGAACCTGGCTCCACAGCTCCAGACTTAGGTGCAATATTTTTTCCCCCACGACCACCTGATGCTCCACCACTACCACTACCCTCATTACCAGCTGACAATGAACGCCCCCGGCCACGACCTCTTCCACTAGACTTCCTCATTGTTTTAAAAACGTAACCAAACTAACGTTATTTGTTGCAGTCACACAACTTACACGGTGAGCTATAACTTCAGTATGATTTAGCTACCCCTTTACAGGTTGGTGAGACCACAGCGAAAATCAGGCCCAATGTTACACACTCTTTTTTTGGTGGCTGCAAATTAGAGAGATGCCCCACACGCAGGACTGTCACTGAAGCACAAATGTTAATATTAATGTCACACTATTATTTTTTTTTTATTTTTATTTTTTTCAGGAACACTTTAGAAACCCCCCCAAAAAAAAAAAAAAGATTTTTGCAGGGAGAATTTAGAAAACAAATGTAACAAACTATATGCTTTCTATGGGCCACTGAGTGAGAGATGACGCACACAGGAATCAGGAGTGGCACACAAGCCCAGAGGCCAATATTTTTCTACCAATGATTGATGGAGTTATTTTCTCTGGTAGATTTTGGAACCCAAATCAAGGAAAAAAAATGTAGGCTTTCTATGGACCACAATTGGAGAGAGAGAGAGAGAGAGAGAGAGATGGCACACCCAGGAGTCAAGACTGGCACACAAGCAGAAAGGCCAATATTAATCTCCCACTGTTTTTTTTTTTTTTTTCAGGGAGACTTTAGAAAAAAAAATAATAAAAAAAATATGATTTTATCAGGAAGAATTTAGAAACCAAATAAAATAAAATGATTTTTTCAGGGAGAATTTATAAAACAAATAAAAACAAAAATAGGCGTTCTATGGCCCACTGACTGAGAGATGACGCACACAGGAGTCAGGAGTGGCACACAAACCCAGAGGCCAATATTTTTCTACCAATGATTGATGTAGTTATTTTCTCTGGTGGATTTTAGAACCCAAATCAAGGAAAAAAAATATAGGCTTTCTATGGACCACAATTGGAGAGAGAGAGAGAGAGAGAGAGAGAGAGAGAGAGAGAGAGAGATGGCACACCCAGGAGTCAAGACTGGCACACAAGCAGAAAGGCCAATATTAATCTCCCACTGTTTTTTTTGGTTGTTTTTTTTTTTTTTTTTTCAGGGAGACTTTAGAAAAAAAAATAATAAAAAAAATATGATTTTATCAGGAAGAATTTAGAATCCAAATAAAATAAAATGATTTTTTCTGGGAGAATTTATAAAACAAATAAAACCAAAAATAGGCGTTCTATGGCCCACTGACTGAGAGATGACGCACCCAGGAGTCAAGACTGGCACACAAGCAGAAAGGCCAATATTAATCTCCCACTGTTTTTTTTTTTTTTTTTCAGGGAGACTTTAGAAAAAAAAATAATAAAAAAAATGTGATTTTATCAGGAAGAATTTAGAAACCAAATAAAATAAAATGATTTTTTCAGGGAGAATTTAGAAAACAAATAAAACCAAAAATAGGCGTTCTATGGCCCACTGACTGAGAGATGACGCACCCAGGAGTCAAGACTGGCACACAAGCAGAAAGGCCAATATTAATCTCCCACTGTTTTTTTTTTTTTTTTCAGGGAGACTTTAGAAAAAAAAATAATAAAAAAAATGTGATTTTATCAGGAAGAATTTAGAAACCAAATAAAATAAAATGATTTTTTCAGGGAGAATTTAGAAAACAAATAAAACCAAAAATAGGCGTTCTATGGCCCACTGACTGAGAGAGAGAGAGAGAGAGATGGAACGCTTAGTACTGGCACACAAGCCCAAAGGGCAATATTAATCTCCCTTTTTTTTTCCAGGGAGAATTTCTAAAACCCAAAAAAAAAAAAAAATAGGCTTTCTATGGCCCACTATTTGTGAGAGAGATGGGACGCTCAGGACTGGCACAGATGGCACGCTCAGGACTGGCACAGAAGCCCAGAGGCCAATATTAATCTCCCTTTTTTTCTGGTAGAATTTATAAAACCAAAAAAAAATTTAAATAGGCTTTCTATGGCCCACTATTTGTGAGAGAGATGGCACGCTCAGGACTGGCACAGATGGCACGCTCACAACTGGCACACAAGCCCAGAGGCCAATATTAATCTCCCTTTTTTCAGGGAAAATTTATAAAACAAAAAAAATAAATAAATAGGCTTTCTATGGCCCACTATTTGTGAGAGAGATGGCACGCTCAGGGCTGGCACAGATGGCACGCTCAGGACTGGCACACAAGCCCAGAGGCCAATATTAATCTCCCTTTTTTTCAGGGAGAATTTATAAAACCCCCAAAAAAAATAAAATAGGCTTTCTATGGCCCACTATTTGTGAGAGAGATGGGACGCTCAGGACTGGCACAGATGGCACGCTCAGGACTGGCACAGATGGCACGCTCACAACTGGCACACAAGCCCAGAGGCCAATATTAATCTCCCTTTTTTCAGGGAAAATTTATAAAACAAAAAAAAAAATTAAATAGGCTTTCTATGGCCCACTATTTGTGAGAGAGATGGCACGCTCAGGGCTGGCACAGATGGCACGCTCAGGACTGGCACACAAGCCCAGAGGCCAATATTAATCTCCCTTTTTTTCAGGGAGAATTTATAAAACCAAAAAAAAAAATTAATAGGCTTTCTATGGCCCACTATTTGTGAGAGAGATGGCACGCTCAGGGCTGGCACAGATGGCACGCTCAGGACTGGCACACAAGCCCAGAGGCCAATATTAATCTCCCTTTTTTTCAGGGAGAATTTATAAAACCCCAAAAAAAATAAAATAGGCTTTCTATGGCCCACTATTTGTGAGAGAGATGGCACACTCAGGACTGGCACACAAGCCCAAAGGCCAATATTAATCTCCCACTGTATTTTTATCAGGGAGAATTTATACACCCCACAAAAAAAAATACAGAAAAATGAAAAGGCTTTCTATGGCCCACTATGTGAGAGAGATGGCACACACAGGGATGGCACTCTAGCAGAAATGCCAAATTGCCAATCTTAATCTCCCACCAAAAAAAAAAAAAAAAAAAAAACAGGGAATGTCCTACAATTACTATCTCCCTGCCTGCAGTAATCTCAGCCAGGTATGGCAGGCAGCTACTATCTCCCTGCCTGCAGTAATCTCAGCCAGGTATGGCAGGCAGCAATAAGGAGTGGACTGATGCACAAATCAAATAAAAAGTGTGGACAAACAAAAAAGATAGCTGTGCAGAAAGGAAGGAACAAGAGGATTTGTGCTTTGAAAAAAGCAGTTGGTTTGCACAGCGGCGTACACACAGCAATGCAGCTATCAGGGAGCCTTCTAGGGCAGCCCAATGAGCTACAGCGCTGAGGGAAAAAAAAAAAAAAAAAAAAAACTTCCACTGTCCCTGCACACCGAGGGTGGTGTTGGACAGTGCAAATCGCTGCAGCACAAGCGGTTTTGTGGTTAATGGACCCTGCCTAACGCTATCCCTGCTTCTGACAAAGCGGCAGCAACCTCTCCCTAAGCTCAGATCAGCAGCAGTAAGATGGCGGTCGGCGGGAACGCCTCTTTATAGCCCCTGTGACGTCGCAGACAGCAAGCCAATCACTGCAATGCCCTTCTCTAAGATGGTGGGGACCAGGACCTATGTCATCACGCTGCCCACACTCTGCGTTTACCTTCATTGGCTGAGAAATGGCGCTTTTCGCGTCATTGAAACGCGACTTTGGCGCGAAAGTCGCGTACCGCATGGCCGACCCCGCACAGGGGTCGGATCGGGTTTCATGAAACCCCGACTTAGCCAAAAGTCGGCGACTTTTGAAAATGTTCGACCCGTTTCGCTCAACCCTAGTGCAGAGCACCGTATATGGCACATCTATGGGGCACAGTGAACGGTGCAGGGCACCGTATATGGCACATCTATGGGGCACAGTGAACGGTGCAGAGCACCGTATATGGCACATCTATGGGGCACAATGAACGGTGCAGAGCACTGTATATGGCACATCTATGGGGCACAATGAATGGTGCAGAGCACTGTATATGGGGCACAGCTATGGGGCACAATGAACGGTGCAGAGCACTGTATATGGGGCACAGCTATGGGGAAATATGAACGGTGCAGAGCACTGTATGGCACAGCTATGGGGAAATAATGATCTATTTTTATTTTTGAAATTCACCGGTAGCTGCTGCATTTCCACCCTAGGCTTATACTCGAGTCAATAAGTTTTCCCAGTTTTTTGTGGCAAAATTAGGGGGGTCGGCTTATACTCGGGTCGGCTTATACTCGAGTATATACGGTACCTTGACAATAGGTGGATGGGCTCACAACTTTTGGCCAAATCTTGTGCTAAGAATCTCATGTGTTTTTTCATAAATTTCACAAGCCATTATGCTATTCCCATTTCATGTGTCGCAGATTTCCTTGCTTTAGCACAGAAAATTTTGAGTGCAGCCATTGATCTATTTGCTATAAAAGACAGCCATGTCACAGCCGTATTGTTGTGCACTTTGCCTGACATATACAGTGTATTTATTAAAGGGAATCTGTCACTAGGTTTTTGCTATATATTCTGAGAGCAAAATAATGTAAGGATTGCAACCCTAACTCCATCTCTGTGTCACTTGCTGGTCTGCTGTATATAGTAGATAACACCGGATCCACCATTCACAATAGGTGATATCACAGCTCACCTCCTCCTCCTGTACAATGACTGATAACACCTCTATATATAGTAGATAACACCGGATCCACCATTCACAATAGGTGATATCACAGCTCACCTCCTCCTCCTGTACAATGACTGATAACACCTCTATATACAGTAGATAACACCGGATCCACCATTCACAATAGGTGATGTCACAGCTCACCTCCTCCTCCTGTACAATGACTGATAACACCTCTATATACAGTAGATAACACCGGATCCACCATTCACAATAGGTGATATCACAGCTCACCTCCTCCTCCTGTACAATGACTGATCACACCTCTATATACAGTAGATAACACCGGATAAACCATTCACAATAGGTGATATCACAGCTCACCTCCTCCTCATGTACAATGACTGATCACACCTCTATATACAGTAGATAACACAGGATCCACCATTCACAATAGGTGATATCACAGCTCACCTCCTCCTCCTGTACAATGACTGATCACACCTCTATATACAGTAGATAACACAGGATCCACCATTCACAATAGGTGATGTCACAGCTCACCTCCTCCTCCTGTTCAATGACTGAAACACCTCTATATACAGTAGATAACACCGGATCCACCATTCACAATAGGTGATATCACAGCTCACCTCCTCCTCCTGTACAATGACTGATAACACCTCTATATACAGTAGATAACACCGGATCCACCATTCACAATAGGTGATATCACAGCTCACCTCCTCCTCCTGTACAATGACTGATCACACCTCTATATACAGTAGATAACACAGGATCCACCATTCACAATAGGTGATATCACAGCTCACCTCCTCCTCCTGTACAATGACTGATCACACCTCTATATACAGTTGATAACACAGGATCCACCATTCACAATAGGTGATGTCACAGCTCACCTCCTCCTCCTGTTCAATGACTGATAACTCCTCTATATACAGTAGATAACACCGGATCCACCATTCACAATAGGTAATGTCACAGCTCACCTCCTACTCCTGTTCAATGACTGATAACACCTCTATATACAGTAGATAACACCGGATCCACCATTCACAATAGGTGATATCACAGCTCACCTCCTCCTCCTGTACAATGACTGATAACACCTCTATATACAGTAGATAACACCGGATCCACCATTCACAATAGGTGATATCACAGCTCACCTCCTCCTCCTGTACAATGACTGATCACACCTCTATATACAGTAACATAGTAACATAGTAACATAGTTAGTAAGGCCGAAAAAAGACATTTGTCCATCCAGTTCAGCCTATATTCCATCATAATAAATACCCAGATCTACGTCCTTCTACAGAACCTAATAATTGTATGATACAATATTGTTCTGCTCCAGGAAGACATCCAGGCCTCTCTTGAACCCCTCGACTGAGTTCGCCATCACCACCTCCTCAGGCAAGCAATTCCAGATTCTCACTGCCCTAACAGTAAAGAATCCTCTTCTATGTTGGTGGAAAAACCTTCTCTCCTCCAGACGCAAAGAATGCCCCCTTGTGCCCGTCACCTTCCTTGGTATAAACAGATCCTCAGCGAGATATTTGTATTGTCCCCTTATATACTTATACATGGTTATTAGATCGCCCCTCAGTCGTCTTTTTTCTAGACTAAATAATCCTAATTTCGCTAATCTATCTGGGTATTGTAGTTCTCCCATCCCCTTTATTAATTTTGTTGCCCTCCTTTGTACTCTCTCTAGTTCCATTATATCCTTCCTGAGCACCGGTGCCCAAAACTGGACACAGTACTCCATGTGCGGTCTAACTAGGGATTTGTACAGAGGCAGTATAATGCTCTCATCATGTGTATCCAGACCTCTTTTAATGCACCCCATGATCCTGTTTGCCTTGGCAGCTGCTGCCTGGCACTGGCTGCTCCAGGTAAGTTTATCATTAACTAGGATCCCCAAGTCCTTCTCCCTGTCAGATTTACCCAGTGGTTTCCCGTTCAGTGTGTAATGGTGATATTGATTCCCTCTTCCCATGTGTATAACCTTACATTTATCATTGTTAAACCTCATCTGCCACCTTTCAGCCCAAGTTTCCAACTTATCCAGATCCATCTGTAGCAGAATACTATCTTCTCTTGTATTAACTGCTTTACATAGTTTTGTATCATCTGCAAATATCGATATTTTACTGTGTAAACCTTCTACCAGATCATTAATGAATATGTTGAAGAGAACAGGTCCCAATACTGACCCCTGCGGTACCCCACTGGTCACAGCGACCCAGTTAGAGACTATACCATTTATAACCACCCTCTGCTTTCTATCACTAAGCCAGTTACTAACCCATTTACACACATTTTCCCCCAGACCAAGCATTCTCATTTTGTGTACCAACCTCTTGTGCGGCACGGTATCAAACGCTTTGGAAAAATCGAGATATACCACGTCCAATGACTCACCGTGGTCCAGCCTATAGCTTACCTCTTCATAAAAACTGATTAGATTGGTTTGACAGGAGCGATTTCTCATAAACCCATGCTGATATGGAGTTAAACAGTTATTCTCATTGAGATAATCCAGAATAACATCCCTCAGAAACCCTTCAAATATTTTACCAACAATAGAGGTTAGACTTACTGGCCTATAATTTCCAGGTTCACTTTTAGAGCCCTTTTTGAATATTGGCACCACATTTGCTATGCGCCAGTCCTGCGGAACAGACCCTGTCGCTATAGAGTCACTAAAAATAAGAAATAATGGTTTATCTATTACATTACTTAGTTCTCTTAGTACTCGTGGGTGTATGCCATCCGGACCCGGAGATTTATCTATTTTAATCTTATTTAGCCGGTTTCGCACCTCTTCTTGGGTTAGATTGGTGACCCTTAATATAGGGTTTTCATTGTTTCTTGGGATTTCACCTAGCATTTCATTTTCCACCGTGAATACCGTGGAGAAGAAGGTGTTTAATATGTTAGCTTTTTCCTCGTCATCTACAACCATTCTTTCCTCACTATTTTTTAAGGGGCCTACATTTTCAGTTTTTATTCTTTTACTATTGATATAGTTGAAGAACAGTTTGGGATTAGTTTTACTCTCCTTAGCAATGTGCTTCTCTGTTTCCTTTTTGGCAGCTTTAATTAGTTTTTTAGATAAAGTATTTTTCTCCCTATAGTTTTTTAGAGCTTCAATGGTGCCATCCTGCTTTAGTAGTGCAAATGCTTTCTTTTTACTGTTAATTGCCTGTCTTACTTCTTTGTTTAGCCACATTGGGTTTTTCCTATTTCTAGTCCTTTTATTCCCACAAGGTATAAACCGCTTACACTGCCTATTTAGGATGTTCTTAAACATTTCCCATTTATTATCTGTATTCTTATTTCTGAGGATATTGTCCCAGTCTACCAGATTAAGGGCATCTCTAAGCTGTTCAAACTTTGCCTTCCTAAAGTTCAATGTTTTTGTGACTCCCTGACAAGTCCCCCTAGTGAAAGACAGGTGAAACTGCACAATATTGTGGTCGCTATTTCCTAAATGCCCGACCACCTGCAGATTTGTTATTCTGTCAGGTCTATTAGATAGTATTAGGTCTAAAAGTGCTGCTCCTCTGGTTGGATTCTGCACCAATTGTGAAAGATAATTTTTCTTGGTTATTAGCAGAAACCTGTTGCCTTTATGGGTTTCACAGGTTTCTGTTTCCCAGTTAATATCCGGGTAGTTAAAGTCCCCCATAACCAGGACCTCATTATGGGTTGCAGCTTCATCTATCTGCTTTAGAAGTAGACTTTCCATGCTTTCTGTTATATTTGGGGGTTTGTAACAGACCCCAATGAGAATTTTGTTACCATTTTTCCCTCCATGAATTTCAACCCATATGGACTCGACATCCTCATTCCCTTCGCTAATATCCTCCCTTAAAGTGGACTTTAGACAAGACTTTACATAGAGACAAACCCCTCCTCCTCTACGATTTTTACGATCCTTTCTAAACAGACTGTAACCCTGTAAGTTAACTGCCCAGTCATAGCTTTCATCTAACCATGTCTCGGTTATTCCCACTATGTCAAAGTTACCTGTAGATATTTCTGCTTCTAGTTCTTCCATCTTGTTTGTCAGGCTTCTGGCGTTTGCGAGCATGCAGTTTAGAGGATTTTGTTTTGTTCCAATCTCCCCACTGTGGATTGTATTAGAAATGTTCTTACCTCCCTTCTGAATATGTTTTCCTGGGTCGTCTTTGTTCGAGTCTAATGTTTTTCTTCCCGTCCCCTCTTCTTCTAGTTTAACGCCCTCCTGATGAGTGTAGCGAGTCTTCTGGCGAATGTGTGTTTCCCAGGTTTATTGAGGTGTAGTCCGTCTCTGGCGAGGAGTCCATCATACCAGTAATTCACACCGTGGTCCAGGAATCCAAATCCTTGTTGTCTGCACCATCGTCTTAGCCAGTTGTTTGCATCAAGGATCCTGTTCCATCTCCTGGTGCCATGCCCGTCTACTGGAAGGATAGAAGAAAAAACTACCTGTGCATCCAGTTCCTTTACTTTCTTCCCCAACTCTTCAAAGTCCTTGCAGATTGTCGGTAGGTCCTTCCTTGCCGTGTCATTGGTGCCAACATGTATCAGAAGAAATGGGTGGACGTCCTTGGAGCTGAAGAGCTTTGGTATCCTATCGGTCACATCCTTGATCATCGCACCTGGAAGGCAGCATACTTCTCTTGCAGTTATGTCCGGTCTGCAGATGGTTGCTTCTGTGCCTCTCAGTAGTGAGTCTCCCACCACCACCACTCTTTGTTGCTTCTTGGCTGTACTTTTTGCTGTCACTTGTTGCTGTGTGCCCTTTTCTTTTTTGCTTGCTGGTATTGCTTCATTCTTAGGTGTGCCATCTTCATCCTCTACAAAGATTTGATATCGGTTCTTCAGTTGTGTGGTTGGTGATTTCTCCATGGTCTTCTTGCTTCTTTTGGTCACATGCTTCCACTCATCTGCTTTTGGAGGTTCTCTGACACTTTTTTCACCTTCTGTGACCAGTAGAGATGCTTCTGTTCTGTCTAGAAAGTCTTCATTCTCTTTGATGAGTTTCAAAGTTGCTATTCTTTCTTCCAGACCCCGCACCTTTTCTTCTAAAAGGGCCACTAGTCTACACTTCTGACAGGTGAAATTGGATTCTTCTTCTGGTCGATCTGTGAACATGTAGCACATGCTGCAGCTCACCATGTAGGTTGTCACATCTGCCATGTTGCTCCTAGATCCTGCTGACTTGCTGTGTGTTTTCCTTCTTGTGTAATCTACTCAGCCAAGCTCTCTTGCAATAATGTCCTACAGGCAAAAATTCGCGCGCCGTAAGGCGCGCGGTTTGGTGATGCTTTCGAAGCAGCTGGTCCCGGCTGTACCCAACGATCTTCTAGCTTAGGGAGACTTCGCTTCTCCCAGAAGGCACCTGGAATATGCAAATTAGCCTCCTGAAGCTTGAATCCCTGGTTTGGTGATGCTTTCGAAGCAGCTGGTCCCGGCTGTACCCAACGATCTTCTAGCTTAGAGAGACTTCGCTTCTCCCAGAAGGCACCTGGAATATGCAAATTAGCCTCCTGAAGCTTGAATCCCTGGTTTGGTGATGCTTTCGAAGCAGCTGGTCCCGGCTGTACCCAACGATCTTCTAGCTTAGGGAGACTTCGCTTCTCCCAGAAGGCACCTGGAATATGCAAATTAGCCTCCTGAAGCTTGAATCCCTGGTTTGGTGATGCTTTCGAAGCAGCTGGTCCCGGCTGTACCCAACGATCTTCTAGCTTAGGGAGACTTCGCTTCTCCCAGAAGGCACCTGGAATATGCAAATTAGCCTCCTGAAGTTTGAATCCCTGGTTTGGTGATGCTTTCGAAGCAGCTGGTCCCGGCTGTACCCAACGATCTTCTAGCTTAGAGAGACTTCGCTTCTCCCAGAAGGCACCTGGAATATGCAAATTAGCCTCCTGAAGCTTGAATCCCTGGTTTGGTGATGCTTTCGAAGCAGCTGGTCCCGGCTGTACCCAACGATCTTCTAGCTTAGGGAGACTTCGCTTCTCCCAGAAGGCACCTGGAATATGCAAATTAGCCTCCTGAAGCTTGAATCCCTGGTTTGGTGATGCTTTCGAAGCAGCTGGTCCCGGCTGTACCCAACGATCTTCTAGCTTAGGGAGACTTCGCTTCTCCCAGAAGGCACCTGGAATATGCAAATTAGCCTCCTGAAGCTTGAATCCCTGGTTTGGTGATGCTTTCGAAGCAGCTGGTCCCGGCTGTACCCAACGATCTTCTAGCTTAGGGAGACTTCGCTTCTCCCAGAAGGCACCTGGAATATGCAAATTAGCCTCCTGAAGCTTGAATCCCTGGTTTGGTGATGCTTTCGAAGCAGCTGGTCCCGGCTGTACCCAACGATCTTCTAGCTTAGGGAGACTTCGCTTCTCCCAGAAGGCACCTGGAATATGCAAATTAGCCTCCTGAAGCTTGAATCCCTGGTTTGGTGATGCTTTCGAAGCAGCTGGTCCCGGCTGTACCCAACGATCTTCTAGCTTAGGGAGACTTCGCTTCTCCCAGAAGGCACCTGGAATATGCAAATTAGCCTCCTGAAGCTTGAATCCCTGGTTTGGTGATGCTTTCGAAGCAGCTGGTCCCGGCTGTACCCAACGATCTTCTAGCTTAGGGAGACTTCGCTTCTCCCAGAAGGCACCTGGAATATGCAAATTAGCCTCCTGAAGCTTGAATCCCTGGTTTGGTGATGCTTTCGAAGCAGCTGGTCCCGGCTGTACCCAACGATCTTCTAGCTTAGGGAGACTTCGCTTCTCCCAGAAGGCACCTGGAATATGCAAATTAGCCTCCTGAAGCTTGAATCCCTGGTTTGGTGATGCTTTCGAAGCAGCTGGTCCCGGCTGTACCCAACGATCTTCTAGCTTAGGGAGACTTCGCTTCTCCCAGAAGGCACCTGGAATATGCAAATTAGCCTCCTGAAGCTTGAATCCCTGGTTTGGTGATGCTTTCGAAGCAGCTGGTCCCGGCTGTACCCAACGATCTTCTAGCTTAGGGAGACTTCGCTTCTCCCAGAAGGCACCTGGAATATGCAAATTAGCCTCCTGAAGCTTGAATCCCTGGTTTGGTGATGCTTTCGAAGCAGCTGGTCCCGGCTGTACCCAACGATCTTCTAGCTTAGGGAGACTTCGCTTCTCCCAGAAGGCACCTGGAATATGCAAATTAGCCTCCTGAAGCTTGAATCCCTGGTTTGGTGATGCTTTCGAAGCAGCTGGTCCCGGCTGTACCCAACGATCTTCTAGCTTAGGGAGACTTCGCTTCTCCCAGAAGGCACCTGGAATATGCAAATTAGCCTCCTGAAGCTTGAATCCCTGGTTTGGTGATGCTTTCGAAGCAGCTGGTCCCGGCTGTACCCAACGATCTTCTAGCTTAGGGAGACTTCGCTTCTCCCAGAAGGCACCTGGAATATGCAAATTAGCCTCCTGAAGCTTGAATCCCTGGTTTGGTGATGCTTTCGAAGCAGCTGGTCCCGGCTGTACCCAACGATCTTCTAGCTTAGGGAGACTTCGCTTCTCCCAGAAGGCACCTGGAATATGCAAATTAGCCTCCTGAAGCTTGAATCCCTGGTTTGGTGATGCTTTCGAAGCAGCTGGTCCCGGCTGTACCCAACGATCTTCTAGCTTAGGGAGACTTCGCTTCTCCCAGAAGGCACCTGGAATATGCAAATTAGCCTCCTGAAGCTTGAATCCCTGGTTTGGTGATGCTTTCGAAGCAGCTGGTCCCGGCTGTACCCAACGATCTTCTAGCTTAGGGAGACTTCGCTTCTCCCAGAAGGCACCTGGAATATGCAAATTAGCCTCCTGAAGCTTGAATCCCTGGTTTGGTGATGCTTTCGAAGCAGCTGGTCCCGGCTGTACCCAACGATCTTCTAGCTTAGGGAGACTTCGCTTCTCCCAGAAGGCACCTGGAATATGCAAATTAGCCTCCTGAAGCTTGAATCCCTGGTTTGGTGATGCTTTCGAAGCAGCTGGTCCCGGCTGTACCCAACGATCTTCTAGCTTAGGGAGACTTCGCTTCTCCCAGAAGGCACCTGGAATATGCAAATTAGCCTCCTGAAGCTTGAATCCCTGGTTTGGTGATGCTTTCGAAGCAGCTGGTCCCGGCTGTACCCAACGATCTTCTAGCTTAGGGAGACTTCGCTTCTCCCAGAAGGCACCTGGAATATGCAAATTAGCCTCCTGAAGCTTGAATCCCTGGTTTGGTGATGCTTTCGAAGCAGCTGGTCCCGGCTGTACCCAACGATCTTCTAGCTTAGGGAGACTTCGCTTCTCCCAGAAGGCACCTGGAATATGCAAATTAGCCTCCTGAAGCTTGAATCCCTGGTTTGGTGATGCTTTCGAAGCAGCTGGTCCCGGCTGTACCCAACGATCTTCTAGCTTAGGGAGACTTCGCTTCTCCCAGAAGGCACCTGGAATATGCAAATTAGCCTCCTGAAGCTTGAATCCCTGGTTTGGTGATGCTTTCGAAGCAGCTGGTCCCGGCTGTACC
Organism: Ranitomeya imitator; assembly: GCF_032444005.1. Classification (NCBI taxonomy): domain Eukaryota; kingdom Metazoa; phylum Chordata; class Amphibia; order Anura; family Dendrobatidae; genus Ranitomeya; species Ranitomeya imitator. Next base: position 548,532,021 of record NC_091287.1, read on the forward strand.
CAACGATCTTCTAGCTTAGGGAGACTTCGCTTCTCCCAGAAGGCACCTGGAATATGCAAATTAGCCTCCTGAAGCTTGAATCCCTGGTTTGGTGATGCTTTCGAAGCAGCTGGTCCCGGCTGTACCCAACGATCTTCTAGCTTAGGGAGACTTCGCTTCTCCCAGAAGGCACCTGGAATATGCAAATTAGCCTCCTGAAGCTTGAATCCCTGGTTTGGTGATGCTTTCGAAGCAGCTGGTCCCGGCTGTACCCAACGATCTTCTAGCTTAGGGAGACTTCGCTTCTCCCAGAAGGCACCTGGAATATGCAAATTAGCCTCCTGAAGCTTGAATCCCTGGTTTGGTGATGCTTTCGAAGCAGCTGGTCCCGGCTGTACCCAACGATCTTCTAGCTTAGGGAGACTTCGCTTCTCCCAGAAGGCACCTGGAATATGCAAATTAGCCTCCTGAAGCTTGAATCCCTGGTTTGGTGATGCTTTCGAAGCAGCTGGTCCCGGCTGTACCCAACGATCTTCTAGCTTAGGGAGACTTCGCTTCTCCCAGAAGGCACCTGGAATATGCAAATTAGCCTCCTGAAGCTTGAATCCCTGGTTTGGTGATGCTTTCGAAGCAGCTGGTCCCGGCTGTACCCAACGATCTTCTAGCTTAGGGAGACTTCGCTTCTCCCAGAAGGCACCTGGAATATGCAAATTAGCCTCCTGAAGCTTGAATCCCTGGTTTGGTGATGCTTTCGAAGCAGCTGGTCCCGGCTGTACCCAACGATCTTCTAGCTTAGGGAGACTTCGCTTCTCCCAGAAGGCACCTGGAATATGCAAATTAGCCTCCTGAAGCTTGAATCCCTGGTTTGGTGATGCTTTCGAAGCAGCTGGTCCCGGCTGTACCCAACGATCTTCTAGCTTAGGGAGACTTCGCTTCTCCCAGAAGGCACCTGGAATATGCAAATTAGCCTCCTGAAGCTTGAATCCCTGGTTTGGTGATGCTTTCGAAGCAGCTGGTCCCGGCTGTACCCAACGATCTTCTAGCTTAGGGAGACTTCGCTTCTCCCAGAAGGCACCTGGAATATGCAAATTAGCCTCCTGAAGCTTGAATCCCTGGTTTGGTGATGCTTTCGAAGCAGCTGGTCCCGGCTGTACCCAACGATCTTCTAGCTTAGGGAGACTTCGCTTCTCCCAGAAGGCACCTGGAATATGCAAATTAGCCTCCTGAAGCTTGAATCCCTGGTTTGGTGATGCTTTCGAAGCAGCTGGTCCCGGCTGTACCCAACGATCTTCTAGCTTAGGGAGACTTCGCTTCTCCCAGAAGGCACCTGGAATATGCAAATTAGCCTCCTGAAGCTTGAATCCCTGGTTTGGTGATGCTTTCGAAGCAGCTGGTCCCGGCTGTACCCAACGATCTTCTAGCTTAGGGAGACTTCGCTTCTCCCAGAAGGCACCTGGAATATGCAAATTAGCCTCCTGAAGCTTGAATCCCTGGTTTGGTGATGCTTTCGAAGCAGCTGGTCCCGGCTGTACCCAACGATCTTCTAGCTTAGGGAGACTTCGCTTCTCCCAGAAGGCACCTGGAATATGCAAATTAGCCTCCTGAAGCTTGAATCCCTGGTTTGGTGATGCTTTCGAAGCAGCTGGTCCCGGCTGTACCCAACGATCTTCTAGCTTAGGGAGACTTCGCTTCTCCCAGAAGGCACCTGGAATATGCAAATTAGCCTCCTGAAGCTTGAATCCCTGGTTTGGTGATGCTTTCGAAGCAGCTGGTCCCGGCTGTACCCAACGATCTTCTAGCTTAGGGAGACTTCGCTTCTCCCAGAAGGCACCTGGAATATGCAAATTAGCCTCCTGAAGCTTGAATCCCTGGTTTGGTGATGCTTTCGAAGCAGCTGGTCCCGGCTGTACCCAACGATCTTCTAGCTTAGGGAGACTTCGCTTCTCCCAGAAGGCACCTGGAATATGCAAATTAGCCTCCTGAAGCTTGAATCCCTGGTTTGGTGATGCTTTCGAAGCAGCTGGTCCCGGCTGTACCCAACGATCTTCTAGCTTAGGGAGACTTCGCTTCTCCCAGAAGGCACCTGGAATATGCAAATTAGCCTCCTGAAGCTTGAATCCCTGGTTTGGTGATGCTTTCGAAGCAGCTGGTCCCGGCTGTACCCAACGATCTTCTAGCTTAGGGAGACTTCGCTTCTCCCAGAAGGCACCTGGAATATGCAAATTAGCCTCCTGAAGCTTGAATCCCTGGTTTGGTGATGCTTTCGAAGCAGCTGGTCCCGGCTGTACCCAACGATCTTCTAGCTTAGGGAGACTTCGCTTCTCCCAGAAGGCACCTGGAATATGCAAATTAGCCTCCTGAAGCTTGAATCCCTGGTTTGGTGATGCTTTCGAAGCAGCTGGTCCCGGCTGTACCCAACGATCTTCTAGCTTAGGGAGACTTCGCTTCTCCCAGAAGGCACCTGGAATATGCAAATTAGCCTCCTGAAGCTTGAATCCCTGGTTTGGTGATGCTTTCGAAGCAGCTGGTCCCGGCTGTACCCAACGATCTTCTAGCTTAGGGAGACTTCGCTTCTCCCAGAAGGCACCTGGAATATGCAAATTAGCCTCCTGAAGCTTGAATCCCTGGTTTGGTGATGCTTTCGAAGCAGCTGGTCCCGGCTGTACCCAACGATCTTCTAGCTTAGGGAGACTTCGCTTCTCCCAGAAGGCACCTGGAATATGCAAATTAGCCTCCTGAAGCTTGAATCCCTGGTTTGGTGATGCTTTCGAAGCAGCTGGTCCCGGCTGTACCCAACGATCTTCTAGCTTAGGGAGACTTCGCTTCTCCCAGAAGGCACCTGGAATATGCAAATTAGCCTCCTGAAGCTTGAATCCCTGGTTTGGTGATGCTTTCGAAGCAGCTGGTCCCGGCTGTACCCAACGATCTTCTAGCTTAGGGAGACTTCGCTTCTCCCAGAAGGCACCTGGAATATGCAAATTAGCCTCCTGAAGCTTGAATCCCTGGTTTGGTGATGCTTTCGAAGCAGCTGGTCCCGGCTGTACCCAACGATCTTCTAGCTTAGGGAGACTTCGCTTCTCCCAGAAGGCACCTGGAATATGCAAATTAGCCTCCTGAAGCTTGAATCCCTGGTTTGGTGATGCTTTCGAAGCAGCTGGTCCCGGCTGTACCCAACGATCTTCTAGCTTAGGGAGACTTCGCTTCTCCCAGAAGGCACCTGGAATATGCAAATTAGCCTCCTGAAGCTTGAATCCCTGGTTTGGTGATGCTTTCGAAGCAGCTGGTCCCGGCTGTACCCAACGATCTTCTAGCTTAGGGAGACTTCGCTTCTCCCAGAAGGCACCTGGAATATGCAAATTAGCCTCCTGAAGCTTGAATCCCTGGTTTGGTGATGCTTTCGAAGCAGCTGGTCCCGGCTGTACCCAACGATCTTCTAGCTTAGGGAGACTTCGCTTCTCCCAGAAGGCACCTGGAATATGCAAATTAGCCTCCTGAAGCTTGAATCCCTGGTTTGGTGATGCTTTCGAAGCAGCTGGTCCCGGCTGTACCCAACGATCTTCTAGCTTAGGGAGACTTCGCTTCTCCCAGAAGGCACCTGGAATATGCAAATTAGCCTCCTGAAGCTTGAATCCCTGGTTTGGTGATGCTTTCGAAGCAGCTGGTCCCGGCTGTACCCAACGATCTTCTAGCTTAGGGAGACTTCGCTTCTCCCAGAAGGCACCTGGAATATGCAAATTAGCCTCCTGAAGCTTGAATCCCTGGTTTGGTGATGCTTTCGAAGCAGCTGGTCCCGGCTGTACCCAACGATCTTCTAGCTTAGGGAGACTTCGCTTCTCCCAGAAGGCACCTGGAATATGCAAATTAGCCTCCTGAAGCTTGAATCCCTGGTTTGGTGATGCTTTCGAAGCAGCTGGTCCCGGCTGTACCCAACGATCTTCTAGCTTAGGGAGACTTCGCTTCTCCCAGAAGGCACCTGGAATATGCAAATTAGCCTCCTGAAGCTTGAATCCCTGGTTTGGTGATGCTTTCGAAGCAGCTGGTCCCGGCTGTACCCAACGATCTTCTAGCTTAGGGAGACTTCGCTTCTCCCAGAAGGCACCTGGAATATGCAAATTAGCCTCCTGAAGCTTGAATCCCTGGTTTGGTGATGCTTTCGAAGCAGCTGGTCCCGGCTGTACCCAACGATCTTCTAGCTTAGGGAGACTTCGCTTCTCCCAGAAGGCACCTGGAATATGCAAATTAGCCTCCTGAAGCTTGAATCCCTGGTTTGGTGATGCTTTCGAAGCAGCTGGTCCCGGCTGTACCCAACGATCTTCTAGCTTAGGGAGACTTCGCTTCTCCCAGAAGGCACCTGGAATATGCAAATTAGCCTCCTGAAGCTTGAATCCCTGGTTTGGTGATGCTTTCGAAGCAGCTGGTCCCGGCTGTACCCAACGATCTTCTAGCTTAGGGAGACTTCGCTTCTCCCAGAAGGCACCTGGAATATGCAAATTAGCCTCCTGAAGCTTGAATCCCTGGTTTGGTGATGCTTTCGAAGCAGCTGGTCCCGGCTGTACCCAACGATCTTCTAGCTTAGGGAGACTTCGCTTCTCCCAGAAGGCACCTGGAATATGCAAATTAGCCTCCTGAAGCTTGAATCCCTGGTTTGGTGATGCTTTCGAAGCAGCTGGTCCCGGCTGTACCCAACGATCTTCTAGCTTAGGGAGACTTCGCTTCTCCCAGAAGGCACCTGGAATATGCAAATTAGCCTCCTGAAGCTTGAATCCCTGGTTTGGTGATGCTTTCGAAGCAGCTGGTCCCGGCTGTACCCAACGATCTTCTAGCTTAGGGAGACTTCGCTTCTCCCAGAAGGCACCTGGAATATGCAAATTAGCCTCCTGAAGCTTGAATCCCTGGTTTGGTGATGCTTTCGAAGCAGCTGGTCCCGGCTGTACCCAACGATCTTCTAGCTTAGGGAGACTTCGCTTCTCCCAGAAGGCACCTGGAATATGCAAATTAGCCTCCTGAAGCTTGAATCCCTGGTTTGGTGATGCTTTCGAAGCAGCTGGTCCCGGCTGTACCCAACGATCTTCTAGCTTAGGGAGACTTCGCTTCTCCCAGAAGGCACCTGGAATATGCAAATTAGCCTCCTGAAGCTTGAATCCCTGGTTTGGTGATGCTTTCGAAGCAGCTGGTCCCGGCTGTACCCAACGATCTTCTAGCTTAGGGAGACTTCGCTTCTCCCAGAAGGCACCTGGAATATGCAAATTAGCCTCCTGAAGCTTGAATCCCTGGTTTGGTGATGCTTTCGAAGCAGCTGGTCCCGGCTGTACCCAACGATCTTCTAGCTTAGGGAGACTTCGCTTCTCCCAGAAGGCACCTGGAATATGCAAATTAGCCTCCTGAAGCTTGAATCCCTGGTTTGGTGATGCTTTCGAAGCAGCTGGTCCCGGCTGTACCCAACGATCTTCTAGCTTAGGGAGACTTCGCTTCTCCCAGAAGGCACCTGGAATATGCAAATTAGCCTCCTGAAGCTTGAATCCCTGGTTTGGTGATGCTTTCGAAGCAGCTGGTCCCGGCTGTACCCAACGATCTTCTAGCTTAGGGAGACTTCGCTTCTCCCAGAAGGCACCTGGAATATGCAAATTAGCCTCCTGAAGCTTGAATCCCTGGTTTGGTGATGCTTTCGAAGCAGCTGGTCCCGGCTGTACCCAACGATCTTCTAGCTTAGGGAGACTTCGCTTCTCCCAGAAGGCACCTGGAATATGCAAATTAGCCTCCTGAAGCTTGAATCCCTGGTTTGGTGATGCTTTCGAAGCAGCTGGTCCCGGCTGTACCCAACGATCTTCTAGCTTAGGGAGACTTCGCTTCTCCCAGAAGGCACCTGGAATATGCAAATTAGCCTCCTGAAGCTTGAATCCCTGGTTTGGTGATGCTTTCGAAGCAGCTGGTCCCGGCTGTACCCAACGATCTTCTAGCTTAGGGAGACTTCGCTTCTCCCAGAAGGCACCTGGAATATGCAAATTAGCCTCCTGAAGCTTGAATCCCTGGTTTGGTGATGCTTTCGAAGCAGCTGGTCCCGGCTGTACCCAACGATCTTCTAGCTTAGGGAGACTTCGCTTCTCCCAGAAGGCACCTGGAATATGCAAATTAGCCTCCTGAAGCTTGAATCCCTGGTTTGGTGATGCTTTCGAAGCAGCTGGTCCCGGCTGTACCCAACGATCTTCTAGCTTAGGGAGACTTCGCTTCTCCCAGAAGGCACCTGGAATATGCAAATTAGCCTCCTGAAGCTTGAATCCCTGGTTTGGTGATGCTTTCGAAGCAGCTGGTCCCGGCTGTACCCAACGATCTTCTAGCTTAGGGAGACTTCGCTTCTCCCAGAAGGCACCTGGAATATGCAAATTAGCCTCCTGAAGCTTGAATCCCTGGTTTGGTGATGCTTTCGAAGCAGCTGGTCCCGGCTGTACCCAACGATCTTCTAGCTTAGGGAGACTTCGCTTCTCCCAGAAGGCACCTGGAATATGCAAATTAGCCTCCTGAAGCTTGAATCCCTGGTTTGGTGATGCTTTCGAAGCAGCTGGTCCCGGCTGTACCCAACGATCTTCTAGCTTAGGGAGACTTCGCTTCTCCCAGAAGGCACCTGGAATATGCAAATTAGCCTCCTGAAGCTTGAATCCCTGGTTTGGTGATGCTTTCGAAGCAGCTGGTCCCGGCTGTACCCAACGATCTTCTAGCTTAGGGAGACTTCGCTTCTCCCAGAAGGCACCTGGAATATGCAAATTAGCCTCCTGAAGCTTGAATCCCTGGTTTGGTGATGCTTTCGAAGCAGCTGGTCCCGGCTGTACCCAACGATCTTCTAGCTTAGGGAGACTTCGCTTCTCCCAGAAGGCACCTGGAATATGCAAATTAGCCTCCTGAAGCTTGAATCCCTGGTTTGGTGATGCTTTCGAAGCAGCTGGTCCCGGCTGTACCCAACGATCTTCTAGCTTAGGGAGACTTCGCTTCTCCCAGAAGGCACCTGGAATATGCAAATTAGCCTCCTGAAGCTTGAATCCCTGGTTTGGTGATGCTTTCGAAGCAGCTGGTCCCGGCTGTACCCAACGATCTTCTAGCTTAGGGAGACTTCGCTTCTCCCAGAAGGCACCTGGAATATGCAAATTAGCCTCCTGAAGCTTGAATCCCTGGTTTGGTGATGCTTTCGAAGCAGCTGGTCCCGGCTGTACCCAACGATCTTCTAGCTTAGAGAGACTTCGCTTCTCCCAGAAGGCACCTGGAATATGCAAATTAGCCTCCTGAAGCTTGAATCCCTGGTTTGGTGATGCTTTCGAAGCAGCTGGTCCCGGCTGTACCCAACGATCTTCTAGCTTAGGGAGACTTCGCTTCTCCCAGAAGGCACCTGGAATATGCAAATTAGCCTCCTGAAGCTTGAATCCCTGGTTTGGTGATGCTTTCGAAGCAGCTGGTCCCGGCTGTACCCAACGATCTTCTAGCTTAGGGAGACTTCGCTTCTCCCAGAAGGCACCTGGAATATGCAAATTAGCCTCCTGAAGCTTGAATCCCTGGTTTGGTGATGCTTTCGAAGCAGCTGGTCCCGGCTGTACCCAACGATCTTCTAGCTTAGGGAGACTTCGCTTCTCCCAGAAGGCACCTGGAATATGCAAATTAGCCTCCTGAAGCTTGAATCCCTGGTTTGGTGATGCTTTCGAAGCAGCTGGTCCCGGCTGTACCCAACGATCTTCTAGCTTAGGGAGACTTCGCTTCTCCCAGAAGGCACCTGGAATATGCAAATTAGCCTCCTGAAGCTTGAATCCCTGGTTTGGTGATGCTTTCGAAGCAGCTGGTCCCGGCTGTACCCAACGATCTTCTAGCTTAGGGAGACTTCGCTTCTCCCAGAAGGCACCTGGAATATGCAAATTAGCCTCCTGAAGCTTGAATCCCTGGTTTGGTGATGCTTTCGAAGCAGCTGGTCCCGGCTGTACCCAACGATCTTCTAGCTTAGGGAGACTTCGCTTCTCCCAGAAGGCACCTGGAATATGCAAATTAGCCTCCTGAAGCTTGAATCCCTGGTTTGGTGATGCTTTCGAAGCAGCTGGTCCCGGCTGTACCCAACGATCTTCTAGCTTAGGGAGACTTCGCTTCTCCCAGAAGGCACCTGGAATATGCAAATTAGCCTCCTGAAGCTTGAATCCCTGGTTTGTAGATAACACAGGATCCACCATTCACAATAGGTGATATCACAGCTCACCTCCTCCTCTTGTACAATGACTGATCACACCTCTATATACAGTAGATAACACAGGATCCACCATTCACAATAGGTGATGTCACAGCTCACCTCCTCCTCCTGTTCAATGACTGATAACTCCTCTATATACAGTAGATAACACCGGATCCACCATTCACAATAGGTGATATCACAGCTCACCTCCTCCTCCTGTTCAATGACTGATAACACCTCTATATACAGTAGATGACACAGAATCCATCATTCACAATAGGTGATGTCACAGCTCACCTCCTCCTCCTGTACAATGACTGATAACACCTCTATATACAGTAGATAACACCGGATCCACCATTCACAATAGGTGATGTCACAGCTCACCTCCTCCTCCTGTACAATGACTGATAACACCTCTATATACAGTAGATGACACAGGATCCACCATTCACAATAGGTGATGTCACAGCTCACCTCCTCCTCCTGTTCAATGACTGATAACTCCTCTATATACAGTAGATAACACCGGATCCACCATTCACAATAGGTGATATCACAGCTCACCTCCTCCTCCTGTTCAATGACTGATAACACCTCTATATACAGTAGATGACACAGAATCCATCATTCACAATAGGTGATGTCACAGCTCACCTCCTCCTCCTGTACAATGACTGATAACACCTCTATATACAGTAGATAACACCGGATCCACCATTCACAATAGGTGATGTCACAGCTCACCTCCTCCTCCTGTACAATGACTGATAACACCTCTATATACAGTAGATAACACAGGATCCACCATTCACAATAGGTGACGTCACAGCCCACCTCCTCCTCCTGTACAATGACTGATAACACCTCTATATACAGTAGATAACACAGGATCCACCATTCACAATAGGTGATGTCACAGCTCACCTTCTCCTTCTGTACAATGACTGATAGCACCTCTATATACAGTAGATAACACAGGATCCACCATTCACAATAGGTGATGTCACAAATCACCTCCTCCTCCTCCTGTACAATGACTGACAACACCTCTATATTTAGTAGATAACACAGGATCCACCATTCACAATAGGTGATGTCACAGCTCACCTCCTCCTGTACAATGACTGATAACACCTCTATGTACAGTAGATAACACAGGATCCACCATTCACAATAGGTGATGTCACAGCTCACCTCCTCCTGTACAATGACTGATAACACCTCTATGTACAGTAGATAACACAGGATCCACCATTCACAATAGGTGATGTCACAGCTCACCTCCTCCTGTACAATGACTGATAACACCTCTCTATATAGTAGATAACCCAGGATCCACCATTCACAATAGGTGATGTCACAGCTCACCTCCTCCTGTACAATGACTGATATCTACTCTATATATAGTAGATAACACAGGATCCAACCTTCACAATAGGTGATGTCACAGCTCACCTCCTCCTCCTGTACAATGACTGATAACACCTCTATATACAGTAGATAACACAGGATCCACCATGCACAATAGGTGATGTCACAGCTCACCTCCTCCTCCTCCTGTACAATGACTGATAACACCTCTATATACAGTAGATAACACAGGATCCACCATTCACAATAGGTGATGTCACAGCTCACCTCCTCCTCCTCCTGTACAATGACTGAAAACACCTCTATATACAGTAGATAACACAGGATCCACCATTCACAATAGGTGATGTCACAGCTTACCTCCTCCTCCTGTATAATGACTGATAACTCCTCTATATACAGTAGATAACACAGGATCCACCATTCACAATAGGTGATGTCACAGCTCACCTCCTCCTTCTGTACAATGACTGATAACACCTCTATATACAGTAGATAACACAGGATCCACCATTCACAATAGGTGATGTCACAGCTCACCTCCTCCTCCTCCTGTACAATGACTGAAAACACCTCTATATACAGTAGATAACACAGGATCCACCATTCACAATAGGTGATGTCACAGCTCACCTCCTCACCTCCTCTTATTGTTGCTTAGGGCCAGAAAGCAGGAAGCATGAATCTGGTATTAGGCTTAGGTATTTGTGTAAAAAATCATTAATTTTTTTTTTCTTCGCTTATATAGTGATAATGAAAATAAAAACAAATAATAAAAAAAGTATATAAAAACCCATTATTTAATCAATAGCTTGTTTTCTGATAACACATATCCTTTAAAATATTTGGAGATTTCTTCCATTTGTTCAAATCTAATTTGGCACCAAGAAAAGTCTCCAACTTTGCAGCTGAAATTTTATTATAGGAGACTTTTGTGGGCTGTTTTCATGGATATCTGGCATTAACTGCCTTGTACATGTGGACTACTTTGTCTACGGCAGAAAAAACTATCAAGATATTTCATCACTGTCTGCCGGGGGCTCGATTGTTTTTGGTGACTGTTACATCCGGTCCCATGTAATCAAAGGGTGAAAAAAGTGTACTGAATCCTTCAGGGGCTCTGCGTTCTCCCAGTGTTCCAGACTCTACAGCCCATGATCAAGGTGGTCACTACGTCAGATCCCACCAATTCGACACCAGATTGACGAAAAACACTGACAAAAAAATTTGCAAAGGAACTTAGTAGCATTGTGCAATCTGGAATCTGCGGAGCGAGGGACGGAAGCAACTGCTTGTAATTTACGATTTGATGAACGCTTGTACAAATATAATAAAGAGATTGACAATTCTGTCCTAACATCGTATCTGTGAAATTCTATTAGTCACAATCTCATTCGCAATCTTCTCCTGACTCACTCTTGTAATTAATTACATCAATTTTCCATCCGATGCATATCCAGGTCATCGCTGAGCAGAGACAGATCTACGGCAGCAGCAGCTCAAACCTCTACAGGAAATCTGAACGGATTGATGTTTTTCTTGGTGGTATTAATATTTTTCCCAAGAAATCATCAAGGCTATGAAGAAATAGAAAACAAGAGATACAAAGTATCTGAGATCCACAAATGTATAATGACAACCTAAATCAAAATCCAACCATTCTGTTGACCGTGCAACCCCAAAACACAAAAAAAAACTAAGATCCAGCATGGTGCAAGCCAAAATCATCTGGAATTGTTTGCGCTGGTGACGCCTACAAATCTGCACCACCAAGTCTTCCAACTAGCATGAAGAACAACACCAATACCAAGAAATAAAATAAAAATATATAGGATGCCAAACATGTTTCTTTCTGTTGAAGATTGCCGAAGAAGATGGAGATGGTCCCATTTTGGCACCGATTTAGTGCCTTCATCAGGTTGATTGGAACTATTCTGATGAAGGTGCTAGATCAGTCGCAACGTACTACCAAATTTGGAAATTATGTTCCATTGATGACTCTTTCTAACTTTTACGATCACCAGCAGTGCTTTAGTTTTTTTTTAAAGATCAATTATTGATATTTACACGATGGTGAGAATTAGCTCCTTATAAGACTAACTAGTCAAAGAGCAATACAGTCATAGAACGTTCCGCCGTTAAGTAGTATATTGTAATGAAGGGCAGCTACTGTCATTGCTTTGTATTTATTACTGTAGAATCCGTATTGTAAGGAAATCCTCAAGATGCTACATGAATTTACATATCAAACCTTCTCCCGTTAACCTGAACACTTGTGATCTGTGCTGAAAGAAAGACAAACAACGATGTGAAGAGGAGAAGGCAGCCGAGAATACTGATGACTTCGCTTACACCTATTGGAGAGGGCTCTGCATTTTTCATTGCCGGTGAGCACCAAACACCCCCACAGCTGAAAACATAATGTACGTAGTAACCACTGCCATAGCTCCAATGGAGAAAGCCACACAGCTGATAAGGGACCCATGAGTTACAGTTGTGCTCAAAAGTTTACATACCCCAGCAGAATTGAACTTTGTTGGCCTTTTTTCTGAGAACATGAATGATAACATCAAAACTTTTTCTCCACTCATGGTTAGTGGTTGGGTGAAGCCACTTATTGTCAGACTACTGTGTTTTCTCTTTTTAAATCATAATGACAACCCAAAACATCCAAATGACCCTGATCAAAAGTTCACATACCCCATTTCTTAATACCGTCTATTGCGTCCTCTATCTTCAATGACAGCTTGAAGTCTTTTGTGGGAGTTGTGGATGAGGTTCTCTATTTTCTCAGATGGTAAAGCTGCCCACTATTCTTGACAAAAAACCTCCAGTTCCTGTAAGCTCCTGGGCTGTCTAGCATGAACTGCGCGCTTGAGATCTCCCCAGAGCGGCTCAATGATATAGAGGTCAGGAGACTGAGATGGACACTCCAGAACCTTCACTTTGTTCAGCTGTAGCCAATGAAACATTGACTTGGCCTTGTGCGTTTGATCGTTGTTATGTTGGAATGTACAAGTACATCCCATTAGGGTTGAGCGACTTTTAGTTTTTTAGGGTCGAGTCGGGTTTCACGAAACCCGACTTTCTCAAAAGTCGGGTCGAGTAAAATCGGCCGATCCTATTGAAAATTCGGGGTCGGGGATCGGCCGAAACTTGAAACCCAATGAAAGTCTATGGGTTTGTTTGTTTTTTTTTATATTTCCTTCAGGGCGATATAGCAGGAAAGCCGGTAATTCAATTACCGGCTTTTCATTTCTCCTGCCAAAACCCGACATGATATGAGACCTGGTTACATACAGTAAACCATGTCATATCCCCATTTTTTTTGCATATTCCACACTACTAATGTTAGTAGTGTGTATATGCAAAATTTCGGCGCTCTAGCTCTTAAATTTAAGGGTTAAATCGCGGAAAAAATTGGCGTGGGCTCCTGCGCAATTTTCTCCGCCAGAGTAGTAAAGCCAGTGACTGAGGGCAGATATTAATAGCCTGGAGAGGGTCCACGGTTATTGCCCCCCCCCCTGGCTAAAAACACCTGCCCCCAGCCACCCCAGAAAAGGCACATCTGGAAGATGCGCCTATTCTGGCACGTGGCCACTCTCTTCCCACTCCCCTGTAGCGGTGGGATATGGAGTAATGAAGGGTTAATGCCACCTTGCTATTGTAAGGTGACATTAAGCCAGATTAATAATGGAGTGGCGTCAATTATGACACCTATCCATTATTAATCCAATTGTATGAAAGAGTTAAAAAAAAGTACACAAACACATTATTAAAAAGTCTTTTAATGAAATAAACACACCGTTTGTTTTAATATTTTATTGTACGCTCAATCCACTAGCTGAAGACCCTCATAGTAACATAGTAACATAGTAACATAGTAACATAGTTAGTAAGGCCGAAAAAAGACATTTGTCCATCCAGTTCAGCCTATATTCCATCATAATAAATCCCCAGATCTACGTCCTTCTACAGAACCTAATAATTGTATGATACAATATTGTTCTGCTCCAGGAAGACATCCAGGCCTCTCTTGAACCCCTCGACTGAGTTCGCCATCACCACCTCCTCAGGCAAGCAATTCCAGATTCTCACTGCCCTAACAGTAAAGAATCCTCTTCTATGTTGGTGGAAAAACCTTCTCTCCTCCAGACGCAAAGAATGCCCCCTTGTGCCCGTCACCTTCCTTGGTATAAACAGATCCTCAGCGAGATATTTGTATTGTCCCCTTATATACTTATACATGGTTATTAGATCGCCCCTCAGTCGTCTTTTTTCTAGACTAAATAATCCTAATTTCGCTAATCTATCTGGGTATTGTAGTTCTCCCATCCCCTTTATTAATTTTGTTGCCCTCCTTTGTACTCTCTCTAGTTCCATTATATCCTTCCTGAGCACCGGTGCCCAAAACTGGACACAGTACTCCATGTGCGGTCTAACTAGGGATTTGTACAGAGGCAGTATAATGCTCTCATCATGTGTATCCAGACCTCTTTTAATGCACCCCATGATCCTGTTTGCCTTGGCAGCTGCTGCCTGGCACTGGCTGCTCCAGGTAAGTTTATCATTAACTAGGATCCCCAAGTCCTTCTCCCTGTCAGATTTACCCAGTGGTTTCCCGTTCAGTGTGTAATGGTGATATTGATTCCTTCTTCCCATGTGTATAACCTTACATTTATCATTGTTAAACCTCATCTGCCACCTTTCAGCCCAAGTTTCCAACTTATCCAGATCCATCTGTAGCAGAATACTATCTTCTCTTGTATTAACTGCTTTACATAGTTTTGTATCATCTGCAAATATCGATATTTTACTGTGTAAACCTTCTACCAGATCATTAATGAATATGTTGAAGAGAACAGGTCCCAATACTGACCCCTGCGGTACCCCACTGGTCACAGCGACCCAGTTAGAGACTATACCATTTATAACCACCCTCTGCTTTCTATCACTAAGCCAGTTACTAACCCATTTACACACATTTTCCCCCAGACCAAGCATTCTCATTTTGTGTACCAACCTCTTGTGCGGCACGGTATCAAACGCTTTGGAAAAATCGAGATATACCACATCCAATGACTCACCGTGATCCAGCCTATAGCTTACCTCTTCATAAAAACTGATTAGATTGGTTTGACAGGAGCGATTTCTCATAAACCCATGCTGATATGGAGTTAAACAGTTATTCTCATTGAGATAATCCAGAATAACATCCCTCAGAAACCCTTCAAATATTTTACCAACAATAGAGGTTAGACTTACTGGCCTATAATTTCCAGGTTCACTTTTAGAGCCCTTTTTGAATATTGGCACCACATTTGCTATGCGCCAGTCCTGCGGAACAGACCCTGTCGCTATAGAGTCACTAAAAATAAGAAATAACGGTTTATCTATTACATTACTTAGTTCTCTTAGTACTCGTGGGTGTATGCCATCCGGACCCGGAGATTTATCTATTTTAATCTTATTTAGCCGGTTTCACACCTCTTCTTGGGTTAGATTGGTGACCCTTAATATAGGGTTTTCATTGTTTCTTGGGATTTCACCTAGCATTTCATTTTCCACCGTGAATACCGTGGAGAAGAAGGTGTCTAATATGTTAGCTTTTTCCTCGTCATCTACAACCATTCTTTCCTCACTATTTTTTAAGGGGCCTACATTTTCAGTTTTTACTCTTTTACTATTGATATAGTTGAAGAACAGTTTGGGATTAGTTTTACTCTCCTTAGCAATGTGCTTCTCTGTTTCCTTTTTGGCAGCTTTAATTAGTTTTTTAGATAAAGTATTTTTCTCCCTATAGTTTTTTAGAGCTTCAATGGTGCCATCCTGCTTTAGTAGTGCAAATGCTTTCTTTTTACTGTTAATTGCCTGTCTTACTTCTTTGTTTAGCCACATTGGGTTTTTCCTATTTCTAGTCCTTTTATTCCCACAAGGTATAAACCGCTTACACTGCCTATTTAGGATGTTCTTAAACATTTCCCATTTATTATCTGTATTCTTATTTCTGAGGATATTGTCCCAGTCTACCAGATTAAGGGCATCTCTAAGCTGGTCAAACTTTGCCTTCCTAAAGTTCAATGTTTTTGTGACTCCCTGACAAGTCCCCCTAGTGAAAGACAGGTGAAACTGTACAATATTGTGGTCGCTATTTCCTAAATGCCCAACCACCTGCAGATTTGTTATTCTGTCAGGTCTATTAGATAGTATTAGGTCTAAAAGTGCTGCTCCTCTGGTTGGATTCTGCACCAATTGTGAAAGATAATTTTTCTTGGTTATTAGCAGAAACCTGTTGCCTTTATGGGTTTCACAGGTTTCTGTTTCCCAGTTAATATCCGGGTAGTTAAAGTCCCCCATAACCAGGACCTCATTATGGGTTGCAGCTTCATCTATCTGCTTTAGAAGTAGACTTTCCATGCTTTCTGTTATATTTGGGGGTTTGTAACAGACCCCAATGAGAATTTTGTTACCATTTTTCCCTCCATGAATTTCAACCCATATGGACTCGACATCCTCATTCCCTTCGCTAATATCCTCCCTTAAAGTGGACTTTAGACAAGACTTTACATAGAGACAAACCCCTCCTCCTCTCCGATTTTTACGATCCTCGTTCTGTAACAAATAAAAAATAATAAACCAACAATATACATACCTTCCGTAGATCTGTAACATCCATCTGAAGAGGTTAAACATTTTTACAGCCAAGAGCTGTAATCTAATGATTCGAGCTCCTCTGTGATTGCGCCTATGTGCCATGACCCAGCCCATCCCTGCAGATACATGGCGACTCCACCAAAAGCCAGCTTAAGCCTCATCCACAAGGTCATATTCAGGATATGTTTTACTGTTATCACACATTGACCTGCTTTGGGTTTGAAATGTAGACAGACCCTCTAAATAAAAACAGACCAAACCACAAACGAACAACTCCCGACTTCATTCCCTTAAAACAAAATTTGTCAACTCTCCCATGTTGCATTGGCATTGGGGCAAGAAAGCAAAATGGTCTCCAGTCCCCAAAACAGCCAAGAGCGAGTCCTCATGCAGGTCCAGGTTTGATGGAATCCCAACCTTTACAAACTAGAAACTGTGCAGATAATGCCAGTCCTGATCGGTGCTGATAATGCCAGTCCTGATCTGTGCTGATAATGCCAGTCCTGATCGGTGCTGATAATGCCAGTCCTGATCTGTGCTGATAATGCCAGTCCTGATCGGTGCTGATAATGCCAGTCCTGATCGGTGCTGATAATGCCAGTCCTGATCTGTGCTGATAATGCCAGTCCTGATCGGTGCTGATAATGCCAGTCCTGATCGGTGCTGATAATGCCAGTCCTGATCGGTGCTGATAATGCCAGTCCTGATCTGTGCTGATAATGCCAGTCCTGATCGGTGCTGATAATGCCAGTCCTGATCTGTGCTGATAATGCCAGTCCTGATCGGTGCTGATAATGCCAGGCCTGATCTGTGCTGATAATGCCAGTCCTGATCGGTGCTGATAATGCCAGTCCTGATCTGTGCTGATAATGCCAGTCCTGCATCTGTGCTGATGATGCCAATCCTGATCTGTGCAGATAATGCCAGTCCTGCATCTGTACTGATAATGTCAGTCCTGCATCTGTGCTGATGATGCCAATCCTGATCTGTGCAGATAATGCCAGTCCTGCATCTGTACTGATAATGTCAGTCCTGATTAGTGTTGAGCCACCTCCCTAGTGTTTGGGTTCAGTTCGGTTCATCGAACAGGGACATGTTCGCCGACCTGTTCGTCGAACGTTCGACGAACACCGTCGAACCCCATTGAAACCAATGGCAGGCAAACACAAACACATACAAACACATGGAAAACACATAGAAAACACCTTAAAAGGTGTCCAAAAGCTGACAAACTGCTCAGAAGACCCAACAAACACATGAAAAAGTCACAACTACATATAGTCATGCGAAAAGAAAAGAGGTGGAGGAGTAAAAGGAGGAGGAGACACAGATATAGGCATGTCATGTCCTTCTAAAATCAAGAAAGACTGGAGTAAAAATCTAAACTCACTCTACCAACACCCAGACTTCATGACAAAAAAAATAAAAAAATAAATATCTTTAGGTAGAATGGCGGCGGGTCCATTCAGAACACTTTCCTTAGAAGACGTAGTGGTACCCCATTGGGAGTTGTGCCAAAAAATGAACCCAACACATTCAGACTAATCCACCATTTGTCATATCCAAGGGGCAGGTCAGTAAACGACAACATCGACGCGGAACCAAGTACAGTACTATGTACTGTACCTCCTTTGATGAGGCAATCAGGCGGGTCAAGAAGTTGGTAAGGGGCACCCTAATGGCAAAAACAGATATTGAGGGGGCGTTCCCGTTACTACCTGTGCCTCCGAATAGTGTCCTCCCATTGGGCTGCTTCTGTCAAGGAGCATACGACATAGATCGCTGTTTACCCAGGGGGTGCTCCATATCCTGCTCACTATTTGAGGCGTAAAGTTGCTTCCTCGAATGTGTCGTCATGGACGTTTGTAAGGCAGCACATATTATCCATTACCTCGACGACTTCTTATGCCTGGGCCCAAAAGATTCTCCACAGTGTGAAAACACGCGGTAGTCCACCTGTGAGAAGGAGAGAACTGGAGGGAGAGTGGACACCCCAGAGCCGAGGGGTTAGATTGAGAAAGAAAGAAGGCTGTGTAGCTTGCTTCATGGGTGGGGTACGCTGCTGAGTAGCTCCAAATTCTACTAGGCCCAAAAGGATTTCCTGGGCTAGATGCCATTACAAAATAGTACTTAGGTAAACAGGCAGTGTAGCTTGCTTCATGGGTGGGGTACGCTGCTGAGTTTCACTAAATTCTACTAGGCCCAATAGGATTTCCTGGGCCAGATGCCGTTAAAAATAGTACTTAGGTAAACAGGCGGAGTAGCTTGCTTCATGGGTGGGGTACTCTGAGTAGCACAAAATGCTATTAGGTACAAAACGATTTCCTGGGCTACATACCGTTAAAAATAGTAGTTAGGTAAACAGGCGGTGGGTGGCTGGGCTACTCTGCTGACTAGCAGACACTGAAGCTTTGGAGCAGACCTCTGAATCCCAGGCCATAGTATGAGGAAACAACTCTGCAGACGACCCCACCCACCTGGAATTGATGATGGCAACGTCATGTAAAACTCAGCAAGGGGACTAAATAAAAGAGTTTCCATTTTTCAAAAAATTCGGCCACAGACACTACTTAAGTGACATCAATTTCGCCAGAGTTTTTTTTTTAAACGGTTGGTGAGGTTATTTTCAAAAATCATCAAGCTTTTAGTCTCCCCAAGATGACACAGGGGTAGAAAAGTCCTTGCGGATCCAGGATTTGTTCATCTTGATGAACGTTAGTCTGTCTACATTGTCACTGGACAGCCGCATGCGCTTATCTGTCAGCACACCACCAGCAGCGCTGAACACTTGTTCAGAGAGACCGCTGGCTGCGGGGCACGACAATATCTCCAAGGCGTGAGTGGCGAACTCAAGCCATTTTTCAAGATTGGAAGCCCAAAATGAGCAAGGGTCCAGTTCCACAGGCATGGCATCGATGTTAACTTGGAGATACTCTTGTACCATCCTCTCTAGGCGTTGACTGTGCGTCAGACTTCTTGTCTCCTGTGGCCTTGCAAAGGATGGTCTAAAAAAATCTTGAAACGATTGGAAAAAATTGCTGTTACCACCAGATACGATGTTACTGTTACGGTTTGAGTGATGACTCGATAGTCCCACGGCTGGAAAGTTAGAACTCAGAGATTGACTACGTGCACTACTGGTGTTTTGTGGAAAAGCAGATGTTAGATTCTGTAACAGTCTCTGCTGATACTCCTGCATGCGTGAATCCCTTTCTATGGCAGGTATTATTTCACCAAATTTGCTTTTGTACCGGGAATCTAAGAGTGTGTCAACCCAGTAGTCGGCATTACTTTGGATTCTGACAATCCAAGGGTCATGTTGCAGGTAGTAGAAATTGGATCCCAAAAGTTGTTGTCCAATGTATCCTGAGTACGCTGATACCCCATATGTTGGGGTAAACCCCTGTTTGGGCGCACAGGAGAGCTCGGAAGGGAAGGAGCACTATTTTACTTTTTCAACGCAGAATTAGCTGGAATTGAGATCGGACGCCATGTCGCCTTTGGAGAGTCCCTGATGTGCCTAAACAGTGGAAACCCCCCAATTATAACTGAAACCCTAATCCAAACACACCCCTAACCCTAATCCCAACAGTAACCCTAACCACACCTCTAACCCTGACACACCCCTAACCCTAATCCCAACTCTATTCCCAACCGTAAATGTAATCCAAACCCTAACCCTAACTTTAGCCCCAACCCTAACTGTAGCCTTAACCCTAGCCCTAGCCCCAACCCTAACCCTAACCCTAGCCCTAAAAATAAGCCTAGCCCTAACCCTAACCCTAGCCCTAACCCTAACCCTAGCCCTAACCCTAACCCTAGCCCTAACCCTAGCCCTAACACTAACCCTAGCCCTAACCCTAACCCTAATGGGAAAATGGAAATAAATACATTTTTTAAATTGCCTAATTTTTCCCTAACCAAGGGGGTGATGAAGGGGCGTTCGATTTACTTTTATAGCGGGTTTTTTAGCGGATTTTTATGATTGGCAGCCGTCACACACTGAAAGACGCTTTTTATTGCAAAAAATATTTTTTGCGTTACCACATTTTGAGAGCTATAATTTTTCCATATTTTGGTCCACAGAGTCATGTGAGGTCTTGTTTTTTGCGGGACGAGTTGACATTTATTGGTAACATTTTTGGGCACGTGACAATTTTTGATCGCTTTTTATTCTGATTTTTGTGAGGCAGAATGACCAAAAACCAGCTATTCATGAATTTCTTTTGGGGAGGCATTTATACCGTTCCGCGTTTGATAAAACGGATAAAGCAGTTTTATTCTTCGGGTCAGTACGATTACAGCGATACCTCATTTATATCATTTTTTTATGTTTTAGCGCTTTTATACGATAAAAACTATTTTATAGAAAAAGTAATTATTTTTGCATCGCTTTATTCTGAGGAGTATAACATTTTTATTTTTTGCGGATGGTGCTGTATGGCAGCTAGTTTTTTTACAGGACAAGATGACGCTTTCAGCGGTACCATGGTTATTTATTTCTGACTTTTTGATTGCGTGTTATTCCACTTTTTGTTTGGTGGTATGATAATAAAGCGTTGTTTTTTGCCTCGTTTTTTTTTTTTTTTTTTACCGCGTTTACTGAAGGGGTTAACAAGCAGGACAGTTTTATAGGTGGGGTCGTTACGGACGTGGCGATACTAAATATGTGTACTTTTATTGTTTTTTTTTATTTAGATAAAGAAATGTATTTATAGGAACAATATATTTATTTTTTGGGGGGGGATTATTGGGTGAATTTTTTTAAATATTTTTTACACATGTGAATATTTTTTTTTGTACACTATAACATTGCCCCAGGGGGGGCATCATGTTATAGTGTAAGATCGCTGATCTGACACTTTGCTGTGCACTGTGTCAGATCAGCGATCTGACATGCACAGCTCCAGGCTTCACAGTGCCTGCTCTCAGCAGGCGCTGTGAAGCCACCTCCCTCCCTGCAGGACCCGGATGCCGTGGCCATCTTGGATCTGGGCCTGTTGCAGGGAGGAGAGGTAAGAGACCCTCGCAGCAACGCGTTGCTCTGGGGGTCTCAGGGAAGTCCGCAGGGAGCCGCCTCCCTGCGCAATGCTTCCCTATACCGCCGGTACACTGCGATCATGTTTGATCGCGGTGTGCCGGGGGTTAATGTGCCAGAAGCGGTCCCTGACCACTCCTGGCACATAGTGCCGGATGTCAGCTGCGATAGTCAGCTCCCCCGGTGAGCGCGGCCGATTGCGCAGGATGTACTATTCCGTCCTTGGGAATTAAGGCCCACCCCACATGGACGGAATAGTACGTCCAACGACAGAAAGGGATTAAAGACCTTTCCCTTTTACATGGGCACCCAGGGCCATGGACCGGGTCACAGCCACCGTGACATCCCCCTGTGAACACCGGACCCGGTACCGAGTTCCTCCTAGCCCACGGGGTGACTCACTCCATTTGTGGATCTAGACACCCTCCATGATGAGCCCACCCCCTTTGGGTGTCCTAATAGGGGAAAGTGGCAATATATGGCTTCCTGACGGATTTCTCAACAACCTGGTATTGGGTCATCCACATTCTGAGGGTCGCCTTGGGCAACCCAGCTCTGTATTGGCCTGGGAAGGGAGTGGATGAATATGTCCATCTCCACACGCTCAACCATCTGGGTCAGAGTGGAGGATTCTGGCTGCAACCACTTTTGGACTAGATGCAACAAGTCAAACATCTGCAAGTGAGGGGGTTTATCACCCAGCGGTGGCTCATTAGGCTCTAGCCGACATAGTTGCTCCCAGGCATGACAAAATGTTGGTCTTTAACTTAGCGTATTCTTTGATGTCCTGTAGTACTAGGTCATAATATGCTTTTTGGAGTTCGCCCTTCAAATATGGCGCAAGCACATCTATCCACTGCTCTGGCAGAAGTTTCTCCTTTTCACCCTCTCGAAAACAGTCAGAAAAGTTTCCACATCATCCCTCAGGGTCATCTTTTGCATGGCTCGTCTTACCACTTTCCAGACTTACGTGTCATCATCTGGAGTTGGGGAAAAGACTGCCAGCCTCCCACAAATGGCCTCTGCGAGGAGTTCCATCTGCCATGTTAGCACTTCTTGTTGCTGTCGCTGCTGTTGGAGTTGCTGTTGGAGTTGCTGCATCAACAGTTTGTTAGTTTTCTGTTGCGACAGCTGGTGCTGTTGACTTGCCAGTTGCTGCTATTGTTGGTTCTGGACCAGGTGTTTGACAAGCTCCTTCATGCTGCTGGACGTCTCCTGCTGGATGGCAGATTTTACCCAGGACATGCAGTTTGTTCACAGCCCCTATGCTTGTTCCGCATTCTCCACCAACTGTGAGGAGTTGACTCACTCAGCTGCTTGCAGACGTAAACACAAGAACTCTTCCTTGGTAAATTACCTGCTGGATTATTAGAGCACAGTATAAACCTTAGCAGGGTTGATCAAAATGAACATCGTCTTTCTGGCATAACGGCAAAACAAGAGATAAAGTCCAGCAAAGTCCTTATGTTTGAGGCTTTCGCCCGCTAAGACCACTATATGTCTGCGGTAGGGTTGAGCGAAACGGGTCGTTCATTTTCAAAAGTCGCCGACTTTTGGCAAAGTCGGGTTTCATGAAACCCGATCCGACCCCTGTGCGGGGTCGGCCATGCGGTACGCGACTTTCGCGCCAAAGTCGCGTTTCAATGACGCGAAAAGCGCCATTTCTCAGCCAATGAAGGTAAACGCAGAGTGTGGGCAGCGTGATGACATAGGTCCTGGTCAGGTCCGGCGTCAGCACCCGGCACAGCGGGCAAATGCCGGGGCCCTGGGGAGAGGGGGGGGCCCACTCATGCTGTCATAGATACAGCTGGGAGAGCAGAGCAGGAGATAACATGCTCTCTCCCCCCACAAAGTCACTGCTGGCTGCGTTCTCTTAACCCCTATGTGCCAGCTCTGACACAAGCATCTTCTCACTCAGTCAGTGCAGCCAGGCAGGCACACATAGGGGTTAACAGAAGGCAGCCAGTGTGACATTGTGGGCGGAGAGAGCACCTTCTCTGCTCTCCCCCCTGGCTGGCTGCAGACAGTGCTGAAGTTTATCAGGCAGATCCCGGAGGAGCTCCGTCCTACCAGTGCCTGAGTGCAAAGGTATCTTGCAGTTGTGGCTCAGTCTGCTGCTGTCTGTCTCCGCTGCCTAAAAATGTGGGTGATGTCTGGAGGAGCAGCTGGTGGGGTGCAGCCTGTAGCCGCCCAGCTCACCCAGAATACATGCATGCTGCACCAAACCTGCACCAGTGGGATAGGAAGAAGATTAACCCCTTCCCATCTGTATGAAGGTTATTGCTGAACCTTAAAGATAACAATCCGACCCGCATAAATGGGGTTAACCAGATGCCAGGAGGGAGGGGAGCTGCTGCCATGGATAAATCTGAGCTGTGGGCTGTACGTTGGGGCCCCGTGGCCCCAGGCTGGTGACTGGAGGGACTCTGCCCAGTGCTGGCATGTGGGTGATTTCTGCTCCGGAGTCTCAGCTTCTTTCCTCCAGGTCACACTGTGCAGTCACAGCAACATTGGTTGTCTCTGTCCAGGTCCCAGCAGCTGCCACTGCTCCCAGCAGCTGCCACTTCTCCCACCACGGACATGGCATCACTTAACCCTTCCCCTGCAGCCACCGGCAACAAATCCACATTATTCCTTGATTAAATCAGGTTCCAACCCAATAGAGGAGCAGACATTTCCTGCTGCCATTAGGGTCCGGGAGGGGGTGACATTGGCTGCCCTGCTACTCTGTAGTGGGGGGTGACAAGTGTAACATGGGGTAACGATGACGGAGAAATGCACAGGATAATAGTGAGCGCGACAGAGGGCAGTGTATGGTATGGAGCAGTCAGGGGGTGGGCTGCAGGATCCCCCCATACTGTACATGACTGCTCGGGACAGGGAGGCGTTTAATGAGCTTCTAATGACAGGGCACTAATTGGGTCATTAGGGTTTGTGGAAAGGATTCAGCATCAGGTCCCTCATTAATGCCCGAGCCGCCTGTTACTTTGTAGCACAGATCTGTTGGGGCCGCAAAACCAAACAACGTTGTTTATGTAGAAAAGTCTTTGTTTCATAGAAAAACTCAAAACAGAAAAGCACCTCTCCTGTTTATATACACTGCACAGCACCTTTCCTCCTGTATATATACACTGCACAGCACCTCTCCTGTATATATACACTGCACAGCACCTTTCCTCCTGTATATATACACTGCACAGCACCTCTCCTGTATATATACACTGCACAGCACCTTTCCTCCTGTATATATACACTACAGAATCTACAATAGCTGTCACTCATGTAAGAAGTGAAATCTGGCATTGTACTATACATTTCTCTGCCGTATCTGTGCATCATAAATCAAGGTATGTGTTAAAGGGGGGGGGCCCACTGAGACTCTTTCGCCCGGGGCCCTCGAAAACCTGGAGCCGGCCCTGGTCCTGGTCCCCACCATCTTAGAGAAGGGCATTGCAGTGATTGGCTTGCTGTCTGCGGCGTCACAGGGGTTATAAAGGGGCGTTCCCGCCGACCGCCATGTTACTGCTGCTGATCTGAGCTTAGGGAGAGGTTGCTGCCGCTTCGTCAGAAGCAGGGATAGCGTTAGGCAGGGTCCATTAACCACCAAACCGCTTGTGCTGTAGCGATTTGCACTGTCCAACACCACCTTCGGTGTGCAGGGACAGTGGAAGCTACATTTTTTTTTTTTCCTCAGCGCTGTAGCTCATTGGGCTGCCCTAGAAGGCTCCCTGATAGCTGCATTGCTGTGTGTACGCCGCTGTGCAAACCAAATGCTTTTTTCAAAGCACAAATCCTCTTGTTCCTTCCTTTCTGCACAGCTATCTTGTTTGTTTGTCCACACTTTTTATTTAATTTGTGCATCAGTCCACTCCTTATTGCTGCCTGCCATACCTGGCTGAGATTACTGCAGGGAGATAGTAATTGAAGGACAGTTCCTTTTTTTTTTTTTTTTTTTTTTTTTTTGTGGGAGATTAAGATTGGCATTTCTGCTAGAGTGCCATCCCTGTCTGTGCCATCTCTCACTCAGTGGGCCATAGAAAGCCTATTTATTTTTTTGCTTGATTTGGGTTCTAAAATCTACCTGAAAAAATCACTACATCAATCAGTGGGAGAAAAATATTGGCCTCAGGGCTTGTGTGCCACTCCTGACTCCTGTGTGCCTCATCACTCACTCAGTGGGCCATAGAAAGCCTATTTTTTTGTTTTTGCTTTATTTGGGTTCTAAATTCTACCTGAAAAAATCAATAAATCAATCAGTGGGAGATTAATATTGGCCTTTGGGCTTGTGTGCCAGTCCTAAGCGTGCCATCTCTCTCACAAATAGTGGGCCATAGAAAGCCTATTTATTTTTATTTTTTTTGGTTTTATAAATTCTCCCTGAAAAAAAAAAGGGAGATTAATATTGGCCTTTGGGCTTGTGTGCCAGTCCTAAGCGTGCCATCTCTCTCTCTCAGATAGTGGGCCATAGAAAGCCTATTTATTATTTTTTTTATTGGGTTTATAAATTTTCCCTGAGAAAAAAAAAAAGTGGGAGATTAATATTGGCCTCTGGGCTTGTGTGCCAGTCCTGAGCGTGCCATCTCTCTCACAAATATTGAGCCATAGAAAGCCTATTTATTTATTTTTTTTGGTTTTATAAATTCTCCCTGAAAAAAAAAAGGGAGATTAATATTGGCCTCTGGGCTTGTGTGCCACTCCTGACTCCTGTGTGTGCCATCTCTCAGTCAGTGGGCCATAGAAAGCCTATTTTTTGTTTTATTTGTTTTCTAAATTCTCCCTGAAAAAATCATTTTATTTTATTTGGTTTCTAAATTCTTCCTGAAAAAATCATTTTTTTTATTATTTTTTTTTTCTAAAGTCTCCCTGAAAAAAAAAAAAAAAAATCAAATCAGTGGGAGATTAATATTGCCCTTTCTGCTTGTGTGCCAGTCTTGACTCCTGGGTGTGCCATCTCTCTCTCTCTCTCCAATTGTGGGCCATAGAAAGCCTATTATTTTTTTTGCTTGATTTGGGTTCCAAAATCTACCTGAAAAAATCACTAAATCAATCAGTGGGAGATAAATATTGGCCTCTGGGCTTGTGTGCCACTCCTGACTCCTGTGTGCGTCATCTCTCACTCAGTGGGCCATAGAAAGCCTATTTTTTGTTTTATTTGTTTTCTAAATTCTCCCTGAAAAAATCATTTTATTTTATTTGGTTTCTAAATTCTTCCTGAAAAAATCATTTTTTTTTATTATTTTTTTTTTCTAAAGTCTCCCTGAAAAAAACAAAAAAAAACAAATCAGTGGGAGATTAATATTGCCCTTTCTGCTTGTGTGCCAGTCTTTACTCCTGGGTGTGCCATCTCTCTCTCTCTCTCCAATTGTGGGCCATAGAAAGCCTATTATTTTTTTTGCTTGATTTGGGTTCCAAAATCTACCTGAAAAAATCACTAAATCAATCAGTGGGAGATAAATATTGGCCTCTG
The DNA here is from genome assembly GCF_032444005.1 of Ranitomeya imitator. Lineage (NCBI taxonomy): Eukaryota > Metazoa > Chordata > Amphibia > Anura > Dendrobatidae > Ranitomeya > Ranitomeya imitator. The sequence continues at coordinate 548,558,730 of NC_091287.1, forward strand.
GGCTTGTGTGCCACTCCTGACTCCTGTGTGCGTCATCTCTCACTCAGTGGGCCATAGAAAGCCTATTTTTTGTTTTATCTGTTTTCTAAATTCTCCCTGAAGAAATCATTTTATTTTATTTGGTTTCTAAATTCTTCCTGAAAAAATCATTTTATTCTATTATTTTTTTTTCTAAAGTCTCCCTGAAAAAAAAAAAAAAATCAGTGGGAGATTAATATTGCCCTTTCTGCTTGTATGCCAGTCTTGACTCCTGGGTGTGCCATCTCTCTCTCTCTCTCCAATTGTGGGCCATAGAAAGCCTATTATTTTTTTTGCTTGATTTGGGTTCCAAAATCTACCTGAAAAAATCACTACATCAATCATTGGGAGAAAAATATTGGCCTCTGGGCTTGTGTGCCACTCCTGACTCCTGTGTGTGGCATCTCTCACTCAGTGGGGCATAGAAAGCCTTTTTTTTTTTTTTTTTTTTTTTGATTTCTAAATTGTCATTGGAAAAATCATTTTATGTTATTTGGTTTCTAAATTCTTCCTGAAAAAATCATTTTATTTTATTTTGTTTCTAAAGTCTCCCTGAAAAAAAAAATTAAAATAAAAAAAAACAGTGGGAGATTAATATTAACATTTGTGCTTCAGTGACAGTCCTGCATGTGTGGCATCTCTCTCATTTGGTGCCACCAAAAACAGAGTGTGTAACATTGTGCCTGATTTTCGTTGTGGTCTCACCCACCTGTAAAGGGGTAGCTAAATCATACTGAAGTTATAGCTCACTGTGTAAGTTGTGTGACAGCAACAAATACCGTTAGTTTGGTTACGTTTTTAAAACAATGAGGAAGTCTGGTGGAAGAGGTCGTGGCCGGGGGCGTTCATTGTCAGCTGGTAATGAGGGTAGTGGTAGTGGTGGAGCATCAGGTGGTCGTGGAAAAAAAAATATTGCACCTAAGTCTGGAGCTGTGGAGCCAGGTTCGTCGTCTGGCTACACAAGGCCTCGAACGCTCCCTTTTCTGGGAGTAGGAAAACCGCTTTTAAAGCCGGAGCAGCAAGAGCAAGTTTTGGCTTATCTTGCTGACTCAGCCTCTAGCTCTTTTGCCTCCTCTCGTGAAACTGGTAAATGTAAAAGCAGCGCGTCGTTAGTGGATGTTCACGGTCAGGGACAAGTCGCTTCCTTGTCCTCTTCAGCAAAAACAACAACAGAGAAGAATGCAGCAGGCGACACAACGGGTTACTCCATGGAGCTCTTTACACATACCGTCCCTGGCTTAGAAAGTGAAGCAGTTAACAGTCCATGCCCATTACAAGTTGAATCTGATATGGAGTGCACTGATGCACAGCCACAACCAGACTACTATGCTGGTCCTTTGACTCAGACCACAACATTGCCCTCGCAGGGTAATGATCAAGAATCAGACCCTGATGAGACTATGTTGCCCCATCACGAACGCTATACCACCGACCGACACGGTGACACAGACGAAGTTGCACACGAGCTACAAGAAGAGGTAATAGATGACCCAGTTCTTGACCCCGATTGGCAGCCATTGGGGGAACAGGGTGCAGGCGGCAGCAGTTCTGAAGCGGAGGAGGAGGGGCCGCAGCAGGCATCAACATCGCAACAGGTTCCATCTGCCGGGCCCGTATCTTGCCCAAAACGCGTGGCAAAGCCAAAACCTGTTGGAGGACAGCGTGGCCATCCGGTTAAAGCTCAGTCTGCAATGCCTGAAAAGGTATCCGATGCTAGAAAGAGTGCAGTCTGGCATTTTTTTAAACAACATCCAATTGATCAGCGCAAAGTCATCTGTCAAAAATGTTCAACTACCTTAAGCAGAGGGCAGAATCTGAAAAGTCTCAATACAAGTTGCATGCATAGACATTTAACCACCATGCATTTGCAAGCTTGGACTAACTACCAAACGTCCCTTAAGGTTGTAGCACCCTCGGCCAATGAAGCTAGTCATCAACGCAACATCCCTTCCGGCAGTGTAGGGCCACCATTTTCCGCACCACCTGCAGTATCTGTGCAGGTTTCTTTGCCAGGCCAAAGCAGTCAGGGTCAGGGAATCACCAGTTTCGTAGTAGGAAACACTGCATCTAGGGCACCGGCGGCAACAATACCATCTCCCACCGTCTCTCAGTCTGCCATGTCCACCGGCACCCCCGCTAGTTCCACGATCTCCAGCTCTCCAGTCCAGCTCACCCTACATGAGACTATGGTTAGAAAAAGGAAGTACTTAGCCTCGCATCCGCGTACACAGGGTTTGAACGCCCACATAGCTAGACTAATCTCGTTAGAGATGATGCCCTACCGGTTAGTTGAAAGCGAAGCTTTCAAAGCCCTGATGGACTACGCTGTACCACGCTACGAGCTACCCAGTCGACACTTTTTTTCCAGAAAAGCCATCCCAGCCCTCCACCAGCATGTTAAAGAGCGCATCGTCCATGCACTCAGGCAATCTGTGAGCACAAAGGTGCACCTGACAACAGATGCATGGACCAGTAGGCATGGCCAGGGACATTACGTGTCCATCACGGCACACTGGGTGAATGTTGTGGATGCAGGGTCCACAGGGGACAGCAAGTTTGGGACAGTTCTGCCTAGCCCACGGTCTAGGAAACAGTTGGCTGTAGCCGTTTGCACCCCCTCCTCCTCCTCCTCGTCCTCCTGCAGAAGCGAGAGCTCGTCCACAGACCGCAGTCGCACAACCACTCCATCCGCAGCTGACACTGTTGCACACCAGGTCTCCCATTATGGGGCAGCTACTGGCAAACGTCAGCAGGCTGTATTGGCTATGAAGTGTTTGGGCGACAACAGACACACCGCGGAAGTTCTGTCCGAGTTCTTGCAGAAAGAAACGCAGTCGTGGCTGGGCACTGTAGATCTTGAGGCAGGCAAGGTAGTGAGTGATAACGGAAGGAATTTCATGGCTGCCATCTCCCTTTCCCAACTGAAACACATTCCTTGCCTGGCTCACACCTTAAACCTGGTGGTGCAGTGCTTCCTGAAAAGTTATCCGGGGTTATCCGACCTGCTCCTCAAAGTGCGTGGACTTTGCTCACATATCCGCCGTTCGCCCGTACACTCCAGCCGTATGCAGACCTATCAGCGTTCTTTGAACCTTCCCCAGCATCGCCTAATCATAGACGTTGCAACAAGGTGGAACTCAACACTGCACATGCTTCAGAGACTGTGCGAACAGAAGCGGGCTGTTATGTTTTTGTGGGAGGATACACATACACGGGCAGGCAGTAGGATGGCAGACATGGAGTTGTCAGGTGTGCAGTGGTCGAAGATTCAAGACATGTGTCAAGTCCTTCAGTGTTTTGAGGAATGCACACGGCTGGTTAGTGCAGACAACGCCATAATAAGCATGAGCATCCCCCTAATGCGTCTGCTGATGCAAAGTTTGACGCACATAAAGGATCAGGCGTCTGCAGCTGAGGAAGAGGAAAGCCTTGATGACAGTCAGCCATTGTCTGGCCAGGGCAGTGTACAGGATGAGGTAGCGGGCGAAGAGGAGGAGGAGGACGAGGAGGATGATGGGGATGATTATATTTTTAATGAGGAAGCTTTTCCGGGGCCACTGGAAATTGTTGGCGTGGCAAGGCCGGGTTCTGGTTTTTTGAGGGACACAAGTGACGTGGATTTGCCTGAAACTGCCCCTCAACCAAGCACAACCGCAGATTTGAGAACTGGAACTTTGGCCCACATGGCGGATTATGCCTTACGTATCCTCAAAAGGGACACACGCATTACTAAAGTGATGAACGATGACGATTACTGGTTGGCCTGCCTCCTTGATCCTAGCTATAAAGGCAAATTGCAAAATATAATGCCACATGACAACTTGGAACTAATATTAGCAACCAAACAATCAACTCTTGTTGACCGTTTGCTTCTGGCATTCCCTGCACACAGCGCCCGTGATCGTTCTCACACGAGCTGCAGGGGCCAGCAGACCAGAGGTGTTGGAGGGGCAGAAATCAGAAGTGGCGTTGGCCAGAGGGGTTTTCTGACCAGGTTGTGGAGTGATTTTGCTATGACCGCAGACAGGACAGGTACTGCAGCATCCATTCAAAGTGACAGGAGACAACATTTGTCCAGTATGGTTACAAACTATTTTTCATCCCTTATCGACGTTCTCCCTGAACCGTCATTCCCATTTGATTACTGGGCATCCAAATTAGACACCTGGCCAGAATTGGCAGAATATGCATTGCAGGAGCTTGCTTGCCCGGCAGCTAGTGTCCTATCAGAAAGAGTATTCAGTGCTGCAGGTTCAATACTAACAGAAAAAAGGACTCGTCTGGCTACCCAAAATGTAGATGATCTAACCTTCATTAAAATGAACCACAACTGGATTTCGAAATCTTTTGCCCCACCTTCCCCGGCTGACACCTAGCTTTCCTATGAAAAGGTCTTGCCTGTGGACTATTCTGAATGACTTTTCCAATCTCGTAATTTTCTGCACCTGATTGTCCAGCATACGACATGTTTACACCTCACTAAATGGCCAAACTCCCCACACGGGGCCGTGGTATCGCCACTTGGCGCCAGCACCCGTGAGAGTGCTGTTTGTCTGAAGAGGTGGGTGTGCCCGCTTTTGGTCGACGGCACTGCCACTGGGTCCCTCATAGTACAATAAAGTGTCTCTGGCGGTGGTGGTGCGCACCCAACGTCAGACACACCGTTGTAATATGAGGGGCCCTGGGCCTGTACCGCCGGCCACAAGACAGTTCCCCCCCCCCCCAGCTCAAACAGTGCTCTACCACTTGCAAAATTATCTCTCACAGCTCCACCAATGTTCAGTCTATGCGCTGACATCCTTCAATGCCTGGCACTGACAATACCATTGTATTGACATTTTTGTTATGTTAGGCCTTCGAAGCCTGTCTGCGGTCCCTCCTTCCACTAGGCCTCCACTGTCCATTGTACTGCTGCCCGTGTACCCCTGGAACCAATTTTAAATTGCCAACAGCACTATTTTTTTATGTTAGGCCTTCGAAGCCTGTCTGCGGTCCCTCCTTCCACTAGGCCTCCACTGACCATTGTACTGCTGCCCTTGTACCACTGGAACCAATTTTAAATTGCCAACAGCCCTATTTTTTTATGTTAGGCCTTCGAAGCCTGTCTGCGGTCCCTCCTTCCACTAGGCCTCCACTGAACATTGTACTGCTGCCCGTGTACCCCTGGAACCAATTTTAAATTGCCAACAGCCCTATTTTTTTTATGTTAGGCCTTCGAAGCCTGTCTGTTGTCCCTCCTTCCACTAGGCCTCCACTGACCATTGTACTGCTGCCCTTGTACCACTGGAACCAATTTTAAATTGCCAACAGCCCTATTTTTTTATGTTAGGCCTTCGAAGCCTGTCTGCGGTCCCTCCTTCCACTAGGCCTCCACTGACCACACCACTGCTGCCCGTGTACCCCTGGAACCAATTTAAAATTGCCGACAGCCAGCCCAATTTTATTATGTTAGGCCTTCGAAGCCTGTCTGCGGTCCGTTCTTTCTACTACTACTACACTGACCAGGCCACTGCTGCCCGTGTTCCCCTGGAACCAATTTAAAATTGCCTACAGCCATCTGTTATTATGTTAGGCCTTCGATGCCTGTTTGCGGTCACTCCTTCCACTAGGCCTCCACTGACCACACCACTGCTGCCCGTGTACCCCTGGAACCAATTTAAAATTACCTACAGCCAGCCCAATTTTTTTATTTTAGGCCTTCGATGCCTGTCTGCGGTCCGTTCTTTCTACTACTGCTACACTGACCACACCACTGCTGCCCGTGTACCCATGGAACCAATTTAAAATTGCCTACAGCCATCTGGTATTATGTTAGGCCTTCGATGCCTGTCTGCGGTCACTCCTTCCACTAGGCCTCCACTGACCACACCACTGCTGCCCGTGTACCCCTGGAACCAATTTAAAATTGCCTACAGCTATCTGTTATTATGTTAGGCCTTCGATGCCTGTCTGCGGTCACTCCTTCCACTAGGCCTCCACTGACCACACCACTGCTGCCCGTGTACCCCTGGAACCAATGTAAAAATGCCTACAGCCATCTGTTATTATGTTAGGCCTTCGAAGCCTGTCTGCGGTCCTTCCTTCCACTAGGCCTCCACTGACCAGACCAATGCTGGCCGTGTACCCCTGGAACCAATTTAAAATTGCCTACAGCCAGCCCAATTTTTTTATGTTAGGCCTTCGAAGCCTGTCTGCGGTCCGTTCTTTCTACTACTACTACACTGACCAGGCCACTGCTGCCCGTGTTCCCCTGGAACCAATTTAAAATTGCCTACAGCCATGTGTTATTATGTTAGGCCTTCGATGCCTGTTTGCGGTCACTCCTTCCACTAGGCCTCCACTGACCACACCACTGCTGCCCGTGTACCCATGGAACCAATTTAAAATTGCCTACAGCCATCTGGTATTATGTTAGGCCTTCGATGCCTGTCTGCGGTCACTCCTTCCACTAGGCCTCCACTGACCACACCACTGCTGCCCGTGTACCCCTGTAACCAATTTAAAATTGCCTACAGCCATCTGTTATTATGTTAGGCCTTCGATGCCTGTCTGCGGTCACTCCTTCCACTCGGCCTCCACTGACCACACCACTGCTGCCCGTGTACCCCTGGAACCAATGTAAAATTGCCTACAGCCATCTGTTATTATGTTAGGCCTTCGAAGCCTGTCTGCGGTCCTTCCTTCCACTAGGCCTCCACTGACCATTGTACTGCTGCCCGTGTACCCCTGGAACCAATTTTAAATTGCCAACAGCCCTATTTTTTTATGTTAGGCCTTCGAAGCCCGTCTGTTGTCCCTCCTTCCACTAGGCCTCCACTGACCATTGTACTGCTGCCCTTGTACCACTGGAACCAATTTTAAATTGCCAACAGCCCTATTTTTTTATGTTAGGCCTTCGAAGCCTGTCTGCGGTCCCTCCTTCCACTAGGCCTCCACTGACCACACCACTGCTGCCCGTGTACCCCTGGAACCAATTTAAAATTGCCGACAGCCAGCCCAATTTTATTATGTTAGGCCTTCGAAGCCTGTCTGCGGTCCGTTCTTTCTACTACTACTACACTGACCAGGCCACTGCTGCCCGTGTTCCCCTGGAACCAATTTAAAATTGCCTACAGCCATCTGTTATTATGTTAGGCCTTCGATGCCTGTTTGCGGTCACTCCTTCCACTAGGCCTCCACTGACCACACCACTGCTGCCCGTGTACCCCTGGAACCAATTTAAAATTGCCTACAGCCAGCCCATTTTTTTTATTTTAGGCCTTCGATGCCTGTCTGCGGTCCGTTCTTTCTACTACTGCTACACTGACCAGGCCACTGCTGCCCGTGTTCCCCTGGAACCAATTTAAAATTGCCTACAGCCATGTGTTATTATGTTAGGCCTTCGATGCCTGTCTGCGGTCACTCCTTCCACTAGGCCTCCACTGACCACACCACTGCTGCCCGTGTACCCCTGGAACCAATTTAAAATTGCCTACAGCCAGCCCAATTTTATTATGTTAGGCCTTCGAAGCCTGTCTGCGGTCCGTTCTTTCTACTACTACTACACTGACCAGGCCACTGCTGCCCGTGTTCCCCTGGAACCAATTTAAAATTGCCTACAGCCATGTGTTATTATGTTAGGCCTTCGATGCCTGTCTGCGGTCACTCCTTCCACTAGGCCTCCACTGACCACACCACTGCTGCCCGTGTACCCCTGGAACCAATTTAAAATTGCCTACAGCCAGCCCAATTTTTTTATGTTAGGCCTTCGAAGCCTGTCTGCGGTCCGTTCTTTCTACTACTACTACACTGACCAGGCCACTGCTGCCCGTGTTCCCCTGGAACCAATTTAAAATTGCCTACAGCCATGTGTTATTATGTTAGGCCTTCGCTGCCTGTTTGCGGTCACTCCTTCCACTAGGCCTCCACTGACCACACCACTGCTGCCCGTGTACCCATGGAACCAATTTAAAATTGCCTACAGCCATCTGGTATTATGTTAAGCCTTCGATGCCTGTCTGCGGTCACTCCTTCCACTAGGCCTCCACTGACCACACCACTGCTGCCCGTGTACCCCTGGAACCAATTTAAAATTGCCTACAGCCATCTGTTATTATGTTAGGCCTTCGATGCCTGTCTGCGGTCACTCCTTCCACTAGGCCTCCACTGACCACACCACTGCTGCCCGTGTACCCCTGGAACCAATGTAAAATTGCCTACAGCCATCTGTTATTATGTTAGGCCTTCGAAGCCTGTCTGCGGTCCTTCCTTCCAATAGTTCTCCACTGACCAGACCAATGCTGGCCGTGTACCCCTGGAACCCAGCTGAAAGTGCATGTAGCCTCCTTTTTTTCTTTGTTTTATATTTAGAAAGCCCAGATGAACTACGCTGTGCAACGGTTCAAGCTACCCAGTCGACATTTCTTTTGCGAGAAAAGCCATCCCAGCCCTCCAGCGGCATGAAAAAGTCTGCATTGTCATAGCACTCAGGCAATCAAACAGTAGAAAGGTGCACCTGACAAGAGACGCATGGACCAGTAGGCATGTCCACAAAAAATTACGTGTCCATTACGGCGCACTGGGTTAATGTGTTGGATGCATGGTCCACAGGGGACAGCCTACAAAGTCTGTCTGCAGTCCCTAATTCCAATTTTCCTCCGCTGACCACACCACTGCTGCCCGTGTACCCCTGGAACCAATTTTACAGTGTCTACAGCCTAATTTTGTTATGTTAGGCCTACTACGCCTGTCTGCGGTCCCTCCTTCCAATACTCGTCCACTGACCACACCACTGCTGCCCGTGGACCCCTGGAACCTATTTTTAATTGCATAGAGCATCATTTTTTTAATAGTAGGCGTACAAAGTCTGTCTGCGGTCCACTATTGAAATTGTCCTCCACTGCCCAGAGCACTGCTGCTTGTGTACCCCTGTAACTTTTTTAAGCTGCAGTGAGCCACATTTTTGGTTTAAGTCCTACTACCTGTGTCTGTCTGCGCCACTCAATTCAGCTGTGTTCCTTTGAAAAAAGCTGAGCGTCAATAGTCTTGTTTTCAGCCTCTAGGAATTTTAAAACTGCATTGGGGGTACAACTTTGGTAGGGCCTACTAACGGTGTCTACCTCCCCAAGGTGTGCCCCAGGTTTCCTCGCCATTGCTTCGATCTTAATGCTCTCGTTTAGTAGTTGTTGGAAACTACACTGCATTAGGCCTACAAATTGGGTATGGGGTGTAGAGAGATGGTGTTTTCCACTCCAAGGTGTTCCCCAGGTTTCCTCTCCATTGCTTCGATCTTCATGCTCTCGTTTAGTAGTTGTTGGAAACTACATTGCATTAGGCCTACAAATTGGGTATGTGGTGTAGAGAGATGGTGTGTTCCACTCCAAGGTGTTCCCCAGGTTTCCTCTCCATTGCTTCGATCTTCATGCTCTCGTTTAGTAGTTGTTGGAAACTACACTGCATTAGGCCTACAAATTGGGTATGGGGTGTAGAGAGATGGTGTGTTCCACTCCAAGGTGTTCCCCAGGTTTCCTCGCCAATGCTTCGATCTTCATGCTCTCGTTTAGTAGTTGTTGGAAACTACACTGCATTAGGCCTACAAATTGGGTATGGGGTGTAGAGAGATGGTGTGTTCCACTCCAAGGTGTTCCCCAGGTTTCCTCTCCATTGCTTCGATCTTCATGCTCTCGTTTAGTAGTTGTTGGAAACTACACTGCATTAGGCCTACAAATTGGGTATGGGGTGTAGAGAGATGGTGTGTTACACTCCAAGGTGTTCCCCAGGTTTCCTCTCCACTGCTTCGATCTTCATGCTCTCGTTTACTAGTTGTTGGAAACTACACTGCATTAGGCCTACAAATTGGGTATGGGGTGTAGAGAGATGGTGTGTTCCACTCCAAGGTGTTCCCCAGGTTTCCTCGCCAATGCTTCGATCTTCATGCTCTCGTTTAGTAGTTGTTGGAAACTACACTGCATTAGGCCTACAAATTGGGTATGGGGTGTAGAGAGATGGTGTGTTCCACTCCAAGGTGTTCCCCAGGTTTCCTCGCCAATGCTTCGATCTTCATGCTCTCGTTTAGTAGTTGTTGGAAACTACACTGCATTAGGCCTATAAATTGGGTATGGGGTGTAGAGAGATGGTGTGTTCCACTCCAAGGTGTTCTCCAGGTTGCCTTTCCTGAGCTTCGATCTTCCGGCTCTCGTTTAGTAGTTGTTGGAAACTACACTGCATTAGGCCTACAAATTGGGTATGGGGTGTAGAGAGATGGTGTGTTACACTCCAAGGTGTTCCCCAGGTTTCCTCTCCATTGCTTCGATCTTCATGCTCTCGTTTAGTAGTTGTTGGAAACTACGCTGCATTAGGCCTACAAATTGGGTATGGGGTGTAGAGAGATGGTGTGTTCCACTCCAAGGTGTTCTCCAGGTTGCCTTTCCTGAGCTTCGATCTTCCGGCTCTCGTTTAGTAGTTGTTGGAAACTACACTGCATTAGGCCTACAAATTGGGTATGGGGTGTAGAGAGATGGTGTGTTACACTCCAAGGTGTTCCCCAGGTTTCCTCTCCATTGCTTCGATCTTCATGCTCTCGTTTAGTAGTTGTTGGAAACTACGCTGCATTAGGCCTACAAATTGGGTATGGGGTGTGGAGAGATGGTGTGTTCCACTCCAAGGTGTTCTCCAGGTTGCCTTTCCTGAGCTTCGATCTTCTGGCTCTCGTTTAGTAGTTGTTGGAAACTACGCTGCACTAGGCCTACAAATTGGGTATGGGGTGTAGAGAGATGGTGTGTTCCACTCCAAGGTGTTCCCCAGGTTTCCTGTCCATTGCTTCGATCTTCATGCTCTCGTTTAGTAGTTGTTGGAAACTACACTGCATTAGGCCTACAAATTGGGTATGGGGTGTAGAGAGATGGTGTGTTCCACTCCAAGGTGTTCCCCAGGTTTCGACCACATTGCTTCGGTCTTCCGACTCTCGTTTAGTAGTTGCAGAAAACTACACTGCATTAGGCCTACAAATTGGGTATGGGGTGTAGAGAGACAGTGTGTTACACTCCAAGGTGTTCTCCAGGTTTCGTCCACATTGCTTCGATCTTCCGACTCTCGTTTAGTAATTGTTGAAAACTACACTGCATTAGGCCTACAAATTGGGTATGGGGTGTAGAGAGATGGTGTGTTACACTCCAAGGTGTTCTCCAGGTTGCCTTTCCTGAACTTCTATCATCAGGCTGTCATTAAATTGTGGTTAAATGGAACAACTGCATTTGGCGTACTAGTTGGTTTGGGGCCTACTATCGGTGTCTGCCACTCCTTGCTGTTCTCCTGGTTTCCTGTCCTGAAATTCCATTTTCAGGCTCTCGTTAAGTAGTTGTTAATGTTAGACTGTATTTGGCCTACTAGTTGGGTTGGGGCCTACTATCGGTGTCTGCCACTCCTTGCTGTTCTCCTCCACTGAACAAAGCTGTGCCGCCTGTTTACTACGGTTGCCAATTTTGAACTGCATTTCGACTACTTACTGATTTGGGCCTACTCTCTGTGTCAGTCTCTCATTCCAGTTGTCCTCCACTGCAATGCCCCCTGGTTAGTCCTGTGTTACCAATTTTGAACTGCATTTAGCCAACTTTATTCTTTGGGCCTATATCTGTGTTTCCTCCTCATCCTGCCCATTGCCCAGCCAGTGATAGATGAGTCTGCTGGTACATTGACCCATAACGTAACATTCCCCGTGCATGCTACACAGCAAGATTGTGACCCTGCTGAAAGTCAGGTTCCTCTTCCCGCATACCATACCACCTTACACGGGGACAAAGAGGAAGGTGCAGATGAAAGTGCAGGTTCCTTCATCAGGTGGGGGGAGGAATACTAGTTGGCGACGTCACTGGCACAGGGCCTCTCATAGTACGCAAAAGTGTTGCTGCCGGTGGGAGGCGCCCCCGCCGTGCAAACACACCGCTGTACTTTGAGGGGCCCTGTGCCAGTGCCAATGCCAACGAGTGGGCCCCCCCTGCTTGCTCAGGATCACAGCACTTGCAAAGTTGAAATACTTACCTCTCCCTGCTCCACTGCCGTGACGTGGTCCAGATTTACTGGGCCCACTAATTACTTGAACCAGCCCTACCCCCCACAACTTTAGCCAAATGACCCCCAATTTCAAATGCCTTCCAATTATTATAAGGTAAATTACGATTGACAAGCTTCTGTAACAAGAATGGATGTTTTTGCCATTAAAATGGGCAGTGTAGGTGTTTTCCTGGCCTCTACTCACTGCCGACTATGCTCCCCCATTGACTTGCATTGGGTTTCGTGTTTCGGGCGATACCCGACTTTTCGCCATAATCGGCCGATTCCACTCGACTCGACTTCTAAGATAGTCGGGTTTTGCGAAACACGACTCGACTCTAAAAAGGTCAAGGTCGCTCAACCCTAGTCTTCGGCTCCTCCTGGAGACTTTCCTCTCCAAGCACAAAACAAAGAAAAAAACAGTTGCTGTAACTTCCCAGCCGCACCCTTGAGGTAGAGATATGGTGAGTAGGGGTCCCATACATCTTGACCTACTCACAAAAACCCCTTCAGCATATAGTATGCTGGAGAGCAACTTATGGGTTTCAGATCATGGAAGAAAGCAATCTTCATGACACATATTTCCCTTCAGATATAGGGCCAGTGACCTTGTCACAGAGTATATGAACACTTTTTAAAGGCACTGTACAGAGACAGAGAAAGACAATGGGATTGTCCGTTGTCTCTTTGGAGTTCTGTAATCTACCCTCTCCTAGTGTTTCATCACCCCTCCCCTGCAGACTGTGAGCCCTCGCGGGCAGGGTCCTCCCTCTTTACCCGTGTGCCTGTTATCTGCTCATGTTTAATGTATTTGTCTATATTTGCCTCGTATTCACATGTAAAGCGCCATGGAATAAATGGCGCTATAAAAAATGTATAATAATATAATAATAATAATAATGGACGCTGTCATGCTCCGAACCCTCAGGCCCTACTTCAGGCATAATACAGTCTAACAGCTCTGCTCTGTGGGGGTTCTTTAGAAAGTAATAAAAAGTTTGGGCCAAGTTTCTCAGCATGTATAAGTGGGTGATATGACTTGGCAGATGGAACAAAAAGCAAATTATTGTGAACTTTCAGGCACCAGATCCCGTTTTAGACACTTTTAGTTTATAATGATTCGAACCTTACAGAAATAGAAATTAGCTATAGCCTGAAGTTAAGGTAGAGCTCCGCTTATACATGACACATCGACAGAGAGAAGAGACAGAGAATTACTCCCAGCTTTGACATTTTAGACTACTGCAGTCTTCCAATAGACATTGCCTATTAGCTAGAGCCATTGATTATAGCGATGACTTTATGAAGTGGAGCTGCAGTGTAAGGCTAGTTTTACATTTGCGTTTAAAAACGCAGCGTTTTCAACACAAACACAGGTGGTGAAAAAAACGCATGTAAACGCGTGCAAACGCTGCGTTTTTTAGACGCATGCGGTAAAAAACGCGCCATTTTGACGCGTTTACATGCATTTTTTCCTGCGTTTGCGTTTTTGAAACGCATGATGAGAAGTGTGTGACAGCTGCCAATCATCAAAATCAACTAGAAAACCCACTATAAACAGAAATAGCTAGGGTTAGGGTTAGGATCCCTAGGGTTAGGGTTAGGATCCCTAGGGTTAGGGTTAGGATCCCTAGGGTTAGGGTTAGGGTTAGGATCCCTAGGGTTAGGGTTAGGATCCCTAGGGTTAGGGTTAGGATCCCTAGGGTTAGGGTTAGGGTTAGGATCCCTAGGGTTAGGGTTAGGATTCCTAGGGTTAGGGTTAGGATCCCTTTAGGGTTAGGGTTAGGATCCCTTTAGGGTCAGGGTTAGGGTTGGGGGGTGGCTTATCAGTGTGTATTCTTGTGTTTTTCTATTGAAACGCATGCATTTAAAAACGCATGCAAACGCATGTGCTTAAAAACGCATGCATTTACATAGACAGCGATACGTTTTTTTGCTGCAAAAAAAACGCATGCGTTTTCTTGTGGCAAAAAAGCGCCTCTAGAAATTACTACATGTTGCATTTCTGCAACAAAACGCAAGCATAGTCGTCAAAACGCGGCAAAACGCATGCAAAAAAACGCATGCGTTTTTAATGTTAAGTGTAGAAAAAAACCGCAAATGTGAAACCAGCCTAAAGCAGGAAGAACAGAGCAGCAATGAGAGACTATGTTGAAACCAGATGCAACAAGTTCAGGCTCTTAAAGGCAATGCAGATAAGCAGAAGCCGCTCATTATATCCATAACCTAACGGGGAAAAGCTTCAGTGTAAATCATGAAGGAAGAACAGATGAAAAGTCTAATCTACGTACAATGCAATAGATGTTTTTCAGACTACCCCAGATGCTAATAGAAATTACAGGTAAACTGGAATTACTGACTGTAGCTGTGTCCTCAGGGAGCAGAGATGCAGTGTAAAGCATTTACAAAAAAAAAAGTAGCAAAAGTAAGAAGATTTCAGACTATATGAAACACTGATAAACAATCTTTCAAAGCTGAAGAAAGTGGCAGCTGTTATGTCCCAATGGAGAACAGCTGTAGTGTAAAACATTAAAACAGAGTAAAAGTAGTAGGAAACATCACATTTAATCTAGGTACAACCCCTGGCAAAAATGATGGAATCACCGGCCTTGGAGGATGTTCATTCAGTTGTTTAATTTTGTAGAAAAAAAAGCAGATCACAGACATGGCACAAAACTAAAGTAATTTCAAATGGCAACTTTATGGCTTTAAGAAACACTAAAAGAAATCAAGAACAAAAAATGTGGTAGTCAGTAATGGTTACTTTTTTAGAACAAGCAGAGGGGAAAAAATTATGGAATCACTCAATTATGTGGGAAAAAATTATGGAACCATCCTGTAAATTTTCATCCCCAAAACTAACACCTGCATCAAATTAGATCTGCTCGTTAGTCTGCATCTAAAAAGGAGCGATCACAGCTTGGAGAGCTGCTGCACCAAGTGGACTGACATGAATCATGGCTCCAACACGAGAGATGTCAATTGAAATGAAGGAGAGGATTATCAAACTCTTAAAAGAGGGTAAATCATCACGCAATGTTGCAAAAGATGTTGGTTGTTCACAGTCAGCTGTGTCTAAAATCTGGACCAAATACAAACAACATGGGAAGGTTGTTAAAGGCAAACATACTGGTAGACCAAGGAAGACATCAAAGCGTCAAGACTGGAAACTTAAATCAATATGTCTCCAAAACAGGAAATGCACAATAAAACAAATGAGGAACCAATGGGAGAAAACTGGAGTCCACGTCTATGACCGAACTGTAAGAAACCGCCTGAAGAAAATGGAATTTACATACAGAAAAGCTAAATGAAAGCCATCATTAACACCTAAACAGAAAAAAACAAGGTTACAATGGGCTAAGGAAAAGCAATCGTGGACTGTGGATGACTGGATGAAAGTCATATTCAGTGATGAATCGCAAATCTGCATTGGGCAAGGTGATGATGCTGGAACTTTTGTTTGGTGCCGTTCCAATGAGATTTATAAAGATGACTGCCTGAAGAGAACATGCAAATTTCCACAGTCATTGATGATATGGGGCTGCATGTCAGGTAAAGGCACTGGGGAGATGGCTGTCATTACATCTTCAATAAATGCACAAGTTTATGTTGATATTTTGGACCCTTTTCCAATCCCATCAATTGAAAGGATGTTTGGGGATGATGAAATCATTTTCCAAGATGATAATGCATCCTGCCATAGAGCAAAAACTGTGAAAAAATTCCTGGAAAATAGACACGTAAGGTCAATGTCATGGCTGCAAATAGTCCGGATCTCAATCCAATGGAAAATCTTTGGAGGAAGTTGAAGAAAATGGTCGATGACAAGAATCCAACCTGCAAAGCTGATCTGGCAACAGCAACCAGGGAAAGATGGAGCCAGATTGATGAAGAGTCCTGTGTGACCCTCATTAAGTCCAGGCCTCAGAGACTGCGAGCTGTAATAAATGCCAGAGGTGGTGCAACAAAATACTAGGGATGTGTTGGAGGGTTTTTTTTGTTTGTTTATTTTTCATGATTCCATAGTTTTTTCCCACATAATTGAGTGATTCCATAATTTTTCCCCTCTGCTTGTTCTAAAAAAGTAACCATTACTGACTACCACATTTTTTTTTCTTGATTACTTTTAGTGTTTCTTAAAGCCAGAAAGTTGCCATTTGAAATGACTTTAGTTTTGTGCCAAGTCTGTGATCTGCTTTTTTTTCTACAAAATTAAACAACGGAATGAACATCTTCCAAGGCTGGTGATTCCATCATTTTTGCCAGGGGTTATACAGTTAGGTCCATATATATTTGGACAGAGACATCATTTTTCTAATTTTGGTTATAGTCCTTACCACAATAAATTTTAAGCAAAACAATTCAGATGCAGATGAAGTTC
Source organism: Ranitomeya imitator (assembly GCF_032444005.1). Classification (NCBI taxonomy): domain Eukaryota; kingdom Metazoa; phylum Chordata; class Amphibia; order Anura; family Dendrobatidae; genus Ranitomeya; species Ranitomeya imitator. The sequence continues at coordinate 548,575,159 of NC_091287.1, forward strand.
AGACTTTCAGCTTTCATTTGAGGGTATCCATATTAAAACTGGATGAAGGGTTTAGAAGTTTCAGCTCCTTAACATGTGCCACCCTGTTTTTAAAGGGGCCAAAAGTAATTGGACAGATTCAATAATTTTAAATAAAATGTTCATTTTTAGTACTTGGTTGAAAACCCTTTGTTGGCAATGACTGCCTGAAGTCTTGAACTCATGGACATCACCAGATGCTGTGTTTCCTCCTTTTTGATGCTCTGCCAGGCCTTCACTGCGGTGGTTTTCAGTTGCTGTTTGTTTCTGGGCCTTTCTGTCTGAAGTTTAGTCTTTAACAAGTGAAATGCTGCTCAATTGGGTTGAGATCAGGTGACTGACTTGGCCATTCAAGAATATTCCACTTCTTTGCTTTAATAAACTCCTGGGTTGCTTTGGCTTTATGTTTTGGGTCATTGGTCGTCGTTTCATACTACAAATGGACAATCAGTTTTGCTGCACTTGGCTGGATCTGAGCACACAGTATGGCGGCTCTGAATACCTCAGAATTCAGTCAGCTGCTTCTGTCCTGTGTCACATCATCAATAAACACTAGTGACCCAGTGCCACTGGCAGCCATGCATGCCCGCGCCATCACACAGCCTCCGCCATGTTTTACAGATGATGTGTTATGCTTTGGATCATGAGCTGTACCACGCCTTCACCATACTTTTCTCTTTCCATCATTCTGGTAGAGGTTGATCTTGGTTTCATCTGTCCAAAGAATGTTCTTCCAGAACTGTGCTGGCTTTTTTAGATGTTTTTTAGCAAAGTCCAGTCTAGCCTTTTTTTTTTTTTTTAAATACATTTTTATTGAAAGCAAACATGAACAATACATTTTATGCATTTTCCAGTATATTACAAAATTTTAACATTTTCCAAACCCCCAACAATCCCAACAAATCCCAGACCTCCCCCTCCCCTGACAGCTCCTTCCCAGTTATACTTTTGTTACCAGTATTGATGGCTCTTTGAGCCATTTGACTCACTTGTGTCCGCTTGTTCCTCTAGCACTCTCTTCCTTTCAGAGGCCCTCATCCTCCCATTTCCCATAACTACTCATCCCAGCTCGAGCCACGGAGACCACATTTTTTCAAACGTTTCTATTTTCCCACGTCTTTTGTAGACCCCCTTTTCCAGATTGAGACCATGTTTAACATACTTCAGGAATTCACCCCTTGTAGGCGGCTCCTCCTTGATCCAGTTCCTTGCTATCACCTTCCTAGCCATATATAATAGCCTAGCTATTGCTATCTTCCAGGTGTTATCCACTCTAATTTCCTCTACATATCCCAGTAGACACACTATCGGATCTCTCGGCACTCTGCATTTGTACGCCCCTTCCACCCGACTCATCACCACCAGCCAGAAAGCAACCAGTCTTGGACATGTCCACATCATGTGGTATATTCCTGCATTCTCAGTCTTACATCTCGGGCATTCAGAATCAGCACGCAACCCCGCTCTGTACAACACTTCCGGTGATTTATAGACTCTGTGTAGGATGTACAGCTGCGATAGTCTATACGGCTCACTTAGTGACACTCGTGGAACCCACTCCCCAGTCTACCCTTTTTATTCTTGATGCTTATGAGTAGCTGCACCGTGCAGTGAACCCTCTGTAGTTACTTTCATGCAGTCTTCTCTTTATGGTAGATTTGGATATTGATACGCCGACCTCCTGGAGAGTGTTGGTCACTTGGTTGGCTGTTGTGAAGGGGTTTCTCTTCACCATGGAGATTATTCTGCGATCATCCACCACTGTTGTCTTCCGTGGGCGCCCAGGTCTTTTTGCATTGATGAGTTCACCAGTGCTTTCTTTCTTTCTCAGGATGGACCAAACTGTAGATTTTGCCACTACTAATATTGAAGCAATTTCTCGGATGAGTTTTTTCTGTTTTTGCAGCTTAAGGATGGCTTGTTTCACCTGCATGGAGAGGTCCACTGACCGCATGTTTACTTCACAGCAAAACCTTCCAAATGCAAGCACCACACCTCAAATCAACTCTAGGCCTTTTATCTGCTAAATTGAGAATGATATAATGAAGGGATTGCCCACACCTGTCCATGAAATAGCCTTGGAGTCAATTGTCCAATTACTTTTGGTCCCTTTAAAAACAGGGTGGCATGTGTTAAGGAGCTGAAACTCCTAAACCCTTCATCCAATTTTAATGTGGATACCCTCAAAAAATGAAAGCTGAAAGTCGGAACTTCAACTGCACCTGAATTGTTTTGTTTAAAATTCATTGTGGTAATGTCTAGAACCAAAATTAGAAAAATGTTTTCTCTGTCCAAATATATATGGACCTAACTGTAGATATTCTATGCAATATTGTTTCCGAGTTGGTAGTAAAAAATCTTTTATTATCAATGTTGCTGTTGTTAATTTTTCTGAATTTGGAGTCTATTTTCTCGACTTTGATTCTTTGTTTCCGTAAATGTCAAGCTGGAAGAAAAGATAGATTTGGATTATTGATAGCTTTCATATTCTCCGAGACTTTTTGCTTTTTTCTAACAGCTGTTCTGACAGTAAGGGTGAAAAAGACAAAGCGCAGACATAAAACACGGGCAAAAGTAATGCGGGCTGCAACATGGTGAAACCAGAGAGCGCCACTCCAACCATTCGAGCGAAAAACTCAATTGTTCTGATGCCGTTGGTTTATTTTTGAGCTCTGTCCATAAAGTTTCCTCTTCTCGATAATTGAAATGATGACATTTGGCCACTGTGGAGTGTCAGACATAGCAATGACTCAGATGAGGGGCAAGCAACGAGTGTCAGCTGGTTTGGAGACAATTAAGCAGGGGCGGAGCTCAGGGAGGGGCTCGCAGGTCACATCAAAAAGACATCAAAAAGAAAATATTTGCATGGAAGAAATCAGAGGTAGGAGAAGGCACAGAAACAGGGGCCATGCACATGTCCGATTTTTAGTCATGGGAAACATTGAACTGCACTCGGATGTCATCTGATTTCAGTCCAATGTTCACAGACTGACAAAATTGAGTGTGAACATAGGGCGATCCAATTTTTTTGGATGAGGAAAGGATGGAAAAAAAATTCTCCATTTTCTGTATTCTGTCAGTCCATGAAAATCGGACTGCATTTTATTGTCATACAAGTGCAGTCCGATGTTTTCCAAGGAGTCATTGACTTGCAGGGATGAGTGCAATTCAATTATTGGATGAAACTTGATCATGCTGCAGTTATTTTTCCAAGACAGCTCTTTCCGAGGAGTTATCGGACATGAGCACGGCCCCATAACATCACATTGGTCCGAGTGTGATCTGATGTTTTGTCATTTCGCGCTTGGACCAATAATACGGTCATCTGCACGATCCCATAGAGATATTAGTACCTTAAATTTTTAGTGGTCAAATATGAAAAAGGAGTTAATTTTGGTGCTAGGGGTCAATGTTGCTTCAGTGGGTAACATTATTTCACTTCTTGATACATTATTTTATAATATTATTTTATAGTTTATAAATTAATTTTACCTAATTAATTAATTCTGAAAGGTCGGGACTTTTGTTTGTATAGCGCTCCAAGTCCCCTGGTTCCCTTTCCAAAGACTTACAGACTATAATCCTGTCTTCCTGCAGCAGCCGCCAGGGTGAGTTCACTGTATAGAGATTTTTACAAGTCTGGTTATTGTCCTATAGTGAAGCAAGTATTCAGAAAAATAGCGCAATTCCGTGTGACATGAGAAGGTCTCGGGGTCTACATTTCAGATTTACTCTGGGGTGTGTTTTACATTTTGCAACAGCTCAGATATTAAAGAGGACCTTTCACCAAATGTTTCATGTTGAGCTGGACACATGAGTTGCGAAGATATTAGCAAAGTATTGGCATCTGATGAGTTACCTTTCGTTAAGTCCGAGTGGATGTTATCAGATAGTAACTCACACAGAGGAGAAGAAGAAGGACACGCCCCAGTGAAATCTATCTGGATAGTAACTCATACAGAGGAGAAGAAGAAGGACACGCCCCAGTGAAATCTATCTGGATAGTAACTCATACAGAGGAGAAGAGGAAGGACACGCCCCAGTGAAATCTATCTGGATAGTAACTCATACAGAGGAGAAGAAGAAGGACACGCCCCAGTGAAATCTATCTGGATAGTAACTCATACAGAGGAGAAGAAGAAGGACACGCCCCAGTGAAATCTATCTGGTAACACCCACTTAGACTTAATTAAAGTTAACTCATTACGTGCCAGTAATTTGATTGCTAATATCTCTGCAACACAGAGAAGAAAGAGAAAGAAAAAGGTATCCGCTCCGCAACCACTGTCACATTCAACCTGAAAAATTTGGTGAAAGATCCTCATTCACACTGAACTCTAAAAGATCCAACTATGGGAACAGGTTCTTGTGCAGTAATAGAAAAGCACAATCAAAATAGAGACCATAAGGTCCAGCAGAAGATATCCCCATAGCTGTAAAGCTGTTACCAGATCCTTGGTAAAAGAGATAACTTCTTGCAATGTTTTAGTCTGCCAGCAAGAGCCGCTCCGATCCCTACAGTAGTGCCGGCAGAGTGCACTGTCATCCTGGTCCCAACAGTCTGGACAATGCATCTGACTGGTCAATGATGAGACCTGGTCATCAGACCAATCCATACTTATGGATGCTGATTTTGGCAATGTAGGTGTCACACTTGCGCCCAGACTGGGAGGCGCGAGCAAGGGGGTTTGGCCCCACTGTGCCATCAACCAGACTACCCTGGAAGCAGCTACCTTGGTGTTCACTGGAGCCTCTGATGGTGAGTTCAGACTTGTGCAGCAGGTAGCTGCCAGGTACCACTCCAGGGCGGTGTCTGGCTGTGGCTGCTGATCCCACTAGGAAACGGAATACTTGGATGGGTGCGGGTGAGTGTTGACAGGCAGGACTGACAGACAGGCAGGACAGGCTGGCACGGGTGACCCTCAGGCAGGGCAGGCGGGCACGGCTAGTACACTGGCATGACAGGCGGGCACGACTGGCACTCTGGCAGGCAGGCGGGCACAGCTGAGACACTGGCAGGCAGTCGGGCATGGCTGGCACTCTGGCAGGACAGGTACAGCTGAGACACTGACAGGACTGGTACGGTTGAGACACTGGCAGGTGGGCATGGCTGAGACACTGGCAGTCAAGTACTGACTTGGCAGGGACAAGAATACGGACAGGTGGGAGTGGTATATGGGAACAGGTAGGACCCTGTTCAGACTGTAAGGACAAAAACCCAGTAGGTGAGGAGCGAGAGCAGAATGGAGCCACAGAGCGAGAGCAGAGCGGAGCAGAAAGACACTGACTGAGGAAGTAAGTTGCACAGGCCTCCTCCAATGGGTGAGGACGCCTTAAGTATCAGAGGCCTCTAAGCAATTGGCTGGGGACACCTTAGGAAGGTGCACACAGTCTCAATAAGAAGCAGGAATTGCCAGCACCGCCCCCCTATGCACACAGCCTGAAAGCATGCACGGAGCAAGCAGAAGACATGAGGCACACAACATGGAGCTGGCAGCAGAGAGAACTCACAGCATAGCCCGGAAAAGTGAGTACGTTGGTGTGTAATGCAGGTGGGGAATGGGAGGCCATGCAGTGATGCCGGCAGGGTTGTTACAGTAGGGTAATTTCAGTCCTCTTCCAGTGCCAACTGGGAGTGGCCAGTGTGAGTAATATTTGCATAAACCCCATCTATCAAATTCAGCACAGCCTTAAATTTGACAAATCTAATTTCAAAACTGTCTGAGCAAATTTGGAACTATGACAACCAATGAGGAGAGCCAGTTATTGTTTTCTATCTCACCTGGTGGGACTACACTTCTGGTTTTATCTCTGTTTTACCCTTCATCTTGCCAGCTTTGTCTATGGACTTCAATTATTCGATAACCTTCACTTCAGCTCGCTCCACCGGTCAGCGAGCACTCCACAGATGCAAACTGGGTGACCTGCAGGCTGCAGCAAAATCCAGACTCCTTTCTAGGGTCCTATTCCAGGAATGACTGTGGAAGACCATTCTGAACTCCGGCTTCATAAGGTCTGAGAGCCTTTAAAAACATACATTTACAAAAATGAAACAGAAAACATTTCTGGTAGAGTAGAAAGAGCGCCATCAGGGGTTAATCCACTCAGCGTGGGTGGAGCACGCGGAAAATTAATCCGGTTGTCAGGTCACAAATGGCTTTTTATTAAGACGAATATTCCACTCAATCAAATGATTTCTGGTGGTTAATTAATTGTTCCAGATGAGACATGATGATAAATCTTACTCTCTGCTCCCAAATGTTGTGCGTGTAAAGAAAAAGAGAACGGCAAACTATTCAACTTTTTTTTGGAAGTTTTTGCTATTTTGACCAACAAACTTATAGGTGTATATTAAAGAGGACTGAGATATTGATTGGTGCAGCAGAAGTGCACAGTGTAGTGGTGGTTCTCGGGTACTGCAGCTAAGCTCCTATTGAAGTCAATGGGAGCTGAGCTGGAGAAGCGACATACAGTATTAAATTCTGACTGATCTCATCAGCTGTGACCATGGCAAGCACACAGTTCACATCACCAGAATATCACAGCTTCATCCACTATGTAGTGGCCGTTCCTAGGTATTGCAGCGCTGCTCCTATTGAAGTGAAGTGAATCTATGCTGCAGTACCCCAGAATGACCACTACACTGTGCAAGAAGCTGTTAAGTTCCGTTTCTGCACACTATGTCCTTTCTGGAGTTACGGCACCAGGTGATGAGGGTGCCAGATCAGATATTGGAGGAGGATCTGACAATCATCACCCCCACAATCCGCCAATACTTGGTGCTGCGGCACAGTTCTCAGAGCTAGATTATTACAGCTCTTTACTCTGTGTAGTGGTCATTCTCAGGTACTGCAACTTAGCTTCTAATAAAATGAATGCTATTTGAGTTGCAGTACCCAAAATCGACCACTACACAGTGTACGGAGCTGTTGTATTCCGTCTCAGTGCACTGTACTCCTGTCCTCAGATCAGCTGATCGTCGGGGTTGACGGTTGTTGGACGGTTGTTGGCCAGTTGTTGATCTGATATTTATGACCTGGCCTTAAGTTAATCCGCAATTTCTTCTCTCTTATTATGGTATCGCTATCCTTAGGTTAGATCATTAACATCTCACTCCTGAAAAACCCCTTTAAAGAGTAATTCCTAATGTTTCTCTAACCTGGTCTTACTACGTTGCAATCCCGCCGTATCATTATGTGTCTTAATAAGCAGTCAACCATACATGGCGACGGCACGGCCCAATCTTGCCATCTCACACATATCTCCTCAGCCTTTTTGAAAAAAGAAAAGCAATTTAGTAGGAATCTCTAAGATCTTCAATAAATACCTCAAGTTAAGGATCCAAATATAGTAAATATTATTTTTTTTTTGTATCTATTTCTGTCTGTTTCCATAGAAACAAGTAGAGTTTGAGGCGGAGAAGCTCGGTTTTCCAGTAGGAGTCGATCATTTTGAAAGATGAAAGCTACATTGTTTCCTGCAGGAAGGAGATATTTGTTACGGTTGCATTAAGTCTCGGGGTTCTGAGGTTATGGGCCGAATTGTATTTTTCCTGCAGGGATTACAGGGTCCTAAGTCCACATAGGTAAGATTGGAATTTGGTCAAGTGTACATAAATTCTACTCAAATTTTCCAAAAACCTGTTTTCTCCGAAATGTAGATTTTTTTTTGTAATTTTCTTAGCGCTAATTCAGCAAGAAGGCACTGGCTGGCCACAATTTTGAAAAATTAAGTAAACTAATATCCGTCTCACCGTTCACCTCCTGACGACCTAACTTGATGCACCCTGTCCTTGACGCCTCTTTTTTTCAACGCCTAGAGCTGAAATTCCAGACCTCATCACGCTAGGTCAGAACTTGAGTATTGTACGATCTGAGCGACATCATGACATCTAGAAGTTTGCCTAGACCCTGGACTTCTGGCCACCGATAGGCCTTGTATTGTCCCTGCGCATGCTATTAGCAGGCCTGAGATGTCCCTACACATCCGCAGAGATGTCTTGGACATAGTCACAGACAGAAGTCTCAGCATAGCGTTAAGATGCCCGACGTTTCCATGCACATTAAGAAGAGATGCTGAGGACCTAAGGAGGACAGTGAGCAACAGAGGTGAGCGGTGAGATGAGTATTGGTTGTTTTTTGTTGGAGGTCTGTCCAGACCTCAGAGCATAACAAGGGACATTCAATAAATGAACTGAGAATTGAATTTTTCAGCTTAATACAGTGGAATTTGGAGTTGAGGGTGATCAAAGAGTGAAACAGGCGGCCACCAGAGGTGGCAAGTTCTCCTTCGATGGAAGTCTTCAAACAGAGGCTGGAGAGACATCTGTCTGGGATGGTTTAGTGAATCCTGCATTCAGCAGGGGGTTGGACAGGATGACCTTGGAGATCACATCCAACTCTAACATTCTAGGATTCTCGGAAATCTCTTCAGAACCGCTCATCCATTCACCACGTTAGGACTTGTGCTCACAAATGAAGACCCACATGGTGGTGTGGACCGTCTTGTGAGCACTTCTTTTGTAGTTCCTAGGTTATGTGTTGCCAGACAGCAGTTGTTTTGTGGCCTGCAACATGTCGTGAGTAAGGGGGCACTTACACTGCGAACGAGTGTTGTTAAAAACGCCCATTTCATGATTATCTTGTTGCGTAAACAGGCTGCTGATCACCCGAGGAACAAGCAAAATGCTCTTCCGTGGAGTGGAACGATCGGTTGTGCAGGATAAAAGATCATCGTTCTCGGCACTCTCACCTACAGACTCGTGGCTGGAAAAGGACTGCAATCTGCATATCCATGCAGGCAAATCAACTTTTCTTTTTAAAGTCTTACAAAACTATTTTTTGTCTTTATTTGTCTTCTTTAGCTAAATTTTACATGCAGCCCCTCATTTCTTGTATCATTCTTTGTAGCTTCTTTTGCGGTCAGCAACGCAGCAGATTATGATTTTGTTTTACCTTTTTTTTCAAAATTGGTATCTCAGGATAATTTTTGGGTCGAGTTGTGCAGCATGATATAAACATATTAAACCTGAATTCTCAAGTTTGGAAATAATCCTTTATTTATGGGATAGGAGATAACTTCCTGATTACTGGGAGCCCAAATGCTGGGGCCCCCACTGATCTCAGGGCTGGCTTTTGGTCGATCACGCACACTGCCGCTCCATTCATTCTTACGAGAGTGCCGAAAAACAGCCCAGCGCAGTGATCAGTTATTTCCAGTAGTCCCCTTAAGAATGATTGGAGTGGATTTGCACAATGTAGACTGCTAATCCATTCATACGAGGCTCTTCCGAGCCCTGGTTTTTGGGATTGGTGGGGACCCAAGCGGTCGAACCCCCAGTGATCAGGAAATTATCCCCTATTTAGCAGAAAGGGAATAACTCCAAACTTGAGAATAGCCCTTTATTGGCCATGTAAAAAAGTCACACATTATGTTTAACACCAGTACATATTATATATACGAATAGGGAAGTTAAAACATTTTTTTACTGTTTTTTCTCTGCTTTTGTTTTGTTTTTTTGCCTTTTTGTGTTGGTTAGTTTTTCCATTTTTTTTTACTATTTTTATCCTTGAGATCTGTGTTTTCCACTTATATACAGCTCTGGCAAAAATTAAAAGACCACTGCAAAATTTTCAGTTTGATTGTTCTCTTTATAGGTATATTTTTGAGTAAAATGTAAATTGTTGTTTTATTCTATAAATTACTGACAACATGTCTCCGAAGTTCCAAGCAATACATTTTGCATTTATTTTCTGAAAATGAGAAATGGTCAAAATTAGAGTTGAGCGACCTTGACCTTTTTAGAGTCGAGCCGGGTTTCGCGAAACCCGACTATCTCAAAAGTCGGGTCGAGTGAAATCGGCCGATTATGGCGTAAAGTCGGGATCGACCGAAACACGAAACCCAATGCAAGTCAATGGGGCAGCATAGTCGGCAGTGAGTTGGGGCCAGGAGAACACCTAGAGTGCCCATTTTAATGTCAAAACCATCCATTCTTCATAATGAAGCTTGTCAAGCGTAATTTACCTTATAATAATTGGAAGGCATTTGAAATTGGGGGTCATTTGGCTAAAGTTGTGGTGGGTAGGGCTGGTTCAAGTAATTAGTGGGCCCAGGAAATCTGGACCACATCACGGCAGTGGAGCAGGGAGAGGTAAGTATTTCAACTTTGCAAGTGCTGTGAACCTGAGCAAGCAGGGGGGGCCCACTCGTTGGCATTGGCACTGGCACAGGGCCCCTCAAAGTACAGCGGTGTGTTTGCACGGCGGGGGCGCCTCCCACCGGCAGCAACACTTTTGCGTACTATGAGAGGGCCTGTGCCAGTGACGTCGCCAACTAGTATTCCTCCCCCCACCTGATGAAGGAACCTGCACTTTCATCTGCACCTTCCTCTTTGTCCCCGTGTAAGGTGGTATGGTATGCGGGAAGAGCAACCTGACTTTCAGCAGGGTCACAATGTTGTTGTGTAGTGTGCACGGGGAATGTTGCGTTATGGGTCAATGTACCAGCAGACTCATCTATCACTGGCTGGGCAATGGGCAGGATGAGGAGGAAACACAGATATAGGCCCAAAGAATAAAGTTGGCTAAATGCAGTTCAAAATTGGTAACACAGGAATAACCAGGGGGCATTGCAGTGGAGGACAACTGGAATGAGAGGCTCACACAGAGAGTAGGCCCAAATCAGTTAGTAGTCGAAATGCAGTTCAAAATTGGCAACCGTAGTAAACAGGCGGCACAGCTTTGTTCAGTGGAGGAGAACAGCAAGGAGTGGCAGACACCGATAGTAGGCCCCAACCCAACTAGTAGGCCAAATGCAGTCTAACATTAACAACTACTTAACGAGCACCTGAAAACGGAATTTCAGGACAGGAAACCAGGAGAACAGCAAGGAGTGGCAGACACCAATAGTAGGCCCCAAACCAACTAGTACGCCAAATGCAGTTGTTCCGTTTAACCACAATTTAATGAGAGCCTGAAGATAGAAGTTCAGGAAAGGCAACCTGGAGAACACCTTGGAGGGGAACACACCATCTCTCTCCACCCCATACCCAATTTGTAGGCCTAATGCAGCCTACTTTCCGACAACTACTAAACGAGAGCCGGAAGATCGAAGCTCTGGAAAGGCAACCTGGAGAACACCTTGGAGTGGAACACACCATCTCTCTCCACCCCATACCCAATTTGTAGGCCTAATGCAGCCTACTTTCCGACAACTACTAAACGAGAGCCGGAAGATCGAAGCTCTGGAAAGGCAACCTGGAGAACACCTTGGAGTGGAACACACCATCTCTCTACACCCCATACCCAATTTGTAGGCCTAATGCAGTGTAGTTTCCAAGAACTACTAAACGAGAGCTGGAAGATCGAAGCTCAGGAAAGGCAACCTGGAGAACATCTTGGAGTGGAACACACCATCTCTCTACACCCCATACCCAATTTGTAGGCCTAATGCAGTGTAGTTTCCAAGAACTACTAAACGAGAGCCGGAAGATCGAAGCTCGGGAAAGGCAACCTGGAGAACACCTTGGAGTGGAACACACCATCTCTCTACACCCCATACCCAATTTGTAGGCCTAATGCAGTGTAGTTTCCAAGAACTACTAAACGAGAGCCGGAAGATCGAAGCTCAGGAAAGGCAACCTGGAGAACACCTTGGAGTGTAACACACCATCTATCTCCACCCGATACCCATTTTTTAGGCCTAATGCAGTGTAGTTTTCTACACCTACTAAACGAGAGTCGGAAGACCGAAGCAATGGCAAGGAAACCTGGGGAACACCTTGGAGTGTAACACACCATCTCTCTCCACCCCATACCCAATTTGTAGGCCTAATGCAGCCTACTTTCCGACAACTACTAAACGAGAGCCGGAAGATCGAAGCTCTGGAAAGGCAACCTGGAGAACACCTTGGAGTGGAACACACCATCTCTCTACACCCCATACCCAATTTGTAGGCCTAATGCAGTGTAGTTTCCAAGAACTACTAAACGAGAGCTGGAAGATCGAAGCTCAGGAAAGGCAACCTGGAGAACACCTTGGAGTGTAACACACCATCTCTCTCCACCCGATACCCATTTTTTAGGCCTAATGCAGTGTAGTTTTCTACATTTACTAAACGAGAGTCGGAAGACCGAAGCAATGGCAAGGAAACCTGGGGAACACCTTGGAGTGAAACACACCATCTCTCTCCACCCCATACCCAATTTGTAGGCCTAATGCAGCCTACTTTCCGACAACTACTAAACGAGAGCCGGAAGATCGAAGCTCTGGAAAGGCAACCTGGAGAACACCTTGGAGTGGAACACACCATCTCTCTCCACCCCATACCCAATTTGTAGGCCTAATGCAGCCAACTTTCCGACAACTACTAAACGAGAGCCGGAAGATCGAAGCTCTGGAAAGGCAATCTGGAGAACACCTTGGAGTGTAACAAACCCTCTCTCTACACCATGGAAGGGCTGATTCTTAGGAAGGAAGGCTGTCGGAAAGAAGCAGGGTGCATCCGAGGGTGATTATATTCTTATTAGGTATATACTCACCCTCGGACGCGCCCTGCTTCTTTATTTGTAATGAATGTTTATTTGCAATGTGGTTTTGACTTACTCTATTTTTTTGGTAAATAATGATTTCATTATTTTCATTGTTTTGCATCTTCTTGGCAATAATAAAAAGAAGACGCGACAGGACAACACTCGGTGGATGCCATATCTGTGTTTTAAATTGAAAAAACCTTTCAGTTAACTACTTGCAGGAGAAAGTTATTGTAGCTGGTGGCCATTTTTAGTACTGTACCAGATTTTTGTTGTATGTGTTTGTTTTTAATGTTAAAATGTCTGCATTTGATATCTCTCCAGTATTTTCTTTTTTATAAGCAAAATACTTATTTTTATATTTTCTGATGTTGGTTCCAGGGGTACACGGGCAGCAGTGGTGTGGTCAGTGGAGGCCTAGTGGAAGGAGTGACCGCAGACAGGCATCGAAGGCCTAAAATAATAACACATGGCTGTAGGCAATTTTAAATTGGTTCCAGGGGTACACGGGCAGCAGTGGTGTGGTCAGTGGAGGCATATTGTAAGGAGTGACCGCAGACAGGCATCGAAGGCCTAAAATAATAACACATGGCTGTAGGCAATTTTAAATTGGTTCCAGGGGTACACAGGCAGCAGTGGCCTGGTCAGTGTAGTAGTAGTGGAAAGAATGGACCGCAGACAGGCTTCGAAGGCCTAGAATAAAAAAATTGGGCTGGCTGTAGGCAATTTTAAATTGGTTCCAGGGGTACACGGGCAGCAGTGGTGTGGTCAGTGGAGGCCTAGTGGAAGGAGTGACCGCAAACAGGCATCGAAGGCCTAAAATAAAAAAATTGGGCTGGCTGTAGGCAATTTTAAATTGGTTCCAGGGGTACACGGGCAGCAGTGGTGTGGTCAGTGCAGGCCTAGTGGAAGGAGTGACCGCAAACAGGCATCGAAGGCCTAAAATAAAAAAATTGGGCTGGCTGTAGGCAATTTTAAATTGGTTCCAGGGGTACACGGGCAGCAGTGGTGTGGTCAGTGGAGGCATAGTGGAAGGAGTGACCGCAGACAGGCATCGAAGGCCTAAAATAATAACACATGGCTGTAGGCAATTTTAAATTGGTTCCAGGGGTACACGGGCAGCAGTAGTGTGGTCAGTGGAGGCATATTGTAAGGAGTGACCGCAGACAGGCATCGAAGGCCTAAAATAATAACACATGGCTGTAGGCAATTTTAAATTGGTTCCAGGGGTACACGGGCAGCAGTGGCCTGGTCAGTGTAGTAGTAGTGGAAAGAATGTACCGCAGACAGGCATCGAAGGCCTAGAATAAAAAAATTGGGCTGGCTGTAGGCAATTTTAAATTGGTTCCAGGGGTACACGGGCAGCAGTGGTGTGGTCAGTGGAGGCCTAGTGGAAGGAGTGACCGCAAACAGGCATCGAAGGCCTAAAATAAAAAAATTGGGCTGGCTGTAGGCAATTTTAAATTGGTTCCAGGTGTACACGGGCAGCAGTGGTGTGGTCAGTGGAGGCATAGTGGAAGGAGTGACCGCAGACAGGCATCGAAGGCCTAAAATAATAACACATGGCTGTAGGCAATTTTAAATTGGTTCCAGGGGTACACGGGCAGCAGTGGCCTGGTCAGTGTAGTAGTAGTGGAAAGAATGGACCGCAGACAGGCATCGAAGGCCTAAAATAAAAAAATTGGGCTGGCTGTAGGCAATTTTAAATTGGTTCCAGGGGTACACGGGCAGCAGTGGTGTGGTCAGTGGAGGCATATTGTAAGGAGTGACCGCAGACAGGCATCGAAGGCCTAAAATAATAACACATGGCTGTAGGCAATTTTAAATTGGTTCCAGGGGTACACGGGCAGCAGTGGTGTGGTCAGTGGAGGCCTAGTGGAAGGAGTGACCGCAAACAGGCATCGAAGGCCTAAAATAAAAAAATTGGGCTGGCTGTAGGCAATTTTAAATTGGTTCCAGGGGTACACGGGCAGCAGTGGTGTGGTCAGTGGAGGCATAGTGGAAGGAGTGACCGCAGACAGGCATCGAAGGCCTAAAATAATAACACATGGCTGTAGGCAATTTTAAATTGGTTCCAGGGGTACACGGGCAGCAGTGGCCTGGTCAGTGTAGTAGTAGTGGAAAGAATGGACCACAGACAGGCATCGAAGGCCTAAAATAAAAAAATTGGGCTGGCTGTAGGCAATTTTAAATTGGTTCCAGGGGTACACGGGCAGCAGTGGTGTGGTCAGTGGAGGCATAGTGGAAGGAGTGACCGCAGACAGGCTTCGAAGGCCTAACATAACAAAAATGTCAATACAATGGTATTGTCAGTGGCAGGCATTGAAGGATGTCAGCGCATAGACTAAACATTGGTGGAGCTGTGAGATAATTTTGCAAGTGGTAGAGCTCTGTTTGAGCTGTGGGGGGGGGGAACTGTCTTGTGGCCGGCGGTACAGGCCCAGGGCCCCTCATATTACAACGGTGTGTCTGACGTTGGGTGCGCACCACCACCGCCAGAGACACTTTATTGTACTAGGAGGGACCCAGTGGCAGTGCCGTCGACCAAAAGCGGGCACACCCACCTCTTCAGACAAACAGCACTCTCACGGGTGCTGTCGCCAAGTGTCGATACCACGGCCCCGTGTGGGGAGTTTGGCCATTTAGTGAGGTGTAAACATGTCGTATGCTGGACAATCAGGTGCAGAAAATTACGAGATTGGAAAAGGCATTCAGAATAGTCCACAGGCAAGACCTTTTCATAGGAAAGCTAGGTGTCGGCCGGGCAAGGTGGGGCAAAAAATTTCGAAATCCAGTTGTGGTTCATTTTAATGAAGGTTAGATCATCTACATTTTGGGTAGCCAGACGAGTCCTTTTTTCTGTTAGTATTGAACCTGCAGCACTGAATACTCTTTCTGATAGGACACTAGCTGCCGGGCAAGCAAGCTCCTGCAATGCATATTCTGCCAATTCTGGCCAGGTGTCTAATTTTGATGCCCAGTAATCAAATGGGAATGACGGTTGAGGGAGAACATCGATAAGGGATGAAAAATAGTTTGTAACCATACTGGACAAATGTTGTCTCCTGTCACTTTGAATTGATGCTGCAGTACCTGTCCTGTCTGTGGTCATAGCAAAATCACTCCACAACCTGGTCAGAAAACCCCTCTGGCCAACGCCACTTCTGATTTCTGCCCCTCTAACTCCTCTGGTCTGCTGCCCCTGCAGCTCGTGTGAGAACGATCACGGGCGCTGTGTGCAGGGAATGCCAGAAGCAAACGGTCAACAAGAGTTGATTGTTTGGTTGCTAATATTAGTTCCAAGTTGTCATGTGGCATTATATTTTGCAATTTGCCTTTATAGCGAGGATCAAGGAGGCAGGCCAACCAGTAATCGTCATCGTTCATCATTTTAGTTATGCGTGTGTCCCTTTTGAGGATACGTAAGGCATAATCCGCCATGTGGGCCAAAGTTCCAGTTCTCAAATCTGCGGTTGTGCTTGGTTGAGGGGCAGTTTCAGGCAAATCCACGTCACTTGTGTCCCTCCAAAAACCAGAACCCGGCCTTGCCGCGCCACCAATTTCCAGTGGCCCCGGAAAAGCTTCCTCATTAAAAATATAATCATCCCCATCATCCTCCTCGTCCTCCTCCTCCTCTTCGCCCGCTAACTCGTCCTGTACACTGCCCTGGCCAGACAATCGCTGACTGTCATCAAGGCTTTCCTCTTCCTCAGCTGCAGACGCCTGATCCTTTATGTGCATCAAACTTTGCATCAGCAGACGCATTAGGGAGATGCTCATGCTTTTTATGGCGTTGTCTGCACTAACCAGCCGTGTGCATTCCTCAAAACACTGAAGGACTTGACACATGTCTTGAATCTTCGACCACTGCACACCTGATAACTCCATGTCTGCCATCCTACTGCCTGCCCGTGTATGTGTATCCTCCCACAAAAACATAACAGCCCGCCTCTGTTCGCACAGTCTCTGAAGCATGTGCAGTGTTGAGTTCCACCTTGTTGCAACGTCTATGATTAGGCGATGCTGGGGAAGGTTCAAAGAACGCTGATAGGTCTGCATACGGCTGGAGTGTACGGGCGAACGGCGGATATGTGAGCAAAGTCCACGCACTTTGAGGAGCAGGTCGGATAACCCCGGATAACTTTTCAGGAAGCACTGCACCACCAGGTTTAAGGTGTGAGCCAGGCAAGGAATGTGTTTCAGTTGGGAAAGGGAGATGGCAGCCATGAAATTCCTTTCGTTATCACTCACTACCTTGCCTGCCTCAAGATCTACAGTGCCCAGCCACGACTGCGTTTCTTTCTGCAAGAACTCGGACAGAACTTCCGCGGTGTGTCTGTTGTCGCCCAAACACTTCATAGCCAATACAGCCTGCTGACGTTTGCCAGTAGCTGCCCCATAATGGGAGACCTGGTGTGCAACAGTGGCAGCTGCGGATGGAGTGGTTGTGCGACTGCGGTCTGTGGACGAGCTCTCGCTTCTGCAGGAGGACGAAGAGGAGGAGGAGGGGGTGCGAACGGCTACAGCCAACTGTTTCCTAGACCGTGGGCTAGGCAGAACTGTCCCAAACTTGCTGTCCCCTGTGGACCCTGCATCCACCACATTTACCCAGTGTGCCGTGATGGACATGTAACGTCCCTGGCCATGCCTACTGGTCCATGCATCTGTTGT
This sequence comes from Ranitomeya imitator, assembly GCF_032444005.1. Classification (NCBI taxonomy): domain Eukaryota; kingdom Metazoa; phylum Chordata; class Amphibia; order Anura; family Dendrobatidae; genus Ranitomeya; species Ranitomeya imitator. The sequence goes on from NC_091287.1 coordinate 548,592,381, forward strand.
CAGGTGCACCTTGGTGCTCACAGATTGCCTGAGTGCATGGACGATGCGCTCTTTAACATGCTGGTGGAGGGCTGGGATGGCTTTTCTGGAAAAAAAGTGTCGACTGGGTAGCTCGTAGCGTGGTACAGCGTAGTCCATCAGGGCTTTGAAAGCTTTGCTTTCAACTAACCGGTAGGGCATCATCTCTAACGAGATTAGTCTAGCTATGTGGGCGTTCAAACCCTGTGTACGCGGATGCGAGGCTAAGTACTTCCTTTTTCTAACCATAGTCTCATGTAGGGTGAGCTGGACTGGAGAGCTGGAGATTGTGGAACTAGCGGGGGTGCCGGTGGACATGGCAGACTGAGAGACGGTGGGAGATGGTATTGTTGCCGCCGGTGCCCTAGATGCAGTGTTTCCTACTACAAAACTGGTGATTCCCTGACCCTGACTGCTTTGGCCTGGCAAAGAAACCTGCACAGATACTGCAGGTGGTGCGGAAAATGGTGGCCCTACACTGCCGGAAGGGATGTTGCGTTGCTGACTAGCTTCATTGGCCGAGGGTGCTACAACCTTAAGGGACGTTTGGTAGTTAGTCCAGGCTTGCAAATGCATGGTGGTTAAATGTCTATGCATGCAACTTGTATTGAGACTTTTCAGATTCTGTCCTCTGCTTAAGGTAGTTGAACATTTTTGACAGATGACTTTGCGCTGATCAATTGGATGTTGTTTAAAAAAATGCCAGACTGCACTCTTTCTAGCATCGGATACCTTTTCAGGCATTGCAGACTGAGCTTTAACCGGATGGCCACGCTGTCCTCCAACAGGTTTTGGCTTTGCCACGCGTTTTGGGCAAGATACGGGCCCGGCAGATGGAACCTGTTGCGATGTTGATGCCTGCTGCGGCCCCTCCTCCTCCGCTTCAGAACTGCTGCCGCCTGCACCCTGTTCCCCCAATGGCTGCCAATCGGGGTCAAGAACTGGGTCATCTATTACCTCTTCTTGTAGCTTGTGTGCAACTTCGTCTGTGTCACCGTGTCGGTCGGTGGTATAGCGTTCATGATGGGGCAACATAGTCTCATCAGGGTCTGATTCTTGATCATTACCCTGCGAGGGCAATGTTGTGGTCTGAGTCAAAGGACCAGCATAGTAGTCTGGCTGTGGCTGTGCATCAGTGCACTCCATGTCAGATTCAACTTGTAATGGGCATGGACTGTTAACTGCTTCACTTTCTAAGCCAGGGACGGTATGTGTAAAGAGCTCCATGGAGTAACCCGTTGTGTCGCCTGCTGCATTCTTCTCTGTTGTTGTTTTTGCTGAAGAGGACAAGGAAGCGACTTGTCCCTGACCGTGAACATCCACTAACGACGCGCTGCTTTGACATTTACCAGTTTCACGAGAGGAGGCAAAAGAGCTAGAGGCTGAGTCAGCAAGATAAGCCAAAACTTGCTCTTGCTGCTCCGGCTTTAAAAGCGGTTTTCCTACTCCCAGAAAAGGGAGCGTTCGAGGCCTTGTGTAGCCAGACGACGAACCTGGCTCCACAGCTCCAGACTTAGGTGCAATATTTTTTTTCCCACGACCAGCTGATGCTCCACCACTACCACTACCCTCATTACCAGCTGACAATGAACGCCCCCGGCCACGACCTCTTCCACCAGACTTCCTCATTGTTTTAAAAAAATAAATAGGCTTTCTATGGCCCACTGAGTGAGAGATGACGCAAACAGGAGTCAGGAGTGGCACACAAGCCCAGAGGCCAATATTTATCTGCCACTGATTGATGTAGTGATTTTTTCAGGTAGATTTTGGAACCCAAATCAAGCTAAAAAAATAATAGGCTTTCTATGGCCCACAATTGGAGAGAGAGAGAGAGATGGCACACCCAGGAGTCAAGACTGGCACACAAGCAGAAAGGCCAATATTAATCTCCCACTGATTGATTTATTGATTTTTTCAGGTAGAATTTAGAACCCAAATAAAGCAAAAAAAAAAAAAAAAGGGCTTTCTATGGCCCACTGAGTGAGTGATGATGCACACAGGAGTCAGGAGTGGCACACAAGCCCTGAGGCCAATATTTTTCTCCCACTGATTGATGTAGTGATTTTTTCAGGTAGATTTTAGAACCCAAATCAAGCCAAAAAATAAATAGGCTTTCTATGGCCCACTGACTGAGAGATGACACACACAGGAGTCAGGAGTGGCACACAAGCCCTGAGGCCAATATTTTTCTCCCACTGATTGATGTAGTGATTTTTTCAGGTAGACTTTATAACCCAAATCAAGCAAAAAAATAAATAGGCTTTCAATGGCCCACTGAGTGAGAGATGGCACAGACAGGAGTCAAGAGTGGCACACAAGCCCTGAGGCCAATATTTTTCTCCCACTGATTGATGTAGTGATTTTTTCAGGTAGATTTTATAACCCAAATCAAACAAAAAAATAAATAGGCTTTCTATGGCCCACTGAGTGAGAGATGGCACAGACAGGAGTCAAGAGTGGCACACAAGCCCTGAGGCCAATATTTTTCTCCCACTGATTGATGTAGTGATTTTTTCAGGTAGATTTTATAACCCAAATCAAGCAAAAAAATAAATAGGCTTTCTATGGCCCACTGAGTGAGAGATGGCACAGACAGGAGTCAAGAGTGGCACACAAGCCCTGAGGCCAATATTTTTCTCCCACTGATTGATGTAGTGATTTTTTCAGGTAGATTTTAGAACCAAAATCAAGCAAAAAAATAAATAGGCTTTCTATGGCCCACTGAGTGAGAGATGGCACACACAGGAGTAAGGAGTGGCACACAAGCCCTGAGGCCAATATTTTTCTCCCACTGATTGATGTAGTGATTTTTTCAGGTAGATTTTATAACCCAAATCAAGCAAAAAAATAAATAGGCTTTCTATGGCCCACTGACTGAGAGATGGCACACACAGGGATGGCACTCTAGCAGAAATGCCAATCTTAATCTCCCACAAAAAAAAAAAAAAAACGGAGTGTCCTACAATTACTATCTCCCTGCAGTAATCTCAGCCAGGTATGGCAGGCAGCAATAAGGAGTGGACTGATGCACAAATTAAATAAAAAGTGTGGACAAACAAACAAGATAGCTGTGCAGAAAGGAAGGAACAAGAGGATTTGTGCTTTGAAAAAAGCAGTTGGTTTGCACAGCGGCGTACACACAGCAATGCAGCTATCAGGGATCCTTGTAGGGCAGCCCAATGAGCTACAGCGCTGAGAAAAAAAAAAAAAAAATGTAGCTTCCACTGTCCCTGCACACCGAAGGTGGTGTTGGGCAGTGGAAATCGCTACAGCACAAGCGGTTTGGTGGTTAATGGACCCTGCCTAACGCTATCCCTGCTTCTGACGAAGCGGCAGCAACCTCTCCCTAAGCTCAGATCAGCAGCAGTAAGATGGCGGTCGGCGGGAACGCCCCTTTATAGCCCCTGTGACGCCGCAGACAGCAAGCCAATCACTGCAATGCCCTTCTCTAAGATGGTGGGGACCAGGACCTATGTCATCACGCTGCCCACACTCTGCGTTTACCTTCATTGGCTGAGAAATGGCGCTTTTCGCGTCATTGAAACGCGACTTTGGCGCAAAAGTCGCGTACCGCATGGCCGACCCCGCACAGGGGTCGGATCGGGTTTCATGAAACCCGACTTTGCCAAAAGTCGGCGACTTTTGAAAATCAACGACCCGTTTCGCTCAACCCTAGTCAAAATAACAAAAAAATGCATTGCTTGCAGGCCTCAAATAATGCAAAGAAAACAAGTTCATAATCATTTAGAAACAGCAATACTAATGTTTTAACTCAGGAAGAGTTCAGAAATCAATTTTTTGTGGAATAACCATGATTGTTAATCCCAGCTTTCATGCGTCTTGGCATGCTTTCCACCAGTCTTTCACACTGCTTTTGGGTGACATTATGCAACTCCTGGGACAAAAATGGAGCGCCCCCAGACGCAGGGCCGCGGGGTACTCGGTCCGGGGTTATCACGGTGGCTAGACCCGGCCCGTGACCCTGCTAAGGGGCCTCCAATAAAAGGTGATAGTGCGTGGTGCGGAACGCGAGGAATAACAAGGACACAGGGTTGCAGTCTCTTTACCTTTTACTGAAGGCTTCGGGATCCGCAATCCAGAGCACTGCTAACAGGGCTGGCTGAGACCGGCCGGTCCGAAGGCACATCCAGAGTTCCCTTTGCAGGTGGAAATCAGTGTCTACCTTCCAGCGCCTGTGTGTTGTAGTCCTTCCCTGCTGAGCACCACGGGATAGTCCTCACAACTGTCGTATCCGTTCTTTCTCTTCTTTCCGTCCCCCAGTATGATATGGCTAGGATGCACCCGTATGACAGATAGGCCTGGAGTTATTCCGGGACCCTAGAGATGCTCCTCTCCCACGATTGCCTCCTACTTCTGTTCAGGTTATTTAGGTCAGACAGCCAACCTATAATTAACTGTCCTGCCGCTGTTTGAAGTAATGCGTGGAGTCTGTTACTTCCTCGGTGCTCCGGCCACCGGCTGCGCGCCTCAGAAGGATGTTGCCGCTGTATTAGGGGCATGACTCCTTCTGGTTCTATCTCCTTCGTACTCTGATCCCGTTTCTCACTTCTCCACAATATACTTCGCTTTGTGTCCTTTCTTAAGATGCTGCCGCAAGGTAGTGCAGGTGCGGCTTTGTAACAATCTGTCCTTTCTGCTAGGTACCTGCCAGGAACCCACTTCTGACAGGTCCTCCCTGGAGCTCTCCCAGGCTGCTTTCTTCCCCACTTCCTATCACACCCCCAGTTTTGCCAGAGTGTGAGGAGTGGCCTAATACATAGTGCCTTTTGCTCCCCCTGGTGGCCGGAGTGTGGAGTGTAATGTGTGACTGTGATACCTGGTCAAGTGAACTCCTTTAGTGCAATCAGACATAACATCACTCCCCTTAGTGGCAGTGCGACATTACTGCAACGACCAGGACTCTGGGGCACTGCACTCCCCCCGGTTAAACCCAGTACTCCCAGACTGGGAAAAGAAGAATAACAATACATGTTAATAGAAAACACACAAAATTTCCAAATACTATGAACAAGTAAATATAACAGTGCTTTCCATTATGGAAGGTGAGGATGCTTGAACTTTGCAAAAGGTTGGTCATGCACAGTTCATGACTCCCAGTTCAGTAGGTGCAACCATGGAACAGCAGGGACCCCGGGTAAGCAAAGAAGTCCCTGTGAAAGTTTTGGAGAGATTCACTGTCCATCACACCATTGTCCATTTTTTTTTAACCTGTAACACAGATATTTACACAAACATTTTCAACCAAATAGCAACTATCATTAATATCTCCAAGTTTTATAGCGAAGTGGAGTCTGATTCTGGGTGCTACGTGAGGACCTCCGCAGCGCAGGGATTGCTATTGGCCTGACAGGGCCCGCTACGCTTGCTATCATCGGTGTAGTGCACTGCCTTCTAGCTACACTTCTAGTGAGTCTGGGCAGCACTGGCATGCTGGAGTTTTCAGAGCTGCCACTACTAATGATGGGTATGGCAGATTCACCGATAGCAGAGGGAGGGCTTGCCGGTTCGACTGTTGGCATCGCATCTTCTGGTGGGGTTGGCTGCGCTAGCGGGTCCGGATGCCCTGGCACCACATTTAGTTCTGGCGGTTTCAGTTGACGAAACGTTAAGACAGGTACCGCAATGGCCTGATTTATTTGAGTCCAAGACTGGGGAAAATCACCAAGAACAGTGTGTATCATCTTCTCCTCTTCCATGGGTGGAGAAGTCCCGGGGTCTGTTTCCCCATCTCTCAGCTTATCAGGGCATATTTTGAGGTGGTCCCTGGATATGGCCGTTGAGGTTTCCCCTCCGTCTTTGCTAATGAGACAGACCTTCGTATTGTCGAAATCGGAGGGCAGAATGGTATACGGTTCCGCTTCCCATTGGTCATCAAGCTTGTGTAGTCTCCTCTTTCGTTTAAGTACCTGCTCACCGGGTGACAATGGAGCCGCAGGAGCATTCTGGTTGTAGTCTGGCTTGGGTGAGACTTCTTTCTACACATTCCTGTACTTTGCAGTACCTTTGCTGCCTCTCGGTATCCCAATCCGCATCTGGCGATATATCTTCGGGGGTCAGGACCCCCATGTCCAGATCGACGGGTAACTTGCTTGACCTCCCTCGCATCAGGTACGCTGGGGTGCAGTTGGTGGAATTCACCGGGATGTGGTTGTACATATCTACCAAGTCTGGTAACTTTGTGGGCCACAAGTTCCGCTCCTCGACCGGTAAGGTCTTCAGTAAGTCGATCACCACTTGGTTCATCTTCTCACACATCCCGTTAGTTTGTGGATGATATGGCGTGGTTCTGATCTTCTTACACCCGTACAAATTGCAGAACTCCTGGAACACCTCCGCTTCAAATGCTGGTCCCTGGTCGGTTAGCACCTTCTCCGGGTACCCATGGGGTCTACAGAAGTACTGCTGGAAAGTTTTGGCAGCCGTCCTAGCCGTTAGATCTTTGACCGGCACGACTACCAGGAATCTGGAGTACTGGTCCACAATGGTGAGAGTGTAGATATAACCTGACCGGCTAGGTGTTAGCTTTACGTGATCCAGCGTGACCAACTCGAGTGGCCATTTGGTGATGATGGGCTGCAAGGGAGCCCGTTGGCTGTCACGATCCTTCCGGCATAGGCTACAGGGGCCACACTCTCGACACCACTTCTCGATGGCCTTCTTCATGCCAATCCAGTAGAACCTCCCACGGAGTAGCCTCTCCAACTTCCTCCATCCGAAGTGTCCTGCCCCATTGTGGTACACTCCCAGGACCATTGGCACATCTTGTCTTGGGACTATGATCTGCCATACCAATTCATGAGTACGTGGGTTGATGCTCCTCCGGCACAGCTTGCCATCGTGAATAAACAGTTTGCCCCTCTCCTTCCACAACTGTAATGCCTCTGGTGGATCATCCGGGCCGGGATGCAAACCTGCCTGCATCAGGAGCTCTTTCACCCAACGGACCGCAGGGTCACCATCCTGGTTCTCTGTCCACCCGTGATGGGGGAGGGGATCCAACGGGGCGCTCTGTTGATTCCTGCGCCTGTTCTCCACCTGATGGGAACACTGGGTTGCCTTGGGGCGATGGAAAGCGGGCAGCTCTACCTCTTCCAATGCTTCTGGATCCTCCCCCATTTCAGGCAAGTGAGGGATCCGGGACAATGCATCGGCATTCGCATTCTTGTGCCCCGCCCGATACTTGATGGTGAAATCGTAATTGGACAACCGGGCCATCCACCGCTGCTCCAAGGCACCGAGTTGTGCTGTATCCAAGTGCGTTAGCGGATTATTATCCGTGAAGACGGTGAATTTTGCTGAGGCCAGGTAGTGCTTGAACCTCTCTGTCACGGCCCAAACGACAGCGAGGAACTCCAGCAGTTGTCAGGGTTCCTTTCAGTGGGGCGAAGTTTCCTGCTAGCGTAAGCGATCACTTTTTTCTTGCCCTTCTGCATCTGGGACAGCACAGCTCCCAGCCCCACGTTGCTGGCATCCGTATACAATACAAACGGTTGGTCATATTCAGGGTAGGCTAGTACCTCTTCTCCCATCAGCGCCGACTTCAAGCAGGTGAACGATTTTTCCAGTCTGTTGTCCCAATCAAACGGGGTATTCTTACCCTTGGGTTTCTTGGGTTGGCCCACCAACAGGTCTTGCAACGGTGCGGCCTTCTTGGTGAAGTCTTTGATAAACCTCCGGTAGTAGCCCACCAACCTGAGGAACTGTCAGACTTCGTGGAGGTTACCGGGCTGCGGCCAGTCCTTTATCACTGTGACCTTGTCGGGGTCTGGGGCCACTCATTTGGCACTCACCACATGGCCCAGGTACTGCACTTTGGGTTTCAGCAGATGGCATTTGGACAGTTTCACCATTAAGCCAAAGTTGGACAGAGCTTCAAACAACTCGGCCAGGTGCTTCAAATGGTCCTCATAGGTCTTGGAGAAGACAATGACATCGTCCAGATATAGCAGCACGGTCTGAAAGTTCTTGAGTCCAAGACAGCACTCCATCATCCTCTGGAACGTCCCCGGGGCGTTACACAATCCGAAGGGCATGTAGTTGAACTCGCAGAGACCCATCTGCGTCGTGAAGGCCGTCTTTTCCTTGTCCATCTCTGCCACGGGAACCAAGGTAGAGAAGTAGTTAGCAGACTTTAAGGCAGCCAAGGACTCCTCTATCCTAGGCAGGGGGTATGCATGCTTATGTGTAATGCGGTTTAGTTGCCTATAATCCACACACATCCTCATGGTGCCATCTTTCTTCCTAACGAGAACTAATGGTGCTGCCCAAGGGCTACAACTGTCTCTCACTACCCCAGCCTCCTTCATCTCTCGTAAAATGTCATGACATATTTGGTTAGGTGGACTTCTTCCTCCCCACAGTTAAGAACACGTACTGGCACCCTCCCCTTGCAGACATCAACCACCCCTCTGGCTGTCAGGAGGGTAGGCCTATTATCTGAATACACAGGTTCTACTAGGGCCTGATAGTCTTTGCCCCCGAGACCTATGGCTGCCCGACACCATATTAACATTTCACTCCTGGGGGGTATTACAATGGGGTTCGAATCACTCACTGTGACCCGGCCAATTTCACCACCAGTCAGCTCCACCTGCTGTCTCCACATTAGGGCTCTGATTTCTTTCTGCAGGGCACGTTGTTCACTGTAACCAGCTGTCTCTGCTACCTGCTGCAACAAGACAATAACTTCGGCAAGACAATTTTCTATGACATTAGTACTGATGGTCATCATGGGGTTACATTCATGTCGGTCAATATCAACAATGACAATTCCCTGGGCCTTCAATTCTACCCGCCCCACCTTAATGGTGACCTCTTTATACACCACTTGCGGCAGTGGCTGTGGCTGACCATTACTAGCTATTATGGTAAAATCATCATTAGGGCCACGGGTGATGTCGGTGTCCTCCCAATAACGTCTATAAAGAATGTAGGGCACAGTTGTCACCTGGGAACCGGTGTCCAGGAAAGCGTTCATGGAGATACCGTCGATCACGATGGGGAGAACTGGTCGCCCTCCGATGTATTTGGCTCTCCAATTCTGCGGGCCTGACCATTCTACTCCTGGGGGTTGGCCCTCTGCCCCAGGGGTTGCTCGTTTAAATGACAGTACCTTGCAAGATGGCCCACCTGGTGGCAGCGGCGGCAGATGGGCCGTCCATCCCAATGAAAGCGATCGTCGTTTCTGCCTCTGGTCGATGGGACTCTCCTTGGCCGCTGCCAGGGGACATCTTCCGGTCTGGAAGCCAACAGGATCTTCTCCTTGGGGGCCTCCTGTAGAGATTGGACGGTCCGGGCTAGGGCAGCAACGCTCCTCGTCAGCTCCTATATCTGGAGGCGCAGTCCTGCAGGGGAGTCATCTTCCAGGGTATGGGCATCGGCCTCGGCGGAAACGGGTGTGTCCGGCGCCACCTCCTGGTGGTATGTGAGGGTTTGACGCCTGGGAAGTGTGGCATGGCTGGGCTGTCTGTTGTGAATTCTGTGGCAGAGCTCCCTCCTGTGGTCACAAGTGGTACTTCGGCTGATTCTCTCTGTGAGCTTCCGTTGGTGGAGGAAAGTGGTACTGCGGCTTCTGAGTTTCCTTCCTCAGGTGAGGTGGTGAAGTCGTTAGGTGCTGCTCTATTTAACTCCACCTAGTGCTTTGATCCTGGCCTCCAGTCAATGTTCTAGTATTGGACCTGTTTCCTCCTGGATCGTTCCTGTGGCCTGCTGCTCTGCATAGCTAAGTTCCTCTTTGCTATTTGTTTGCTGTTTTTTTCTGTCCAGCTTGTCAATTTGTTTTTTCCTGCTTGCTGGAAGCTCTGGGACGCAGAGGGTGTACCTCCGTGCCGTTAGTTCGGTACGGAGGGTCTTTTTGCCCCCTTTGCGTGGTTTTTGTAGGGTTTTGTGTTGACCGCAAAGTTACCTTTCCTATCCTCGCTCTGTTCAGAAAGTTGGGCCTCACTTTGCTAAATCTATTTCATCTCTACGTTTGTCTTTTCATCTTAACTCACAGTCATTATATGTGGGGGCTGCCTTTTCCTTTGGGGTATTTCTCTGAGGCAAGGTAGGCTTATTTTCTATCTTCAGGCTAGCTAGTTTCTCAGGCCGTGCTGAGTTGCATAGGGAGCGTTAGGCGCAATCCACAGCTGCCTTTAGTGTGGTTGGAGAGGATTAGGGATTGCGGTCAACAGAGTTCCCACGTCTCAGAGCTCGTTCTTGTTTTTTGGGTTATTGCCAGGTCACTGTATGTGCGCTGACCTCTATGTCCATTGTGGTACTGAGTTACCTCTCATAACAGTACTGGAGGCCCAAAGTACTAATGATTCTCAATAGAGGGAAAAAAGAAGTTCTGAGACCATTTTTTTTTCTCTGCACTGTGTTTTGCCTTTTTTTTCCCCTAGACATTTGGGTGGTTCAGGACACAGGTGTAGCAATGGACATTAAAAGTCTGTCTTCATGTGTGGATCAGCTCACGGCAAGAGTACAAAGTATTCAAGACTTTGTGGTTCCGAATTCTATGTTAGAACCGAGAATTCCTATTCCTGATTTGTTTTTTGGAGATAGAACTAAATTTCTGAGCTTCAAAAATAATTGTAAACTATTTCTGGCTTTGAAACCTCGCTCCTCTGGTGACCCAGTTCAACAAGTTAGGATCGTTATTTCTTTTTTGCGTGGCGACCCTCAGGACTGGGCATTTTCTCTTGCGTCAGGAGATCCTGCATTAAGTAATATCGATGCGTTTTTCCTGGCGCTCGGATTGCTGTACGATGAGCCTAATTCTGTGGATCAGGCAGAGAAGAATTTGCTGGCTCTGTGTCAGGGTCAGGATGAAATAGAGGTATATTGTCAGAAATTTAGAAAGTGGTCCGTACTCACTCAGTGGAATGAAGGTGCGCTCGCAGCTATTTTCAGAAAAGGTCTCTCTGAAGCCCTTAAGGATGTCATGGTGGGATTTCCTATGCCTGCTGGTCTGAATGAGTCTATGTCTTTGGCCATTCAGATCGGTCGACGCTTGCGCGAGCGTAAATCTGTGCACCATTTGGCGGTATTACCTGAGCTTAAACCTGAGCCTATGCAGTGCGATAGGACTTTGACCAGAGTTGAACGGCAAGAACACAGACGTCTGAATGGGCTGTGTTTCTACTGTGGTGATTCCACTCATGCTATCTCTGATTGTCCTAAGCGCACTAAGCGGTTCGCTAGGTCTGCCACCATTGGTACGGTACAGTCAAAATTTCTTCTGTCTGTTACCTTGATCTGCTCCTTGTCATCGTATTCTGTCATGGCATTTGTGGACTCAGGCGCTGCTCTGAATTTGATGGACTTGGAGTATGCTAGGCGTTGTGGGTTTTTCTTGGAGCCCTTGCAGTGTCCTATTCCATTGAGAGGAATTGATGCTACGCCTTTGGCCAAGAATAAGCCTCAGTACTGGACCCAGCTGACCATGTGCATGGCTCCTGCACATCAGGAGGTTATTCGCTTTCTGGTGTTGCATAATCTGCATGATGTGGTCGTGTTGGGGTTGCCATGGCTACAAGTCCATAATCCAGTATTAGATTGGAAATCCATGTCTGTGTCCAGCTGGGGTTGTCAGGGGGTACATGGTGATGTCCCATTTCTGACTATTTCGTCATCCACCCCTTCTGAGGTTCCTGAGTTCTTGTCTGATTACCGGGATTTATTTGATGAGCCCAAGTCCGATACCCTACCTCCGCATAGGGATTGTGATTGTGCTATTGATTTGATTCCTGGTAGTAAATTCCCAAAAGGTCGACTGTTTAATTTATCTGTGCCTGAGCACGCCGCTATGCGGAGTTATGTGAAGGAGTCTTTGGAGAAGGGGCATATTCGCCCGTCATCGTCACCATTAGGAGCAGGGTTCTTTTTTGTAGCCAAGAAGGATGGTTCACTGAGACCTTGTATAGATTACCGCCTTCTAAATAAGATCACGGTTAAATTTCAGTACCCCTTGCCATTGTTATCTGATTTGTTTGCTCGGATTAAGGGGGCTAGTTGGTTCACCAAGATAGATCTTCATGGTGCGTATAATCTTGTGCGTATTAAGCGAGGCGATGAGTGGAAAACTGCATTTAATACGCCCGAGGGCCATTTTGAGTATCTAGTAATGCCATTCGGACTTGCCAATGCTCCATCAGTGTTTCAGTCCTTTATGCATGACATCTTCCGAGAGTACCTGGATAAATTCCTGATTGTGTACTTAGATGACATTTTGATCTTCTCGGATGATTGGGAGTCTCATGTGAAGCAGGTCAGAACGGTGTTTCAGGTCCTGCGTGCTAATTCTTTGTTTGTGAAGGGATCAAAGTGTCTCTTTGGTGTGCAGAAGGTTTCATTTTTGGGGTTCATCTTTTCCCCTTCTACTATCGAGATGGACCCTGTTAAGGTCCAAGCCATCCATAATTGGACTCAGCCGACATCTCTGAAAAGTCTGGAAAAGTTCCTTGGCTTTGCTAATTTTTATCGTCGCTTCATCTGCAATTTTTCTAGTATTGCCAAACCATTGACCGATTTGACCAAGAAAGGTGCTGATGTGGTCAATTGGTCTTCTGCTGCTGTGGAAGCTTTTCAAGAGTTGAAGCGTCGTTTTTCTTCTGCCCCTGTGTTGTGTCAACCAGATGTTTCGCTTCCGTTCCAGGTCGAGGTTGATGCTTCTGAGATTGGAGCAGGGGCTGTTTTGTCGCAGAGAAGTTCTGATTGCTCGGTGAGGAAACCATGCGCCTTCTTTTCCAGGAAGTTTTCGCCTGCTGAGCGAAATTATGATGTGGGCAATCGAGAGTTGCTGGCCATGAAGTGGGCATTCGAGGAGTGGCGTCATTGGCTTGAAGGAGCTAAGCATCGCGTGGTGGTCTTGACTGATCATAAGAACTTGACTTATCTCGAGTCCGCCAAGCGGTTGAATCCTAGACAAGCTCGTTGGTCGTTGTTTTTTGCCCGTTTTGACTTTGTGATTTCATACCTTCCGGGCTCTAAAAATTTGAAGGCGGATGCTCTGTCTAGGAGTTTTGTGCCCGACTCTCCGGGTGTATCTGAGCCGGCGGGTATTCTCAAAGAGGGAGTAATTGTGTCTGCTGTTATGTTTGCTAATGACAGGTGTTATGAAGGCAATCCAGAAACACAGTGTGCTTAGCGATCAGAGCGCACACAGTGATCTGACAAATACCCAAAAATACAAGAACGAGCTCTGAGACGTGGAAACTCTGTAGACTGCACACCTGATCCTATCCTAAACACAACTAAAAGCGGCTGTGGATTGCGCCTAACAACTACCTAGGCAACTCGGCACAGCCTAAGAAACTAGCTAGCCTGAAGATAGAAAAATAGGCCTGACTTGCCCCAGAGAAATTCCCCAAAGGAAAAGGCAGCCCCCCACATATAATGACTGTGAGTAAGATGAAAAGACAAAATGTAGGGATGAAATAGATTCAGCAAAGTGGGGCCCGATATTCTAGGACAGAGCGAGGACAGTAAAGCGAACTTTGCAGTCTACAAAAAACCCTAAAGCAAAACCACGCAAAGGGGGCAAAAAAAACCCACCGTGCCGAACTAACGGCACGGCGGTACACCCTTTGCGTCTCAGAGCTTCCAGCAAAACAAAAGACAAGCTGGACAGAAAAAAAGCAACAAAAAAGCAAAAAGCACTTAGCTATACAGAGCAGCAGGTCACAGGAACAATCAGGAGAAGCTCAGATCCAACACTGAAACATTGACAAGGAGCAAGGATAGCAGCATCAGGCGGAGTTAAGTAATGAAGCAGTTAACGAGCTCACCAGAACACCTGAGGGAGGAAGCTCAGAAGCTGCAGTACCACTTGTGACCACAGGAGTGAATTCAGCCACAGAATGCACAACAGTACCCCCCCCTTGAGGAGGGGTCACCGAACCCTCACCAGAGCCCCCAGGCCGACCAGGATGAGCCGCATGAAAGGCACGAACAAGATCGGAAGCATGAACATCAGAGGCAAAAACCCAGGAATTATCTTCCTGAGCATAACCCTTCCATTTAACCAGATACTGGAGTTTCCGTCTAGAAACACGAGAATCCAAAATCTTCTCCACAATATACTCCAATTCCCCCTCCACCAAAACCGGGGCAGGAGGCTCAACAGATGGAACCATAGGTGCCACGTATCTCCGCAACAACGACCTTTGGAATACATTATGTATGGAAAAGGAGTCTGGGAGGGTCAAACGAAAAGACACAGGATTGAGAACCTCAGAAATCCTATACGGACCAATAAAACGAGGTTTAAATTTAGGAGAGGAAACCTTCATAGGAATATGACGAGAAGATAACCAAACCAGATCCCCAACACGAAGTCGGGGACCCACACGGCGTCTGCGATTAGCGAAAAGTTGAGCTTTCTCCTGGGACAAGATCAAATTGTCCACTACCTGAGTCCAGATCTGCTGCAACCTATCCACCACAGAATCCACACCAGGACAGTCCGAAGACTCAACCTGTCCTGAAGAGAAACGAGGATGGAACCCAGAATTGCAAAAAAATGGAGAAACCAAGGTAGCCGAGCTGGCCCAATTATTAAGGGCGAACTCAGCCAACGGCAAAAAGGACACCCAATCATCCTGGTCTGCAGAAACAAAACATCTCAGATATGTTTCCAAGGTCTGATTGGTTCGTTCGGTCTGGCCATTAGTCTGAGGATGGAAAGCCGAGGAAAAGGATAGGTCAATGCCCATCCTACCACAAAAGGCTCGCCAAAACCTTGAAACAAACTGGGAACCTCTGTCAGAAACAATATTCTCAGGGATGCCATGCAACCGAACCACATGCTGAAAGAACAAAGGTACCAAATCAGAGGAGGAAGGCAATTTAGCCAAGGGCACCAGATGGACCATTTTAGAAAAGCGATCACAGACCACCCAAATGACTGACATCTTTTGAGAAACGGGAAGGTCAGAAATGAAATCCATCGAAATATGTGTCCAAGGCCTCTTTGGGACCGGCAAGGGCAAAAGCAACCCACTGGCACGAGAACAGCAGGGCTTAGCCCTAGCACAAATCCCACAGGACTGCACAAAAGTACGTACATCCCGTGACAGAGATGGCCACCAGAAGGATCTAGCCACTAACTCTCTGGTACCAAAGATTCCAGGATGACCAGCCAACACCGAACAATGAAGTTCAGAGATAAGTTTATTAGTCCACCTATCAGGGACGAACAGTTTCTCTGCTGGACAACGATCAGGTTTATTCGCCTGAAATTTTTGCAGCACCCGCCGCAAATCAGGGGAGATGGCAGACACAATAACTCCTTCCTTGAGGATACCCGCTGGCTCAGATAAACCCGGAGAGTCGGGCACAAAACTCCTAGACAGAGCATCCGCCTTCACATTTTTAGAGCCCGGAAGGTACGAAATCACAAAGTCGAAGCGGGCAAAAAATAACGACCAACGGGCCTGTCTAGGATTCAAGCGCTTGGCAGACTCGAGATAAGTCAAGTTCTTATGATCAGTCAATACCACCACGCGATGCTTAGCTCCTTCAAGCCAATGACGCCACTCCTCGAATGCCCACTTCATGGCCAGCAACTCTCGATTGCCCACATCATAATTACGCTCAGCAGGCGAAAACTTCCTGGAAAAGAAAGCACATGGTTTCATCACTGAGCAATCAGAACCTCTCTGTGACAAAACCGCCCCTGCTCCAATCTCAGAAGCATCAACCTCGACCTGGAACGGAAGAGAAACATCTGGCTGACACAACACAGGGGCAGAACAAAAACGACGCTTCAACTCCTGAAAAGCTTCCACAGCAGCAGAAGACCAATTAACCAAATCAGCACCCTTCTTGGTCAAATCGGTCAATGGTTTGGCAATGCTAGAAAAATTACAGATGAAGCGACGATAAAAATTAGCAAAGCCCAGGAACTTTTGCAGACTTTTCAGAGATATCGGCTGAATCCAATCCTGGATGGCTTGGACCTTAACTGGATCCATCTCGATAGTAGAAGGGGTAAAGATGAACCCCAAAAATGAAACTTTCTGCACACCGAAGAGACACTTTGATCCCTTCACAAACAAAGAGTTAGCACGCAGGACCTGAAAAACCATTCTGACCTGCTTCACATGAGACTCCCAATCATCTGAGAAGATCAAAATGTCATCCAAGTAAACAATCAGGAATTTATCCAGATACTCACGGAAGATGTCATGCATAAAAGACTGAAACACAGATGGAGCATTGGCAAGTCCGAACGGCATCACTAGATACTCAAAATGACCCTCGGGCGTATTGAATGCAGTTTTCCATTCATCTCCTTGCCTGATTCTCACCAGATTATACGCACCACGAAGATCTATCTTAGTGAACCAACTAGCCCCCTTAATCCGAGCAAACAAGTCAGATAACAATGGCAAGGGATACTGAAATTTAACAGTGATCTTATTAAGAAGGCGGTAATCAATACACGGTCTCAGCGAACCATCCTTCTTGGCTACAAAGAAGAACCCTGCTCCCAGTGGTGATGACGATGGGCGAATATGTCCCTTCTCCAGGGATTCCTTCACATAACTGCGCATAGCGGCGTGTTCGGGCACGGATAAATTAAATAATCGACCTTTAGGGAATTTACTACCAGGAATCAAATTGATAGCACAATCACAATCCCTATGCGGAGGTAGAGCATCGGACTTGGGCTCTTCAAATACATCCTGATAATCAGACAAGAACTCTGGGACCTCAGAAGGGGTGGATGACGAAATCGACAAAAATGGAACATCACCATGTACCCCCTGACAACCCCAGCTGGATACCGACATGGAATTCCAATCCAATACTGGATTATGGGTTTGTAGCCATGGCAACCCCAACACGACCACATCATGCAGATTATGCAACACCAGAAAGCGAATAACTTCCTGATGTGCAGGAGCCATGCACATGGTCAGCTGGGCCCAGTATTGAGGTTTATTCTTGGCCAAAGGTGTAGCATCAATTCCTCTCAATGGAATAGGACACCGCAAAGGCTCCAAGAAAAACCCACAACGTTTAGCATAATCCAAATCCATCAGATTCAGGGCAGCGCCCGAATCCACAAACGCCATGACAGAAAACGACGACAAAGAGCATATCAAGGTAATGGACAGAAGGAATTTGGACTGTACAGTACCAATGACGGCAGACCTAGCGGACCGCTTAGTGCGCTTAGGACAATCAGAAATAGCATGAGTGGAATCACCACAGTAGAAACACAGACCATTCAGACGTCTGTATTCCTGCCGTTCAACTCTAGTCATAGTCCTATCGCACTGCATAGGCTCAGGTTTAACCTCAGGCAGTACCGCCAAATGGTGCACAGATTTACGCTCGCGCAAGCGTCGACCGATCTGAATGGCCAAAGACAAAGACTCATTCAAACCAGCAGGCATAGGAAATCCCACCATGACATCCTTAAGAGCCTCAGAGAGACCCTTTCTGAACAAAGCTGCCAGCGCAGATTCATTCCACTGAGTGAGTACTGACCATTTCCTAAATTTCTGACAATATACTTCTATATCATCCTGACCCTGGCACAAAGCCAGCAAATTTTTCTCAGCCTGATCCACTGAATTAGGCTCATCGTACAGCAATCCGAGCGCCAGGAAAAACGCATCGACACTACTCAATGCAGGGTCTCCTGGCGCAAGAGAAAATGCCCAGTCTTGAGGGTCGCCGCGCAAAAAAGAAATAATAATCAAAACCTGTTGAATAGGATTACCAGAAGAATGAGGTTTCAAGGCCAGAAATAGCTTACAATTATTTTTGAAACTTAGAAACTTAGTTCTATCTCCAAAAAACAAATCAGGAATAGGAATTCTTGGTTCTAACATAGATTTCTGATCAATAGTATCTTGAATTTTTTGTACATTTATAACGAGATTATCCATTGAAGAGCACAGACCCTGAATATCCATGTCCACACCTGTGTCCAGAATCACCCAAATGTCTAGGGGAAAAAAAAAGTGAACACAGAGCAGAAAAAAAAAAAAAAAAAAATGATGTCAGAACTTTTTCTTTCCCTCTATTGAGAATCATTAGTTTGGCTCCTTGTACTGTTATGTTTGCTAATGACAGGTGTTATGAAGGCAATCCAGAAACACAGTGTGCTTAGCGATCAGAGCGCACACAGTGATCTGACAAATACCCAAAAATACAAGAACGAGCTCTGAGACGTGGAAACTCTGTAGACTGCACACCTGATCCTATCCTAAACACAACTAAAAGCGGCTGTGGATTGCGCCTAACAACTACCTAGGCAACTCGGCACAGCCTAAGAAACTAGCTAGCCTGAAGATAGAAAAATAGGCCTGACTTGCCCCAGAGAAATTCCCCAAAGGAAAAGGCAGCCCCCCACATATAATGACTGTGAGTAAGATGAAAAGACAAAACGTAGGGATGAAATAGATTCAGCAAAGTGGGGCCCGATATTCTAGGACAGAGCGAGGACAGTAAAGCGAACTTTGCAGTCTACAAAAAACCCTAAAGCAAAACCACGCAAAGGGGGCAAAAAAAACCCACCGTGCCGAACTAACGGCACGGCGGTACACCCTTTGCGTCTCAGAGCTTCCAGCAAAACAAAAGACAAGCTGGACAGAAAAAAAGCAACAAAAAAGCAAAAAGCACTTAGCTATACAGAGCAGCAGGTCACAGGAACAATCAGGAGAAGCTCAGATCCAACACTGAAACATTGACAAGGAGCAAGGATAGCAGCATCAGGCGGAGTTAAGTAATGAAGCAGTTAACGAGCTCACCAGAACACCTGAGGGAGGAAGCTCAGAAGCTGCAGTACCACTTGTGACCACAGGAGTGAATTCAGCCACAGAATGCACAACAGTCTGCCATCTCCCCTGATTTGCGGTGGGTGCTGCAAAAATTTCAGGCTAATAAACCTGATCGTTGCCCAGCGGAGAAACTGTTTGTCCCTGATAGGTGGACGAATAAAGTTATCTCTGAGGTTCATTGTTCGGTGTTGGCTGGTCATCCTGGAATCTTTGGTACCAGAGAGTTAGTGGCTAGATCCTTTTGGTGGCCATCTCTGTCGCGGGATGTGCGTACTTTTGTGCAGTCCTGTGGGATTTGTGCTCGGGCTAAGCCCTGCTGTTCTCGTGCCAGTGGGTTGCTTTTCCCCTTGCCGGTCCCGAAGAGGCCTTGGACACATATCTCTATGGATTTTATTTCAGATCTTCCCGTCTCTCAAAAGATGTCAGTCATTTGGGTGGTCTGTGATCGCTTCTCTAAGATGGTCCATTTGGTACCCTTGTCTAAATTGCCTTCCTCCTCTGATTTGGTGCCATTGTTTTTCCAGCATGTGGTTCGTTCACATGGCATTCCAGAGAATATCATTTCTGACAGAGGTTCCCAGTTTGTTTCGAGGTTTTGGCGAGCTTTTTGTGGTAGGATGGGCATTGACTTGTCTTTTTCCTCGGCTTTCCATCCTCAGACTAATGGCCAGACCGAACGAACCAATCAGACCTTGGAAACATATCTGAGATGCTTTGTTTCTGCTGATCAGGATGACTGGGTGTCCTTTTTGCCTTTGGCTGAGTTCGCCCTTAATAATCGGGCCAGCTCGGCTACCTTGGTTTCACCGTTTTTCTGCAACTCTGGGTTCCATCCTCGTTTCTCTTCAGGGCAGGTTGAGTCTTCGGACTGTCCTGGTGTGGATACTGTGGTGGACAGGTTGCAGCAGATTTGGACTCATGTAGTGGACAATTTGACTTTGTCCCAGGAGAAGGCTCAACGTTTCGCTAATCGCAGACGCTGTGTGGGTCCCCGACTTCGGGTTGGGGACTTGGTTTGGTTATCTTCTCGTCATATTCCTATGAAGGTTTCCTCTCCTAAGTTTAAACCTCGTTTTATTGGTCCGTATAGGATTTCTGAGGTTCTTAATCCTGTGTCTTTTTGTCTGACCCTTCCAGATTCTTTTTCCATACATAACGTATTCCATAGGTCATTGTTGCGGAGATACGTGGCACCTATGGTTCCATCTGTTGATCCTCCTGCCCCGGTTTTGGTGGAGGGGGAGTTGGAGTATATTGTGGAGAAGATTTTGGATTCTCGTGTTTCAAGGCGGAAACTCCAGTATCTGGTTAAGTGGAAGGGTTATGCTCAGGAAGATAATTCCTGGGTCTTTGCCTCTGATGTCCATGCTCCCGATCTTGTTCGTGCCTTTCATATGGCTCATCCTGGTCGTCCTGGGAGCTCTGGTGAGGGTTCGGTGACCCCTTCTCAAGGGGGGGGTACTGTTGTGAATTCTGTGGCAGAGCTCCCTCCTGTGGTCACGAGTGGTACTTCGGCTGATTCTCTCTGTGAGCTTCCGTTGGTGGAGGAAATTGGTACTGCGGCTTCTGAGTTTCCTTCCTCAGGTGATGTGGTGAAGTCGTTAGGTGCTGCTCTATTTAACTCCACCTAGTGCTTTGATCCTGGCCTCCAGTCAATGTTCTAGTATTGGACCTGTTTCCTCCTGGATCGTTCCTGTGGCCTGCTGCTCTGCATAGCTAAGTTCCTCTTTGCTATTTGTTTGCTGTTTTTTTCTGTCCAGCTTGTCAATTTGTTTTTTCCTGCTTGCTGGAAGCTCTGGGACGCAGAGGGTGTACCTCCGTGCCGTTAGTTCGGTACGGAGGGTCTTTTTGCCCCCTTTGCGTGGTTTTTGTAGGGTTTTGTGTTGACCGCAAAGTTACCTTTCCTATCCTCGCTCTGTTCAGAAAGTTGGGCCTCACTTTGCTAAATCTATTTCATCTCTACGTTTGTCTTTTCATCTTAACTCACAGTCATTATATGTGGGGGCTGCCTTTTCCTTTGGGGTATTTCTCTGAGGCAAGGTAGGCTTATTTTCTATCTTCAGGCTAGCTAGTTTCTCAGGCCGTGCCGAGTTGCATAGGGAGCGTTAGGCGCAATCCACGGCTGCCTTTAGTGTGGTTGGAGAGGATTAGGGATTGCGGTCAACAGAGTTCCCACGTCTCAGAGCTCGTTCTTGTTTTTTGGGTTATTGCCAGGTCACTGTATGTGCGCTGACCTCTATGTCCATTGTGGTACTGAGTTACCTCTCATAACAGCTGTCGCTCTGGTAGTGCCTGGATGGCTTTATCTTTAAATTGCGCAAAAGTCAGGTCTGGATTCTGCATGGCCAGGAAGTGTAGCTGGGCCCTTTGGTTACTGCACAGGAGCCCTTCGACGAACCGCTCCTTCAGGAGTTTATCTTCATCTTGCATGCTGTTTGGGTCACTTTGCTTGATGGCCCGCAGCGCCTCCTGAAGATTAAGGGCATCGTCCCGTAAGCTATCCTGCGCCCTCTGCTCGCACAAATCGAACATCAATTTAATTTCCGTAGTGGTGCGGGTGTCAAAGGTGGTTTTAACCTTTGCAAATACCTGTTGCACAGTTCTCTTATCTGCCACGGGCCAGGACTTCACTTCCCTCAAGACTGCTCCAAAGAGTTGGCCGGTTATCATATGAACTTTCTGGGGCTCTGTCAAGGGATAAAACTCGAGCAGGCTACAAATCCCCTCTTTAAAGTCAGTGAACGTATGGGATTCTCCAGAATATCGCGGGAGCCAGGCGGCTCCTGGTAGGTACGGCATAGAGAAGAGCATTATGGCTGTTGTAGCTGCGGCAGTGTCCGGCTGGCTGATGGGAGCGGCAAGCCCCGCGGCACCTAGCGATGATACCGGGTTTGTGGCTGCGTCTGCCACGGAATCTGGAAGTGCCCCCGAGTCCGCAGCTGTGGCCGCTGCCTCCACTCCCCCGGGATCCGACATGGCCGTTCCTCCCCCTTGCTAACCTGCCGAGATCGGCGCCGGGGTCGGGGTTTTTCTTCTGGGATCGGCGCTGGGGTCGGGGTTCTCCTTCTGGAGTCGGCGCCGGGTCGGGGTTCTCCTTCCGGGACCGGCACCTCACCACGTCTCCCCGCTCCGCGCTGTTTTCCAGCCGTCTCCACCCACGAAGTTATGGCTCCTCCCCTCACACTCCAAATGTTGCGGCAATGGCGGATTTTTGGCGGCAAATAGCGATACACAGTCTTTGCAATAAGTCACAGTTCAATCACAGTTCCAAGGCACACATGACCTGATTCTTCAGGCTTAAGTACATCCTGTTCATGACGCCAAGTTGGAGCGCCCCCAGATGCAGGGCCGCGGGGTACTCGGTCCGGGGTTATCACGGTGGCTAGACCCGGTCCGTGACCCTGCTAAGGGGCATCCAATAAAAGGGTGATAGTGCGTGGGGCAGAACGCGAGGAATAACAAGGACACAGGGTTGCAGTCTCTTTACCTATTACTGAAGGCTTCGGGATCCGCAATCCAGAGCACTGCTAACAGGGCTGGCTGAGACCGGCCTGTCCGTAGGCACATCCAGAGTTCCCTTTGCAGGTGGAAATCAGTGTCTACCTTCTAGTGCCTGTGTGTTGTAGTCCTTCCCTGCTGAGCACCACGGGATAGTCCTCACAACTGTCGTATCTGTTCTTTCTCTTCTTTCCGTCCCCCAGTATGATATGGCTAGGATGCACCCGTATGACAGGTAGGCCTGGAGTTATTCTGACAGCCAACCTATAATTTACTGTCCTGCCGCTGTTTGAAGTAATGCGTGGAGTCTGTTACTTCCTCGGTGCTCTGGACACCGGCTACGCGCCTCGGAGGGATGTTGCCGATCTCGGGGCACGACTCCTTCTGGTTCTATCTCCTTCGTACTCTGATCCCGCTTCTCACTTCTCCACAATATACTTCGCTTCGTGTCCTTTCTTAAATTTTGTTGCCAACAGCTATTTAATTGCTAGCTATGCAAAATAATGATAATGTTTTAATAATTTTTAAAAATATATAAATATACAAGTTTTTTTAAGAAATATAAAATAAAATGAATTTTCCATTAATCCCATCATCTATATTCACGGTAGTTAATGCGCTATTGAATGAGTCATTTAAATTTGGCAATATGTATTTCCCATAAGATCTTAATGTACTATATATAAGACTTTATTAAATCCTAACAGAATAAGGAATGAGCCAAAAACTCCTCTCTGGACCCTGAGATAAATTTAGACCCAATAATTAATTCATAATTTAGCACTTAGTATTCATTTGTTACGGGATCGACTGCCAAGATGGACCATATATTTAATGACAACGCTCCTTAGCCAAAAAACTGCTTGATATTGTGGCACAAAAATAAATTACGCTCAATTTTTTTCCCAATTTTTTCTTGCACAGTAAAGACGTATTTGATTTCAAATAAATGAACTAAGACAAACAGGTAATTACAAAAGGATTTCTAACCCAAAAATTCAATCTCCATCTTCCACTCCTTGTTCTGTGGGGTGGATGATGCCTTCTATGTCAATGTGAAAATCGGCATGAAGAGTTTGACTCCGAAGAGAGCAACATTCATTACCTGAATTTGACGATTTTCAGTTCTACACCAATCGAGGCCAAAGTTCTACATCACTCAAGTGTTGGGTTTCAATGACGGTCCAAACCCCAGGATCCCCACCAATCTAGAGAACATAGCTATGACTTGGTGGACTTCACTAAGTCAGAAAATTAATAAAAGTGCGCTTCACATGGAAGGCCATCAACAAATTCCAAAAAGGTCCTTGCTCTCTTGATGAATGTGAATTCCTTTCGTCAAATCCTCACCAATTCGCTAGTTATCACCTATCCAAACGACTTTTAAGACCTTGCTTCTCCACCCAATTTTAGTTTTTACATCTTTTTTTACATTTGCATTTTTCCCTCCTCTTCTGCCAAGACCCACACCTTTTTTTATTTTTCTAGGCGTTTCATTTTTAAAGGACAAGTTTTAGTTTTGAATAACATTTTTTTATTTTACTGAAAAATGGGAAAAATTTTAAGTGGGATGAAAAGGTGAAAAAATGCAATTCCAACATTGTTTTCTTAAGTTTTGTTTTCATGGTCTTTATTGTATGTTAGAAACATGATCCTCCATGGCAGTACAATTCTGTTCTCACCAAACTTGCCTTGATTTTTTTTTTAAGTGGTGAAAAAATATCCAAAAAAACCTTTTTTGGACGACATATTTCGAGACCTGTAATGTTTTTATTTTTCCAATCGATAATCATGTTAGGACTTGTTTATTGCTTGGCGATATATTACTTTCATTTATATAAATTTTGGGTCAGTTATTATTGCTTTTTTTTGGTGAGGTGTGGAGACCAAAAAACTGAATTTGGGAGTTTTTATTTATTTTCTCGTACAAAGTTTACTGGTTGGGTTAATTAATGTTCTATTTTGATAGAACAGACTTTTACATATAAGCAAAAGCAAAATTTAGATTTTTAGTTCTTTTTCTTCTTTTGTTCTTTTTAAGAAAAAAGCTATTTAATCCTAATTTTTATATATATTTTTTTAATATTTTTTAGAATTTTTTTAATAATGTTTTGCCTTACTTTTTTTGTTCCTTTGGGAGAAGTCAACCAGCATTTATACTGTATACTGCAATATTGCCATATTTGGTAAAAATCTCGATCTCCTATGAAGCTCAGCCTATGGTTGGGCTTCATAGGAGTACCAAGATAGCAGTTATGGGAGTCTTTAGTAGACCCCTTCCCTCTTCATGATTATTGCTGGTTTGAGTCCCCTGAGAAGACTAAAAAATAAGGGAAAAAATTAAAAAAAAAATAAATATATAAAAAAATATAAAAAATTGAATTTCACCATTAAAAATTACAAAAAAATAATAAAATAAAAAATATATATTTATTTGGTATTGCTGCATTCATTAAAGTTATTGAAGGACATAAGTTAAATGTACAGGTCCCCCCAACATGTTTCACTGTATGTGTGGCATCATCAGAGGACATTCATGTCATTGTTCCATCCCCTGATGATGCCGCACATGCGGTGAAACATGTTGGACCTGTGCTTTTAAGTTATGTCCTGTTCCTCCAGTTAGTGATGAATTCTTGTGGTGCCATCTATTGAATGCATACAGCAGGAAGTTTTTCATAAAGTACATAAATAGAAGGCAGAAGGCATGCCGCTCATGCAAATTTCACGCATGCACGCCGCTCATTACGGCAGTGACACTGCATCTCTGAAGCCGGGTGTACGTTTCCCAGCTTCAGAGGCGCGCACTGCACATGTCCATACATTTAGAAGGCATCCAGTCTAGCGCAATGCACCTCGAAGCCGGGTGGCATACACCTGGCTTCAGACACACAGTGACACTGCTGGAATGAGAAGGACGCATGCGCAAGATTTACATGAGCGACGATGACGCCACTCATGCAAATTATGTTATCATGCCCACAGGGGTGTGATAACATGGACTAGTGGAGGGCTGAATTGTGAGGAGTAACTAATGCCCCTTCGATTGGTCAAACCTCTCATTAGCATAGGAAAGGGGGATAATATAAAAGCTTTTTTTAAACATCATTTATACAGAAAAAATGTTATGCAGGGCTGGTTAGACAGGGAATTTACTCATAAATAAGTGAATGCTGCTAAGTTGGAGGACCTGACAGGTTTGCTTTAAAGATACCTTCCCACTTCAGATCTCAGATTCGTACCCAGATCCTGATGGGCGCTACCTTAGAACAGTCGGCAGTCTACAAGGCCTAGATGTTCGTATGATAAATCTTAACTTACCAGCTACATTTCAACTGAATGCATTTAAAAATTTACTTACCAGAAAATCTCAATACCATTATCAGCTCCTGATCGGGTGCGGCAATTTGTAATAAATTTGTAATATGTCTCCGATGAGCGCCTCATCCTCAGCACGGTTGTGCTCTATCCATAGTGCCGCGACACACTTTTCTCAGACTCCACTGCTCAGCTACATTTGACCTGTTTCATCGCCGCCAAGAAACTGAGGATTATTTCTGATGAAGGCCTAGTGTTGGCCGAAACGTCACGTTATACACAGTGGATGCACCTATGTTAATAAAACACGATTTATATTTTTCTGCATTTACCCTGGAGTGCCGAATTTAGTTTTGGACTATTTGGAGTTGAATCCCATTCGTGCACCCTTTTAGTGGAGTGCCGCGCAGCCTTATTCGAAATGCTACCTTAGAATAGACGGCAGTCTACAAGGCCTAGTTGTTTATATGATAAATCATTACTTACCCGCTAAACTGAATACGTTTAAAAATATACTTACCAGAATCTCTCAATACCATTACCAGCTCCTTAATATGTCTCTGAACTCTAACATTGAGAGCTCGGCTTTAAAAAGAACAGACTTATCCGAGTCAGAAAGGCGGAAGCAAAGCTATCTCGTGAAATCACGTCATCTTCCAGACACTTGTAGAAAATGTAATGGGTTAAACAGAAGATATTGATATTTTTGTCCGATACATAAAACATATTCTAGAATTGATCTGATTAATTACAAGCTCATCATCCTTGCCATCAGTCCTATTCTCACGACACGTTTAATCCTCTTGGTCTGACCATGATGCAGTCCTTACAATGTTTAAATGTGAAGTTGCTTCAAGGCGAATATATAGAATATAAGGCTAATCCGCCATCTCCATCTCACTACCTAATTAAACATATACAAGATACTAAGTTTCGATCGAACGCCATTCTGACCACAAGGTCGGAGAAGTCATTCTAATGGACCCAAGAAACATTTCATCAACAGGTCAACAAACTGTATAAAATATTAGTGAGGAAACTAAAACAAAAAAAAATTGAATCAGTTTTTGCAATATGGATTATATGTTGTAAAATTGTTGAGTTTATATGAAAATAATAAAACATTTTTGACACTAAAAAAAAACCTTGTCCTGCAGAAAACAAGCCCTATTGTAGCTACATTAACAGAAAAATAAAAAAAAAAAGTTATTGCTCTTGGAATAAGAAGAGGAAGAATTGAAAGTTCAAAGATAAAAATTGGTGGCGGCAATGAGTTAAAGTGGTTTCTTAATATCTGGAGGGTTCAGTGGGGTTTATCCGGTATATGGAAAAATTGTGTTCACAGTATATGGCAGGTCAAGAGGGGGGTTCCCAGTATATGGTGAGACTTGTTAGGTATTTTCAGTATGCAGAAGGTCTTGTGGGGTATACCTAGTAAATTGCAAGTCTTGGGTGTTCCTGGTATATTGGAGGTCTTGTGGGGTGTTCCCGATATACATGAGGTCTTGTGGGGGCCTCCAGGTATAAGGCAGGTCTTGTGGGGTATATACAGTATATGATGGGTTTTGTGGGGCGTTAACGGTTTACACCGGGTCTTATGGGGTCCCTCGATATACGACAGGTCTTGCGGGATGTTCCCTATTCCTGTTATATGGCAGGTCTTGTTGGGTTCTTCTATACAGCATATCTTGAGGAGTTTTCCCACTGTACAGCGGGTATTTTAGGGTGTTTCTGGTATATGGGAGGTCATGTGGGGTGTTCCCGGTAGATGTTAGCTCTTGTGTGGTGCTCCAGGTATAAGGCAGGTTTTGTGGGTAGTTCCCAGTATACAGCTGGTCTTGTGGGGTTTTTGCAGTGAACAGCGGGTCTTGTGTGGGTATTCCTGGTATTTGGCAAGTCTTGTTGGATACTCCAAGTATATAGCGGATGTTTTGGGGTTTTCCCAGTGTAACGTGAGTATTGTGTGGTAGTCCTGGTATATGGGAGGTTCTGTGGGGTTATGCTTCAGGTTTTGTGTGGTGCTCCAGGTATAAGGCAGGTTTTGTGGGGGGCTCCGAGTATACAGCAAGTCTTGTGGGGTGTTCCCGGTGTACAGTGTGTCTTGTGGCATATTAGTGGTATATGATGGGTTTTGTGGTGTATTCCCTATTTCTGGTATATGGCATGTCTTGTTGGGTGCTCCCGGTATACAGCGGATCTTGTGTAGTTTTCCCAGTATACAGTGAGTATTGTGTGGTAGTCCTGGTATATGGGAGGTTCCGTGGGGTTATGCTTCAGGTTTTGTGTGGTGCTCCAGGTATAAGGCAGGTTTTGTGGGGTGTTCCGAGTATACAGCGAGTCTTGTGGGGTGTTCCCAATGTACAGCGGGTCTTGTGGCGTATTAGTGGTATATGATGGGTTTTGTGGTGTGTTCCCTATCCCTGGTATATGGCAAGTCTTGTTGTGTGCTCCCAGTATACAGCGGATCTTTTGGGGTTTCCCAGTATACCGTGAGTATTGTGTGGTATTCCTGGTATATGGGAGGTTCTGTGGGGTTATGCTTCAGGTTTTGTGTGGTGCTCCAGGTATAAGGCAGGTTTTGTGGGGTGTTCCGAGTATACAGCGAGTCTTGTGGGGTGTTCCCGGTGTACAGCGGGTCTTGTGGTGTATTAGTGGCATATTATGGGTTTTGTGGTGTATTCCCTATTTCTGGTATATGGCAAGTCTTGTTGTGTGCTCCCAGTATACAGCGGATCTTGTGTAGTTTCCCAGTATACCGTGAGTATTGTGTGGTATTCCTGGTATATGGGAGGTTCTGTGGGGTTATACTTCAGTTTTTGCGTGGTGTTCCAGGTATAAGGCAGGTTTTGTGGGGTGTTCTGGGTATACAGCGATTCTTGTGGGGTGTTCCCAATGTACAGCGGGTCTTGTGGCGTATTAGTGGTATATGATGGGTTTTGTGGTGTGTTCCCTATCCCTGGTATATGGCAAGTCTTGTTGGGTGCTCCCAGTATAAAGTGGATCTTTTGGGGTTTCCCTAGTATACAGTGGGTCTTGTGGGGTGTTCAAAGTATACAGTGAGTAGCACTTACCAATGTGGTCCATGGAAGAAAAACAGTGAGCTGGTTAAAGGGTTATGGATACCCAAGACTCATCGGTACTCATAGAGAGTGAGTGCCAGCCAATCGGCTCCAATTCCACAAACGAGTGACTGGACCACACATAGTATCAGTAGTATTTATTCTCTTGTTCGCACTCTTGTGATTCATTGTCCTTTTTCACCTACATAATCCCAGCATGAGATAATACATTTAATAAATATAAATATACAGTTATATAAAATTATATAAAGATTAATATTTATATAAAGAGGAAAACAAATAAGGTTTTAGAAAAATTTTCATCTTCATCCTCCGGTAGTAGCAGAGATGTTTTTCCTAATTAAAATTGTATTGAATCAAACATGTTTATAATGTGACTACTTCTTTTTTTTATCTCCCTCGTCGGGGATGATTGTGGAAGTATATCCAATCAGTGCTGGATACATTTCTTGGAAGCATTGTCTTTAATGTGTTACAATCTAACAGCTTAATCCAAACCACTCCACTACACAAAGCCCATTGGATTCACACGTTTAATCTTGTTGTGTTAAGAGCCGAAATTGCAGAGCTCATCTAAGCCGCTTATCGACTTTATGAAGAAAAATTTATGATGACTTTGTTAGAATGATTTTGTATGAGAAAAGTGTGTCAAGTGCCAAATATTGGCTTTCTATGATGGTGTATTATCCTGATTTTACTATTCTGGTGTTGTCCGCTTTAGAAAACACATTTTTATGTTTTTATTTTGAGTGTTCCGAGTTAATAAAAAAAAGTGAAGATTAAGAGAAAAAGAGAAGCGAAGCTTACAAAGAGTATCTCTTGCTCTGAAGGACGGGCCTTGACCATGAACCACTAACCTATTGATATTAAATTAGCACTCCAAGAATATGATAAAATGGCCTCCATTATGTAATTCAAATGGCAACCCACCTTGGTCATGTAACAGGACAGGCTAGAGTTTGTAGAAACACTGCTCTCAAGAGATATGTCTCAACTGACATAGGAGCTGCTCTGTTAACTCCAAGAGCTGAGGAAAATAGATGTGACAGGAGAAGAAACAAATCATTGCTTCACCTGATTGAGCACAAAGAGTTTTTCTTCAACTTCGGTCCCCCATGTGCAGCAGTCAAGGTATGTGTTCTTACAATACAGCTCCTCTGTCAGTTGAGACACAGGATGTGGGAGCAGTGTTTCTTCAAACTATAACTCATCCTGACACATGACTAGGATGGGTTACTGTTTGAATTACATGACAAGGGCAATTTTATTACATTCTTTAATAGGCAGTGTGTAATGTTTAATTTACTCAGTGGTGGTGTTGTAGGAAAATTGAACTCTTATTGCCAAGCTCCCCAGAGAGTACTACTCAATGCAGAAGTTTTAAAAGGAGGCCACCTTATGACCAACTTATTGCTAAGGGATCCTTCTAACAACTAGGGATTGTCCAAACCTGAAAAAACCCATGAAACTAAATACCAACTTCACTGATGCATTTTTAGTTACTTCCTCAGAAAATAAAAGGTGCTAGTTTGCCAAGTGATAATTTCTATCATGTTTCTGAAATCTCCACATTCTGTAATAACAGTCATCATCTCTTGTTGCAAATTCCCTATGTCCTTCTTTGGGCCTCCTGATCCTGAAATGTTTAGGACTTAAGACTGATCAGCAGCAGTCTTTAAATAAAATAACTGTAAAATACCCCTTGTCCGTTCACACTTAAGCAAGGAAAGCCATATGGCTAGAATAAACTGTCTTGCAGGGGTATTAGGAGTAATATTAGTAAATGCTCAAACTGCCCTTTATATACTTATATCCCTTTATGCTTAGAACTCCTCCAAGTAGAAAAGAAGTGACCAGAACTTGCTTTTGTGAATTGTTTTTTGGTGCCAATCTATTTGTTTATTCAACAGTACTCTTACTTCTGGGATTCTATAGGTCCAATTGATTTTGGAAAAAGGATACTCATCATGGTGGGTTTCCCAATCGATAAACACATAGACCTGAACCTGATCATTTTTCAGAAGTTTGAAAATCCTAGATACCCGAATCCACTGTTTACATTGTTAACATGTGTGTTTAGAATGTGGGTGGGGAGGGGGGACTATATGGCACTTTTTTTGTCATTCTGGTGATGGCCATTTTATTGATAGTTAATCTCCAATTCCAGAGAATGGATGTCATCTTCCTTAGGTTGGTTTCATATCACTTAATGCTCCCATGTCTTTATAATGAAAGTATCTCAGAGTGCTCGAAGGAACTGGATTAGAGCATATGGTTGTGGAAGAACTGGACAATTATCCCTTTTGCCCTCCGAAAAAGGCACCAAATTATATTATATGGTAGAATGACGACATGAAAAAAAACTGTGACTAAGTGTGTGTTGCCTTCCACCGGTCCAGTATTATACCTCCTATCCAATCCAAACACATATATAATATTCTAAGAAAATTATGATGTAATTAATTAAAATTTGCCCTTCGGTCCTCAAGTTTTTTCTGCATTTTGTTGAAACCCGATATAAAATGTTAAAAATAAAAAGTTAGACATTGTGTCATATATTTCTTTTTAACTTTTTACTTTAATTTATTACCTTTGTGTATTTTTATTTAACGCTAACTATTATTTTATAACCTTTATGCAAATCCTAGGCCTAGTTATAACCCTAACATTAGCCCTAGTCTTAACAATAGCCCTGGCTTAGCCCTACCCTTAACCCTAGCTTCAACAATAGCCCAGACTTAGCCCTACCCATAACCCTAGCCTTAAGAATAGCCCTGACTTAGCCTTACCCTTAACCCTAGCCTTAACAATAGCCCTGACTTAGCCCTACCCTTAACCCTAGCCTTAACAATAGCCATGACTTAGCCCTACCCTTAACCCTAGCCTTAACAATAGCCCTGACTTAGCCCTACCCTTAACCCTAGCCTTAACAATAACCATGACTTAACCATACCCATAAGCCTAGCCTTAACAATAGCCCTGACTTAGCCATACCCTTAACCCTAGCCTTAACAATAGCCCTGACTTAGCCCTACCTGTTATGTTTGCTAATGACAGGTGTTATGAAGGCAATCCAGAAACACAGTGTGCTTAGCGATCAGAGCGCACACAGTGATCTGACAAATACCCAAAAATACAAGAACGAGCTCTGAGACGTGGAAACTCTGTAGACTGCACACCTGATCCTATCCTAAACACAACTAAAAGCGGCTGTGGATTGCGCCTAACAACTACCTAGGCAACTCGGCACAGCCTAAGAAACTAGCTAGCCTGAAGATAGAAAAATAGGCCTGACTTGCCCCAGAGAAATTCCCCAAAGGAAAAGGCAGCCCCCCACATATAATGACTGTGAGTAAGATGAAAAGACAAAACGTAGGGATGAAATAGATTCAGCAAAGTGGGGCCCGATATTCTAGGACAGAGCGAGGACAGTAAAGCGAACTTTGCAGTCTACAAAAAACCCTAAAGCAAAACCACGCAAAGGGGGCAAAAAAAACCCACCGTGCCGAACTAACGGCACGGCAGTACACCCTTTGCGTCTCAGAGCTTCCAGCAAAACAAAAGACAAGCTGGACAGAAAAAAAGCAACAAAAAAGCAAAAAGCACTTAGCTATACAGAGCAGCAGGTCACAGAAACAATCAGGAGAAGCTCAGATCCAACACTGAAACATTGACAAGGAGCAAGGATAGCAGCATCAGGCGGAGTTAAGTAATGAAGCAGTTAACGAGCTCACCAGAACACCTGAGGGAGGAAGCTCAGAAGCTGCAGTACCACTTGTGACCACAGGAGTGAATTCAGCCACAGAATTCACAACAGTACCCCCCCCTTGAGGAGGGGTCACCGAACCCTCACCAGAGCCCCCAGGCCGACCAGGATGAGCCGCATGAAAGGCACGAACAAGATCGGAAGCATGAACATCAGAGGCAAAAACCCAGGAATTATCTTCCTGAGCATAACCCTTCCATTTAACCAGATACTGGAGTTTCCGTCTAGAAACACGAGAATCCAAAATCTTCTCCACAATATACTCCAATTCCCCCTCCACCAAAACCGGGGCAGGAGGCTCAACAGATGGAACCATAGGTACGACGTATCTCCGCAACAACGACCTATGGAATACATTATGTATGGAAAAGGAGTCTGGGAGGGTCAAACGAAAAGACACAGGATTGAGAACCTCAGAAATCCTATACGGACCAATAAAACGAGGTTTAAATTTAGGAGAGGAAACCTTCATAGGAATATGACGAGAAGATAACCAAACCAGATCCCCAACACGAAGTCGGGGACCCACACGGCGTCTGCGATTAGCGAAAAGTTGAGCTTTCTCCTGGGACAAGATCAAATTGTCCACTACCTGAGTCCAGATCTGCTGCAACCTATCCACCACAGAATCCACACCAGGACAGTCCGAAGACTCAACCTGTCCTGAAGAGAAACGAGGATGGAACCCAGAATTGCAAAAAAATGGAGAAACCAAGGTAGCCGAGCTGGCCCGATTATTAAGGGCGAACTCAGCCAACGGCAAAAAGGACACCCAATCATCCTGGTCTGCAGAAACAAAACATCTCAGATATGTTTC
The DNA here is from genome assembly GCF_032444005.1 of Ranitomeya imitator. Taxonomy (NCBI): domain Eukaryota; kingdom Metazoa; phylum Chordata; class Amphibia; order Anura; family Dendrobatidae; genus Ranitomeya; species Ranitomeya imitator. The sequence continues at coordinate 548,625,678 of NC_091287.1, forward strand.
CAAGGTCTGATTGGTTCGTTCGGTCTGGCCATTAGTCTGAGGATGGAAAGCCGAGGAAAAGGATAGGTCAATGCACATCCTACCACAAAAGGCTCGCCAAAACCTTGAAACAAACTGGGAACCTCTGTCAGAAACAATATTCTCAGGAATGCCATGCAACCGAACCACATGCTGAAAGAACAAAGGTACCAAATCAGAGGAGGAAGGCAATTTAGCCAAGGGCACCAGATGGACCATTTTAGAAAAGCGATCACAGACCACCCAAATGACTGACATCTTTTGAGAAACGGGAAGGTCAGAAATGAAATCCATCGAAATATGTGTCCAAGGCCTCTTTGGGACCGGCAAGGGTAAAAGCAACCCACTGGCACAAGAACAGCAGGGCTTAGCCCTAGCACAAATCCCACAGGACTGCACAAAAGTACGTACGTCCCGTGACAGAGATGGCCACCAGAAGGATCTAGCCACTAACTCTCTGGTACCAAAGATTCCAGGATGACCAGCCAACACCGAACAATGAAGTTCAGAGATAAGTTTATTAGTCCACCTATCAGGGACGAACAGTTTCTCTGCTGGACAACGATCAGGTTTATTCGCCTGAAATTTTTGCAGCACCCGCCGCAAATCAGGGGAGATGGCAGACACAATGATTCCTTCCTTGAGGATACCCGCTGGCTCAGATAAACCCGGAGAGTCGGGCACAAAACTCCTAGACAGAGCATCCGCCTTCACATTTTTAGAGCCCGGAAGGTACGAAATCACAAAGTCGAAGCGGGCAAAAAATAACGACCAACGGGCCTGTCTAGGATTCAAGCGCTTGGCAGACTCGAGATAAGTCAAGTTCTTATGATCAGTCAATACCACCACGCGATGCTTAGCTCCTTCAAGCCATTGACGCCACTCCTCGAATGCCCACTTCATGGCCAGCAACTCTCGATTGCCCACATCATAATTACGCTCAGCGGGCGAAAACTTCCTGGAAAAGAAAGCACATGGTTTCATCACTGAGCAATCAGAACCTCTCTGTGACAAAACCGCCCCTGCTCCAATCTCAGAAGCATCAACCTCGACCTGGAACGGAAGAGAAACATCTGGCTGACACAACACAGGGGCAGAACAAAAACGACGCTTCAACTCCTGAAAAGCTTCCACAGCAGCAGAAGACCAATTAACCAAATCAGCACCCTTCTTGGTCAAATCGGTCAATGGTTTGGCAATGCTAGAAAAATTACAGATGAAGCGACGATAAAAATTAGCAAAGCCCAGGAACTTTTGCAGACTTTTCAGAGATGTCGGCTGAATCCAATCCTGGATGGCTTGGACCTTAACTGGATCCATCTCGATAGTAGAAGGGGTAAAGATGAACCCCAAAAATGAAACTTTCTGCACACCGAAGAGACACTTTGATCCCTTCACAAACAAAGAGTTAGCACGCAGGACCTGAAAAACCATTCTGACCTGCTTCACATGAGACTCCCAATCATCTGAGAAGATCAAAATGTCATCCAAGTAAACAATCAGGAATTTATCCAGATACTCACGGAAGATGTCATGCATAAAAGACTGAAACACAGATGGAGCATTGGCAAGTCCGAACGGCATCACTAGATACTCAAAATGACCCTCGGGCGTATTGAATGCAGTTTTCCATTCATCTCCTTGCCTGATTCTCACCAGATTATACGCACCACGAAGATCTATCTTAGTGCACCAACTAGCCCCCTTAATCCGAGCAAACAAGTCAGATAACAATGGCAAGGGATACTGAAATTTAACAGTGATCTTATTAAGAAGGCGGTAATCAATACACGGTCTCAGCGAACCATCCTTCTTGGCTACAAAGAAGAACCCTGCTCCCAGTGGTGATGACGATGGGCGAATATGTCCCTTCTCCAGGGATTCCTTCACATAACTGCGCATAGCGGCGTGTTCGGGCACGGATAAATTAAATAATCGACCTTTAGGGAATTTACTACCAGGAATCAAATTGATAGCACAATCACAATCCCTATGCGGAGGTAGAGCATCGGACTTGGGCTCTTCAAATACATCCTGATAATCAGACAAAAACTCTGGGACCTCAGAAGGGGTGGATGACGAAATCGACAAAAATGGAACATCACCATGTACCCCCTGACAACCCCAGCTGGATACCGACATGGAATTCCAATCCAATACTGGATTATGGGTTTGTAGCCATGGCAACCCCAACACGACCACATCATGCAGATTATGCAACACCAGAAAGCGAATAACTTCCTGATGTGCAGGAGCCATGCACATGGTCAGCTGGGCCCAGTATTGAGGTTTATTCTTGGCCAAAGGTGTAGCATCAATTCCTCTCAATGGAATAGGACACCGCAAAGGCTCCAAGAAAAACCCACAACGTTTAGCATAATCCAAATCCATCAGATTCAGGGCAGCGCCCGAATCCACAAACGCCATGACAGAAAACGACGACAAAGAGCATATCAAGGTAATGGACAGAAGGAATTTGGACTGTACAGTACCAATGACGGCAGACCTAGCGGACCGCTTAGTGCGCTTAGGACAATCAGAAATAGCATGAGTGGAATCACCACAATAGAAACACAGACCATTCAGACGTCTGTATTCCTGCCGTTCAACTCTAGTCATAGTCCTATCGCACTGCATAGGCTCAGGTTTAACCTCAGGCAGTACCGCCAAATGGTGCACAGATTTACGCTCGCGCAAGCGTCGACCGATCTGAATGGCCAAAGACAAAGACTCATTCAAACCAGCAGGCATAGGAAATCCCACCATGACATCCTTAAGAGCCTCAGAGAGACCCTTTCTGAACAAAGCTGCCAGCGCAGATTCATTCCACTGAGTGAGTACTGACCATTTCCTAAATTTCTGACAATATACTTCTATATCATCCTGACCCTGGCACAAAGCCAGCAAATTTTTCTCAGCCTGATCCACTGAATTAGGCTCATCGTACAGCAATCCGAGCGCCAGGAAAAACGCATCGACACTACTCAATGCAGGGTCTCCTGGCGCAAGAGAAAATGCCCAGTCTTGAGGGTCGCCGCGCAAAAAAGAAATAATAATCAAAACCTGTTGAATAGGATTACCAGAAGAATGAGGTTTCAAGGCCAGAAATAGCTTACAATTATTTTTGAAACTTAGAAACTTAGTTCTATCTCCAAAAAACAAATCAGGAATAGGAATTCTTGGTTCTAACATAGATTTCTGATCAATAGTATCTTGAATTTTTTGTACATTTATAACGAGATTATCCATTGAAGAGCACAGACCCTGAATATCCATGTCCACACCTGTGTCCAGAATCACCCAAATGTCTAGGGGAAAAAAAAAAAAAGTGAACACAGAGCAGAAAAAAAAAAAAAAATGATGTCAGAACTTTTTCTTTCCCTCTATTGAGAATCATTAGTTTGGCTCCTTGTACTGTTATGTTTGCTAATGACAGGTGTTATGAAGGCAATCCAGAAACACAGTGTGCTTAGCGATCAGAGCGCACACAGTGATCTGACAAATACCCAAAAATACAAGAACGAGCTCTGAGACGTGGAAACTCTGTAGACTGCACACCTGATCCTATCCTAAACACAACTAAAAGCGGCTGTGGATTGCGCCTAACAACTACCTAGGCAACTCGGCACAGCCTAAGAAACTAGCTAGCCTGAAGATAGAAAAATAGGCCTGACTTGCCCCAGAGAAATTCCCCAAAGGAAAAGGCAGCCCCCCACATATAATGACTGTGAGTAAGATGAAAAGACAAAACGTAGGGATGAAATAGATTCAGCAAAGTGGGGCCCGATATTCTAGGACAGAGCGAGGACAGTAAAGCGAACTTTGCAGTCTACAAAAAACCCTAAAGCAAAACCACGCAAAGGGGGCAAAAAAAACCCACCGTGCCGAACTAACGGCACGGCGGTACACCCTTTGCGTCTCAGAGCTTCCAGCAAAACAAAAGACAAGCTGGACAGAAAAAAAGCAACAAAAAAGCAAAAAGCACTTAGCTATACAGAGCAGCAGGTCACAGGAACAATCAGGAGAAGCTCAGATCCAACACTGAAACATTGACAAGGAGCAAGGATAGCAGCATCAGGCGGAGTTAAGTAATGAAGCAGTTAACGAGCTCACCAGAACACCTGAGGGAGGAAGCTCAGAAGCTGCAGTACCACTTGTGACCACAGGAGTGAATTCAGCCACAGAATTCACAACACCTACCCATTACCCTAGCCTTAAAAATAGCCCTGACTTAGCCCTACCCTTAACCCTAGCCTTAACAATAACCCTGACTTAGCCCTACCCTTAACCCTAGCCTTAACAATAACCCTGACTTAGCCCTACCCTTAACCTTAGCTTTAACTATAGCCCTGACTTAGCCCTACCCTTAACCATAGCCTTAACAATAGCCCTGACTTAGCCCTACCCTTAACCCTAGCCTTAACAATAGCCCTGACTTAGCCCTACACATAACCCTAGCCTTCACAATAGCCCTGACTTAGCCCTACCCTTAACCCTAGCCTTAACAATAGCCCTGACTTAGCCCTACCCATAACCCTAGCCTAAACAAAAGCCATGACTTAGCCCTACCCTTAACCCTAGCCTTAACAATAGACGGGACGTAGCACCACCCATAACCCTAGCCTTAACAATAGCCCTGACTTAGCCCTACCCTTAATCCTAGCCTTAACAATAGCCGGGACGTAGACCTACCTATAACCCTAGCCCTAACAATAGCCCAGACTTAGCCCTACCCTTAACACTAGCCTTAACAATAGCCGGGACGTAGACCTACCCTTAACCCTAGCATTAACCCTAGCCATAACCTTACCCCTAATCCTAGCCTTAACCCTAGTCGGGTAGAAAAAGTGTGTAAAAATGTAAAATGTATTATGATTTTAGTATTTTTTAACAGGAGACACTTTTTTTTAATAGTTCTTATTGCAGTTCTTTGCTTCTTCTCTCACAAAATTATAAAGTCACAGGAAAGTCAAAGAGCAGCGAGGAGAGCACATATTCATTCAATACGTTCTTCATTCTTTAGCATCTTAGACTGGTATCTCAGTTTCTGCCTACGCAGAGAGCAGAATTTGACATTTGCTTGACATTGTTTACTGCTCACTACATTGGCACCAGCCAAGATGAGAAAGCTCACTACAGTACACCGAGAGCTTTGTCATCATGCTCATCTCCATGTGAGCACTATGCAGGCTGCAGTGACCAAGATAGCAAAGGAGCTGCTGGCTTTTCGATTCATACAGCTCGCTGGCCACCAGGTGCGTACTCACTGCACCCATGCACTGCTCCAAGAAGCAGCGACGCTTGCCAGCGCAGTTGAGGGCATTGGAGATTGTTTCCACGACCTGGTCCTCCTAGATCATTTGACAGTGTGGGAAGGGATGGAATTTCGCACCCCTTTGGATTCTGGAACCTGGGGGAACTCTCTGTGTGGCTTCTACCCACAAGCAAGATCCACATCATTGTGAAAATGACATCATAATTTTATTTCATATACGGCATCACTGGGATGGAATTTACTATGATGGACTGAGATTATGGGCTATAAGGACCATGTAAAGTGGAACTCTTACTACGGAGAGATGCTTTTGCTTCATTGGTTGAAATTGCTGGTGGGACTTGGCAGGAGAAATGTCCTATTGGTTCAGAGTTAAAAGGGTAAAAGTCAGAAAACAGGACAAACCATACCAGGGTCACCTCACCTCTATTTACACCATGGCTTATAAGGTTGGCCAAGAAGAAGTTACTGCCAGACAATGGAAAGCATCTTCTCAGCGAGTTGACCTTTAATTCGGCTGATCAGCATTCAGCCAATAATCCCCATTATAAATGAATACATCTGACCGCAAATCAGTTTTAGAGATCAGTTAACCTAATTGTGCATCTGTTTAGATTGAGTTTTATCAGAGCAGAATTTTTTTTTTTTTTTCAATTTGTCCAAAAGCCAAGATTTCCTTGGCTAAAGAAATTCCTCTGACGATTAGAAATTAGTTTGGCTTCCTGTGAACTGAACGTTCAGGGAATTTATAATTTACAGAAAAAATAACATAAGGTTTCATTCTGCCAAAATTTTAATTGATATTGTACTCATGCTAAACAAACAAGCAAAAGATATTACGCCAGCATGGGCACAGATTTGTTATCCTAAACCAGTTTCTAAGAAATATAACCAAAGATTTAGTAAGACCTAGAATGAAAAAAAAACATATAAAACATTAAATAGTTAAAGGAGTATTAATCTATAAAACTTGAATATGCCATTACTTTATGATTGGTAGGCTTCCGACCACCGATCCCTAGGATGAAGGGACCAACGGTGGTGATCTTCTACGTCAGCCACGTCCTAGTATCATACCTGACGCAATTTTGCCATTGTTCTTTAGGTTGCATGTTTACAGCATTCATTGCCTGCTAAAAATTACCAGGAATTATGCATCATCAGGTCAGTACTGTTTCGGTAATACCAAACTTGCATCTTTTTTTATATTTTTTGGTTAAAAGAAAACACTACTTTGTAAAAAAAAAAATAATAATGATTCAGATTTATGTCTCCATTTTCCAAGACCCGAAACTTTTTTTTTTAAGTTTCCTGTTGTCGAAGCTGTTCGAGGGCTTCTGTTTTGCATGCAGAGCTTTAGTTTTTCATTGATACAATTTTGGTGCACATATAAAATTTGATTAAAATCTTTTTGAAATTCATATTCACCAGGTTCAAAGGATTTTTCCCCAAAAATTCTATTTGCAATTAATTGATTTGATGGAAATTGCAATATTACAAGACTAAAATACTATTGTGTGTATACTGTCACAGCTTTACTAATGTAAAAATTACCTAATCATAAAAACGAATAGTAACCCGATAGCATCCAACAGCCCATATAACAACACAATGCACTGACATAATTTTCTGGTAGACCTTTCTTTGCAGGAAAGTTTCTCAAACTGATGGTGTCGCTGTCAGATGTAACATCATTCTGCTGTGAATGAGATGAGTGATGTGGCATTTATTCCATAATTGTCTCCACTTACTTCCCGCTAATATGGTTTCCGGAGGAAAAGAAGGACAATTGTCGTTGTATTATTGCCCAGATGGTAGGCAACAAGGTGATCGTGATGCTTCTGCTGTTGCTGGCAGCTCCCACATTCTTAGCCGTGGTATAGGCTTTTTAAACTACCCTATCTATTGCTATGGCCACTTTTTCTTTTACCATACATTTTCTACAATACATTAATTAAATTTTTACAATTTTTTTCAACCCCAATCATTCATCTCTTGCCAAAAACGACAAAACAAGAAATGCTAGGTAGGTAGGTAGGTACACATTCAGAAAGCGAAATGTAGCAGCTGACTGTAGAATGAGTGTGGTAGTCAAATTGGACAAATCAAACAGGTGTACGAAAAGAAACTTGTACATTTTATTACTAGTGATTAGGGTTGAGCGACTTTTACTTTTATAGGATCGGGTCGGGTTTCACGAAACCCGATTGTTTCAAAAGTCGGGTCGAGTGAAATCGGCCGATCCTATAAAAAAGTCGGGGTCAGCCGAAACACGAAACCCAATGCAGTGCATTGGGTTTCCAATGGTTCCCAGGGTCTGAAGGAGAGGAAACTCGCCTTCAGGCCCTGGGGTCCATATTTAAGTGTAAAATAAAGAATTAAAATAAAAAATATTGCTATACTCACCCTCTGACGTGCCCTGGTACTAACCGGCACCCTTCCTTCCTTAGAATCAGCGCGTGAAGGGCCTTAGATGACGTAGCGGCTTGTGAGCGGTCACATGGGCATCATGCAACCAATCACAAGCCGCGACGTCATCGAAGGTCCTTCAAGCGCTGATTCTTAGGAAGGAAGGCTGCCGGTTAGTACCAGGGCGCGTCAGAGGGTGAGTATATATATTTTTTATTTTAATTCTTTATTTTACACTTAAATATGGATTCCGATACCGATTTCCGATATTGCAAACATATCGGAACTCGGTATCTGAATTACGATACCAGATTCAGAAGATCGCCGACCTCATGGCCGACCCCACACAGGGGTCGGGTCGGGTTTCATGAAACCCGACTTTGCCAAAAGTCGTCGACTTCTGAAAATGGCCGACCCGTTTCGCTCAACCCTACTAGTGATGGCCAAGCATGCTCAGCACTGCTCGAGACTCAATCGAGCATCCTGCTTCTTGAGAGGCATAGTACTCGATTGAGTATCCTGGTGCTCGTACGTCATGCTCAATTCCCCATCTCGCATGTTTGCGCCTGAATACATGGCAATTGCAGTAATACCGTAACCACGTTGGCTACTGGCATTATTGTGATTTGCCGGCCGCATAGCGTCATCAGGCCTATATAAGACCAGGTGCCGCCATTTTCTTCACATTGTCCCAGAGGGACAGTGTGCTGCACGGCGTTCATCTACCTGATTGTGAAATCTTAAACAAACAGTCCTTTTTAGGACTAGTGCAAATAAACTCTCTTCGATAATACTTCAGTTAGCTGCATTTTAGGGAGGATTAGATGCTGGAGTAGGCAGAGCGTATTAGGGGCCCTTAGAGCATGCTTGATTGCATAACAGTCCTTGGTGTTGCTATGTTAATCAACAGCTCTTTACCAGGGTAATTCAAACAAATTCAATTCTCTAATAATATCTCTCATTTATTTTATTTATTTATTATGCTTTGCTTTTAAAGCGCTATCTTATTCCGCAGCGCTTTACATACATCATTGTCATCGCTGTCCCCAATGGGGCTCACAATCTAAATTCCCAGTATGTCTTTGGATATTCTCTCATATCTGAAAATAGTTTAGGATTCAGTGGCGGAGTAGGGATTGGCGTATTAGAGACATTTTTGCTCATTTGATTGCGTGACAGACTTCTTTTAAAAGCTGTGTTGAAAGCCGGAATTATTATTTGCCTCATCAGTTTATAGAGAAGGGAGAGTGTGTTAGAGATATCTATTCAGGAATTATGGCCTCACAATAAATTATGCTGCCACATAACAGCATACAGTCCTTTAAGGGCAAATTTTAATCAATTCTATTCTCAAATACAGTTCTTGAGAGTGTTTTAGAGGTATCAATTCAGGGATTATTATTACCTTACAGTCCATTGCGCTGCAACGTAAAACCAACAGTCCTTATCAGGATTACATGTACAGTATTGTTTTCTATTCCCTGTCAACACTGATGCTAGCTGAATTTAATGTAGGGATAGGTGCCGGAGGAGGGATAGTTTTACACTATAGGAGGAGGAGGACACAAAGAAACAAATAAACTATAAACCGCATACCCTTTTTGGGATGGGAAGGGGGTGCATTTCAATACAACTGGAAAATAAGCAACGCCTAACCATTGTCCTGGGAACTTTAAGTGTGTGGGTGCTCTAGGGAACAGTTGTCTGGCATCTCTCTCCGGCCACCCCACTGCTTCTTCCTGCTTGTTGCGGTGCTGCTGGTCCCACCGCCTCTGCACTGCTATGCTCTCTCTTCATGGCACCTTGCCCAGGTTGGGTCAGTAACTTCATCGCCACCACCACATCTTACACTTCCGCAATCTGGTCCTCCTCCTGACTTGTTGACTTAACAACAACATCACGTGTTATCAACTGTCTCTTCTCATCATCATTAACCGCTTGAGACTCTGATGTAGCACATCGTCATCTTCTTCCGACCATGCCTGCACCAATATTTTGTCATCACAACACACGATCTCCTCATCTCACTCTTGAAATGTCCAGGGCAAGATGACGGAATCAATAAATGCAGATGTCAACACTCGCTCGTCAGTGTGTCGGAGTGTGAGGTGACTTGTTTCCTGGGATTTGCCATGGTAGGTTGAAGGAGGATCAGATTGATGATTAGGTGGTCCAGACTCTTGGCTACTGAGAATGGACCGTGTGGAAGACAGGGTGGTGATAGTAAACATACTGGAAGCATTAACTGCCATGCAACTGGCCACATGTTCGCACAATTCTGCCTTAAAGAGCGTTGTTCTGCATCCATTCTGCAAAGTTTGACAGGAATCTAGGTTTCGTGGATGAGCATATTTGTTGTGCTCCAAAATTATTTATTTATGAGTGATGGACGGCTGCTGGCGCTCCAAAATTTATGTGTGTATTTATGAGTTCTCCTCAGAGCATGGGTCGAGAATGGTGAACAACCAGTAATCAGTGTTGTCCAAAATGTATATAGCACATGGGTCAAGGGAGACGAGATACATAAAGTTAGCCATGTTTGCAAGACTCCCAACAGTCAAGACTTCCCTGTCCCAACTGACTCTCCATCTCCTTTTCTTCCTCCTAACGTTTCAGTATTGTTGCTGACCCAAATTTTCAATTTTGATTTATAAATAAGCCAGTGAGGCAGATAATTTAGAACACTTGCAACACTTTCAGCCAATGATCTGGTGAAAAATAATTCCTGCCATAATTATAGATTTTTTTTAAGTTAAAAAAAAGACCCTCTCAAAATTGAGTGAAGGGCACCTGATTGCCCTCACAAATTTATACTAAATTTATACACAAATTAGTGGTACAGGGCCTCCAGAGGGCCCTGCCAAATTAATGGTAGAGGGCTACCTGAAAGTTCTCCCAAATATATGGCTGAGAGTTGCCTGAGAGCCCTTCCAAATGAATGAGTGAGGACCGCGTAACGGCCCTCCAAAAATTCTAATTAAGGGCCTCCTACTGGCCCTCCAAAAATTCTGGTTGAGGGCCGCCTGATGGCTCTCCCAAATATATGGGCCAGCCAATATTCAGTGGGGCCACCATTGTGCATTGTGTAATTTTGCCAACTTCTGTGGTCAAGCAGATGAAACGAAGGCCGGGCGACCACCACAGTGCAGGAAGACTACTGTACACAAGATGAGATGCAAACAACAAAGGGTAGATTTATTGGAAGGCAAGGAAGGAAGGGAATGAGGAAGATGCAAACAGGGGTATACAATGGCAAAAGACAATTTACAAGAGCAATAAATGTTATCTTTTCCGTAAAATAGCACGGTGCTCCAACTATTGCAGACTCAAAATATGTCTAACAAGCAAATGTAAACAATAAACAAGTGATGATGCTACTCTATGTATAACCTCCCTGGCCTTTACTAAGCAGGCCACACGGCTCCCGTGTACTGACTATTGAAGCCTACACTAGGCCCTAACAGGTGCACCAAACAGGAACAAACTCACGGTGATGTTGGTGAATCAGGTCCAGTCACAGGGGAGCCCCCAGCAGTCTAATACGGTGGTGCGCATGGCTTTCTGTCAGCTCTGTGAAACGTGGTCTTCTCCTTGCTTCTGGATCCTAGGGATGCTCCTGGAAACTGTAAATCCCTTTCTCTGTATCTTCATGGCTCTCTTGCAGCTATATGAGGACACAGTTCTTCTCTCTTTCAGCTATCAGCACAAAAAGTCCTCTCTGCAGCAGCCTCAGCTCACACATGCTGCTCCAGCTCCACACCTGCACTCTGCACAGACTAGCTCATTACAACGATTATTGCAGGGGAGAAGCAGAACATTCCATCATGCCAGACAAGGGTGTGCAGCCTCTTAAAGTGACAGCGTGTTCCTTACTGTCCATAACAGCACCACCCTCTTACACAGAGACAAATCAGGTTTAGGGAACTCTTAGCCTGTTTAGGGTCCTTTAACTATATCGACTGTCGTTTCTCCATTCTTGTGTGTATAGAAACATAGCATCCCTGGCCACAAGCACTTGTCTACATGACATTCACAGTAACTGCATTGGTCAGAGCAAGGTTGATGTTATGAGACACGTGCTGATGTAAGGCAGGGACGGTTTTTGAGAGTTAGGTGGAGGACCTCAATAAGCTCGCAAAGCTGCACCCCAACAGTTGGATCAGCACTCTTACAAGAGTCAATTACCTCAGGGGGCACGTAGCCCCTCACTTTGTCACTGAGGATGATTTCTTTCTTTGGGTTTTACTCCGGAGTGGTTCTTGTGGTGGGATACAGGTCTGGACATCTGTCATCATCCTATTAGATAGATAAGAATTAATGTATGTGTGTGTTTGCTTTATTAAAGATGGAGAGAGTGCATAGCCTAAGGAGTGGAGGAGGTAGGTTATTTTTGCTTGTCTTTTTTTATATTGCCCTATATAAGAGTCATTATACAGTAAAGAATATTTCTTAACATTTTTTCCTGTAAAATCCATTTTATGTTCGGTTTTCTATGTTTTATTGTCAGTTTGTAAAAGTGTCATTATACGCTGAAAAAATTGTTCGCAGAAGCAAGTTATGAGTCAGAAATGCATCCAGGCATCTTCCTCATGCTGTTCCCATTACATTTGAGAACTTGTTCCATCCAGTTCAGCAATTTTACTGCCTCCCCCCACATCTCCTGGGAGGGTACACTGGAAAAATGCTCGAGTTTCCAATTGCCTTCTATTATGGTCGTTACTCGAGATGAGCGGTCGAGCATTACTTGACCATCACTGCTTATTACTGAAATTCAACCCTCTTCCCAAAAATTGCATGATAAGAAACAGTAGACCATTGTTTGCAGGAAAAACTGTCTCAAACTTATGGTGTCGCTATCAGAAGTAACATCATCCTTCTTTGACTGAGATGAGACAAATTGGTCAGGTTCACCATCGAATTTTATCATCTGCGGACGGAGTGGGGACCTCATTGCTCCGGACCATCCCTGCTAGGGCCGCCACTCCCTGCTCCTGCTCTTTCACGCACACCTGCACCTGTTTCTAGGAAAGTCATATGTGGGCTAGTAAGCAGTCTCTCTCGCATAGCCTGTTTAAGTTGCAGACCCGACACAATCTGATCCCTCAGTATCACATCAGGGGGTCCCACTCCTATAGCCCCCACATCATCCCGCTTAATGATATGTGCATTCACCTTCTGTAATGCATTAACATACTGGGTCACAGACTCTCCTTCCCGCTGGATGCAGTGAAACAGTCACATCTGCTCATGGGGAAAATGAAATATGACAGAATAGTGAGCCTCTCCAACCAGAGCCATCACAGCAATCTCAGCTTGCATGTCAGTGGTCATGGGATGCATCCGCAACATGCTTTTAACCCTCTCTGTCCGGTCCCACAGCATCATATTGTTCCCCATGAATTTTGGGAGATTGCTGAACATGGCCCCCAATATTGGTTTGCAGGGTCTGTAACCAACGACTGCATCCTGCTGACTATGCCAAATGTAACACAGGTAACTGGATGCAGCGACACAGAGGCACAAACCAAGGGTAAAAAAGGGTAACAATGGTTTGATTTAATGATTACAATGAGGAATCTCCTTGCAGGGAGTAACAGGGAATAAAACCAGAGTTAAACTAAGAATCATTATAGAACTGATTAACTTAAGGTGACAGTTTATGCATATGTCTGCTTCACTTATCGTGAGTCCGATGCTTGTCATGTACTCTGGGGTGGAAGCTTGATGCCGGCTGAGGCTGGTGCGGAAAACTTCAGGGTACCCTACCTAACAGCTCAGTTTTCCCACCTACTGGCAGCAAAGGGCGGCCATCAGTTTAGCTCGTTGAGCCCCTAGTCCATCACGCTGCTCTGCAGCCGGGAGCCTTCCACCACAATCTCCCAGTCGGCGTGCTGTGCATTCGGGAGTTCTGCACAACAATCTCCCACTCGGCGTGCTTTGCAATTGGGAGTTCCGCACAACAATTTACCATTCAGCGTGCTGTGCAGTTGGGAGTCCCGCGCAATAATTTCCCTTGGTCCTTCCTGCAGTCGTCCTCCCCCTCTGCCGCGCGACCTAATGCTATCCGCGGAACCCAGAAGGTCCCTGCTTTTTCCTCTCTCTGGCGGGAACCCAGCTCTCTTCCCTCGCAACAACCTCTTAACTTCATCTCACTCACCACACCCCCAAATCGGCAGGTCATCGGTCTCCTCCGTTCTCAATTTCCTTCCCACTGCAACAATAGGCAGTTCTGGACCTGGTGACTTGTCCGCACCCACAGCCCAGTCTTCTTCCTTACACATGGATAAGTCACAACTGCTTGCAGCATTTTAGAAAAAAGATGTGGTCAGATAGCTGTAGCTGTTTGTAAAAGGAGGGAACAAAGAGCAAGAACAAGGCGTAATAATCTGGCAATAATAAAGTTCTATGGTCAGGAAAAGGGTGAAGCTCGGTCAAAGGAGCGCCAAATGGAAACTCTGACACCAGAATGGGGTTTAAGCCACAACGCGTTTCAACGGAAGTAACGTCTTCATCAAGTGGACATTTTCCACTATGGTCAGGCTTATGTGACGCCCAGGAGACCGGGATACCCAGCACCGGACCAATGGAGTCTGTCTCTTGAGGGGGATGTCACGGGTGGCTTGACCCGGTGCTGTGGCCTCAGGCAATGCACAGTGTAAGGGGTATCATGAGGGGACAGGCACTTACTTGATCAGCAGCAGGTTCTCCCAGCGGTGACGATCCCGATCCTGGATAGATGGCTATTGTCCAAATGAAAGACTGAGGCACTGAAACGTTTAACCAGTTTACTTTAACATAAAAGGATTTACAACCAGTCCTGTCACCGGAGTCTGTATGGGAACTCTGAGTTACTTTGACCCTGCCGGGGTCTTCGCCTCTTATTGTGCGCAATTTCTGTGTGGCCCTGCTGCTGTATGTGAACTGGCTGCCGGCCCAATCTGTCCCCTCCGGGTCCTGGTTCGACGGGCAACCCGAGTCCTTTTATCGGCTTACCCCCTCCAGGAGTACCGCTGAACTCTGTGTCTGTTGCTGCGTCCGGCCCTAGTGAAGCTGATATCACCTCACGTTTTTCCGATTGCTGTATTATATATAATGAATACAGCCACGGATCCGGTATCCGTCTTTGCGCCTGTTCTGGGTAGTGATTAATGCTACCCGGTTCTCACAATGTCCTTTTTCTCTGTCCCTCTTCTCCTCAGGCCGGTGATTTAGGCCTGGTAACAGTCACAGGGATGTTAGAGATTCAACTGTATGACCTCTCACTTTCAGCTCCTTAGCCCAACTGCCATTTCTTCTCTCAGACCAGAATGGATCAAGGGGAGTCTCTGGAGCTCCCCCTTCTGGCCGGAGGTGGTAGTGCAGTCTTGCTATTTTAGTATTTGTACTTACTGTCAGTAACTATTTTTGTGGCAAATACCCCTAGGGGTGCCACATTCCCCCTTAGTTAAGAACAGTACTCCGGGACTGTGGGACAATAACATTTTGAAATAACAATTAATATGTACAGAGTCTTAAAAATGAAAAGTTACAAAAACCACTCAAGGAAACAAAAATAGAGTTCTGTAAAAAAGTCACTTCAAATAGCGTCCATTAATACAGTTCTATCCTTGAAGGTATTAGGAAAGGCACTGTACTTAGTGTCCAGGAATTTAGTTCCATTTTTCCAACGGAGTTATCAATATAAAGTCTAAAGAAAGTTCAAAAAGAGCAAAAAGCAAAGTTCAAAAAGCAGTCTTTCCGGAGCTTTGATTTAGTGCCTCCGGGCTGATAAAAAGTTCAAGAATATGCAATAAGTTCATACAGACAAGTCTCTGTAGGCACTGGGCTTAAACGTTGCAGACTGATAACAATGACTATACTACATTTTCTGTTTAACTATATACGGCATAACATATATACAATTCACATTATGAGCTTTATAGTTGGTAATCTGCATACCTGGCCGGTAATTGACCCTGGGTACTACGCTGTGATCTACATAATAGCGGTGTCTCTTCATGTGGTGTACTACTGTCTACTGCGGATGTAGTATCTGCCCGCTCTGCTAAAGATAATTCCACGACTATGGAGTTGGCAAGTCCACCGTGAATAGGATTACTCTGATCAGGAATCTGTTCTTCCTGGCCTGGAACCTGCTGTAGTACGGGGTCAGCCTCTTCCTGTCTTGGGACTTCTGGTATTGGGTTCGGTGTTGGGTAAAAGGCCACCATGGGAACCACTACTGCACCATGGTATGTTAGTAGGGTTTTGGGAAAGTCTCCTATACAGGTGTGATACACTTCCTCTTCTTTTTCCTTTACTGGTTGAACCTGTATGGGTTGAATAACTTCTGGTTCTGGCTGGACAACGTCTGGCTCTTTCAATGCTTCCGGACACAATTTAAGATTGTCTCTTGACACTAGTACAGATGTTAAGCCTCCGTTTTTGCTAATGAGACACATTTTAGGATTATCCACTCTTGTTGGTAAAACTGTGTAGGGTACGGCTTCCCACTGATTGTCCAGTTTATTGGTTCGACGATTTCTCTTGAGCACTTGGTCACCCGGTCTTAATGGGGTCGCTAGAGCATTCTGGTTGAAAGTTCGCTCTTGTCTTTCTCTAGTTTGCTGAAGGCTTCTTTCCACACTCTCTTGCACTTGGCGATACTGCTTTTGCCGTATGATATCCCAATTGGAGTCTTGAACTTCTGCGTCTGGTTTCAGAATTCCCATTTCTAGATCGATTGGTAATTGGCCGGGTCTTGCACGCATAAGGTAAGCTGGGGTGCAGTTGGTGGAGCTCACCGGGACATGATTATACAGATCCACCAAGTCAGGCAATTTCTCTGGCCATTGATTCCTTTCTGTCTCAGGTAAAGTCTTTAGTAGGTCTATTACAATATGGTTCATCTTCTCGCATAAGCCGTTTGTTTGTGGATGATAGGCCGTCGTCCGGATCTTTTTGCAACCATACATATTACAGAATTCTCTGAAGATCTCTGATTCAAAGGCTGTACCTTGGTCGGTGAGAACCTGTTCCGGATATCCATGGGGTCTACAAAAGTACGTTTGGAACGCTTTGGCTGCTGTTTTTGCTGTCAGATCTTTTACGGGTACTACTACCAAGAAACGTGAATAATGGTCCACGATGGTCAAGGCATAGACATAGCCGGACCGGCTTGGTGTCAACTTCACGTGGTCCATGGCTACAAGTTCAAGTGGTTGTTTGGTGATTATGGGCTGCAGTGGTGCTCTTTGGTTCTTTTGATCGTTTCTTCTGAGGTTGCACGGGCCACAATTTCTGCACCACTGTTCGATTGATTTTCTCATCCCGACCCAATAAAATCTTTCTCTTAGAAGTACTTCTAACTTTTTCCAACCGAAGTGACCAGCACCATTATGGTAAGCTTCGAGGACCATCTTCACATCTTGTTTAGGCACAATAATCTGCCAAACCAATTCATGTGTTTTCGGATTGGTGTATCTTCTACAGAGCTTCCCTTGATACAGGAACATTTTGCCTCTCTCTTTCCAGAGTTGATGCGTCTCTTCTGGGGCATCCTCATCGGGATATGCACTTTGCTCAGTCAACAGTTCCTTCACCAACTTCACAGCCGGATTGCTGTCTTGGGTGTCAGCCCATCTATGGTGTGCTAACGGATTAAAATTCACCTCTTGTTGTTTCTGATAGGTACTTGACTGATGATGTTTTGCCTTGGGACGATGGAAGGCTGGTAGTTCAATTTCTTCAAGCTCCCCCGTTTCCTCTTCTACATCTCTCAAGTGTGGCATCCGGGATAGGGCATCGGCATTTCCATTCTTGCGACCTGCTCGATACTTGATTATGAAGTTGTAATTAGATAACCGGGCTATCCATCGCTGTTCTAACGCACCTAATTTGGCTGTGTCCAGGTGGGTCAACGGATTGTTGTCAGTATAGACAATAAATTCTGCAGCGGCCAGATAGTGTTTGAAACGCTCCGTCACAGCCCAAACTACTGCCAGTAGTTCCAATTTGAAGGAGCTGTAATTTTCTGAATTTCTTTCAGTAGGCCGGAGCTTTCTACTTGCAAAGGCGATGACTTTCTCCCGACCTTCTTGCTTTTGTGACAGCACTGCTCCTAGTCCCACATTACTGGCATCGGTGTAGAGGATGAAAGGTTGATGGTAATCTGGGTATGCCAGAACCTCTTCTCCAGTTAGTGCCTTCTTTAGTTGTTCAAAGGAGTCTTCCCTTTCGTCGTTCCACTGAAAAGGAGGGTTTCGGTTTGAAGGTTTCTTCATCTGCCCTACCAAGGTGTCTTGCAAGGGTGCTGCCAACTTGGTAAATCCTTTTATAAATCTGCGATAGTAACCCACCAATCCCAGGAATTGTCTCACTTCTTTTGCGCTGGTAGGTCTTGGCCAATCCCTTATGGCGCTTATTTTCTCGGGATCTGGTGCTATTCCCTCCGAACTCACGATGTGTCCCAGGTACTGTACCTTTGGCTTGAGAAGGTGACATGTGGATGGCTTGACTTTCATGCCATACCTGGATAAGGCTTCGAACACTTCTGCCAGGTCTATTAAGTGTTGTTCGTAAGTCTTTGAGTAGACGATCACATCATCTAGGTACAGGAGGACGGTCTCGAAGTTCTTGTGTCCGAGGCAGCATTCCATCAGCCGCTGGAAGGTACCGGATGCGTTGCAGAGTCCGAACGGCATGCGATTAAATTCACATAGACCCATTGGTGTGGTGAATGCCGTCTTTTCCTTATCTCTCTCAGCCACAGGGACTTGCCAATACCCGCTTGTTAAGTCTAAGGTGGAAAAATAATTAGCAGATTTCAAAGCAGTTAAGGACTCTTCTATCCTAGGCAAGGGGTAGGCGTCTTTATGGGTGATGTTATTAATTTTCCGGTAGTCTACGCACATTCTCATGGTTCCGTCCTTTTTTTTGACAATCACTAGAGGGGCCGCCCAGGGGCTACAGCTGTCTCTTATTACCCCGGCCTGTTTCATTTCCCTCAGCATATCTTTTGCACATTGATAGTGAGCGGGCGGTATGGGTCTATATCTTTCTTTTATTGGGGGATGGTCACCTGTGGGGATTGTGTGTTCTACCCCTTCTATCCGTCCGAAGTCCAATGGGTGTTTACTGAAGACTTGTTCATATTCCGTCACTAGCCTATACACCCCTTGTTTTTGATGGGTAGGTGTTGAATTTATGCCCACGTGTAGCTGTTGGCACCAATCCTCCATTTCTCCATCTGAGCCATTGCCTTCCACCTGACAGGTTGGTTCTAAGGGCTCAATGGTTGTGATGGCATTGTTGTCAACAGTATATAGCTTTGCCATTGTAGCATACCTTGGCAAAGTGACCTCTTCCTCTCCACAGTTCAAAAGTCGTACCGGCACTCGTCCCCGGTGTACCTCGACTATCCCTCGTGCTGTGAGTATAGTGGGCCTGCTGTCGGTGTACACTGGTTCTATTAAGGCTTGATAATCTCATCCCTTAGTACCAATGGCTGCTCTACACCATACCAGCATTTCTGTTTTTGGTGGTATTACAATAGACGTTGGATCACTTACCCTCACACTGCCGATTTCTCCACCTGCAACTTCTACCTGTTGCCTTAACATCAATACTTTTATTTCCCTCCGGAGAACTCTCTGCTGGCAGGATTGGGCAGTTTCAGCAATTTGCTGTAAGACAGAAATGACTTCGGAAAAGCAGTTCTCTAACACAATCATTCCTATCAATACAGTTGGTTCACAGTTCCGCCGGTCAACATCAACAACAATTATACCCTGTTTCTTCAATTCTACTTTACCAATCTTTATGGTCATCTCCCTGAATCCTAGTTTCGGTACCAACTTACCATTACTGGACCATATATCTAGTTCAACATCAGAGGGCCCTTTATCAATATCTGCATCAGCCCAGTACCTCTTATAAAGGATATACGGTATAGATGAAATCTGGGAACCTGTGTCCAGCAAAGCGTTGAGGGGAATTCCGTCCAGCACGATAGGGATAATGGGTCGTCCTCCGATGTACCTGTCGTGCCAGGGTGTTGGGCCTTGAAAGTTCATTCCTGCGAAGCGGCCCGCATTCCCAGGGGATTCCCGTTTAAATCACAATCTCGTGCAAAGTGGCCCGGCTGCTGGCAACGGCGGCAAATGGGCTGTCCATCCGGTTGGTAGCGGTCACGGGGTCGTCCTCTCCATGTCGGGTATCTCCGGGGTCTCATCCATGGAACATCCTCTCTACAGTTTGCCAACTCCATCTTGTGTCCTCTCA
The DNA here is from genome assembly GCF_032444005.1 of Ranitomeya imitator. Taxonomy (NCBI): domain Eukaryota; kingdom Metazoa; phylum Chordata; class Amphibia; order Anura; family Dendrobatidae; genus Ranitomeya; species Ranitomeya imitator. Next base: position 548,645,641 of record NC_091287.1, read on the forward strand.
TCTCCTGCATGGTTTTAGCCATTGAAGCAACAACATCAGCTAAAGAGTCAAGCTTTTGTTGAAGAGCCTCATTAGTACTGGGCCCCAGGGGCTTAGCAATGGCCCCAGACATAGCTGATGTCACTGGCACTCCCTGTTGTTGAGGTGCCTCTGCCATGGGTTGCGCAGGCTCCTGATCCCGAGGTGCCTCTGCCAGCTGGAGACGTATAGCGCTCTCCTTTAATTGGGCAAATGTCAATTCAGGGTTTTTAAAAACAAGCATGCTCACATGCCCCCGGTGAGAAGGGGTGTAGAGTCCCTCAATAAATTGATCTCTTAGCAGTTTATCCGCTCCGGTGTTAAAAATGGGTTCAGCCAGTGTAAGTGATTTAAGGGCTTCCTGCAGGTTTAAGGCAAAGTCTCTCACGCCCTCATTAGCTTTTTGTTTGCAATTAAAGAATCGTATTTTAGCTTTGCTGCTGGCCGTGGTTTCAAATGTAGCTTTTAATCCAGCAAATATGCGTTCAACAGTGCCTTTTAGATCAGCTGCCCATGCTGTGACTTCTCGCTTAGCATGGCCACTTAACTGCATCATCAGGAGACTAACACGCTGAACTTCACTCACGGGGAACATGTCAAAATGGGCCAGCATCTTTTCTCTGAAATCGTCAAGGGTATTAGGCTCACCTTCATACATTGGAAGCCATGGGCCACCCGGGGTATATGGCATCAGCACCGGCATGATGGGCGCCACTCCTTGCACCGCTGCGCTGCCGGACTCTCTATTGACACTCTGTCTTTTAGCTGCATTAGCGTTGCCGGGTGCTGCGGCGTCTCCGTGCTGCGACATACTGTGCCCCCTTAGTTAATCCGGACCCTTCCGGTCCTCCGCTTCCGTCGGGATAGTGTAGATTCGTTCCGCTGTGCAGCAGGATCGACTTTCCCCTTGCTCTGATGTCAGAGCGCTCAGCTTGGTGCCGCCCACAATGACACGCCCCCTGCTGCTCCCACCCACCGCGCTCTGTAATGGCGGATTCTGAAGTTTTTCAGTTAGACTGGGGCTCAGGTGATGGCGTAGCTCAATTAACAGTCTCGCGCCTAACGGTTATGAGGTGATTACCTCAGGGGATGGCGGCCATCTTTACTCCATTATAACCAATGGGGAAAAGTCACTTTCAATAGTTTTCAATGGGGAATGGATTTTTCTTTAATAAAGTCAATTTTCAAGATCTTTCATCCCAGTTTTCACAGTTTTGGGCTCCAATCACGGCACACAATACCCGGTATACGGGCTGGCTAGATCCTGTTCGTGACGCCAATTGTGACGCCCAGGAGACCGGGATACCCAGCACCGGACCAATGGGGTCTGTCTCTTGAGGGGGATGTCACGGGTGGCTTGACCCGGTGCTGTGGCCTCAGGCAATGCACAGTGTAAGGGGTATCATGAGGGGACAGGCACTTACTTGATCAGCAGCAGGTTCTCCCAGCGGTGACGATCCCGATCCTGGATAGATGGCTATTGTCCAAATGAAAGACTGAGGCACTGAAACGTTTAACCAGTTTACTTTAACATAAAAGGATTTACAACCAGTCCTGTCACCGGAGTCTGTATGGGAACTCTGAGTTACTTTGACCCTGCCGGGGTCTTCGCTTCTTATTGTGCGCAATTTCTGTGTGGCCCTGCTGCTGTATGTGAACTGGCTGCCGGCCCAATCTGTCCCATCCGGGTCCTGGTTCGACGGGCAACCCGAGTCCTTTTATCGGTTTACCCCCTCTGGGAGTACCGCTGAACTCTGTGTCTGTTGCTGCGTCCGGCCCTAGTGAAGCTGATATCACCTCACGTTTTTCCGGTTGCTGTATTATATATAATGAATACAGCCACGGATCCGGTATCCGTCTTTGCGCCTGTTCTGGGTAGTGATTAATGCTACCCGGTTCTCACAATGTCCTTTTTCTCTGTCCCTCTTCTCCTCAGGCCGGTGATTTAGGCCTGGTAATAGTCACAGGGCTGTTAGAGATTCAACTGTATGACCTCTCACTATCAGCTCCTTGGCCCAACTGCCAGTTCTTCTCTCAGACCAGAATGGATCAAGGGGAGTCTCTGGAGCTCCCCCTTCTGGCCGGAGGTGGTAGTGCAGTCTTGCTATTTTAGTATTTGTACTTACTGTCAGTAACTATTTTTGTGGCAAATACCCCTAGGGGTGCCACATTTACGTAGGAAGTCCAAGTGAAGGGCTTATCAGTCAAAAAAAAATAAATCTTCTAACACTGGACCTGAGGTTAATAACCTATTGGTCAAAAAAATGATTCTGTTGAGAAGGAATATAGGCATGCCACGGGTAAAGAAAACGGAGAAAGATTCAGTGGGCTGGAGCCTAGAGAAGAGAATTACCTCTGAGTGAAGGTAACCGGTGGCAGGGTTTGGCAGGATAACTCATCAAAGACTTTTCAGGAACTGACGGATGGACACTCTCCTTCAGTATTTGCTGATCTGAAACATTCAAGTTTGACAAATATACAAAAACACAAGCTGTTGGGAAGGGAGCCAATACCTTTTTACAACACTGTATATGAAAAATAAAAGAGTACCCGCTCTGAACGATTATGATGGAGGGAAAAGATTCTTGGTGGTGAGTCAAAGGACAGAAGCTTGGGCTTGAAACTGGAGATGACTGAGATAGGGGTGAATATATCATTAACCCCTTTCTGCCAGCTGACGGTGTATGGAGCGCCCCCAGACACAGGGCCACGGGGTACTCGATCCGGGGTTGTCACGGTGGCTAGACCCGGTCCGTGACCCTGCTAAGGGGCGTCCAATGAAAGGTGATGGTGCGTGGTGCAAGGTGCGAGGAATAACAAGGACACAGGGTTGAAGTCTCTTTACCTTTACTGAAGGCTTCGGGGTCCGCAGTCCAGAGCACTGCTAACGGGGCTGGCTGAGACCGGCCGGTCCGAAGGCACATCCAGAGTTCCCTTTGCAGGTGGGAATCAGTGTCTAACTTCTAGCGCCTGTGTGTTGTAGTCCTTCCCTGCTGAGCACCATGGGATAGTCCTCACAACTGTCGTATCTGTTCTTTCTCTCTCTCCGTCCCCTAGATTATATGGCTAGGACGCACCTTTATGACAGGTAGGCCTGGAGTTATTCTGGGACCCTAGCGATGCCCCTCTCCCACGATTGCCTCATATGTCCGTTTAGGTGATTTAAGTCAGACAGCCAACCTGTAATCAACTGCCCTGCCGCTGTTTGAAGTAATGCGTGGAGTCTGTTACTTCCTCGGTGCTCCAGCCACCGGCTACACGCCTCAGAAGGATGTTGCCGTTCTCGGGGCACGATTCCTTCTGGTTCTATCTCCTTCGTACTATGATCCCACTTCTCACTTCTCCACAATATCCTTCTCTTCGTGTCCTTCCTTGAAATACCACCGCAAGGTAGTGCAGGCACGGTCCCGTAACAATCTGTCCTTTCTGCTAGGTACCTGCCAGTTTCCCAGTTCTGACAGGTCCTCCCTGGAGCTCTCCCAGGCTGCGTTCTGACCTAACTTCCTATCCAACCCCCAGTTTTACCAGTGTGAGGAGTGGCCTAGTACATAGTGCCTTTTGCTCCCCCTGGTGGCCGGAGTGTGAAGTGTAGTGTGTGACTGTGATACCTGTTCAGGTGAACTTCTTTAGTGCAATCAGACATAACATCGCTCCCCTTAGTGGCAGAGCGACATTACTGCAATGACCAGGACTCTGGGGGGCTGCAAGTACGTCAGCTGGCAGTATCCCCTGCTTTGAGGTGGGCTCCTGCGGTGAAAGCCAGCCAAAGCTGCAGCATGCCAGCTTTTTGAACAGCTGACATGTGCCCGCAATAGGCGCCAGTGCTGACAGTGGCATTTAACAAGCGCTTCCGGCCTCCGGACCGGAAATATGCGCACCACTGACCCCGTCACGTGAGCGTTGCCATCACAACTACAGGTCTCCTGCAGACCTCTGTGGTTGTTGATGCCAAATTGCTGTGAGCGCCACCCTGTGATCGGCACTCATAGCAATGCTGGAATTCAACTACATAGGAGCAATACCTATGTAGCAAAGGAGATCGGGTTATGGCAGCTTCTAGCCTCCCATGAAGGCTATTGAAGCATGCCAAAAGTAACAAAAAATGTGTTTAAAGATATAAAAAAATAAAAGTTCAAATCATTCCCCTTTTGCCCCAATCAAAATAAAACAATAAAAAATTCAAACCTACACATATTTGGTATTGCCGCGTTCAGAATCGCCCGATCTATCAATAAAAAAGCATTAACCTGATCATTAAACAGCGTAGCGAGAAAACAAAACAAAACGCCAAAATTACGTTTTTTTGGTTGCCACCACATTGCATTAAAATGCAATAACGGGCGATCAAAAGAACAGATCTGCACAAACGTGGTATCATTAAAAATGTCAGCACGGCACGCAAACAATAAGCCCCCACCCAACCCGAGATCACGAAAGATGGAGACGCTACGGGTAACAGAAAATTGCACAATTTTATTTTTTTTTTAGCAATCTTAAGAAAAAATTTTCACCACTTAGATAAAAGACAACCTAGACATATTTGGTGTCTGTGAACTCGGAATGACCTGGAGAATCATAATGGCAGGTCGGTTGTAGCATTTAGTGAACCTAGCAAAGAAGCCAAACAAAAAACAAGTGTGAGATTGCACTTTTTTTGCAATTTCATGGCACTTGGAATTTTTTTCCCATTTTCGAGTACACGACATGGTAAAACCAATGTTCAAAAGTACAACTCGTCCCGCAAAAAACCAAGCCCTCAGATGGCTATATTGATGGAAAAATAAAAAAGTTATGTCTCTGGAAAGAAGGAGAGCGAAAAACGAAAACGAAAAAACGAAAAAAGCTTCGGGGGTTAAGGGGTTAATGCAACCTGTGCAGCCGCACAGGGATCCAAAGGGTCAGGAGGCCACATACACCTCCGAAATAGGTGAAATTGTGTATTATGATGAGTTATTGGATTGAAAAGGACCTATGTAATGTTCTTGCCCAGGGTGCTCTTCTTTCTGTGTCCACCACTGCACCGAGAGTGACTTTAGTAAGAATCAGCAGTCAACTGATAAGTATAGCTGCAGCTAAAAGGTTTGTAGAAAGGGGTGCCAAGGATATCACTCCTTCCACATCGAAGTGTATGTCGATGAATGGCTGTTTGTTTGTTTTGGTTTGCATATGTGACATCAACTCTATGTGTATTGTTCTGTGGTTTGGGATGATGTGCCCCGCACCCTCTGTACACCATGAGGTCCTCCTTGATTTTACTGACTGGCAGACAGAAGTTCATGGCAGTGGTGAAGAAATGTCATTTCAAGAATGTTAAAGGGAACCTGTCACCCCGTTTTTTGAGATTGAGCTATAAATACTGTTAAATAGGGCCTGCGCTGTGTGTTCCTATAGTGTATGTAGTGTACCCCGATTCCCCATGTATGCTGAGAAATAACTTACCAAAGTCGCCGTTTTCGCCTGTCAATCAGGCTGGTCAGGTCGGGAGGGCGTGGTGACATCGGTGGTTCTTCCTCAGCTTTACGTTGGTGGCGTAGTGGCGTAGTGGTGAAGACACAGCGCGCGATCTGCGCTGTAATCCCTTGCATCGGTGGGGGCGGCCATCTTCCTGGGGCCGCGCGTGCGCAGATCGAGTGCTCTGCTGCACGGGGCTTCAGGAAAATGGCCGCGGGATGCCGCGCGTGCGCATTAGAGATCGCGGCGGCCATTTTCCCAAAGCCGAGTTTGCATCTCGGCTTTGGGAAAATGGCCGCCGCGATCTCTAATGCGCACGCGCGGCATCCCGCGGCCATTTTCCTGAAGCCCCGTGCAGCAGAGCACTCGATCTGCGCACGCGCGGCCCCAGGAAGATGGCCGCCCCCACCGATGCAAGGGATTACAGCGCAGATCGCGCGCTGTGTCTTCACCACTACGCCACTACGCCACCAACGTAAAGCTGAGGAAGAACCACCGATGTCACCACGCCCTCCCGACCTGACCAGCCTGATTGACAGGCGAAAACGGCGACTTTGGTAAGTTATTTCTCAGCATACATGGGGAATCGGGGTACACTACATACACTATAGGAACACACAGCGCAGGCCCTATTTAACAGTATTTATAGCTCAATCTCAGGTTCCCTTTAACAAAAGTGCTGGTCTCCTTTCTGCAGGCACATGGGAGAATGCTGGTAGCATGGACTCAGGAAACACTTACAGCACTCGATATAAATGAGTACTCCCCAACAGATTTGCCTTTACTTTCCTATCAGAATCAACATTTTCTCTGAGATGCCATACTGAAAAATGCTCGTACAAATGTGAGCCTTTGATTGCAAACAAGATTTGTTATTTTGCACCCACAAAAGTAATTTTCCTAACAAATTCATTCAAGAAGACCATGTTGCAAAAATAAGTATACCCAAATGAAAGTTGTAGGAACAGAGCTCAAGTTTAGACTACAATTAGCACGAATTCAACAACAGGTAAGACTAATTCTTCATTACACGGGTGTCCAGCAGACAGATGACTGTAAAAGGCCTATACTTAACAAAGAAAACCCCTTCCCTTTCTATGCTGTCAGAAATGGCACCACATGGAAGAGAAATGTCACAAGATATGAGAAAGAAAATAATTTCTGTACACAAAATGTACTTATGAGACATCTGTGTATCCATTTTTGCTGTCCATGTGTCAGTGTGTCTGTGTGTTACATCCGTGCGCAGTCGGTGTTTCTGTGTGATAAGTACTGGCACCTAGGAAAATCAGTACAGTTTACGCTGATCCCAGGCGCCGTCTGCTCAAGGTAGCTCTCATCATTGTTGTCTGGTCGCACTGAGATCAGGTTGCGGTGATCTCATGGAGGTCATAGCGGTTCCTGGATCTCAGTGAACTGTGCTCATAGCAGATCATTGTGTCCTGCTTTTCAGCCTGGACGGTGGCATCCTGGCACCGTTCATGTTGAAAGCCAGATGTTGCAGAGATGGATTAAAGCATGGGACAGTATGGCTTATCTGCACTTTGGACAGGTGAAGGATATGGTTGTTTATTTTTTATTTATTTTTTTACAGGGAACATGGGCATCGGTAGATTAGGCATACGGTGAGTATTTTTCTTGTTTATTATTATTTTCTGTCTTTTACAGGGGATATGGGCTTCAAAGTGAGTAAAACAGTGTTTTTTATTTTTAAATAAATGTGTAAAGCAAAGTGGTCATTTTTATTTCAAATAAAGGACTTTATCCTTGCTGTATGTTTATTTCAAAACTTACTGTGGGGTTAGTAATGGGGGCGACATATAGATGCCTCTCCATTACTAACCCCTGGGCTTGGTGTCAGCTGACAGTACAAAGGTGACATCAACCTCAACCCTATTACCCCACTTGCCACCGCCAGTGGGCAAGATGGAAGAATGAGACAAAGCACCAGATTTGGTGCATCTTATGGATGTGCCATTTCTGGGGTGGCTGAAGGTTGATGTTGGTAGCCTGGGCGGTCTGAGTGTGAGAAGGAGACAATTATGAGAGCTGCTTTCAGCAGCTGGCGCCTGTAGCCGGCGAACTGTACCTCTCTTACCAGGGGTCGCTACGTGTCACGCTGACTTTGAAATGTCTGTGCGTTTTGGGGGGAAAAACCTGATGTATACGCACCATCATTGAATGAAATGGGTGTGCATGTTCCGTATTTGCGGCTCTTAAAAAACGGACCTCAAAATGGCACAAAAAAATGGATGTGTAAAGAAGGCCTTATAGCGATAGTGGAAAGAACGGCTTCTTTTTCCACCTATCTGTAAGCTCCTAATTATATTCTAGTTTCTGGATACCGTGGACACATTGGGACAGATTTACTAACCCTTTCCTATATTTAATCTGTGCAAACTTAGGATATCATCGAGGCTGACGCTGTATTTGGTGCATTTTTAACCATTTTTATCTAATTTTACACTACCTCTTGGTACAATTTATTTTTTACATTTCAAGCCCAACTTTTTTCAAGTTAATAAACCTGAAACTCCTTCAGACAATGCAGCTAAACTGGAGGCACTGGTCATAACAGGGACCTAAAGGAGCAGAACATTAATCAGTCCACAAGCATCCAATTTTTTATTCCATGGTGATGGATGACTTAGGAGTCTTTAAGGCCACTTTCGGACTCCCATTTTATTCAAATGAACTTGAGGCACAGAATCGCGTTAACATCATTCTTTTATTTTCCTTTTTTTGCTCGAAGCCATAAATTTAGACCAGTGAGTCCCTATGAGCAATCCATTATAAATGCTCATTTTTTAGCTCATGTCATTCTGGCTCACGTCTGGTGAGTTTACACTTCCACATCATTATTTCACTCTCCATCTGTCTGTGTCAGGCCTCCGAGATCTTGGACTGCTCGGTTTAGCATTTACAGATCTCGTTATAGAAGGAGCCTGTCTGAAAGTTTCTGAAAATATCAATTAATCCTTAAAGACCTTATATACGTATCATCATCTGAAAGCAATGAGGGCAATTATCCCAGGATCGAGGTCTTAAAGGACTTTGAGTTTTACTACTTTTATCGGTAAAGCAAAAGAGTCCAATAAGCCCAAAGCATTAAAAATGTTGAGAGTTTTTATAATATGCAGGACGAGACTCAGATGCTTCACTTCATGTTGTCCAGAATTAGGCATTGATGACCTTTCGTTAATAGCTCATTAATATCACATAAATGTGGTCCATTAGCCTTTTGCAGGTCCCAGTACCCAACTACAGTATACAATGCTTGGAGCTGCGCTGTTCTGTCTCCATACTTTTATTACATCCATCTGTCACAGGATATACATACAGACATGGCCGAAAGTGGTGGTACTAGGGATGAGAGAACACTAAAAGGCTGCGGTGATCGTTGCTCCGGCCGAGCAATTCCTAATATTCACGTGCTCGCTTTGAGTAACGAGTATAATGGGAGTCAATGAGAAAGCCGAGCTTTCTTTCCGGCAGACCCTACAAAAGGGTCTGGGGAACAGTGAAAATGTTGAAATGGGTGGAAAAAGTGCTGAAAGGAGGGAGAAAAGGATGTGGAAGACCCCTGGAAGCATCTCTGACTCCCAGATCGCTGCTGATAACAATGGTGTTACTCTACTTTAAGTAAATTCCGTGTGCACTGCTATGTTATGGTGCAGAGACTAGGTTCCCAAACCATCCAGTATATAATATAAAAGTCTCGCACTCAACTTAAATCTTATTGCTTCATAGATTTTTATTGGTATTAAGGTAGCACTGGAAATGTTTCAGCCCTTATTGAGCTTTCATCAGTCACGTGCTGTGCCTTTAAATGTGTGACGACTACGCCATAAATTGGGATACGGGTCGTGCCTGATGCAGTCAAACGACTGCTAGGAAATAAGGTAGTGATTCCATGTATACATAGAGACTATAAATAGAACTTGTGTGGGAAATGTATGTAGTAGAAGGTAATGCCAGAGAGGGCGGCCAGCATAAGGACAGGAGCTGGAGGGGAACCGCCTGGTCCACTGAGACGCGGAGTCCACCGCTCGGTGGACTCCGCGTCTCAGTGGACTTCTCCTATATCCAGGCAGTTCTACTACATACATTTCCCACACAAGTTCTATTTATAGTCTCTATGTATACATGGAATCACTACCTTATTTCCTAGCAGTCGTTTGACTGCATCAGGCACGACCCGTATCCCAATTTATGGCGTAGTCGTCACACATTTAAAGGCACAGCACGTGACTGATGAAAGCTCAATAAGGGCTGAAACGTTTCCAGTGCTACCTTAATACCAATAAAAATCTATGAAGCAATAAGATTTAAGTTGAGTGCGAGACTTTTATATTATATACTCTACTTTAACCCCTTACCGGCATCGGACGTACTATACCGTCCGATGCCGGCTCCCCTGCTTTGATGCAGGGCTCCGCGGTGAGCCCGCATCAAAGCCGGGACATGTCAGCTGTTTTAAACAGCTGACATGTGCCCGTAATAGGCGCGGGCAGAATCGCGATCTGCCCGCACCTATTAACTAGTTAAATGCCGTTGTCAAACGCAGACAGCGGCATTTAACTACCGCTTCCTGCCGGGCGGCCGGAAATGACGTCATCGCCGACCCCCGTCACATGATCGGGTGTCGGCGATGCTTGTATATTGTAACCATAGAGGTCCTTGAGACCTCTATGGTTACTGATGATCGGTGGCTGTGAGCGCCACCCTGTGGTCGGCGCTCACAGCACACCTGCAATTCTGGTACATAGCAGCCATCAGCAGATCGCTGCTATGTAGCAGAGCCGATCGCGTTGTGCCTGCTTCTAGCCTCTCATGGAGGCTATTGAAGCATGGCAAAAGTTAAAAAAAAAAGTTTAAAAAAATGTGAAAAAAATAAAAAAAACATAAAAGTTTAAATCACCCCCCTTTCGCCCCAATCAAAATAAATCAATAAAAAAAATATCAAATCTACGCATATTTGGTATCGCCGCGCTCAGAATCACCCGATCTATCAATTAATAAAAAGTATTAACCTGATCGCTAAACAGCGTAGCGGGAAAAAAATTCAAAACGCCAGAATTACGTTTTTTTGGTCGCCGCGACATTGCATTAAAATGCAATAACGGGCGATCAAAAGAACGTATCTGCACCGAAATGCTATCATTAAAAACGTCATCTCGGCACGCAAAAAATAAGCCCTCAACCGACCCCAGATCACGAAAAATGGAGACACTACGGGTATCGGAAAATGGCACAATTTTTTTTTTTTTTTTTTAGCAAAGTTTGGAATTTTTTTTCACCACTTAGATAAAAAATAACCTAGTCATGTTAGGTGTCTATGAACTCGTACTGACCTGGAGAATCATAAAGGCAGGTCAGTTTTAGCATTTAGTGAACCTAGCAAAAAAGCCAAACAAAAAAACAATGTGGGATTGCACTTTTTTTGCAATTTCACCGCACTTGGAATTTTTTTCCCGTTTTCTAGTACATGACATGCTAAAACCAATGATGTTGTTCAAAAGTACAACTCGTCCCGCAAAAAATAAGCCCTCACATGGCCAAATTGACGGAAAAATAAAAAAGTTATGGCTCTGGGAAGGAAGGGAGCGAAAAACGAACACGGAAAAACGAAAAATCCCTTGGTCATGAAGGGGTTAAGGACTGACAATAAAATATTCCATATTTTAAGAAACATTTTTTAATGTATAAGTATTTTTTTAAAATATATGAATTTAAGTAAACCAAAATTAATGAAAAATGAAAATGATTGAAAAATAAGAAATGTCCTTGGAATTTATGACGGAAGCAAATAAGAGACTCAGATCCACCCTGAATAAGACATAAATAGGGCCTCATACAAATTCTGTTTACATTGTCCTGTATTGGTCTTCTAGGCTCATAAAGGTTATGCACTTTTGAGGGTTATATACAAAGGAAATGTACTCCAGACCATGGAATAGTCTACAGGTGGGAAATATAATACCGATAAGGGTATGTGCATACATTGGGTAAAATTTATGCACCATCTCTTGGCAGAAAACAACACGTTGTTGGTGTATTTTTGCCACGTTTTTGATTCATACTGTCACAGAGCCATGTAATGGTGTCAGTGAGATGAGTCTTGTGGTGCCTGTCCTTTTATAACCTCTGATTATGTCACACGGCCAGCCAATCAGAGTAATTCCACAACCAAGATGGCTACAACATTACAGTGACTCACAGGCAATTACAGCATGTTTATTCTCTGTGTAACAGGTGCTAAAGATGCAGGGTGGGGATTTGACTTTACCATCGAGCACCGTCCATTAATCACCGAGTAACGAGCACATCCGAGAACCGTGAAACTCAAGTGATAACCGAACATCACTGAGCACATTCGTTACTTGAATTTTTGACCACGTCTCTTTTGCACACTGCTCCAGGTCTCTCTTATATGAAGGTGCCTTTTCCAAACATCAATTATAACATTTCTCCACCAGTGTTCATTGGCCACTTCAGGACTCTCCGGCTTTTTTTTCCATCCATTTCTTGGTGCTTCTGGAAGTATGTTTGGGATCATTGTTCTGCTTGAAGACCCATGACCTAGGATGTAAACAAATCTACGTTGTGACCCCAAATCCATTGGTAGTCTTCAAATTTCATGATGCCTTGCACATATAAGGAGGACGACACCATCGAAGGTACCTTCTTGCCGGGGTCGGAACTGTCGAGGCTGCATCCCCTGTCCCTGGGGGAAACAATAGTGAGCCGGACCTTCCTCCTGACTGAGGGAGGCGGCATTCTATAAAAGGGAAAATGCGTGCAGCAGCCAGGAGTTTTTGGCACAAACCTAGGGCATCACACAATAAGAGGAGCGCTGCGCATTGCCCATCCAGAGTGTACCGGCGCTGTGACAGGCCCCACCGCCTGCAGAGGGGCCGCAGCAGAGAGAAGGGCCAGGCGTGCTGCAGCAAACCAGATAGAGAGGGAAGCTGTGTGTTCAGCAGCAGCCAGGGGAGAAGTGCTCTGTCCTGAGAACACCAGCCATGCGCAGGTCAGCGTCTGTTGTCTCCCTTCGCCAGCCGCAGGGACCAGTGAGTGCTGCGGTCCCAGAGAATCCACACAGCGCAGCCCCGCGACCGAGCACTGCCACCGTTGACAGAGACTGTGAGGACAGATGTGAAAGGTGCCTGTGGGTCGCCATTGAGCAAGATGTTGTACGTTCCAGGCTACTGAGTACTGTGTGCGTGCTGCCAGAGAGTGGTCGGGTGCAGTACCCCGCAGCAGAAGCAGCGCGCCAGTGGTTGTTGGTGCTTCAGTCTTGGCAGGAGCAAGAAGCACACAACATAGAGAGGAAAGTACAGCGCGCCTATAAGCTGAGAGATATAGAGGTGCCATGTGCTTCATGACTGTGAGTACAGCGCACGTGCCACAAAGAGAGAACCAAGTACTGGATAGACTTTTGTAACCCACCTGACCAGCTCATACTTTTCCGCTCACGGGAGACCCTGACTTTGCCAGTGTATATTTGCAGAGCCACATTGGGCTCATACAGGACTGTGGCCCACATCTTTGTCAACCACTGCAGCATATGGACTAAGGGTAGCGGAAGGTACAGGTGACCGAACACTGCCACCAGAAGATGAGGCATTGTTGTTTACAGGATACCACTAGAGAAGACACCGTGCCTGCCGTTGTCGGTGCTATTGACCAGGGCCGCCATCAGGACATTACAGCCATGACTGGCGTATGGGGCCCGGTGGGCAGAGGGGGCCCGCATCAGGCCCCGTCTCATTTGCTCACCGGGCCCCCCTACAGGCGCTGCGGCACGCTATTGATGTGCGGACCCGAGTCCGCACGTCAATAGTTAACAGCCGCCAGCCAGTCGGAGGCTGGCAGCTGACTTGAGCTGCAGTGTGCATTTTGCCAGTGTCTGACGTCATTGTCAGCCGCCGGCGAGTGCGTACTTCACCTGCGTTTTTCCAGTATGGGGCCCTGAAATTTCTAGTGGCAGCCCTGCTATTGACTACATCATCTGTTGTGAATTCCGCTCTTGGGCTCCCTCCGGTGGTTGTAAGTGGCACTTTTGTGAGTTCTGCTCTTGGGCTCCCTCTTGTGGTTTCTAGTGGTATGGCTGCTCCTTGGAGTTAGCTGTCATCAGCTGCCTCTACTTATCGTCTCTTCTGCTCGGCTATTTAGGCCTACCTCTTTCCTTCAGCCAGTGCCACTTGTAAATGGTTCCTGGTTGGATTCACATCTTTTTGGAGTTCCCTGTTATCCTGACCAGTTCAGCTAAGCTAAGTTTTTGCTTGCTCTTTTCTGTCCATAGATTGTGGACTTATCCATTCTGTGCTTTCTATGTTTGTCCAGCTTATCAGTGTGAATTAATTCTGTCTTGCTAGAAGCTCTGGGAGGCAGATTTGCCCTCCACACCTTTAGTCAGGTGTGGAGATTTTTTGTAAACTCTGTGTGGATTTTTGTAGTGTTTTATACTGACCGCACAGTATTCCATCCTGTCCTATCTATTTAGCTAGACTGGCCTCCTGTGCTCATCCTGGTTTCATTCTGTGTATGTCTTTTCCCTCTCCACTCACAGTCATTATTTGTGGGGGGCTAATCTATCCTTAGGGGATTTTCTCTGAGGCAAGATAGTTTTCCTGCTTCTTTCTTTAGGGGTAGTTAGCTTTTAGGCTGTGACGAGATGCCTAGGGAGAGTTAGGAGCATTCCACGGCTGCTTCTACTGTTGTGTTGAGCTTAGGGACTGCGGTCAGTACAGTTACCACGTCCTTTAGAGCTCGTTCCATGTTGAAGTTCATTCTCTGTCCTCTGTAGTACATGCCTGCACAAGGCAATCTTGCTTTGCGCAGGCGTGTACTATGGAGGACAGAGAATGAACTTCAATCCCATATTGCAGCCAGCATGCAGCCAGCGGGTAAGGAAAGGGTGAATCAAACACCCGAAAACCCCGCCCCTATGGCTAAAGATTGTTCCCTCCAAATTCAGGTGACAGTGTCCCTTTAATCCACAATTTTTGAAATGTGCCAACAATTTTGCCCTGCTCCTTTTTTTTGGCTTTCTGTGAGAATATGCATTTTTTCTCATTTTTTTTGTGTTGTTCCAAAACACCAAAAGGAAATAAACATGTGTATAACAAAACATGTGGAATTACAATCATTATCTGGGAGAAATATTTAATTTTCTTCAACAATTTCAAGGCTTATCGGCAGACCATCCCTGTTAGAAAATGTATGGGGACAGCGAAGAAGAAGTGAATATTAGAAGGTTTTTTTCCCCCTTTCCCAACCCTAAGAAATCATTTTGCTGAAATTAGTGAAAATCAAATCCAAGAGAAAAAATAGAAGACAGATTTGATGACTGAATTATAGAGGAAACCCAGAGGAGGTGAGAATAAGATTTTATTTTTTAATCCCTTAGAGGGAGATTTAAATAACAGTTATTTAATATGATGCAAATCAAATTTCCTGTCCTAATTCAAGAGAATCTGATGGATGTGAATTTCTGCAGATGGGCTTATTTCAATTTTTTTCATGGGAGAACCTCTTTAATTGTGCGAGTTCTCTGCTTCTGATCTTTTTCTCTTAACCAGATTGGCCAAGCATCCTTTACCATGGAGGACCTGTCCTGTGTAATACTTCACTTCCCCTGCGGTAGTGCTAAAGGGAAATTGAACACTTTCTGGAAGGTTTCCACATCTGATCACTAGGACTCCCAGTAAGAGGGCACTTTCTGATCTGCTGACAGTCAAGTGACCATTTCAACAAGGAAAAATTGTCAAAAGCAGAGAACTTATTTAGATTTTTTTATGCAAGTGTGTTTTTAGAGGGAAAAATAGCGTGTGGCTTTGTGTTTATTTCGATCCATTTCTCTAAAATCTGGTCAAATCCTTTAACTTTTGATCATGTTTATATCACCGGTGATCACTGTATAACCTGTACACAGACACTGCATACTAAGTACACACCTCCTGTGTATAATGGCACTGATGGTGATATTAGTATTGTGTTTTTTTTTGTTACTGATGAGTATTGTATTCAGTCACTATATGGTGGTAATATGTGGTCTGGTCATGGTGCGGTGGTATTTGTTCCTTTTATGTGATATTATTCGGTCACTGGTGGTAATATGTGGTCTGGACATGGTGTTGTATTTGTTCCTTGTATGTGATATTATTGGTCATTTTAAAAATTGAAAAATAAATAGAAATATACCTAAATTGTATTGCATATTTTAACAAATATTTAGTAAGTTACAGCAGTACAGTAGGGCCCGGCCAAAAGTGTCTACCGTGTTATGGTGGTGGCTTAAAAAATCTTTTGGCCAAAACAAAAGCTGCCGGCTATATGTGTGATTTGGTGATGGGAACTGTTAATGTGTGATAGGTGAGAAGTGGAGTTTTTCCAAGAGAGAGTGGTGGGACTGTGGACAGTTCGAGGGGTGGAGCCTGGGCGGAGTCTCAAGGGGGCCCCAAAAATTTTTCCAGTATGGGGCCCTGAAATTTCTAGTGGCAGCCCTGCTATTGACTACATCATCTGTTGTGAATTCCGCTCTTGGGCTCCCTCCGGTGGTTGTAAGTGGCACTTTTGTGAGTTCTGCTCTTGGGCTCCCTCTTGTGGTTTCTAGAGGTATGGCTGCTCCTTGGAGTTAGCTGTCATCAGCTGCCTCTACTTATCGTTTCTTCTGCTCGGCTATTTAGGCCTGGCTCTTTCCTTCAGCCAGTGCCACTTGTAAATGGCTCCTGGTTGGATTCACATCTCTTTGGAGTTCCCTGTTATCCTGACCAGTTCAGCTAAGCTAAGTTTTTGCTTGCTCTTTTCTGTCCATAGATTGTGGACTTATCCATTCTGTGCTTTCTATGTTTGTCCAGCTTATCAGTGTGAATTAATTCTGTCTTGCTAGAAGCTCTGGGAGGCAGATTTGCCCTCCGCACCTTTAGTCAGGTGTGGAGATTTTTTGTAAACTCTGCGTGGATTTTTGTAGTGTTTTATACTGACCGCACAGTATTCCATCCTGTCCTATCTATTTAGCTAGACTGGCCTCCTGTGCTTATCCTGGTTTCATTCTGTGTATGTCTTTTCCCTCTCCACTCACAGTCATTATTTGTGGGGGGCTAATCTATCCTTTGGGGATTTTCTCTGAGGCAAGATAGTTTTCCTGCTTCTTTCTTTAGGGGTAGTTAGCTCTTAGGCTGTGACGAGGTGCCTAGGGAGAGTTAGGAGCATTCCACGGCTGCTTCTACTGTTGTGTTGAGCTTAGGGACTGCGGTCAGTACAGTTACCACGTCCTTTAGAGCTCGTTCCATGTTGAAGTTCATTCTCTGTCCTCTGTAGTACATGCCTGCACAAGGCAATCTTGCCTTGTGCAGGCGTGTACTATGGAGGACAGAGAATGAACTTCAATCCCATATTGCAGCCAGCATGCAGCCAGCGGGTAAGGAAAGGGTGAATCAAACACCCGAAAACCCCGCCCCTATTGCTAAAGATTGTTCCCTCCAAATTCAGGTGACAGTGTCCCTTTAATCCACAATTTTTGAAATGTGCCAACAATTTTGCCCTGCTCCTTTTTTTTGGCTTTCTGTGAGAATATGCATTTTTTCTCATTTTTTTTGTGTTGTTCCAAAACACCAAAAGGAAATAAACATGTGTATAACAAAACATGTGGAATTACAATCATTATCTGGGAGAAATATTTAATTTTCTTCAACAATTTCAAGGCTTATCGGCAGACCATCCCTGTTAGAAAATGTATGGGGACAGCGAAGAAGAAGTGAATATTAGAAGGTTTTTTTTCCCCCTTTCCCAACCCTAAGAAATCATTTTGCTGAAATTAGTGAAAATCAAATCCAAGAGAAAAAACAGAAGACAGATTTGATGACTGAATTATAGAGGAAACCCAGAGGAGGTGAGAATAAGATTTTATTTTTTAATCCCTTAGGGGGAGATTCAAATAACAGTTATTTAATATGATGCAAATCAAATTTCCTGTCCTAATTCAAGAGAATCTGATGGATGTGAATTTCTGCAGATGGGCTTATTTCAATTTTTTTCATGGGAGAACCTCTTTAGTAGTGTGAGTTCTCTGTTTCTGATCTTTTTCTCTTAACCAGATTGGCCAAGCATCCTTTACCATGGAGGACCTGTCCTGTGTAATACTTCACTTCCCCTGCGGTAGTGCTAAAGGGAAATTGAACACTTTCTGGAAGGTTTCCACATCTGATCACTAGGACTCCCAGTAAGAGGGCACTTTCTGATCTGCTGACAGTCAAGTGACCATTTCAACAAGGAAAAATTGTCAAAAGCAGAGAACTTATTTAGATTTTTTTATGCAAGTGTGTTTTTAGAGGGAAAAATAGCGTGTGGCTTTGTGTTTATTTCGATCCATTTCTCTAAAATCTGGTCAAATCCTTTAACTTTTGATCATGTTTATTTCCGAGCTTCACTTCCATGATATATGCAGATCATAATAACTCTCAAAATTAGTTAGAAAAAAAAAAGTTTCCCTTCTTGTATTAAAGATGCAAAAGAATCAGATTTACTGAGAGATAAACGCCTGGAGACATAATGAAAGATGCCTGGAATATGCAAATAAATCATGGGAATTATTTTTAGATTTTTAAAAGTTCACATTTCCCAAGTTTGTCAGGAATAAGCTCTTGTGATTATTATTAACGGGCGCTGAACGTTTCAGCGGTTCTAGAACAAGATTAACATTCAGCTCGCGTTCTTCTGTCAATGTATTTATCCTAATTTCACTTACATTTTATAATTGCTGGAAAAAAACATTTATGGGGGGCTTCTAAAACTATCCCTTTTCATAAATTCTACACTATGTTCCAAATTATTATGCAGATGACATTTTTCTCGGATTTTCCTAAATGGTCGGTGCAAATGACAGTCATTCTAATAAAAGTCATCGCCCGTTAGATTATACATCGAATTTTATTGAAGAAACCTCCCAATGATAACAGAATAATCTCCAAAATAAATAAAACCTCACAATGCACTGTTCCAAATTATTAGGCACAGTAGAGTTTCTATACATTTGATGTTTTAAAGGGTGACCAGAAAAATGCCCACAGGAAAATTGCCCACAGGAAAATTGCCCACAGGAAAAATGCCCACAGGAAAATTCCCCACACGAAAAATTCTCCACACGGAAAATTCCCCACACGAAAAATTCCCCACATGGAAAATTCCCCACACGGAAATTTGCCAATTGCATCATCACAAAGTTTCAGATCTATGATATTTCAGGTGCAAGGTGTTCACATGATATGTGAAAAGTGCCCACAGACATGAATACCCACAGGAAAACAGTACAGAGTTATAAGTGAGATGCTCTGCAGAACAGAGAATAGCATAGAGCTATAGGCTAAATGCTCTGCAGGACAGAGGGATAGTATGCAGGTATATGTGAGATGCTCTGCAGGGCAGGAGAATAATATAGAATTATAGGTGAGATGCTCTGCAGATCAGGAGAATAATATAGAATTATAGGTGAGATACTCTGCAGATCAGAAGAATAATATAGAATTATAGGTGAGATGCTCTGCAGGGCAGGGGAACAATATAGAATTATAGGTGAGATACTCTGCAGGGCAGGAGAACAATATATAATTATTACAGGGGGTACAGGTGCCTTCTTCTGCTGGATCTGCGTCTTCAATGAAGATGCAGATCCAGATGACATGCATCATATTGCAGAGACCCGTGGGGTCCCTGCACTGCGATACATGCTGCCGGCGCATTGGCTGTAAGCTGACATCAGAGGTGCAGCCACAGGGAGCGGTGCATGAAATGGCGCACACTCCGATGTCAGCTGCCGGGCTGTGCGGTGGCTACAAAAGACACTGGGCGACGTGGGAGCAGAGGAAAGGTGAGTAGAATGTTATTGTTTTTAATTATGCATTAGGGTCAGAACGGGGACACATATACTAGCATACCTCCTAACCATCCCGGATCCAGCGGGACTGTCCTGATTTTGACAGTCAGCCCAGCGATCCAGGACGGGACATTAATTGTCCCGCACTGCTTGGGAGGTGTGTGATGATATCACCCGGTCAGCTGAGAGCTCCCTGAGTCCCTGCACAGGCTGCACCCGCAGAGCAGCACAACACATATCGGCTGCTCTGTGCACACAGGACCTGTGATGAGGTCACAGGATGGGAGGAGTCAGGGGGTCACATGATCGGAAGCACCTCCGTGTACAGGAGTCTGCTGGTTGCCATGGCGCCAGAGGAGGGTAAGTGTATGTGTGAGGCCAGGAGGTGTTTACAGTGTGGATGTAGCAGAGCCGTGTGTGTACGAGGTGTATGGATCGGAGCAGCGTGTGAAAGGTGTATAGAGCGGAGTCGTGTGTGTAAGACGTGTACGGAGCGGAGCCGTGTGTAAGGGGTGTACAGAGCCGTGTGCATGAGGTGTACGGAGCGCAGCCGTGTGTGTAAGATGTGTACGGAGCGGAGCCGTGTGTGTAAGAGGTGTACGGAGCCGTGTGCATGAGGTGTACGGAGCGCAGCCGTGTGTGTACGAGGTGTATGGAGCGGAGACATAACATAGTAACATAGTAACATAGTTAGTAAGGCCGAAAAAAGACATTTGTCCATCCAGTTCAGCCTATATTCCATCATAATAATTCCCCAGATCTACGTCCTTCTACAGAACCTAATAATTGTATGATACAATATTGTTCTGCTCCAGGAAGACATCCAGGCCTCTCTTGAACCCCTCGACTGAGTTCGCCATCACCACCTCCTCAGGCAAGCAATTCCAGATTCTCACTGCCCTAACAGTAAAGAATCCTCTTCTATGTTGGTGGAAAAACCTTCTCTCCTCCAGACACAAAGAATGCCCCCTTGTGCCCGTCACCTTCCTTGGTATAAACAGATCCTCAGCGAGATATTTGTATTGTCCCCTTATATACTTATACATGGTTATTAGATCGCCCCTCAGTCGTCTTTTTTCTAGACTAAATAATCCTAATTTCGCTAATCTATCTGGGTATTGTAGTTCTCCCATCCCCTTTACTAATTTTGTTGCCCTCCTTTGTACTCTCTCTAGTTCCATTATATCCTTCCTGAGCACCGTGTGTGTAAGAGGTGTACGGAGCCGTGTGCATGAGGTGTACGGAGCGCAGCCGTGTGTGTAAGATGTGTACGGAGCGGAGCCGTGTGTGTAAGAGGTGTACGGAGCCGTGTGCATGAGGTGTACGGAGCGCAGCCATGTGTGTACAAGGTGTACAGAGCGGAGCCGTGTGTGTAAGAGGTGTATGGAGCTGTGTGCATGAGGTGTACGGAGCGCAGCCGTGTGTGTACGAGGTGCAGGGAGCGGAGCCGTGTGTGTAAGAGGTGTACGGAGCCGTGTGCATGAGGTGTACGAAGCGCAGCCGTGTGTGTAAGACATGTACCGAGCGGAGCCGTGTATGTAAGAGGTGTACGGAGCCGTGTGCATGAGGTGTACGGAGCGCAGCCGTGTGTGTACGAGGTGTACGGAGCGGAGCCGAGTGTGTAAGAGGTGTACGGAGCTGTGTGCATGAAGTGTACGGAGCGCAGCCGTGTGTGTAAGAGGTGTACGGAGCGGAGCCGGGTGTGTAAGAGGTGTACGGAGCCGTGTGCATGAGGTGTACGGAGCGCAGCCGTGTGTGTAAGACGTGTACGGAGCGGAGCCGTGTATGTAAGAGGTGTACGGAGCCGTGTGCATAAGGTGTACGGAGCGCAGCCGTGTGTGTACGAGGTGTACAGAGCGGAGCCGTGTGTGTACGAGGTGTACAGAGCGGAGCCGTGTGTGTAAGAGGTGTACGGAGCCGTGTGCATGAGGTGTACGGAGCGCAGCCGTGTGTGTAAGACGTGTACGGAGCGGAGCCGTGTGCATGAGGTGTACGGAGTGCAGCCGTGTGTGTACGAGGTGTATGGAGCGGAGCAGCATGTGAAAGGTGTACGAAGCGGAGTTGTGTGTAAGAGGTGTATGGAGCACAGCCGCATGAGGTGTATGGAGCACAGCCGCATGTGTACGAGGTGTACGGAGCGGAGCAGCGTGTGAAAGGTGTACGGAGTGGAGCCATGTGTGTAAGAGGTGTGCGGATCAGAGCAGAGTGTGAAAGGTGTATGGAGCAGGGTCGTGTGTGTACGAGGTGTATGGAGCGGAGCCACGTGTGTACGAGGTGTACAGAGCCACGTGTGTACGAGGTGTGCAGAGCAGAGCCATGCATGTACAAGGTATACAGAGCGGAGCAGCGTGTGCAATGTGTTTAGAGCGGAGCCGTGTGTGTACGAGGTGTATGGAGAGGAGCTGTATGTGTATGAGGTGTACGCAGCGGAGCCGTGTGTGTGCAAGGTATACAGAGCGGAGCAGTGTGTACGAGATGTATGGAGAGGAGCCATGTGTGTATGAGGTGTACGGAGTAGTGCCGTGTGTACGAGATGTATGGAGAGGAGCCATGTGTGTATGAGGTGTACGGAGTAGTGCCGTGTGTACGAGATGTATGGAGAGGAGCCATGTGTGTATGAGGTGTACGGAGTAGTGCCGTGTGTACGAGATGTATGGAGTGGAGCCATGTGTGTACGAGATGTATGGATAGGAGCCGTGTGTGTATGAGGTGTCATATCATAGATCTGAAAGTTTTGTGATGCTGTAATTGGCAATTTTCCGTGTGGGGAATTTTCCGTGTAGGGAATTTTCTGTGTGGGGAATTTTCCTGTGGGCATTCTTCAGGGAACCGTTTTAAAGAACTGAAAATGCTCATTTGTGGAATTTGCAGCATTAGGAGGTCACATTCACTGAACAAAAAAGCTATCTAACTCCAAAACATCCTAACAGGCCAAGTTACATTACATAGGACCCCTTCTGTGATATCACCTTCACAATTCTTGCATTCTTGAGTTTTTGGAGAGTTTCTGTTTGTATTTCTTCCCTCCCAGAGCTGCTGTTTTGATGTGAACGGCCTCCCACCCTCATAGATCTTGTGCTGGATGATTCTCCAAAGGTTCTCTATAGGGTTGAGGTCAGGTGAAGATGGTGGCCGCACCATGAGTTTATCTCCTTTTATGCCAATGACTCAGATTCTTTGCAGCATGAGATGGGGCATTGTCATGTATGAAGATGATTTTGCTCCTGAAGGTACGTTTCTGCTTTTAGACCAGAAAGTTGGAAGAAAGTTGTCAGTCAGAAACGCTATGAACTTTACAGAGGTCATTTTCACACCTTCAGGAACCTTAAAGGGCCCCACCAGCTGGTTCCCCATGATTCCGGCCCAAAACATGACTCCTCCATCTCCTTGCTGACGTTGCAGCCTTGTTGGGACATGGTGGTCTCCACCAACCATCCACTACCCCATCCATCTGGGCCATCCTGGGTTGCTCGTCACTCATCAGTAAACAAGACTGTTTGAAAATTAGTCTTCATGTATCTCTGGGCCCATTGCAACCGTTTCTGCTCATGAACACTGTTTAGGGGTGGCCGAATAGTAGGTTTATGCACCACAGCAAGCCTTGGAAGGATCATACACCTTGAGGTTCGAGGGACTCCAGAGGCACCAGCAGCTTCAAATAACCGGTTGCTGCTTTGTAAGGGTATTTTGGCAGCTGCTCTCTTAATCCAATGAATTTGTCTGGCAGAAACCTTCCTCATTATGCCTTTATCTGCATGAACTCTGTCTGTGCTCTGTTTCAGTCACAAATCTCTTCACAGTATGATGATCACAAAGTTTTTGTGAAGTATCTAACTTTTTCATACCTTGTCCAAGGCATTGCATTATTTAACGCTTTTCAGCAGCAGAGAGATCCTTTTTATTTCTCATATTGTTGAAACCTGTGGCCTGCTTAATAATGTGGAACATCATTTTTAAGTAGTTTTCCTTTAATTAGAATCACCTGGAAAACTAATTATCATATGTGTTTAAGATTGATTTTAGTGATCCATTGAGCCCTGATATACAATACCATGCACAAGTTTATTTGAAAAACAAAACAATTAAATCTTTATGGCACTTAAATCCAATTTGCATAATAATTTGGAACACAGTGTATTAGATGGACCCCCTTAGCCAGAGCGGACAGTCATTGGAAGAGATGCTCCCATCCTGGAGAGCTAAATGCAACTTTTTATTAAATGATTGTAATGCTGCTTTCTTCCTGTAGTGGCCACTGTCGGAAGTTATATAGGGGTTGATTCCCCACTTGGGGTCCCCTATATAAATCGGAGGAGAAGGACACTCCGGAAAAGTAGCTCCAACTCTACCAGACCCTACACTTCTTGCATTACTTGTTCAATTATACAGAAGCCAGCCCAGAGGAAATGGTACCAAAAGATCATGGGAAGCTGAACTAGTGGCAATCATCTGATTGCCAGTAGTTATAGAAGTTGGATCTCTGGTAATCAGGTGATCACTACAATTTAGAGAAACCATATTGAGGACCATCAGGTGATTACAATGGGAGTGAGAGAAGCTGGACCGGTGACAGACAGTTAATCACCAGAAATTACTGGATTAAGGACAATCAGCTGATCACCAAGAGATAGAAAACCCAAATTAGAGGTAAACAGCTGATGATTGCGAGTCAGACAAGATGGACCAGTAGCAATCATCAAATTGCCAAGACTTAGAGAACACAGATTAATAGTAATCAGCTGTTCAACAGCAGTTAGAGAAGTAAACCAGTGACGGGATTAGAGAAGGCGGATCACTAACTTTCAGCTGATCACCGGGATTAGAGAAGCCGGATGAATAGCAATCAGCTGATCACCGGGATTAGAGAAGTGGGATCAAAAACTTTCAGCTGATCACCAGGATTAGAGAGGCAGGATCATTAACAATCAGTTGATCACCAGGACTTACAAAAGCTGGATCACCAATAATCAGCTGCTCGCTGGTATTTAGAGAAGCTGGACCACTAACAATCATCTGATCAATGGGATTTAGAGAAGCAAAAACATTAACAATCAACTGATCGCTGGGATTTACAGAAGCCTGATAACTAACAACAAGATGATCTCACGGATTTAAAGAAGCTGGATTATTAATAATCATCCGATCACCAGGATTTAGAGAAGCCGGGTAAATAACAAACAGCTGATCGCCAGGATTTAGAGAAGCCAGATCACTAAAAAATCATCTGTTCCTGGGATTTATAGAGAAGCCAGATCACTTACAATCAGCTGATTGCCAGAATTTAGAGAAGCCCGATCACTAGCAATCAGCTGCTCGCCAGTATTTTGAGAGGCCCGATCACTAACAATCAGCAGATTGACAAAGCTTAGAGAAGTCGGATTAGTGTCAAACAGCTGACATCCAGAAGTTAGAGAAGTTGAATCAGTGGTAAATCAGTTGATCGCCAGGATTTGCATGCATTTGGATCAGTGGAACAGTGGATCAGCTATTCCCCAGGAGTTAGAGAAATTGGATCAGGGGTAATCAGCCAATTCCGAGAAGTTAGAGATGTTGGATCAGAGGTAATCAGTTGATCGCCAGGATTTGCATGCATTTGGATCAGTGGAACAGTGGATCAGCTAATCCCCAGGAGTTAGAGTAGTTGGATCAGTGGTAATCAGCCAAATCCCAGGAATTAGAGATGTTGGATTAGTAGTAATCAGTTGATCGCCAGGATTTGCATGCATTTGGATCAGTGGAACAGTGGATCAGCTAATCCCCAGGAGTTAGAGAAATTGGATCAGTGGTAATTAGCCAATTCCCAGAAGTTAGAGATGTTGGATCAGTGGTAATCAGTTGATCACCAGGATTTGCATGCATTTGGATCAGTGGAACAGTGGATCAGCTAATCCCCAGGAGTTAGAGTAGTTGGATCAGTGGTAATCAGCCAATTCCCAGGAGTTAGAGTAGTTGGATCAGTGGTAATCAGCCAGTTCCCAGGAGTTAGAGATGTTGAATCAGTAGTAATTAAAGATGAGCAAACTTTTTCTCAAATTTTTGCCAATCTCAAATTCGGTACGAACGTACCTCATGCGGATTCGTGTTTGGATTCCCAAGCATTTTCCCTCAAGGTGGCAAAATCCAGGCACAGTTTGGTAAATGATTGCATTTCCACTAATGCTTTTCTTAGGACTTTAGCTAGGATAGTGGAGCTGTATGATGAGTGGGGGGAAGGGGAAACATGTTTTATGAGGGGAGGTTCTATGTATTGGTCAGAGGAGAAGCAGAGGGTAATTTTTTTTTCCAATTAACTTAATGTGTGTACATTCCGACAGCCAATGAGGGCTCAAAAACCATCCACAATGTTCCAACACAAGGGCTTCTGTTATTGGCTGCTGAAGTCACATGTTCTTCTCCATATAAAAAGCTGACATGTTGTTTTACTGGCGCCATTTTGTCAGTGTAACATCGTAGAGAGGCCGCTCCTGCTGCTGCAAGTTGTAACATAGATAGGATCCTGTCCTGTGTTAAATTGACCTTCCAGCATCTAACTAGTTTGTCCTAATAGTGTTGTGCAGGCAGTCCACATTTTCTACTCAAAATCATTTGGGCTAATACTGTGTTGCAGTCAGGACTCAGGAGGTCACATTTGTTAACCAAAATTGTTTGCGCTAATATTGGAGTGCAGGCACTAGGTCCCATTTCCTAATCCAAATCGTTAATACTGTGCTGCAATCAGTATTCAGGAGGTCACATTTGCTAATCAAAATCATTTTGGCTCATATTGGGGTGTAGGCAGGAGATCCTATTCAATCCCTAATCAAAATTGGGCTAATATTCGGATGCAGGCAGGAGTCCACGTTTCCTAACCAAAATCATTTGGGGTGCAGTCACACTATCTCAGAAAACCAGGTCTGGGCCTATGGTTGTGAAACAGCTGGTGGATTCAGACAGTTTCCAAAATCTAAAAGAGTGGTATTCACCTGCGCTGTCTACAAAAACGAACAATAAAATGAAAAATAGATGAATAAATGAATAAGAGAGCACTTACTTAATGAGTAATCATTGGTTATGCAGTGGATGTTGCAATGGGTCCTTAAAGTACTACCAGAATCTTAGGGGAATGAGGAAAGGAAAAAAAAAAAAAAACGGGGGTAAATGTTTATATTGGTGAATATAGTGAGACTAAATAGATTTATAATATATACTCACTCAGATATTAAATGGAAATGTGCAATGAAGAGACGTGATCCCTGTGTATCTGCAATTGATGCGGGTATTGTGATGTACACGGTTGCTTAATCTTCAGAGGTTTATAGTAGATGCCCCTGCTTAGATAAATGTACAACCTTTATAGGTAATGGTGGTTTTAAATAAATGTGGTCTAGTTTTCCCAGTACACAATAAACTTACTGCTGGTGGATGTAGTGCAGGATTCCGTTAGGTTAAGGTAGTGATTAGAATTGATTGCCCATATGTTGAGATGAGGAGAAATGCTCCCCTAGTATGTTGGAGCATTAATATGCCACAATTGCTATGTGCACATAAAATATGCTGTACTCACTGTGGTGCTGAGTGCGGAGGGAAGCGGTTCCGGAAAGTCTGAGCCACCGCTAGGTGTACCACTATGACAGAGTGGTGGGTTAAGGAGAGAGTGGCGGCAGAAGCCGTGCGACCGCGAAACCTCGCGTGCCCCGGCCGGATGCAGCGCTGAGGTAGCAGTCGGAGAGGTTGGGCGGAGCTGCTGGTGACGTCACCACGCTACGGGGCTAAAGAGGACAGGTGTGCTAGTATAGCTAGTCAGCAAACCAATGCATTTCAATGATGATGAAGAGGGCCTGAGCCCTTGAAATGCATTGGTTTGCTGACTAGCTATACTAGCACACCTGTCCTCTTTAGCCCCGTAACGTGGTGACGTCACCAGCAGCTCCGCCCACGCTCTCCGACCGCTACCTCAGCGCTGCATCCGGCCGGGGCACGCGAGGTTTCGCGGTCGCACGGCTTCTGCCGCCACTCTCTCCTTAACCCACCGCTCTGTCATAGTGGTACACCTAGCGGTGGCTCAGACTTTCCGGAACCGTTTCCCTCCGCACTCAGCACCACAATGAGTATAGCATATTTTATGTGCACATAGCAATTGTGGCATATTAGTGCTCCAACATACTAGGGGAGCATTTCTCCTCATCTCAACATATGGGCAATCAATTCTAATCACAGTAATCCTTGTCAGCCAGCACCTGACGGTCATCTTACTACCTTAACCTAACGGAATCCTGCACTACTCCCACCAGCAGTAAGTTTATTGTGTACTGGGAAAACTAGACCACATTTATTTAAAACCACCATTACCTATAAAGGTTGTACATTTATCTAAGCAGGGGCATCTACTATAAACCTCTGAAGATTAAGCAACCGTGGTCATCACAATACCCGCATCAATTGCAGATACACAGGGATCACGTCTCTTCATTGCACATTTCCATTTAATATCTGAGTGAGTATATATTATAAATCTATTTAGTCTCACTATATTCACCAATACAAACATTTAACCCCCCTTTTTTTTTTTTTTTTCTCTCCTCATTCCCCTAAGATTCTGGTAGTACTTTAAGGACCCATGGAAACATCCACTGCATAACCAATGATTACTCATTAAGTAAGTGCTCTCTTATTCATTTATTCATCTATTTTTCATTTTATTGTTCGTTTTTGTAGACAGCGCAGGTGAATACCACTCTTTTTCATTTTATATACTTTACAGGTCTACACAGAACCTGTCACAATCACCAGCAGCACTCTACATTCAGCAATTTTGTTTCCCCACTAGGGACTATCAGGAGCGCCAGTGCTTTTTACTTTCTTTTTTAGTTTCCAAAATCTGATGGCTGTCACAGTCCCCCAGTACCAGTTGCACAGTCACCATTAGTTCTCTAAGAAAGCTGTGCCTGTGCTACAACAGCATGTCACAGACAACATCACTCTTTCCCTGAAAAAAATCTATGTCTGCCAGCGTGCATTTCGCCACAGACACTTGGACGAACAAACATGAGCAGGGGCATTACATCTCGCTGACTGGCGGCAGGTGGGCATGCGTTCCAATAGTGCAATAGTGCAGAGAGAATACCCCCACCTCCATACTGTGCAGCCAGGGTTCACCGCAATCAGGCAGAGTTTAAATTGATATGCCTTGGAGATCGCAGTCACACAACTCGAGAGTTGTGGACAGCTTTAAAGGCCACATTTGAGCAATGGCTGTCTCCACTGAACCTGGAACCAGGGAAGTCTGTGTGCTACAATGATGCAAACCTGGTGGCGGCCCTACGCTGGGTCAACTTCACACACGTGCCTTGCATGGCTCACGTCCTCAACATGATGGTACAGCTGCTTCTCCACCACTATCCCAGCCTGAATACTCTGCTGCAGAAAGCATGGTCACTGTTTGGTCACTTCTATTGTTCACACCCCGCAGGTCATCGACTCGCATCATTTCAGAGGTCTTTCGGCCTACTGGTTAACCGTTTGATTAGCGATGTGCCAACATGGTGGAATTCCAGTCTGCACATGTTGCAGCGACTGTGGCAGCATTGATGAGGCCTGGTGCAGTATGTCCTTTTGCACAGCCTGGGCCAATGCAGTACAGATGTGGTGCATATCACGTTTACGAAGTGGGCACAGATGCAGGACCTCTGCACCTTTCTGCACAGTTTCAAAATGGCGATGGATATCAAAGTGCAGATTAGGAAATAAGCCTCACCGTGTGATGTATGGATGGGGGCGTCTCAATGGTGCAGCCAGGATCCAAGTACATTGACTATCGGAAAAATTCATTAAAAAAGAGAGAGGTAAAAGGGTCCACAGGGTGGGTATGAATAAAATTTGATTTTTATTTTATTCCATTAAAAAGAAAAGCGTGTTGTCTAGACAGATTAACCCCTTAATGACCGCCGATACGCCTTTTAACGGAGGCCGCTAAGGGTACTTAAACCACAGCGCCGTTAATTAACGGCGCTGTGGAAAAAGTAAATAGCACCCCTTAGAGTCGGATTTTCTCCGGGGTCTCGGCTTCCGGGGGTAGCCGAGACCCCAGAGAACATGATTCGGGGTTTTTTTTACCGACCCCGCATTTGCGATCGCCGGTAATTAACAGTTTACCGGCGATCGCAAAAAAAAAAAAAAAACGCGATCTCTTTTTAATTTCTCTGTCCTCTGATGTGATCGCACATCAGAGGACAGAGAAAAGGGGTCCCAGATAGCCCCCCAATACTTACCTGTCTCCCCCGGTGCTCCTCGTGGCTCCCAGTGGGCGCCGCCATCTTCAAAATGGCGGGCACATGCGCAGTGCACCCGCCGGCCGGCACTGGGAGAATCTTTGGGGTCTCAGCTGCCGGGGGTAGCCGAGACCCCAAAGAACATGATCGGGGTCGGTTTTACCGACCCCTGTTTTGCGATCGCCGGTAATTAAAAAAAATCAAAAAATAATTCTCTGTGATCGCACATCAGAGGACAGAGAAATAGGGGGATTCGGGGACCCTATTACACTTACCGGTGTCCCTGGATCCTCCTGCTGCTCCTCCTGGCTGCTGGGGAAAAGAAAATGGCGGGCGCATGCGCAGTGCGCCCGCCATCTATCGCCATCTGCCTGCCGACAGGAGAAGAGCAGTTGGGGCTAAAATTAGGGTTAGGGTTAGGGCTAGGGTTAGGGTTAGGGTTAGGGCTAGGGTTAGGGCTAGGTTTAGGGCTAGGGTTAGGGCTAGGGTTAGAGCTAGGGTTAGGGCTAGAGTTAGGGCTAGGGTTAGGGCTAGGGTTAGGGCTAGGGTTAGGGTTAGGGCTGGGGTTAGGGTTAGGGCTAGGGTTAGGGCTAGGGTTAGGGTTAGGGCTAGAGTTAGGGTTAGGGCTAGGGTTAGGGCTAGGGTTAGGGTTAGGGCTAGGGTTAGGGTTGGGGCTAAATTTAGGGTTAGGGTTGGGGCTAAATTCAGGGTTAGGGTTCTTTAACACTTACGTCGGTACGCAATGCGTCGGCCCGACATACCGACGCACGTTGTGAAAATTGTGCACAACGTGGGCAGCGGATGTAGTTTTTCAACGCATCCGCTGCCCAATCTATGTCCTGGGGAGGAGGGGGCGGAGTTACGGCCACGCATGCGCGGTCAGAAATGGCGGACGCGACGTACAAAAAAAAGTTACATTGAACGTTTTTTGTGCCGACGGTCCGCCAAAACACAACTGATCCAGTGCACAACGGACACGACGTGTGGCCATCCGTCACGATCCGTCGGCAATACAAGTCTATGGGCAAAAAAACGCATCCTGCGGGCACATTTGGAGGATGCGTTTTTTGTCAAAAACGATGGATTGCGACGGATGCCAAACGACGCAAGTGTGAAAGTAGCCTTAGGGCTAGGGTTAGGGTTGGGGCTAAAGTTAGGGCTAGGGTTGGGGCTAAAGTTAGGGTTAGATTTGGGGTTAGGGTTTGGATTAGAGTTGGTATTAGGGTTACGCTTGGGATTAGGGTTAGGTTTGGGATTAGGGTTAAGGTTAGGGTTGTGATTAGGGGTGTATTGGGATTAGGGTTAGGTTTGAGGCTAGGGTTGAGATTAGGATTAGGGGTGTGTTGGATTTAGGGTTTTGATTAGGGTTATGGTTAGGGTTGACATTAGGGTTGTTTTGGGGTAAGGGTTGTGATTATCGTTAGGGTTAGTGATTAGGATTATGGATCGGGTTGGGATTAGGGTTAGGGGTGTCTTGGGGTTAGGGTTGGAGCCAGAATTGGGGGGTTTCCACTGTTTAGTTACATCAGGGGGTCTCCAAACACGACAGCCAATTTTGCGCTCAAAAAGTCAAATGGTGCTCCCTCCCTTCTGAGCTCTGCCGTGCGCCCAAACAGTGGTTTACCCCCACATATGGGGCATCAGCATACTCGGGATAAATTGGACAACAACTTTTGGGGTCCAATTTCTCCTGTTACCCTTGTGAAAATAAAAACTTAGGGGGTACAAAATCTTTTTTGTGGAAAAAAAAATATTTTTTTATTTTCACGACTCTGCATTCTAAACTTCTGTGAAGCACTTGGGCAGTCAAAGTTCTCACCACACATCTAAATAAGTTCCTTGGGGGGTCTAGTTTCCAAAATGGGGTCACTTGTGGAGGGTTTCTACTGTTTAGGTACATCAGGGGCTCTGCAAACGCAACATAACGCCCGCAGACCATTCTATCAAAGTCTGCATTCCAAAACGGCGCTCCTTCCTTCCGAGCTCTGCCGTGCGCCCAAACAGTGGTTTACCCCCACATATGGGGTACCAGCATACTCAGGACAAATTGGACAACAACTTTTGGGGTCCGATTTCTCTTGTTACCCTAGTTTCCAAAATGGGGTCACTTGTGGGGGGTTTCCACTGTTTAGGCACATCAGGGGCTCTCAAAACGCGACATGGCGTCCAATCTCAATTCCAGACAATTCTACATTGAAAAAGTAAAACGGCACTCCTTCACTTCCAAGTTCTGCGGTGCGCCCAAACAGTGGTTTACCCCCACATATGGGGTATTGGCGTATTCAGGAGAAATTGCATAACAAAATTTATGGTTACATTTCTGTTTTTACACTTGTGAAAATAAAAAAAATGGTTCTGAATTAAAATGTTTGCAAAAAAAAGTTAAATGTTCATTTTTTCCTTCCACATTGTTTCAGTTCCTGTGAAGCACTTAAAGGGTTAATAAACTTCTTGAATGTGGTTTTGAGAACCTTGAGGTGTGTAGTTTTTAGAATTGTGTCACACTTCGTTATTTTCTATCATATAGACCCCTCAAAATGACTTCAAATGTGATGTGGTCCCTAAAAAAAAAATGGTGTTGTAAAAATGAGAAATTGCTGGTCAACTTTTAACCCTTATAACTCCCTAACAAAAAAAAATTTGTTTCCAAAATTGTGCTGATGTAAAGTAGACATGTGGGAAATGTTATTTATTAACTATTTTTTGTGACATATCTCTCTGATTTAAGGGCATAAAAATACCAAGTTTGAAAATTGCTAAATTTTAAACATTTTCGCCATATTTCCATTTTTTTCATAAATAATCGCAAGTAATATCAAAGAAATGTTACCACTAACATGAAGTACAATATGTCACAAAAAAACAGTCTAAGAATCAGCGGGATCCGTTGAAGCGTTCCAGAGTTATAACCTCATAAAGTGACAGTGGTCAGAATTGCAAAAATTGGCTCGGTCATTAAGTACCAAATTGGCTCTGTCACTAAGGGGTTAAAAATAGAATGTTGGATTATTTTTAATCTGTCTGGACAACTTTTTTTCTTTTTTAATTGAATAAAATAAAAATTGAATTCTATTCATACCCAACCTATGGATCCTTATTCTTCTCTTTTTTTTCTAATGATGGTTAGCGCTGACGATGCTATCATCAGTGTCACTATTCCGCTCTTCTACATGCTGGAGGACACTTTAAATAGTCTAAAGAAGCCCAGGGAGAAGTGGAAGCACAGGAGGATGCGGAAGGCATAACAATATCTCTAAGGCAGGTTTCAGACTAGCGTTCGGCAGGGCTGTGGATGAAAGCCTTCTTCCTCCATTAAGCCCCACCCACTGCTGCGCCTCTTCCTTCAGCTCTGCCTACGTCTGCATGCATTCTGCCTACCCTATCTTTAACATTGGGTACGCAGGCCATGCGGATGTGTGCGGATGTCTCCGCAAGCTTTGTCTTGATGCTGCGCTGACCTGTGTCAAACGCAACATGTTAGGATTTTGTTTTGATCGGCGCAGCTTCAAAATGACGCATGTTAAAGATAGGGTACGCAGAACGCATGCAGATGTAGGCGGAGCAGAAGGAAGAGGCGCAGCAGTGGGCGGGGCTTCACGGAGGAAGAAGGCTGCCATCCGCAGCCCTGCCGAACGCTAGTGTGAAGCTAGCCTAAGTTCAGGACTCATGGGGGGCTCAGCGGGGCTCAAGGTACCAGACAAACTGTTACTGAAGGTGCAGGAGCTGAGGAAGAAATGGAGGAGGACGAGCAGGAAAGATGGGTGCGGAGGAGAAAAAAATGATAATGATCCTCTCTCTGTTGTCCATGGTTGGCGGGAGGGGACAGAGGAAGCAAGCTTGAGTGTTCTCCTCGCCACCAACACACCATGGACTTGGACCTCCATGGAATCGCCTGACACCTGAGCACCTTGTTGCTGCACTACCTGCAGCATAATGCCCATATTGTTAGAATTAGAAATAGTGTTGACTACAGGAATACACCACTTTATTAGTTTTGCGGTACAAGAGTAAATTTAGCCAGATGCTTCCACCCCAGGAAAGGGACATGCGCATGCTGGAGTATCGAAACACGCTTGTAGACAATCTTAAGAGTGGTTTTCCCCAAGACATCAGTGAGGCACACAGTGTGCATCGCAGTTATAAACTTCCAAACCCCGGGATTGTCTTGTCGTCAATGCAAAAACATTAGCAGCAGCATTGTAAGTGGCATAAGCAATTTCTGTGAGTTATTTCACACATTTTTTAGACCAGCCTATGCACCATCAGGACAGAGTACAAGTCTGGCACATTCTAAATGACTGGACAGGATGGTGAAGGAGTATCTCAAGCTCAAGATCAATGTCGGGAGGGCGTTGGACCCTTTTGCATTTTGGTCTTCAAGAATGGACGAGTGGCCTGAGTTCACCTCTCATGCCTTGGAGGCTTTGTCATGCCCGGCAGCAAGCGTTCTCTCACAATGTGTGTTCAGCGCTGTTGGTGGTGTCCTGAGGGATGAGCGCATTCGGCTGTCCCCTGAATGTGTAGACCGCCTATCTTTCATTAAGATGGACAAGTCATGGATCTCCAATGACTTTTGCACCCCAGTTGTAGACTGGGCAGACTAGGCGATGGAGTTGTTTCAGTGTGATGCATTGATCTTTCGTTATTGCAGTCTTAGTCGTGCCTACTGTGCCTGCTGTTGCTATTGACTCCTTGCTATGCTTCTTTTGGGCAAGCAAAGTTGCAGTGTAAGGCTGGTTTCACATTTGCGTTTTTTTGGGTGCGTTTTTGCGGTAAAAAATGCAAAAAAACGCATGGTGAAAAAACGCATGTAAACGCGTGCAAACGCTGCGTTTTTTTGACGCATGCGTTTTTGCATGTGGTGAAAAAACGCTGCGTTTTGACGCGTTTACATGCGTTTTTTCATGCGTTTGCATTTTTTAAACGCATGCTGAGAAATGTGTGACAGCTGCCAATCATCAAAATAAAGTAAAAAACCCACTATAAACAGAAATAGTTAGGGTTAGGGGTAGGGTTAGGGGTAGGGATCATAACTAGTGTTGAGCGATACCTTCCGATATCGGAAAGTATCGGTATCGGTTGGGATCGGCCGATATTCAAAAAATATCGGATATCGCCGATACCGATACCCGATCCCAATGCAAGTCAATGGGACCAAAATATCGGAATTAAAATAAACCCTTTCTTTCCTTGTAGGTTCATTCTACATCAAGGAAAACAACTAAGAATAATGTAGGATGTATTGTGGGAGGTGGCGGAGACATTAAAGGCAATGAGGTTTAGCCCAATCAAATAGAATAGCATGTTTTTGTTTTTTTTAAAGACGTTCGGAGTGAAAAAGATATTGAGTATGTAAATTTTTTTTTATTTTGTCAGATATTGATGTTTCACTATTCCACGCCCTTCCCCTTCTTTTTTTTCTTTTTTTTTTTTACTTTTCCCACACTTTCATCTTCATCATCATCAGCATCTTTGACATCAACTTCTTCTTCACCTTATTCATCTTCTTCTTCATCTTCTACCTATTTTTTTTTTTTATTACATTCTTCATATTCATTTTATTCAACTATTATTATTCTTCCTATTCTACATATTCTTTTTATTCCACTGTTATTATTCTTCCTATTCTACTTCTTCATCATATTCTCATTTGTGACAGGCATTCCCGTAGTTGTTATCTATAAAAGTTGGAAGATTACACCTTCCGTTCTGCCAGTCACAAAAGTTACATTTGTCCGCGTTCAGTTTGGCCTGCAGCATCAGGCTTTATCCAGGGGCACCACGAGGAGGAACGGACTCACCCCCATACACTGCTTAGTCTTCTTCTGCATATAATTTAGATAATATCTTTTGCTCTGATATTAAGTCTTATGCTTAATGTTCTTCTGCTCTTTGTTCTGCAGCCTCTTGTTCTTCTGCTTCTCGGTCTTCCATGTCGTCGTCTCCAGGGTCGTCGTCTCCAGTGTCGTCATCTCCGCCGTCGTCGTCTCAGCCGTCGTCGTCTCCGCCGTCGTCGTCATCGGGGTGGTCTTCCGGGTCGTCGTCGTCGTCATCGGGGTGGTCTTCCGGGTCGTCGTCATCAGGGTGGTCTTCCGGGTCGTCGACTTTAGGGTCTTAAACTTGGAAATGTAGCAGAAGGTACAAGAAGGCTGAGAAAATGCCAAGAACCAGCTGATGGAACTGGAACTCGGATGGCTACCCAAAGGTTCAAGAGCCTATGGTACTACCGAGGACCAGCTGACGTTACTGGAACCCGGTTACTAAGCAGGAGGTACCCGTGCTAAAAAGCACTACCAAGGACCGCCTGGCGTTGGCGGAACTCGGATACCCAGAAGGAGGCACCTAAGCCAAAGGCTCTGCCTGGAACCAGCTGACGTTACTGGAACCAGGATGGGGAGCAGAAGGTACAAGAGCAAAAGACACTGCCGAGAACCAGCTGACGGTACTGGAACCCGGATGGGTAGCCGAAGGTCCAAGAGCCAATGGAACTACCGAGGACCAGCTGACGTTACTGGAACCCGGTTACTAAGCAGGAGGTACCCGTGCCTGAAAGCACTACCAAGGACCACCTGACGTTGGTGGAACTTGGATACCCAGAAGGAGGCACCTAAGCCAAAGGCTCTGCCCGGAACCAGCTGACGGTACTGGAACCAGGATGGGGAGCAGAAGGTACAAGAGCAAAAGACACTGCCGAGAACCAGCTGACGGTGCTGGAACCAGGTGGTGGACCCGAAGGCCCACAGGAGAGGAGAGAACAGCTAGGCCGCGAGGCAGCCGCAGTTACCAAACCCCAACAGTCCTACAGGGGGAGCTGGGCCTACTGGCACTACAGAACCAGCCTTGACTACCAGTTCACGCAGCCCACATAGGAAGCTCCTAAACTGGAGGCACCCTGGAGTTGGCTAACCCGACCGCACCACGACGGGGCAAGCATAGGCGTCTCAGTGAGCTTGACACAACACGGAAACAGCTGACGGTGCTGAAACCAGGCTTGGCACGAGGGAGTACCTGTGACAAGAACACTGCCGAGAACCAGCTGGCGGTGCTGGAACCCAGATGCGTTGCCCCAGTGTGCAAGAGCCAATGGCACGACCGAGGACCAGCTGGCGGTGCTGGAACCCGGTTACTAAGCTGTAGGTGCCCGCGCTTAAAAGCACTACCAAGGACCGCCTGACGTTGGCGGAACTCGGATACCCAGGAGGAGGCACCTAAGCCAAAGGCTCGGCCCGGAACCAGCTGACGGTGCTGGAACCAGGTGGTGGACCCCAAGGCCCACAGGAGAGGAGAGAACAGCTAGGCCGCGAGGCAGCCGCAGTTACCGAACCCCAACAGTCCTACAGGGGGAGCTGGGCCTACTGGCACTACAGAACCAGCCTTGACTACCAGTTCACGCAGCCCACATAGGAAGCTCCTAAACTGGAGGCACCCTGGAGTTGGCTAACCCCGACCGCACCACGACGGGGCAAGCATAGGCGTCTCAGTGAGCTTGACACAACCCGGAAACAGCTGACGGTGCTGAAACCAGGCTTGGCACGAGGGAGTACCTGTGACAAGAACACTGCCGAGAACCAGCTGGCGGTGCTGGAACCCAGATGCGTTGCCCCAGTGTGCAAGAGCCAATGGCACGACCGAGGACCAGCTGGCGGTGCTGGAACCCGGTTACTAAGCTGTAGGTGCCCGTGCTTAAAAGCACTACCAAGGACCGCCTGACGTTGGCGAAACTCGGATACCCAGGAGGAGGCACCTAAGCCAAAGGCTCGGCCCGGAACCAGCTGACGGTGCTGGAACCAGGTGGTGGACCCCAAGGCCCACAGGAGAGGAGAGAACAGCTAGGCCGCGAGGCAGCCGCAGTTACCAAACCCCAACAGTCCTACAGGGGGAGCTGGGCCTACTGGCACTACAGAACCAGCCTTGACTACCAGTTCACGCAGCCCACATAGGAAGCTCCTAAACTGGAGGCACCCTGGAGTTGGCTAACCCGACCGCACCACGACGGGGCACGCATAGGCGTCTCAGTGAGCTTGACACAACCCGGAAACAGCTGACGGTGCTGAAACCTGGCTTGGCACGAGGGAGTACCTGTGACAAGAACACTGCCGAGAACCAGCTGGCGGTGCTGGAACCCAGATGCGTTGCCTATTAAAGATTGTCTTCCTAGAGCCCCAACTAGCGGTGTTGGAGCTAAGGGTAAGCAGGGGGAGCAGAGTGTAGGCCGAAGCCTGCACTGGAGGCAGCTTTGTGTCTGCGTTGCGTTTGCAGGACACTTTGCCGGCTACACAGTGGGGGAACAGCTGGCGTTGCTGAACCCCACTAACACAATGGCGTGTGTTTTTCTCTGTGCAGCTAGCACTTGCGGTCAAAAACTAGCGATGTTAGAGCCCGTGTTGAAGCAGGAGGAGGAGGAGAGGAGCAGAGTGTAGGCCGAAGCCAATTTGAACCAATTTCAAAGGAAACCTTTAACCCCCCTCAGGTGTTACAAAGTACAAGAGACACACCTTGTGCAGTATTATTGCTGCACAAGTGAAAGGTTGCTCTATTAATTTGTCTACTTGCACATGCTGAATGAAAGACGTACACAATTTAGCCCATTCTACAGTCAAACTGTAGTGGATGCGTGACTTGGCTTTTTAAGGAGACGCAGCACAGGTGTCCCAAATAACGCCTTGGTGCTTGGCACAGCTTCCTGAGCGTTGTTATTTGCTGTACAGGAGTCTGCGCTCTTGTGTTATCCCTTGGCAATGCCCTGTTAGAGCTGCCCGTCTTATGACCTCATTTCATGTTGGCCGGTGCGCTTAACGATGGCCATAAATCCCAGACCCACAGTGCCTTTTCATAAAGTCACACTGCGGTGCTGTGATTCGTGGCCTTGAGCAGTAAATATTTTGGCCGCTCACACACGTCCTTACACCTGCTTCAGACTGGGCGGCCTCTGCTGATCCCTTCTCGCATGCCGCGGCCATGAGGCTGCACAGTCTGAAGAAGGCGGAAGGAGATGAGTTAAGACAGGTGAAGATATGCACTGCTCGTGCCCATCAATCACACCCTCGCAGTCAAAATAAGACAACGAGGAGCATTGTTTCAGGCAGGGCGGACGCACAGGCGCAACAAGCCAACCAATGATGTCAGAAGACGGGAAGCGCTACCAAGGGGGGTGCTGCGTATCATTAGAAAGGAAAGTCACACCAGGAAAGTCACACCTCAGGGACAGTGGAATGGTCTCAATGAGACACATTTTGTACGTTTTGAGTTCTACGTGGGCAAGGACAAAAAGTCAGCCACCTTGTACAAATGCAGCAGTACTGCTGTACAAGGTGGCTGTTATACATAGAAACACCTGGGGGTGGGGGGCAGGCTCCCTTCAATTTCAGTTCATTTGCCTGCGTGGCATTTGCAGGACACGTTGCCAGCTACACAGCAGGGGAACAGCTGGCGGTGCTGAACCCCACTAACACATTGGCTGGTGTTTTTCTCTGTGCAGCTAGCATGTCCGGGCAGAAACTGGCGTTGTTTGAGCCCAGGGTCAGCAGGAGGAGGAGAGGAGCAAAGTGTAGGCCGAAGCCTGCACTGGTGGCAGCTTTTGGTCGGTTGTGCCAGCGTGGCTTGTGCTGGACACGTTGCCGACTACACAGCAGGGGAACAGCTGGCGGTGCTGAACCCCACTAACACATTGGCTGGTGTTTTTCTCTGTGCAGCTAGCATGTCCGGGCAGAAACTGGCGTTGTTTGAGCCCAGGGTCAGCAGGAGGAGGAGAGGAGCAAAGTGTAGGCCGAAGCCTGCACTGGTGGCAGCTTTTGTTCTGTTGTGCCAGCGTGGCTTGTGCTGGACACGTTGCCGACTACACAGCAGGGGAACAGCTGGCGTTGCTGAACCCCACTAACACATTGACTGGTGTTTTTCTCTGTGCAGCTAGCAGTTCCGGGCAAAAACTAGCGGTGTTTGAGCCCAGGGTCAGCAGGAGGAGGAGAGGAGCAGAGTGTAGGCCGAAGCCTAGTTGAACCAATTTCAAAGGTTACCTTTAACCCCCCCCTCAGGTGTTGCAAGGTACAAGAGCCACACCTTGAACAGCATTAATGATGCACAAGTCAAAGGTTGCTCTATTTAATTTTGCTCCTTGCACACGCTGAATTAAACACGTACACTATTTAGCCCATTATACTGTCAAACAGTAGTGGAGGCGTGACTACTAGTCTTTTTAAGGAGACGCAGCACAGGTGTACAAATTTACACCTAGGTGCTGGGCGCAGATTCCTTACCGTTGTTATTTGCAGTACAGGAAACTGCGCTCTTGTGTTATCCCTTGGCAATACCCTGTTAGTGCAGGCCGTCTCATGACCTCATTTCATGTTGGCCGGTGCGGTTAACGATGGCCATAAATCCCAGACCCACAGTGGCTTTTCCTAAAGTCACACTGCGGTGCTGGGATTCGTGGCCTTGTGCAGTAAATATGTTTGCCGCTCACACATGTCCTTACACCTGCTTCAGACTGGGCGGCCTCAGCTGATCCCTTATCGCAGGCCGCGGCCATGAGGCCGCACAGTCAGAAGAAGGCGGAAGGAGGGGAGTGAAGACAGGCGAACATATGCACTGCTCGTGCCCATCAATCACACCCTCGCAGTCAAAATATATGAGACAACGGGGGGGCGTTGTGTCGGGCAGGGGGGACGCACAGGCACAGCCAGCCAACCAATGATGTCAGGAGACGGGCAGCGCTAACAATGGGGGTGCTGCGTGTCATTAAAAAGGAAAGTCACACCTCAGGGACATTGTAATGGTCTGTAATGAGACACATTTTGTACTTGTTGAGTTCCACGTGGGCAAGGAGAAAAAGTCAGCCACCTTGTACAAATGCAGCAGTACTGCTGTACAAGGTGGCTGTTATACATAGAAACACCTGGGAGGGTGGGGGGCAGGCTCCCTTCAATTTCAGTTCATGTGCCTGCGTGGCGTTTGCAGGACACGTTGCCAGCTACACAGCAGGGGAACAGCTGGCGGTGCTGAACCCCACTAACACATTGGCTGGTGTTTTTCTCTGTGCAGCTAGCATGTCCGGGCAGAAACTGGCGTTGTTTGAGCCCAGGGTCAGCAGGAGGAGGAGAGGAGCAAAGTGTAGGCCGAAGCCTGCACTGGTGGCAGCTTTTGGTCAGTTGTGCCAGCGTGGCTTGTGCTGGACACGATGCCGACTACACAGCAGGGGAACAGCTGGCGGTGCTGAACCCCACTAACACATTGGCTGGTGTTTTTCTCTGTGCAGCTAGCATGTCCGGGCAGAAACTGGCGTTGTTTGAGCCCAGGGTCAGCAGGAGGAGGAGAGGAGCAAAGTGTAGGCCGAAGCCTGCACTGGTGGCAGCTTTTGGTCAGTTGTGCCAGCGTGGCTTGTGCTGGACACGATGCCGACTACACAGCAGGGGAACAGCTGGCGGTGCTGAACCCCACTAACACATTGGCTGGTGTTTTTCTCTGTGCAGCTAGCATGTCCGGGCAGAAACTGGCGTTGTTTGAGCCCAGGGTCAGCAGGAGGAGGAGAGGAGCAAAGTGTAGGCCGAAGCCTGCACTGGTGGCAGCTTTTGTTCTGTTGTGCCAGCGTGGCTTGTGCTGGACACGTTGCCGACTACACAGCAGGGGAACAGCTGGCGTTGCTGAACCCCACTAACACATTGACTGGTGTTTTTCTCTGTGCAGCTAGCAGTTCCGGGCAAAAACTAGCGGTGTTTGAGCCCAGGGTCAGCAGGAGGAGGAGAGGAGCAGAGTGTAGGCCGAAGCCTAGTTGAACCAATTTCAAAGGTTACCTTTAACCCCCCCCCTCAGGTGTTGCAAGGTACAAGAGCCACACCTTGAACA
The DNA here is from genome assembly GCF_032444005.1 of Ranitomeya imitator. Lineage (NCBI taxonomy): Eukaryota > Metazoa > Chordata > Amphibia > Anura > Dendrobatidae > Ranitomeya > Ranitomeya imitator. The sequence continues at coordinate 548,687,074 of NC_091287.1, forward strand.
GCATTAATGATGCACAAGTCAAAGGTTGCTCTATTTAATTTTGCTCCTTGCACACGCTGAATTAAACACGTACACTATTTAGCCCATTATACTGTCAAACAGTAGTGGAGGCATGACTACTAGTCTTTTTAAGGAGACGCAGCACAGGTGTACAAATTTACACCTAGGTGCTGGGCGCAGATTCCTTACCGTTGTTATTTGCAGTACAGGAAACTGCGCTCTTGTGTTATCCCTTGGCAATACCCTGTTAGTGCAGGCCGTCTCATGACCTCATTTCATGTTGGCCGATGCGGTTAACGATGGCCATAAATCCCAGACCCACAGTGGCTTTTCCTAAAGTCACACTGCGGTGCTGGGATTCGTGGCCTTGTGCAGTAAATATGTTCGCCGCTCACACATGTCCTTACACCTGCTTCAGACTGGGCGGCCTCAGCTGATCCCTTATCGCATGCCGCGGCCATGAGGCCGCACAGTCAGAAGAAGGCGGAAGGAGGGGAGTGAAGACAGGCGAACATATGCACTGCTCGTGCCCATCAATCACACCCTCGCAGTCAAAATATATGAGACAACGGGGGGGCGTTGTGTCGGGCAGGGGGGACGCACAGGCACAGCCAGCCAACCAATGATGTCAGGAGACGGGCAGCGCTAACAATGGGGGTGCTGCGTGTCATTAAAAAGGAAAGTCACACCTCAGGGACATTGTAATGGTCTGTAATGAGACACATTTTGTACTTGTTGAGTTCCACGTGGGCAAGGAGAAAAAGTCAGCCACCTTGTACAAATGCAGCAGTACTGCTGTACAAGGTGGCTGTTATACATAGAAACACCTGGGAGGGTGGGGGTCAGGCTCCCTTCAATTTCAGTTCATGTGCCTGCGTGGCGTTTGCAGGACACGTTGCCAGCTACACAGCAGGGGAACAGCTGGCGGTGCTGAACCCCACTAACACATTGGCTGGTGTTTTTCTCTGTGCAGCTAGCATGTCCGGGCAGAAACTGGCGTTGTTTGAGCCCAGGGTCAGCAGGAGGAGGAGAGGAGCAAAGTGTAGGCCGAAGCCTGCACTGGTGGCAGCTTTTGGTCAGTTGTGCCAGCGTGGCTTGTGCTGGACACGATGCCGACTACACAGCAGGGGAACAGCTGGCGGTGCTGAACCCCACTAACACATTGGCTGGTGTTTTTCTCTGTGCAGCTAGCATGTCCGGGCAGAAACTGGCGTTGTTTGAGCCCAGGGTCAGCAGGAGGAGGAGAGGAGCAAAGTGTAGGCCGAAGCCTGCACTGGTGGCAGCTTTTGGTCAGTTGTGCCAGCGTGGCTTGTGCTGGACACGATGCCGACTACACAGCAGGGCAACAGCTGGCGTTGCTGAACCCCACTAACACATTGACTGGTGTTTTTCTCTGTGCAGCTAGCAGTTCCGGGCAAAAACTAGCGGTGTTTGAGCCCAGGGTCAGCAGGAGGAGGAGAGGAGCAGAGTGTAGGCCGAAGCCTAGTTGAACCAATTTCAAAGGTTACCTTTAACCCCCCCCTCAGGTGTTGCAAGGTACAAGAGCCACACCTTGAACAGCATTAATGATGCACAAGTCAAAGGTTGCTCTATTTAATTTTGCTCCTTGCACACGCTGAATAAAACACGTACACTATTTAGCCCATTATACTGTCAAACAGTTGTGGAGGCGTGACTTGTCTTTTTAAGGAGATGCAGCACAGGTGTCAAAATTTACACCTAGCTGCTGTGCGCAGATTCCTGAGCGTTGTTATTTGCTGTACAGGAGTCTGCGCTATTGTGATCCCTTGGCCATGCGCTGTGAGCGCTTCCTGTCTTCTGACCTCATTTCATGTCGGCCGTTACGGTTAGCGATGGACATGAATCCCAGACCCACAGTGTGTTTTCAAAAAATCACACTGCGTGGCTGGGATTCGTGGCCTTGTTCAGTAAATATGTTTGACGCTCACACATGTCCTTACACCTGCTTCAGACTGGGCGGCCTCATCTGATCCCTTATCGCCTGCCGCGGCCATGAGGACACCCAGTCTGAAGAAGGCGGAAGGAGATGAGTGAACACAGGCAAACATATGCACTGCACATGCCCATCAATCACACCCTCGCTGTCCAAAAAAATAAGACACCGAGGGGCGTTGTTTCGAGCAGGGCAGACGCACAGGCGCAGCCAGCTAACCAATGATGTCAAAAGACGGGCAGCGCTAACAAGGGTGGTGCTGCGTATCATTAGAAAGGAAAGTCACACCTCAGGGACAGTGGAATGGTCTCAATGAGACATATTTTGTACGTGTTGAGTTCCACGTGGGCAAGGAGAAAAAGTCAGCCACCTTGTACAAATGCAGCAGTACTGCTGTGCAAGGTGGCGGTTTTACATAGAAACCCTTCAATTTCAGTTCATGTGCCTGCGTGGCGTTTGCAGGTCATGTTGCAAGCTACACAGCAGGGGAACAGCTGGCGTTGCTGAACCCCACTGACACATTGACTGGTGTTTTTCTCTGTGCAGCTCGCATGTCCGGGCAAAAACTTGCGGTGTTAGAGCCCAGGGTCAGCAGGAGGAGGAGAGGAGCAATGTGTAGGCCGAAGCCTGCACTGGTGGCAGCTTTTGGTCAGTTGTGCCAGCGTGGCTTGTGCTGGACACGATGCCGGCTACACAGCGGGGGAACAGCTGGCGGTGCTGAACCCCACTAACACATTGGCTGGTGTTTTTCTCTGTGCAGCTAGCACTTCCGGGCAGAAACTGGCGGTGTTTGAGCCCAGGGTCAGCAGGAGGAGGAGAGGAGCAGAGTGTAGGCCGAAGCCTGCACTGGTGGCAGCTTTTGGTCAGTTGTGCCAGCGTGGCTTGTGCTGGACACGATGCCGACTACACAGCAGAGGAACAGCTGGCGGTGCTGAACCCCACTAACACATTGACTGGTGTTTTTCTCTGTGCAGCTAGCAGTTCCGGGCAAAAACTAGCGGTGTTTGAGCCCAGGGTCAGCAGGAGAGGAGCAGAGTGTAGGCCGAAGCCTAGTTGAACCAATTTCAAAGGTTACCTTTAACCCCCCTCAGGTGTTGCAAGGTACAAGAGCCACACCTTGTGCAGCATTAATGCTGCACATGTAAAAGGTTGCTCTATTTGGTTTGCTCCTTGCACACGCTGAATAAAACACGTACACTATTTAGCCCATTATACTGTCAAACAGTTGTGGAGGCGTGACTTGTCTTTTTAAGGAGACGCAGCACAGGTGTCAAAATTTACACCTAGGTACTGGGCGCAGATTCCTGAGCGTTGTTATTTGCTGTACAGGAGTCTGCGCTATTGTGATCCCTTGGCCATGCGCTGTGAGCGCTTCCTGTCTTCTGACCTCATTTCATGTCGGCCGTTGCGGTTAGCGATGGACATGAATCCCAGACCCACAGTGTGTTTTCAAAAAATCACACTGCGTGGCTGGGATTCGTGGCCTTGTGCAGTAAATAGGTTTGCCGCTCACACATGTCCTTACACCTGCTCCAGACTGGGCGGCCTCAGCTGATCCCTTATCGCCTACCACGGCCAGGAGGCCGCACAGTCTGAAGAAGGCGAAGGAGATGAGTTAAGACAGGCGAACATATGCACTGCTCGTGCCCATAAACCACACCCTCGCTGACAAAATAAATATGACAACGAGGGGCGTTGTTTCTAGCAGGGCGGATGCACAGGCGCAGCCAGCTAACCATGATGACAAAAGACGGGAAACGCTACCAAGGGGGGTGCTGCGTATCATTAGAAAGGAAAGTCACACCTCAGGGACAGTGGAATGGTCTCAATGAGACACATTTTGTACGTGTTGAGTTCCACGTGGGCAAGGAGAAAAAGTCAGCCACCTTGTACAAATGCAGCAGTACTGCTGTACTAGGTGGCTGTTATACATAGAAACACCTGGGGGAGTGGGGCCAGGTTCCCTTTAATTTCAGTTCATGTGCCTGCGTGGCGTTTGCAGGTCACGTTGCCGGCTACACAGCAGGGGAACAGCTGGCGTTGCTGAACCTGTTATGTTTGCTAATGACAGGTGTTAGGAAGGCAATCCAGAAACACAGTGTGCTTAGCGATCAGAGCGCACACAGTGATCTGACAAATACCCAAAAATACAAGAACGAGCTCTGAGACGTGGAAACTCTGTAGACTGCACACCTGATCCTATCCTAAACACAACTAAAAGCGGCTGTGGATTGCGCCTAACAACTACCTAGGCAACTCGGCACAGCCTAAGAAACTAGCTAGCCTGAAGATAGAAAAATAGGCCTGACTTGCCCCAGAGAAATTCCCCAAAGGAAAAGGTAGCCCCCCACATATAATGACTGTGAGTAAGATGAAAAGACAAAACGTAGGGATGAAATAGATTCAGCAAAGTGGGGCCCGATATTCTAGGACAGAGCGAGGACAGTAAAGCGAACTTTGCAGTCTACAAAAAACCCTAAAGCAAAACCACGCAAAGGGGGCAAAAAAAAACCACCGTGCCGAACTAACGGCACGGCGGTACACCCTTTGCGTCTCAGAGCTTCCAGCAAAACAAAAGACAAGCTGGACAGAAAAAAAGCAACAAAAAAGCAAAAAGCACTTAGCTATACAGAGCAGCAGGTCACAGGAACAATCAGGAGAAGCTCAGATCCAACACTGAAACATTGACAAGGAGCAAGGATAGCAGCATCAGGCGGAGTTAAGTAATGAAGCAGTTAACGAGCTCACCAGAACACCTGAGGGAGGAAGCTCAGAAGCTGCAGTACCACTTGTGACCACAGGAGTGAATTCAGCCACAGAATTCACAACAGTACCCCCCCCTTGAGGAGGGGTCACCGAACCCTCACCAGAGCCCCCAGGCCGACCAGGATGAGCCGCATGAAAGGCACGAACAAGATCGGAAGCATGAACATCAGAGGCAAAAACCCAGGAATTATCTTCCTGAGCATAACCCTTCCATTTAACCAGATACTGGAGTTTCCGTCTAGAAACACGAGAATCCAAAATCTTCTCCACAATATACTCCAATTCCCCCTCCACCAAAACCAGGGCAGGAGGGTCAATAGATGGAACCATAGGTGCCACGTATCTCCGCAACAACGACCTATGGAATACATTATGTATGGAAAAGGAGTCTGGGAGGGTCAAACGAAAAGACACAGGATTGAGAACCTCAGAAATCCTATACGGACCAATAAAACGAGGTTTAAATTTAGGAGAGGAAACCTTCATAGGAATATGACGAGAAGATAACCAAACCAGATCCCCAACACGAAGTCGGGGACCCACACGGCGTCTGCGATTAGCGAAAAGTTGAGCTTTCTCCTGGGACAAGATCAAATTGTCCACTACCTGAGTCCAGATCTGCTGCAACCTATCCACCACAGAATCCACACCAGGACAGTCCGAAGACTCAACCTGTCCTGAAGAGAAACGAGGATGGAACCCAGAATTGCAAAAAAATGGAGAAACCAAGGTAGCCGAGCTGGCCCGATTATTAAGGGCGAACTCAGCCAACGGCAAAAAGGACACCCAATCATCCTGGTCTGCAGAAACAAAACATCTCAGATATGTTTCCAAGGTCTGATTGGTTCGTTCGGTCTGGCCATTAGTCTGAGGATGGAAAGCCGAGGAAAAGGATAGGTCAATGCCCATCCTACCACAAAAGGCTCGCCAAAACCTTGAAACAAACTGGGAACCTCTGTCAGAAACAATATTCTCACGAATGCCATGCAACCGAACCACATGCTGAAAGAACAAAGGTACCAAATCAGAGGAGGAAGGCAATTTAGCCAAGGGCACCAGATGGACCATTTTAGAAAAGCGATCACAGACCACCCAAATGACTGACATCTTTTGAGAAACGGGAAGGTCAGAAATGAAATCCATCGAAATATGTGTCCAAGGCCTCTTTGGGACCGGCAAGGGCAAAAGCAACCCACTGGCACGAGAACAGCAGGGCTTAGCCCTAGCACAAATCCCACAGGACTGCACAAAAGTACGTACATCCCGTGACAGAGATGGCCACCAGAAGGATCTAGCCACTAACTCTCTGGTACCAAAGATTCCAGGATGACCAGCCAACACCGAACAATGAAGTTCAGAGATAAGTTTATTAGTCCACCTATCAGGGACGAACAGTTTCTCTGCTGGACAACGATCAGGTTTATTTGCCTGAAATTTTTGAAGCACCCGACGCAAATCAGGGGAGATGGCAGACACAATGACTCCTTCCTTGAGGATACCCGCTGGCTCAGATAAACCCGGAGAGTCGGGCACAAAACTCCTAGACAGAGCATCCGCCTTCACATTTTTAGAGCCCGGAAGGTACGAAATCACAAAGTCGAAGCGGGCAAAAAATAACGACCAACGGGCCTGTCTAGGATTCAAGCGCTTGGCAGACTCGAGATAAGTCAAGTTCTTATGATCAGTCAATACCACCACGCGATGCTTAGCTCCTTCAAGCCAATGACGCCACTCCTCGAATGCCCACTTCATGGCCAGCAACTCTCGATTGCCCACATCATAATTACGCTCAGCGGGCGAAAACTTCCTGGAAAAGAAAGCACATGGTTTCATCACTGAGCAATCAGAACCTCTCTGTGACAAAACCGCCCCTGCTCCAATCTCAGAAGCATCAACCTCGACCTGGAACGGAAGAGAAACATCTGGCTGACACAACACAGGGGCAGAACAAAAACGACGCTTCAACTCCTGAAAAGCTTCCACAGCAGCAGAAGACCAATTAACCAAATCAGCACCCTTCTTGGTCAAATCGGTCAATGGTTTGGCAATGCTAGAAAAATTACAGATGAAGCGACGATAAAAATTAGCAAAGCCCAGGAACTTTTGCAGACTTTTCAGAGATGTCGGCTGAATCCAATCCTGGATGGCTTGGACCTTAACTGGATCCATCTCGATAGTAGAAGGGGTAAAAATGAACCCCAAAAATGAAACTTTCTTCACACCGAAGAGACACTTTGATCCCTTTACAAACAAAGAGTTAGCACGCAGGACCTGAAAAACCATTCTGACCTGCTTCACATGAGACTCCCAATCATCTGAGAAGATCAAAATGTCATCCAAGTAAACAATCAGGAATTTATCCAGATACTCACGGAAGATGTCATGCATAAAAGACTGAAACACAGATGGAGCATTGGCAAGTCCGAACGGCATCACTAGATACTCAAAATGACCCTCGGGCGTATTGAATGCAGTTTTCCATTCATCTCCTTGCCTGATTCTCACCAGATTATACGCACCACGAAGATCTATCTTAGTGAACCAACTAGCCCCCTTAATCCGAGCAAACAAGTCAGATAACAATGGCAAGGGATACTGAAATTTAACAGTGATCTTATTAAGAAGGCGGTAATCAATACACGGTCTCAGCGAACCATCCTTCTTGGCTACAAAGAAGAACCCTGCTCCCAGTGGTGATGACGATGGGCGAATATGTCCCTTCTCCAGGGATTCCTTCACATAACTGCGCATAGCGGCGTGTTCGGGCACGGATAAATTAAATAATCGACCTTTAGGGAATTTACTACCAGGAATCAAATTGATAGCACAATCACAATCCCTATGCGGAGGTAGAGCATCGGACTTGGGCTCTTCAAATACATCCTGATAATCAGACAAGAACTCTGGGACCTCAGAAGGGGTGGATGACGAAATCGACAAAAATGGAACATCACCATGTACCCCCTGACAACCCCAGCTGGATACCGACATGGAATTCCAATCCAATACTGGATTATGGGTTTGTAGCCATGGCAACCCCAACACGACCACATCATGCAGATTATGCAACACCAGAAAGCGAATAACTTCCTGATGTGCAGGAGCCATGCACATGGTCAGCTGGGCCCAGTATTGAGGTTTATTCTTGGCCAAAGGTGTAGCATCAATTCCTCTCAATGGAATAGGACACCGCAAAGGCTCCAAGAAAAACCCACAACGTTTAGCATAATCCAAATCCATCAGATTCAGGGCAGCGCCCGAATCCACAAACGCCATGACAGAAAACGACGACAAAGAGCATATCAAGGTAATGGACAGAAGGAATTTGGACTGTACAGTACCAATGACGGCAGACCTAGCGGACCGCTTAGTGCGTTTAGGACAATCAGAAATAGCATGAGTGGAATCACCACAGTAGAAACACAGACCATTCAGACGTCTGTATTCCTGCCGTTCAACTCTAGTCATAGTCCTATCGCATTGCATAGGCTCAGGTTTAACCTCAGGCAGTACCGCCAAATGGTGCACAGATTTACGCTCGCGCAAGCGTCGACCGATCTGAATGGCCAAAGACAAAGACTCATTCAAACCAGCAGGCATAGGAAATCCCACCATGACATCCTTAAGAGCCTCAGAGAGACCCTTTCTGAACAAAGCTGCCAGCGCAGATTCATTCCACTGAGTGAGTACTGACCATTTCCCAAATTTCTGACAATATACTTCTATATCATCCTGACCCTGGCACAAAGCCAGCAAATTTTTCTCAGCCTGATCCACTGAATTAGGCTCATCGTACAGCAATCCGAGCGCCAGGAAAAACGCATCGACACTACTCAATGCAGGGTCTCCTGGCGCAAGAGAAAATGCCCAGTCTTGAGGGTCGCCGCGCAAAAAAGAAATAATAATCAAAACCTGTTGAATAGGATTACCAGAAGAATGAGGTTTCAAGGCCAGAAATAGCTTACAATTATTTTTGAAACTTAGAAACTTAGTTCTATCTCCAAAAAACAAATCAGGAATAGGAATTCTTGGTTCTAACACAGATTTCTGATCAATAGTATCTTGAATTTTTTGTACATTTATAACGAGATTATCCATTGAAGAGCACAGACCCTGAATATCCATGTCCACACCTGTGTCCAGAATCACCCAAATGTCTAGGGGAAAAAAAAAAAGTGAACACAGAGCAGAAAAAAAAAAAATGATGTCAGAACTTTTTCTTTCCCTCTATTGAGAATCATTAGTTGGGCTCCTTGTACTGTTATGTTTGCTAATGACAGGTGTTAGGAAGGCAATCCAGAAACACAGTGTGCTTAGCGATCAGAGCGCACACAGTGATCTGACAAATACCCAAAAATACAAGAACGAGCTCTGAGACGTGGAAACTCTGTAGACTGCACACCTGATCCTATCCTAAACACAACTAAAAGCGGCTGTGGATTGCGCCTAACAACTACCTAGGCAACTCGGCACAGCCTAAGAAACTAGCTAGCCTGAAGATAGAAAAATAGGCCTGACTTGCCCCAGAGAAATTCCCCAAAGGAAAAGGCAGCCCCCCACATATAATGACTGTGAGTAAGATGAAAAGACAAAACGTAGGGATGAAATAGATTCAGCAAAGTGGGGCCCGATATTCTAGGACAGAGCGAGGACAGTAAAGCGAACTTTGCAGTCTACAAAAAACCCTAAAGCAAAACCACGCAAAGCGGGCAAAAAAAAAACACCGTGCCGAACTAACGGCACGGCGGTACACCCTTTGCGTCTCAGAGCTTCCAGCAAAACAAAAGACAAGCTGGACAGAAAAAAAACAACAAAAAAGCAAAAAGCACTTAGCTATACAGAGCAGCAGGTCACAGGAACAATCAGGAGAAGCTCAGATCCAACACTGAAACATTGACAAGGAGCAAGGATAGCAGCATCAGGCGGAGTTAAGTAATGAAGCAGTTAACGAGCTCACCAGAACACCTGAGGGAGGAAGATCAGAAGCTGCAGTACCACTTGTGACCACAGGAGTGAATTCAGCCACAGAATTCACAACATGAACCCCACTAACACATTGGCTGGTGTTTTTCTCTTTGCAGCTAGCACTTCCAGGCAAAAACTAGCGGTGTTTGAGCCCAGGGTCAGCAGGAGGAGGAGAGGAGCAGAGTGTAGGCCGAAGCCTGCACTGGTGGCAGCTTTTGTTCTGTTGTGCCAGCGTGGCTTGTGCTGGACACGTTGCCGACTACACAGCAGGGGAACAGCTGGCGGTGCTGAACCCCACTGACACATCACCTAGTGCTTTTTCTGTGTAGACAACACTTCCAGGTGGCAACTGACAGTGTTGAAACCCAGGGAATCAAAGAGGAGCAGAGTGTAGGCCGAAGCCTGCAGTGGAGCAAGTTGAAAGGGAACCTTTAACCCCCCCCCAGGCATTTGTTGCTGAAAGAGCCATCTTGTACAGCAGTAATACTGCATATGGAAAATGGTGGCTCCGAAAATTATGCTCCTTGCAAACGCTGAAGTACACACTCATATAATGTGTCCCCTCACACCGTCAAACCATCCCGGAAGTGGGACTTTCCTTTGTAATGTGACACAGCACAGCCGTCATTCCAACCCCCTTGGTGCCGGGCGCCACCTCCTCAACGTTGTTTGGTTCTGTCACGGAGCCCGCGCTGTAATGTTATCCCTTGGCCATGCACAGTTAGCGGTGCCCGTCTTCTGACATCATGTAGGTGTCAGGCTGGCAGTGCCTGTGCGTCCAAGCTGCCCGAGATCCAACCTTGCAGTGTCATCTAATGTAGTCCCACTGCGGGCCAGGGATCCATGGACATGCGCAGTGCATATCATCTCCTCTCACTCACCTCCTTCCTGCTTCTTCAGACTGTGCGGTGTCACGGCCGTGGCATGCTATTAGGGATCAGCTGACGCCGCCTAGTCTGAAGAAGCGTGAAGAAGGGGAGTGAGAGGCTAGTATATGCATTGCGCATGGCCATGGATACCAGGCCCACTGTGGGATCACATTAGACGACACTGCGAGGTGTGATTTCGGGCAGCGTGGACGCACAGGCGCAGCCAGGACGACAACAAATGATGTCAGAGGACGGGCAGCGCAAACTGTGCATGGCCAAGGGATAACATAACAGCGCAGGGTCCATGACGGAATCAAACAACGCTAAGGAGGCAGCGCACGGTTCCAAGGGGGTAGCAATGACGGCTGTGCTGCGTCACATTACAAAGGAAAGTCCCACCTCCGGGACGGTTGGACGGTGTGAGGGGACACATTACATGAGTGTGTAGTTCAGCGTTTGCAAGGAGCATAATTTCAAGAGCGACCTTTCCCTTGTGCAGTATTAGTGCTGCACATGGTGGCTCTTTCAGTAACAAACGCCTAGGGGGGGGGACAGGTCCCCTTACATTTTAGTTGTGCCAGCGTGGCGGTCGCATGACACGTTGCCGGATACACAGCTGGGGATCAGCTGACGTTACTGAACCCCAATAACAGAGGAGCGACTGTTAACTGTGCACACAGCACTTCCAGGCACCAACTGGCGGTGTTAGAGCCCAGGGACAGCAGGAGGAGCAGATTGGAGGTATTGCCGCACACACAGCTGGGGATCAGCTGACGTTACTGAACCCCAATAACAGAGGAGCGACTGTTGACTGTGCACACAGCACTTCCAGGCACCAACTGGCGGTGTTAGAGCCCAGGGACAGCAGGAGGAGCAGATTGGAGGTATTGCCGCACACACAGCTGGGGATCAGCTGACGTTACTGAACCCCAATAACAGAGGAGCGACTGTTGACTGTGCACACAGCACTTCCAGGCACCAACTGGCGGTGTTAGAGCCCAGGGACAGCAGGAGGAGCAGATTGGAGGTATTGCCGCACACACAGCTGGGGATCAGCTGACGTTACTGAACCCCAATAACAGAGGAGCGACTGTTGACTGTGCACACAGCACTGCCAGGCACCAACTGGCGGTGTTAGAGCCCAGGGACAGCAGGAGGAGCAGATTGGAGGTATTGCCGCACACACAGCTGGGGATCAGCTGACGTTACTGAACCCCAATAACAGAGGAGCGACTGTTGACTGTGCACACAGCACTGCCAGGCACCAACTGGCGGTGTTAGAGCCCAGGGACAGCAGGAGTAGCAGAGGAACAGAGTGTAGGCCGAAGCCTGATTGGAGCAAGTTGAAAGGGAACCTTTAACCCCCCCCCCCCCCCAAGACGTTTGTAGCTGAAAGAGCCATCTTGTGCAGCACTAAGGATGCAAAAGGAAAAGGTTGCTCTTTTAATTATGCTCCTTGCAAACACCGAAGTAAACACTAAAAATGTGTCCCTTTATACCGTTAAACCGTTCCGGAGGTGCGAATTTCCTTCGTAATGGGACACAGCACAGCTGTCATTCCTATCCCCTTGATGCCGTGCGCTGCCTCCTCAGCGTTGTTTTAAGCTGTCACGGAGCCTGCGCTGTTCTGTTAGCCCTTGGCCATGCCCAATTAGCGCTGCCTGTCTTCTGACATAATTTGGTGTCAGGCTGTCAGTGCCTGTGCGTCCACGCTGCTCCAGATCCCACCTCGCAGTCTCGTCTAACGTAATCCCACTGCGGGCCTTGGAACCATGGGCATGCACAGTGCATAACCTCGACTCTCACTCCCCTCCTTCCCTCTTCTTCAAACTGTGCGGTGTCACGGCCGTGGCATGCTAGGGATCAGCTGACGGCGCACAGTCTAAAGAAGGCGGAGGGAAATGAGCGAGAGCCCGAGGGGAAGATATGCACTGCGCATGCCCATGGATCCCAGGCCCGCAGTGTGACTCAATCAGAAGACACTGCGAGGCGGGATTTCGGGCAGCGCGGCCGCACAGGCGCAGCCAGCCTGACACCAAATTATGTCAGAAGACAGGCAGCGCAAATAGGGCATGCCCAAGGGATAACAGAACAGCGCAGGCTCCGTGACAGCTTAAAACAACGCTGAGGAGGCAGCGCATGGCACCAAGGGGGTAGGAATGACGGCTGTGCTGCGTCACATTACAAAGGAAAGTCCCAGCTCCGGGACGGTATAACGGTATCAGTGAACACATTTTATAAGTGTTAAGTTCTGCGTGTGCAAAGAGCTAAAAAAAAAGAGCTACCTTTTCCTTGTGCAGCATTACTGCTGCACAAGATGGCTCTTTCAGTAACAAACGACGGGGGGGGGGGGGGACAGGTTCCCTTACATTTAGGTTGTTGTGCCAGCGTGGCGGTCGCAGGACACATTGCCGGCTACACAGCTGGGGATCAGCTGACGTTACTGAAACCCAATAACACTGGGTCGTATGTTTTTACTGTGCAGCCTGCACTTCTGAGCCGCAACTGGCGGTGTTGGAGCCCAGGAATAGCAGTTCAGGTGGTAGAAAGATGAACACAGCAGGAGACCTGGATGACACCCAATTACTTAATCAGGCAGAGGAGTGGCAAATTCCTGCGAGATCCAGGCCTGGTTCATTTTCAGGAAAGTAAGCCGGTCAACGTTATCGGAGGATAGTCGCATGCGACGGTCTGTTAGTACACAACCTGCGGCACTAAAGACACGTTCCGATAAGACACTAGCCGCAGGGCAAGCCAGCACCTCCAATGCATACTGGCTTAGCTCTGGCCATGTATCCAGCTTAGAGACCCAAAACTTGAACGGGGAAGAGCCGTCTGGGAGTACAGTAAGAGGGCAAGCCATGTAGTCTGTCACCATCTGACGGAACCGTTGCCTCCTGCTGACTGGAGCCGCCGGTGATGGTGTAGACATTTGGGGCGGGCACACAAAAGTGTGCCAGAGTTGTGCCATACTGGGCTTGCCTTGGGCAGAGGCACTGTTTCTGCTCGCTCTTTGGGCAGAGCCTCCCCCACTGCCTCGACGCACTGAGCTGCTTTGTAAAGCACTAGCAGCACTCCTCTCAGTTGGACAGGAGAAGATGATGGAATTCACCAGTGTGTCGTGGTACTCCCGCAATTTACGCTCCCGGGTCAACGCAGGGATGAGGTTTTGGACGTTGTCCCGGTAGCGAGGATCGAGGAGGGTGAACACCCAATAATCAGGCATGTTGAGAATGTGGTCGATGCGGCGGTCGTTTCTCAGGTACTGCAGCATGAAATCCACCATGTGCTGCAGAGTGCCAACTGGCCCAGAAACGCTGTCCCCTGCTTGAGACATGATCTCTGCCCGCTCGTCATCACCCCACCCTCGCTGTACACACTGACCACTGGACAATTGTGTCGCTCCCTCCTCTGGACGGAGCTCTTCCTCCTCCATTGACTCCTCCTTATCCTCCTCACAAATTGGCCCCTGCGTACCCCTTTGTGAGGAACCACGTGGCGCTGACTCTCCAGAAGCTGATGGAAAAGGTGACTCCTCATCCTCCACCTCTTCCACCACATCATCCCTTAACCCTTGCAAAGTTTGCTGAAGCAGGCAGATAAGGGGGACAGTCATGCTGACTAGTGCATCATCTGCACTTGCCATCCGCGTGGAATAATCAAAAGGACGCAAAACCTGGCAGACGTCCTTCATAGTGGCCCACTCTGTGGTTGTGAAGTCTGATCGGCGCTGACTGCGACTTCTTTGCGCCTGATGCAGCTGGTACTCCATAACTGCTTGCTGCTGCTCACACAACAGCTCCAACATATGTAACGTGGAATTCCACCGGGTAGGTAGGTCACATATGATGCGGTGTTCCGGAAGGCGGAATCGGCGCTGCAGAGCAGCAATGCGGGATCTGGCCAAGCTGGAACGCCGCAAGTGAGCACACTCTAGGCGGACCTTGTGCAGCAGGGTATCAAGATCCGGATAGTCCCTCAGAAAACTCTGCACAACCAAATTGAGCACATGTGCCAGACATGGGATGTGAGTGAGGTTGCCAAGGGCCAAAGCTGCCACCAGATTTCGGCCATTGTCACACACTACCATGCCTGGCTGGAGATTCGCTGGCAGTAACCACACATCGCTCTCCTGCTTGATGGCATTCCAGAGCTCCTGCGCTGTGTGGCTTCGATGCCCCAATGAAACTAGTTTCAAGACGGCCTGCTGACGTTTGGCCACGGCTGTGCTCATGTCGGTCATAGGTAAACGTTCACGGGTCCATGTGGAGGTGGACTGTGATGGATCCTGCAGAGAGGAATCAGAGGAACTGGTGTAAGAGGAGGAGTCGATGCGTACAGACTGGATTCCTGCAATCCTTGGAGTGGGCAGGACACGTCCTGCGCCACTCGCACGATCTGTACCTGGCTCAACAACATTAACCCAATGGGCAGTGAGGGAAACATATCGCCCCTGTCCATGCTGACTGGTCCACGCATCGGTGGTGAGGTGGACCTTGCTACTGACGGCGTTCAGTAGCGCATGTTTTATGTTTGCCTCAACATGCCTGTGCAGGGCAGGGACAGCCTGCCTGCTGAAGTAAAAGCGGCTGGGCACCTTGTACTGTGGGACTGCCAATGCCATCAAGTCACGGAAGCTGTCAGTCTCCACCAGCCTGAACGAGAGCATTTCCAGGGACAACAGTTTGGCAATGCCTGCATTCAGAGCCTGTGCTCGGGGGTGGTTGGCCGAGAATGCCCGCCTTTTCTCCCATGCCTGGACTACCGATGGCTGTAGAGTAGACTGGGAGTGTGAGGATGACTGGGAAGGTGGTGCTGTGGGTGGAATTACACTAGGTCTCTGGACAACAGTGGAGGAAGAGGCAACACGAGATGAAGAGGTGGTAGCTGCCGCTGTTGGTTGGCCTACGTCTTCACTGTGTTTCTGTAACTCCACCGCGTGCCTGTTCCGCACATGTTTCCACATATTTGTGGTATTGAGGTTGCTGACACTTTTACCTCTTTTTACTTTCTGATGACACAGCTTGCATTTGACAAAACAAATGTCATCTGCAACTGTGTCAAAAAAGGACCAGGCACTGCAAGTCTTGGGAGCGCCCTTTTTGGCTTTGGAAAGAGACAGGCTCCTAACGGGTGCCAAAGTGGAGGCTACAGGCTCCGCAGTCTTCCCCCTCCCTCTCCCTCTTTGGCCCGTAAGGGGAAGCTCTTCCTCAGAGCTGCTCCCACCACCTTCCTGTTCCTCACGCCACGATGGGTCAAGGACCTCATCATCTCCACTACCCTCTGCCACCAACTGCTCCTCCTGGGTAGTCTCGGCAGCACAGTACGCATCAGAAAGCGGCACCTGAGTTTCATCATCAGATGCGTACTGCGCTGTGGTCACCGGAGGCACTGGCCCACCTGCCTCTTCAGAGTCAGAGAGATAAAGCTTTTGGGCATCACTGCACACTGCCTCTTCTTCCATTTCTCCAATGCTGCTTGGCTGGCCCCCTGTTTCCAAGCCAAGAGATTCAGAGAACAGAAGTAGAGACGGCTCCTGTCCTGGGCTCTCTGACTGCCTGGCCAATTTGGCAGGTGGTGAAGAGACAGATGGCTGCTCTCCAGTGCTCTGTGCCTGAGAGGATGTGGCACTAACTGAAGTCGATGCCGAGGCGTTAGCTGCCATCCACCCGACAACGGCTTCAATTTGGTCTTCACGTAGCAGCGGTGCACGGCGCTCTCCGACAAAGCTGCGCATGAAGGACTGTTCCCTGCTGAAACTGAGTGACGACGAGTCACCGGCGCCCGCAGCAGGCACAGAATCACCACGTCCTCTCCCTGCTCCTCTCCCTGCTCCGCGCCCACGCCCACGTGCCTTACTCCCTGCCCTCTTCATCTTGGTTGACAGATAAAGATAAGCAGAAAAGTACTAAGGCCTTAGTGTGCTTATTCCTGAAATGCTCCTCCTAACAGGTGTAAGAAACACTAATGTTGTAAATTGTGGACTAAACTTTATTATTTTTCAAATGTGGCCTACACAAGTGTTAAGTTGTGTTTGGTGAACTTAACTTTTTTTTTTGTGCAGATCGGGCTACAGAGCTAGTTTAAATCACACGGAGACCGTGCAGACAGCCGTAAACGGCGCTGCAAGGCCAAAAAACCCTCCTCTCGGTTATCCTATATAGTGTTTTTCTACTATTTAGCTGGATACGAGTGGAAAGACACTAATAGGAATTTTTTTTTTCAAATTTTAAACTGGCTGCACTATTTGAAAAAAAGTAAAATTTTTCTCAAGGTATGAGCCAGTAACGAACCCTGAGCTGAATCCAACCGGCTATGGCTGCACACAGACTACAGGGCGAGCTGGGCTCACACGGAGACCGTGCAGACAGCCGTAAACGGCGCTGCAAGGCCAAAAAAACCTCCTCTAGGTTATCCTATATAGTGTTTTTCCACTATTTAGCTGGATACGAGTGGAAAGACACTAATAGGAATTTTTTTTTTTTTCAAATTTTAAACTGGCTGCACTATTTGAAAAAAAGGAAATTGTTTTTCAAGGTATGAGGCAGTAACGCACCCTGAGCTGAATCCAACCGGCTATGGCTGCACACAGACTACAGGGCGAGCTGCGCTCACACAGAGACCGTGCAGACAGCCGTAAACGGCGCTGCAAGGCCAAAAAACCCTCCTCTAGGTTATCCTATATAGTGTTTTTCCACTATTTAGCTGGATACGAGTGGAAAGACACTAATAGGAATTTTTGTTTTTCAAATTTTAAACAGGCTGCACTATTTGAAAAAAAGTAAAATTTTTCTCTAGGTATGAGCCAGTAACGAACCCTGAGCTGAATCCAACCGGCTATGGCTGCACACAGACTACAGGGCGAGCTGGGCTCACACGGAGACCGTGCAGACAGCCGTAAACGGCGCTGCAAGGCCAAAAAACCCTCCTCTAGGTTATCCTATATAGTGTTTTTCCACAATTTAGCTGGCTACGAGTGGAAAGACACTAATAGGAATTTTTTTTTTTCAAATTTTAAACAGGCTGCACTATTTGAAAAAAAGTAAAATTTTTCTCAAGGTATGAGCCAGTAACGAACCCTGAGCTGAATCCAACCGGCTATGGCTGCACACAGACTACAGGGCGAGCTGGGCTCACACGGAGACCGTGCAGACAGCCGTAAACGGCGCTGCAAGGCCCAAAAAAAAACCCTCTAGGTTATCCTATGTAGTGTTTTTCCACAATAGAGCTGGAGACTGGTGGAAAAACACTAATAGGAAATTTGAGAAAAAATGTGCAGCAGGCTGCACTAAGAGCAAAAAAGGACAACTGTGTGAGGCAGTGTGAACCCCCCCTGAGCTGAATACAACCGGGTATATGGCTGCACACAGACTACAGAGTGAGCTGCACACACACACACACTCAGAGACCTTGCAGAACGTTGTTAAAACAGCGCTGCAAGGCAAGAGCAAGGTGAACAGTGAAGAACACACAGCGTTTTGCTAAATTAGCCTTTGGAAAGGAAAATAAAGCAATTAGCTAGCTCGACTGGCCCTCAGTTAGAACACAGCGTCCTGTCCCTAACTGAAATCACAGCAGAGTGAGCGCAAAATGGCGGCAGCGTTTTTTATAGTGCAGAGTGACATCATTTCAGCAGCCAATCCAAGCCTTGCCAGTACTTACATGCCCACCATGCTAAACAGGATGTGCCCACACTTCCAATCATTCCTCATTGGCTGCTGCGTTCAGTTTGAATTCTGGGAACTTCCGATTCCGGTATCCGATACGCGGGAAGTATCGGAATTCGGTATCGGAATTCCGATACCGCAAATATCGGCCGATACCCGATACTTGCGGTATCGGAATGCTCAACACTAATCATAACCCTAACCCTAACCCTACCTTTAACCCTAAGGGATCCTAACCCTAACCCTACCCCTAACCCTACCCCTAACCCTAACCCTAAAGGGATTAGGGTTAGGGTTAGGGGTAGGGTTAGGGGTAGGGTTAGGGTTAGGGGTAGGGTTAGGGTTAGGGGTAGGGTTAGGGTTAGGATCCCTTAGGGTTAGGGGTAGGGTTAGGGTTAGGGGTAGGGTTAGGGTTAGGATCCCTTAGGGTTAGGGTTAGGGTTAGGGGTAGGGTTAGGGTTAGGGTTAGGGGTAGGGTTAGGATCCCTTAGGGTTAGGGGTAGGGTTAGGGTTAGGGGTGGGGTTAGGGTTAGGATCCCTTTATCACCTTTATGTTGGGGGTGGCATATCAGTGTGTTTTCTGGTTTTTTAATATAAAAACACATGCGTTTTTAACGCAAAAAAACGCATGCGTCCCCATTGACTCCAATGTATTTTTTGACCCAAAAAAAACGCATGAAAACGCATGCGTTTTTTTTGGTCCAAAAAACGCGTCTCAAAAATACTACAAGTTGCATTTCTGAAAATGAACGCATGCAGTAAAAAAACGCATGCGTTGCAAAACGCGACCAAACGCGTACAAACAAAAACGCATGCGTTTTCAATGTTAAATATAGGGGAAAAAAACGCATGCGTTTTTTTGAAAAAAAACGCTGCAGACAAAAACGCAAGTGTGAAACCACCCTAAAGCAGGAAGGATAGAACAGTGTTATTGGTGCCCGATGTGAATATGACAGAAGGTGGATCTCAGACAGTAGACTCTAACAGACTGCTAGTAGACTTATGATCAAACAGTGCTGAAGTGTGAAGCATGGTGGGAAAATTATAGAGGTATGATGCTGTTTCCACATTCTATTATATGACCAGAAATTAAAATGGAATGGAATGTCTTCCGATGGAAAATAATTCTGTGTTCCCTATTTTGTGGCTCTGCAGCTATCGTGGCATGATTGGAGTTGTAGTTTTGCAGCAGCAGTAGAGCCACAGATGGGGGAACACTGGAGTAATAGAGGAGACTCTAAAATGAGCTGGTCTCAGGGACGTTTACATTGATTGTTATTAGGGTTGAGCGAAACGGGTCGAACATTTTCAAAAGTCGCCGACTTTTGGCTAAGTCGGGGTTTCATGAAACCCGATCCGACCCCTGTGCGGGGTCGGCCATGCGGTACGCGACTTTCGCGCCAAAGTCGCGTTTCAATGACGCGAAAAGCGCCATTTCTCAGCCAATGAAGGTAAACGCAGAGTGTGGGCAGCGTGATGACATAGGTCCTGGTCCCCACCATCTTAGAGAAGGGCATTGCAGTGATTGGCTTGCTGTCTGCGACGTCACAGGGGCTATAAAGAGGCGTTCCCGCCGACCGCCATCTTACTGCTGCTGATCTGAGCTTAGGGAGAGGTTGCTGCCGCTTTGTCAGAAGCAGGGATAGCGTTAGGCAGGGTCCATTAACCACAAAACCGCTTGTGCTGCAGCGATTTGCACTGTCCAACACCACCCTCGGTGTGCAGGGACAGTGGAAGTTTTTTTTTTTTTTTTTTTCCCCTCAGCGCTGTAGCTCATTGGGCTGCCCTAGAAGGCTCCCTGATAGCTGCATTGCTGTGTGTACGCCGCTGTGCAAACCAACTGCTTTTTTCAAAGCACAAATCCTCTTGTTCCTTCCTTTCTGCACAGCTATCTTTTTTGTTTGTCCACACTTTTTATTTCATTTGTGCATCAGTCCACTCCTTATTGCTGCCTGCCATACCTGGCTGAGATTACTGCAGGCAGGGAGATAGTAGCTGCCTGCCATACCTGGCTGAGATTACTGCAGGCAGGGAGATAGTAATTGTAGGACATTCCCTGTTTTTTTTTTTTTTTTTTTTTTGGTGGGAGATTAAGATTGGCAATTTGGCATTTCTGCTAGAGTGCCATCCCTGTGTGTGCCATCTCTCTCACATAGTGGGCCATAGAAAGCCTTTTCATTTTTCTGTATTTTTTTTTGTGGGGTGTATAAATTCTCCCTGATAAAAATACAGTGGGAGATTAATATTGGCCTTTGGGCTTGTGTGCCAGTCCTGAGTGTGCCATCTCTCTCACAAATAGTGGGCCATAGAAAGCCTATTTATTTTTTTTTTTGGTTTTATAAATTCTCCCTGAAAAAAAGGGAGATTAATATTGGCCTCTGGGCTTGTGTGCCAGTCCTGAGCGTGCCATCTGTGCCAGCCCTGAGCGTGCCATCTCTCTCACAAATAGTGGGCCATAGAAAGCCTATTTAATTTTTTTTTTTGTTTTATAAATTTTCCCTGAAAAAAGGGAGATTAATATTGGCCTCTGGGCTTGTGTGCCAGTTGTGAGCGTGCCATCTGTGCCAGTCCTGAGCGTGCCATCTCTCTCACAAATAGTGGGCCATAGAAAGCCTATTTAAATATTTTTTTGGTTTTATAAATTCTCCCAGAAAAAAAGGGAGATTAATATTGGCCTCTGGGCTTGTGTGCCAGTCCTGAGCGTGCCATCTGTGCCAGCCAGCCCTGAGCGTGCCATCTCTCTCACAAATAGTGGGCCATAGAAAGCCTATTTAATTTTTTTTTTTGTTTTATCAATTTTCCCTGAAAAAAGGGAGATTAATATTGGCCTCTGGGCTTGTGTGCCAGTTGTGAGCGTGCCATCTGTGCCAGTCCTGAGCGTGCCATCTCTCTCACAAATAGTGGGCCATAGAAAGCCTATTTAAATATTTTTTTGGTTTTATAAATTCTCCCAGAAAAAAAGGGAGATTAATATTGGCCTCTGGGCTTGTGTGCCAGTCCTGAGCGTGCCATCTGTGCCAGCCAGCCCTGAGCGTGCCATCTCTCTCACAAATAGTGGGCCATAGAAAGCCTATTTAATTTTTTTTTTTGTTTTATCAATTTTCCCTGAAAAAAGGGAGATTAATATTGGCCTCTGGGCTTGTGTGCCAGTTGTGAGCGTGCCATCTGTGCCAGTCCTGAGCGTGCCATCTCTCTCACAAATAGTGGGCCATAGAAAGCCTATTTAAATATTTTTTTGGTTTTATAAATTCTCCCAGAAAAAAAGGGAGATTAATATTGGCCTCTGGGCTTCTGTGCCAGTCCTGAGCGTGCCATCTGTGCCAGTCCTGAGCGTCCCATCTCTCTCACAAATAGTGGGCCATAGAAAGCCTATTTTATTTTTTTTTTGGGTTTTAGAAATTCTCCCTGAAAAAAGGGAGATTAATATTGGCCTCTGGGCTTGTGTGCCAGTTGTGAGCGTGCCATCTGTGCCAGTCCTGAGCGTGCCATCTCTCTCACAAATAGTGGGCCATAGAAAGCCTATTTAAATATTTTTTTGGTTTTATAAATTCTCCCAGAAAAAAAGGGAGATTAATATTGGCCTCTGGGCTTCTGTGCCAGTCCTGAGCGTGCCATCTGTGCCAGTCCTGAGCGTCCCATCTCTCTCACAAATAGTGGGCCATAGAAAGCCTATTTTATTTTTTTTTTGGGTTTCAGAAATTCTCCCTGGAAAAAAAAAGGGAGATTAATATTGCCCTTTGGGCTTGTGTGCCAGTACTAAGCGTTCCATCTCTCTCTCTCTCTCAGTCAGTGGGCCATAGAACGCATATTTTTGGTTTTATTTGTTTTCTAAATTCTCCCTGAAAAAATCATTTTATTTTATTTGGTTTCTAAATTCTTCCTGATAAAATCATATTTTTTTTATTATTTTTATTTCTAAAGTCTCCCTGAAAAAAAAAAAAAAAAAACAACCAAAAAAACAGTGGGAGATTAATATTGGCCTTTCTGCTTGTGTGCCAGTCTTGACTCCTGGGTGTGCCATCTCTCTCTCTCTCTCTCTCTCTCTCTCTCTCTCTCCAATTGTGGTCCATAGAAAGCCTATATTTTTTTTCCTTGATTTGGGTTCTAAAATCTACCAGAGAAAATAACTACATCAATCATTGGTAGAAAAATATTGGCCTCTGGGTTTGTGTGCCACTCCTGACTCCTGTGTGCGTCATCTCTCAGTCAGTGGGCCATAGAACGCCTATTTTTGGTTTTATTTGTTTTCTAAATTCTCCCTGAAAAAATCATTTTATTTTATTTGGTTTCTAAATTCTTCCTGATAAAATCATATTTTTTTTATTATTTTTTTTTCTAAAGTCTCCCTGAAAAAAAAAAAAAAAAACAGTGGGAGATTAATATTGGCCTTTCTGCTTGTGTGCCAGTCTTGACTCCTGGGTGCGTCATCTCTCAGTCAGTGGGCCATAGAACGCCTATTTTTGGTTTTATTTGTTTTATAAATTCTCCCTGAAAAAATCATTTTATTTTATTTGGTTTCTAAATTCTTCCTGATAAAATCATATTTTTTTTATTATTTTTTTTTCTAAAGTCTCCCTGAAAAAAAAAAAAAAAAAACAACCAAAAAAAACAGTGGGAGATTAATATTGGCCTTTCTGCTTGTGTGCCAGTCTTGACTCCTGGGTGCGTCATCTCTCAGTCAGTGGGCCATAGAACGCCTATTTTTGGTTTTATTTGTTTTATAAATTCTCCCTGAAAAAATCATTTTATTTTATTTGGTTTCTAAATTCTTCCTGATAAAATCATATTTTTTTTATTATTTTTTTTTCTAAAGTCTCCCTGAAAAAAAAAAAAAAAAAAACAACCAAAAAAAACAGTGGGAGATTAATATTGGCCTTTCTGCTTGTGTGCCAGTCTTGACTCCTGGGTGTGCCATCTCTCTCTCTCTCTCTCTCTCTCTCTCTCTCTCTCTCTCTCTCTCCAATTGTGGTCCATAGAAAGCCTATATTTTTTTTCCTTGATTTGGGTTCTAAAATCTACCAGAGAAAATAACTACATCAATCATTGGTAGAAAAATATTGGCCTCTGGGTTTGTGTGCCACTCCTGACTCCTGTGTGCGTCATCTCTCAGTCAGTGGGCCATAGAACGCCTATTTTTGTTTTTATTTGTTTTATAAATTCTCCCTGAAAAAATCATTTTATTTTATTTGGTTTCTAAATTCTTCCTGATAAAATCATATTTTTTTTATTATTTTTTTTTCTAAAGTCTCCCTGAAAAAAAAAAAAAAAAAAAAAAAAAAAAAAAAAACAGTGGGAGATTAATATTGGCCTTTCTGCTTGTGTGCCAGTCTTGACTCCTGGGTGTGCCATCTCTCTCTCTCTCTCTCTCCAATTGTGGTCCATAGAAAGCCTACATTTTTTTTCCTTGATTTGGGTTCCAAAATCTACCAGAGAAAATAACTCCATCAATCATTGGTAGAAAAATATTGGCCTCTGGGCTTGTGTGCCACTCCTGATTCCTGTGTGCGTCATCTCTCACTCAGTGGCCCATAGAAAGCATATAGTTTGTTACATTTGTTTTCTAAATTCTCCCTGCAAAAATCTATTTTTTTTTTTTTGGGGGGTTTCTAAAGTGTTCCTGAAAAAAATAAAAATAAAAAAAAAATAATAGTGTGACATTAATATTAACATTTGTGCTTCAGTGACAGTCCTGCGTGTGGGGCATCTCTCTAATTTGCAGCCACCAAAAAAAGAGTGTGTAACATTGGGCCTGATTTTCGCTGTGGTCTCACCAACCTGTAAAGGGGTAGCTAAATCATACTGAAGTTATAGCTCACCGTGTAAGTTGTGTGACTGCAACAAATAACGTTAGTTTGGTTACGTTTTTAAAACAATGAGGAAGTCTAGTGGAAGAGGTCGTGGCCGGGGGCGTTCATTGTCAGCTGGTAATGAGGGTAGTGGTAGTGGTGGAGCATCAGGTGGTCGTGGGGGAAAAAATATTGCACCTAAGTCTGGAGCTGTGGAGCCAGGTTCGTCGTCCGGCTACACAAGGCCTCGAACGCTCCCTTTTCTGGGATTAGGAAAACCGCTTTTAAAGCCGGAGCAGCAAGAGCAAGTTTTGGCTTATCTTGCTGACTCAGCCTCTAGCTCTTTTGCCTCATCTCGTGAAACTGGTAAAAGTAAAAGCAGCGCGTCGTTAGTGGATGTTCACGGTCAGGGACAAGTCACTTCCTTGTCCTCTTCAGCAAAAACAACAACAGAGAAGAATGCAGCAGGCGACACAACGGGTTACTCCATGGAGCTCTTTACACATACCGTCCCTGGCTTAGAAAGTGAAGCAGTTAACAGTCCATGCCCATTACAAATTGAATCTGACATGGAGTGCACTGACGCACAGCCACAGCCAGACTACTATGCTGGTCCTTTGACTCAGACCACAACATTGCCCTCGCAGGGTGCTGATCAAGAATCAGACCCTGATGAGACTATGTTGCCCCATCACGAACGCTATACCACCGAACGACACGGTGACACAGACGAAGTTGCGCAGGAGGTACAAGAAGAGTTATTAGATGACCCAGTTCTTGACCCCGATTGGCAGCCATTGGGGGAACAGGGTGCAGGCGGCAGCAGTTCTGAAGCAGAGGAGGAGGAGGGGCCGCAGCAGGCATCAACATCGCCACAGGTTCCATCTGCCGGGCCCGTATCTTGCCCAAAACGCGTGGCAAAGCCAAAACCTGGTGGAGGACAGCGTGGCCATCCGGTTAAAGCTCAGTCTGCAATGCCTGAAAAGGTATCCGATGCTAGAAAGAGTGCAGTCTGGCATTTTTTTAAACAACATCCAATTGATCAGCGCAAAGTCATCTGTCAAAAATGTTCTACTTCCTTAAGCAGAGGTCAGAATCTGAAAAGTCTCAATACTAGTTGCATGCATAGACATTTAACCACCATGCATTTGAAAGCTTGGACTAACTACCAAACGTCCCTTAAGGTTGTTGCACCCTCGGCCAATGAAGCTAGTCATCAACGCAACATCCCTTCCGGCAGTGTAGGACCACCATTTAGCGCACCACCTGCTGTATCTGTGCAGGTATCTTTGCCAGGCCAAAGCAGTCAGGGTCAGGGAATCACCAGTTTCGTAGTAGGAAACACTGCATCTAGGGCACCGGCGGCAACAATACCATCTCCCACCGTCTCTCAGTCTGCCATGTCCACCGGCACCCCCGCTAGTTCCACGATCTCCAGCTCTCCAGTCCAGCTCACCCTACATGAGACTATGGTTAGAAAAAGGAAATACTTAGCCTCGCATCCGCGTACACAGGGTTTGAACGCCCACATAGCTAGACTAATCTCGTTAGAGATGATGCCCTACCGGTTAGTTGAAAGCGAAGCTTTCAAAGACCTGATGGACTACGCTGTACCACGCTACGAGCTACCCAGTCGACACTTTTTTTCCAGAAAAGCCATCCCAGCCCTCCACCAGCATGTTAAAGAGCGCATCGTCCATGCACTCAGGCAATCTGTGAGCACAAAGGTGCACCTGACAACAGATGCATGGACCAGTAGGCATGGCCAGGGACGTTACGTGTCCATCACGGCACACTGGGTAAATGTGGTGGATTCAGGGTCCACAGGGGACAGCAAGTTTGGGACAGTTCTGCCTAGCCCACGGTCTAGTAAACAGTTGTCTGTAGCCGTTCGCACCCCCTCCTCCTCCTCCTCCTCGTCCTCCTGCAGAAGCAAGAGCTCGTCCACAGACCGCAGTCGCACAAACACTCCATCCGCACCTGCCACTGTTGCACACCAGGTCTCCCATTATGGGGCAGCTACTGGCATACGTCAGCAGGCTGTATTGGCTATGAAGTGTTTGGGCGACAATAGACACACCGCGGAAGTTCTGTCCGAGTTCTTGCAGCAAGAAACGCAGTCGTGGCTGGGCACTGTAGATCTTGAGGCAGGCAAGGTAGTGAGTGATAACGGAAGGAATTTCATGGCTGCCATCTCCCTTTCCCAACTGAAACACATTCCTTGCCTGGCTCACACCTTAAACCTGGTGGTGCAGTGCTTCCTGAAAAGTTATCCGGGGTTATCCGACCTGCTCCTCAAAGTGCGTGGACTTTGCGCACATATCCGCCGTTCGCCTGTACACTCCAGCCGTATGCAGACCTATCAGCGTTCTTTGAACCTTCCCCAGCATCGCCTAATCATAGACGTTGCAACAAGGTGGAACTCAACACTGCACATGCTTCAGAGACTGTGCGAACAGAGGCGGGCTGTTATGTTTTTGTGGGAGGATACACATACACGGGCAGGCAGTAGGATGGCAGACATGGAGTTGTCAGGTGTGCAGTGGTCGAAGATTCAAGACATGTGTCAAGTCCTTCAGTGTTTTGAGGAATGCACACGGCTGGTTAGTGCAGACAACGCCATAATAAGCATGAGCATCCCCCTAATGCGTCTGCTGATGCAAAGTTTGACGCACATAAAGGATCAGGCGTCTGCACCAGAGGAAGAGGAAAGCCTTGATGACAGTCAGCGATTGTCTGGTCAGGGCAGTGTACATGACGAGGTACCGGGCGAAGAGGAGGTGGAGGATGAGGAGGATGATGGGGATGAGTATATTTTTAATGAGGAAGCTTTCCCGGGGGCACGGGAAATTGGTGGCGTGGCAAGGCCGGGTTCTGGTTTTTTGAGGGACACAAGTGACGTAGATTTGCCTGCAACTGCCCCTCAACCAAGCACAACCGCAGATTTGACAACGGGAACTTTGGCCCACATGGCGGATTATGCCTTGCGTATCCTCAAAAGGGACACACGCATTACAAAAATGATGAACGATGACGATTACTGGTTGGCCTGCCTCCTTGATCCTCGCTATAAAGGCAAATTGCAAAATATTATGCCACATGAGAACTTGGAACTAATATTAGCAACAAAACAATCAACTCTTGTTGACCGTTTGCTTCTGGCATTCCCTGCACACAGCGCCCGTGATCGTTCTCACACGAGCTCCAGGGGCCAGCAGACCAGAGGTGTTAGAGGGGCAGAAATCAGAAGTGGCGTTGGACAGAGGGGTTTTCTGACCAGGTTGTGGAGTGATTTTTCTATGACCGCAGACAGGACAGGTACTGCAGCATCAATTCAAAGTGACAGGAGACAACATTTGTCCAGTATGGTTACAAACTATTTTTCATCCCTTATCGACGTTCTCCCTCAACCGTCATTCCCATTTGATTACTGGGCATCCAAATTAGACACCTGGCCAGAATTGGCAGAATATGCATTGCAGGAGCTTGCTTGCCCGGCAGCTAGTGTCCTATCAGAAAGAGTATTCAGTGCTGCAGGTTCAATACTAACAGAAAAAAGGACTCGTCTGGCTACCCAAAATGTAGATGATCTAACCTTCATTAAAATGAACCACAACTGGATTTCAAAATCTTTTGCCCCACCCTGCCCGGCTGACACCTAGCTTTCCTATGAAAAGGTCTTGCCTGTGGACTATTCTGAATGACTTTTCCAATCTCGTAATTTTCTTCACCTGATTGTCCAGCATACGACATGTTTCCACCTCACGAAATGGCCAAACTCCCCACACGGGGCCGTGCTATCGCCACTTTGCGCTTGGACCCTTGAGAGTGCTGTTTGTCTGAAGAGGTGGGTGTGGCCGCTTTTGGTCGACGGCACTGCCACTGGGTCCCTCATAGTACAATAAAGTGTCTCTGGCGGTGGTGGTGCGCACCCAACGTCAGACACACCGTTGTAATATGAGGGGCCCTGTGCCTGTACCGCCGGCCACAAGACAGTTCCCCCCCCCAGCTCAAACAGTGCTCTACCACTAGCAAAATTATCTCTCACAGCTTCACCAATGTGTAGTCTAGCCGCTGACATCCTTCAATGCCTGGCACTGACAATACCATTGTTTTGACATTTTTGTTATGTTAGGCCTTCGAAGCCTGTCTGCGGTCCCTTCTTTCTACAACTACTACACTGACCAGGCCACTGCTGGCCGTGTTACCCTGGAACCAATTTAAAAGTGCCTACAGTCAGCCCAATTTTGTTATGTTAGGCCTTCGAAGACTGTCTGCCGTCACTCCTTCCACTAGACTTCCACTGACCATACACTGCTGCCCATGTACCCCTGGAACCAATTTAAAGTGCCTACAGCCAGCCCAATTTTGTTATGTTAGGCCTTCGAAGCCTGTCTGCGGTCACTCCTTCCACTAGACTTCCACTGACCAGACCACTGCTGCCCGTGTACCCCTGGAACCAATTTAAAAGTGCCTACAGCCAGCCCAAGTTTGTTATGTTAGGCCTTGGAAGCCTGTCTGCGGTCACTCCTTCCACTAGACTTCCACTGACCAGACCACTGCTGCCCGTGTACCCCTGGAACCAATTTAAAAGTGCCTACAGCCAGCCCAAGTTTGTTATGTTAGGCCTTGGAAGCCTGTCTGCGGTCACTCCTTCCACTAGACTTCCACTGACCAGACCACTGCTGCCCGTGTACCCCTGGAACCAATTTAAAAGTGCCTACAGCCAGCCCAAGTTTGTTATGTTAGGCCTTGGAAGCCTGTCTGCGGTCACTCCTTCCACTAGACTTCCACTGACCAGACCACTGCTGCCCGTGTACCCCTGGAACCAATTTAAAAGTGCCTACAGCCAGCCCAAGTTTGTTATGTTAGGCCTTGGAAGCCTGTCTGCGGTCACTCCTTCCACTAGACTTCCACTGACCAGACCACTGCTGCCCGTGTACCCCTGGAACCAATTTAAAAGTGCCTACAGCCAGCCCAAGTTTGTTATGTTAGGCCTTCTAAGCCTGTCTGCGGTCCATTCTTTCAACTACTACTACACTGACCAGGTCACTGCTGCCCGTGTACCCCTGGAACCAATTTAAAATTGCCTACAGCCAGCCCAATTTTTTTATTTTAGGCCTTCGATGCCTGTCTGCGGTCCATTCTTTCAACTACTACTACACTGACCAGGTCACTGCTGTCCGTGTACCCCTGGAACCAATTTAAAATTGCCTACAGCCATGTGTTATTATTTTAGGCCTTCGATGCCTGTCTGCGGTCACTCCTTCCACTAGGCCTCCACTGACCACACCACTGCTGTCCGTGTACCCCTGGAACCAATTTAAAATTGCCTACAGCCAGCCCAATTTTTTTATTTTAGGCCTTCGATGCCTGTCTGCGGTCCATTCTTTCAACTACTACTACACTGACCAGGTCACTGCTGTCCGTGTACCCCTGTAACCAATTTAAAATTGCCTACAGCCATGTGTTATTATTTTAGGCATTCGATGCCTGTCTGCGGTCCATTTTTTCAACTACTACTACACTGACCAGGTCACTGCTGCCCGTGTACCCCTGGAACCAATTTAAAATTGCCTACAGCCATGTGTTATTATTTTAGGCCTTCGATGCCTGTCTGCGGTCACTCCTTCCACTAGGCCTCCACTGACCACACCACTGCTGCCCGTGTACCCCTGGAACCAATTTAAAATTGCCTACAGCCAGCCCAATTTTTTTATTTTAGGCCTTCGATGCCTGTCTGCGGTCCATTCTTTCAACTACTACTACACTGACCAGGTCACTGCTGCCCGTGTACCCCTGGAACCAATTTAAAATTGCCTACAGCCATGTGTTATTATTTTAGGCCTTCGATGCCTGTCTGCGGTCACTCCTTCCACTAGGCCTCCACTGACCACACCACTGCTGTCCGTGTACCCCTGGAACCAATTTAAAAGTGCCTACAGCCATGTGTTATTATTTTAGGCCTTCGATGCCTGTCTGCGGTCACTCCTTCCACTAGGCCTCCACTGACCACACCACTGCTGCCCGTGTACCCCTGGAACCAATTTAAAATTGCCTACAGCCAGCCCAATTTTTTTATTTTAGGCCTTCGATGCCTGTCTGCGGTCCATTCTTTCAACTACTACTACACTGACCAGGTCACTGCTGTCCGTGTACCCCTGGAACCAATTTAAAATTGCCTACAGCCATGTGTTATTATTTTAGGCCTTCGATGCCTGTCTGCGGTCACTCCTTCCACTAGGCCTCCACTGACCACACCACTGCTGTCCGTGTACCCCTGGAACCAATTTAAAATTGCCTACAGCCATGTGTTATTATTTTAGGCCTTCGATGCCTGTCTGCGGTCACTCCTTCCACTAGGCCTCCACTGACCACACCACTGCTGTCCGTGTACCCCTGGAACCAATTTAAAATTGCCTACAGCCAGCCCAATTTTTTTATTTTAGGCCTTCGATGCCTGTCTGCGGTCCATTCTTTCAACTACTACTACACTGACCAGGTCACTGCTGTCCGTGTACCCCTGGAACCAATTTAAAATTGCCTACAGCCATGTGTTATTATTTTAGGCCTTCGATGCCTGTCTGCGGTCACTCCTTCCACTAGGCCTCCACTGACCACACCACTGCTGTCCGTGTACCCCTGGAACCAATTTAAAATTGCCTACAGCCAGCCCAATTTTTTTATTTTAGGCCTTCGATGCCTGTCTGCGGTCCATTCTTTCAACTACTACTACACTGACCAGGTCACTGCTGTCCGTGTACCCCTGTAACCAATTTAAAATTGCCTACAGCCATGTGTTATTATTTTAGGCATTCGATGCCTGTCTGCGGTCCATTTTTTCAACTACTACTACACTGACCAGGTCACTGCTGCCCGTGTACCCCTGGAACCAATTTAAAATTGCCTACAGCCATGTGTTATTATTTTAGGCCTTCGATGCCTGTCTGCGGTCACTCCTTCCACTAGGCCTCCACTGACCACACCACTGCTGTCCGTGTACCCCTGGAACCAATTTAAAATTGCCTACAGCCATGTGTTATTATTTTAGGCCTTCGATGCCTGTCTGCGGTCCATTCTTTCAACTACTACTACACTGACCAGGGCACTGCTGGCCGTGTACCCCTGGAACCAACATCAGAAAATATAAAAATAAGTATTTTGCTTATAAAAAAGAAAATACTGGTGAGATATCAAATGCAGACATTTTAACATTAAAAACAAACACACAACTCTAATCTGGTACAGTACTAAAAATGGCCACCAGCTACAATTACTTTCTCCTGCAAGTAGTTAACTGAAAGTTTTTTTAAATTGAAAACACACATATGGCATCCACCGAGTGTTGTCCTGTCGCGTCTTCTTTATATTATTGCCGAGAAGATGCAAAATAATGAAAATAATAAAATCATTAATTACCAAAATAATAGAGAAAGTCAACACCACATTGCAAATAAACATTCATTCCAAATAAAGAAGCAGGGCGCGTCCGAGGGTGAGTATATACCTAATAAGAATATAATCACCCTCGGACGCGCAATGCTTATTTCCAACAGCCTTCCTTCCTAAGAATCAGCCCTTCCGTCGTGTAGAGAGACGTTGTGTTACACTCCAAGGTGTTCCCCAGGTTGCCTTTCCTGAGCTTCGATCTTCCGGCTCTCGTTTAGTAGTTCTTGGAAACTACTCTGCATTAGGCCTTCAAATTGGGTATGGGGTGTAGAGAGATGGTGTGTTCCACTCCAAGGTGTTCCCCAGGTTGCCTTTCCTGAGCTTCGATCTTCCGGCTCTCGTTTAGTAGTTGTTGGAAACTACGCTGCATTAGGCCTTCAAATTGGGTATGGGGTGTAGCGAGAGGGTGTGTTACACTCCAAGGTGTTCCCCAGGTTGCCTTTCCTGAGCTTCGATCTTCCGGCTCTCGTTTAGTAGTTCTTGGAAACTACACTGCATTAGGCCTTCAAATTGGGTATGGGGTGTAGAGAGAGGGTGTGTTACACTCCAAGGTGTTCCCCAGGTTGCCTTTCCTGAGCTTCGATATTCCGGCTCTCGTTTAGTAGTTGTCGGAAACTACGCTGCATTAGGCCTACAAATTGGGTATGGGGCGTAGAGAGAGGGTGTGTTACACTCCAAGGTGTTCCCCAGGTTGCCTTTCCTGAGCTTCGATATTCCGGCTCTCGTTTAGTAGTTGTCGGAAACTACGCTGCATTAGGCCTACAAATTGGGTATGGGGTGTAGAGAGAGGGTGTGTTACACTCCAAGGTGTTCCCCAGGTTGCCTTTCCTGAGCTTCGATCTTCATGCTCTCGTTTAGTAGTTGTCGGAAACTACGCTGCATTAGGCCTACAAATTGGGTATGGGGTGTAGAGAGAGGGTTTGTTACACTCCAAGGTGTTCCCCAGGTTGCCTTTCCTGAGCTTCGATCTTCCGGCTCTCGTTTAGTAGTTGTTGGAAACTACGCTGCATTAGGCCTTCAAATTGGGTATGGGGTGTAGCGAGAGGGTGTGTTACACTCCAAGGTGTTCCCCAGGTTGCCTTTCCTGAGCTTCGATCTTCCGGCTCTCGTTTAGTAGTTCTTGGAAACTACACTGCATTAGGCCTTCAAATTGGGTATGGGGTGTAGAGAGAGGGTGTGTTACACTCTAAGGTGTTCCCCAGGTTTCCTTGCCATTGCTTCGGTCTTCCGACTCTCGTTTAGTAGTTGTAGAAAAGTACACTGCATTAGGCCATACAAAATGGGTATGGGGTGGAGAGAGATGGTGTGTTACACTCCAAGGTGTTCCCCAGGTTGCCTTTCCTGAGCTTCTATCTTCAGGCTCTCATTAAATTGTGGTTAAATGGAACAACTGCATTTGGCGTACTAGTTGGTTTGGGGCCTACTATCGGTGTCTGCCACTCCTTGCTGTTCTCCTCCACTGAACAAAGCTGTGCCGCCTGTTTACTACGGTTGCCAATTTTGAACTGCATTTCGACTACTTACTGATTTGGCCCTACTCTCTGTGTCAGCCTCTCATTCCAGTTGTCCTCCACTGCAATGCCCCCTGGTTATTCCTGTGTTACCAATTTTGAACTGCATTTAGCCCACTTTCTTCTTTGGGCCTATATCTGTGTTTCCACTTCATCGTGCCCATTGCCCAGCCAGTGATAGATGAGTCTGCTGGTACATTGACCCATAACGCAACATTCCCCGTGCACGCTACACAACAACATTGTGACCCTGCTGAAAGTCAGGTTGCTCTTCCCGCATACCATACCACCTTACACGGGGACAAAGAGGAAGGTGCAGATGAAAGTGCAGGTTCCTTCATCAGGTAGGGGGAGGAATACTAGTTGGCGACGTCACTGGCACAGGGCCTCTCATAGTACGCAAAAGTGTTGCTGCCGGTGGGAGGCGCCCCCGCCGTGCAAACACACCGCTGTACTTTGAGGGGCCCTGTGCCAGTGCCAATGCCAACGAGTGGGCCCCCCCTGCTTGCTCAGGTTCACAGCACTTGCAAAGTTGAAATACTTACCTCTCCCTGCTCCACTGCCGTGACGTGGTCCAGATTTCCTGGGCCCACTAATTACTTGAACCAGCCCTACCCCCCACAACTTTAGCCAAATGACCCCCAATTTCAAATGCCTTCCAATTATTATAAGGTAAATTACGCTTGACAAGCTTCATTAAGAAGAATGGATGGTTTTGACATTAAAATGGCCACTCTAGGTGTTTTCCTGGCCCCCACTCACTGCCGACTATGCTGCCCCATTGACTTGCATTGGGTTTCGTGTTTCGGTCGATCCCGACTTTACGTCATAATCGGCCGATTTCACTCGACCCGACTTTGGACATAGTCGGGTTTCGCAAAACCCGGCTCGACTCTAAAAAGGTCAAGGTCGCTCAACTCTAATTGTTATGTCTTTTATTGTGAAAAATGAGCAATTATGTGTGAATATAGAAAATTGCATAATGAGACAATGTCGCAGTGACTCACACGTTCAATGTTATGTAAACTTCCATTGTTTTATTTCTTTCCAGAGAATCTCTGCTCACCGCCTCCCACAGGTTGTTCTTCCAGAGGGTTTTTATCACCCACCAACAATTTCGGTGCTTTATGTCATGGTCCAGTGTCATGGAGAATGTACAGTATATCACAAAGAGAGAACCGGTACTAACCTTAAAGGGAAACTTTTCAGAAGTTAAGAAGTCAGAAGTTGTTAGGAAGTTTTAAGGGTTAACCCCTTCATGACCTTGGGATTTTTCGTTTTTCCGTGTTCGTTTTTCACTCCCCTCCTTCCCAGAGCCATAACTTTTTTATTTTTCCGTCAATTTGGCCATGTGAGGGCTTATTTTTTGCGGGACGAGTTGCACTTTTGAATGACATCATTGGTTTTAGCATGTCATGTACTAGAAAACGGGAAAAAAATTCCAAGTGCGGTGAAATTGCAAAAAAAGTGCAGTCCCAGTCACTGGTTTTTTGTTTGGCTTTTTTGCTAGGTTCACTAAATGCTAAAACTGACCTGAAATTATAATTCTCCAGGTCAGTACGAGTTCATAGACACCAAACATGACTAGGTTATTTTTTACCTAAGTGGTGAAAAAAATTCCAAACTTTGCAAAAAAAAAAAAAAAAAATGTGCTCTATTTTCCGATACCCGTAGCGTCTCCATTTTTCATGATCTGGGGTCGGTTGAGGGCTTATTTTTTGCGAGCTGAGATGACGTTTTTAATGATAGCATTTTGGTGCAGATACGTTCTTTTGATCGCCCGTTATTGCATTTTAATGCAATGTCGCGGCGACCAAAAAAATGTAATTCTGGCGTTTCGAATTTTTTTCTCGCTACGCCGTTTAGCGATCAGGTTAATGCTTTTTTTTAATTGATAGATCGGGCGATTCTGAGCGTGGCGATACCAAATATGTGTAGATTTGATTTTTTTGTTATTGATTTATTTTGATTGGGGCGAAAGGGGGGTGATTTAAACTTTTATTTATTTTTTTTTTTTTTACATTTTTTTTAACTTTTTTTTCTTTTTGCCATGCTTCAATAGCCTCCATGAGAGGCTAGAAGCAGGCACAACCCGATCGCCTCTGCTACATAGCAGCGATCTGCTGTTCGCTGCTATGTAGCAGAAAATCAGGTGTGCTGTGAGTGCCGGCCACAGGGGGGCACTCACAGCTACCGGCGATCAGTAACCATAGAGGTCTCAAGGACCTCTATGGTTACCATTCTGAAGCATTGCCGACCTCCGATCATGTGACGGGGGTCGGCGATGCTGTCATTTCCGGCCGCATGCGGTAGTTAAATGCCGCTGTCTGCGTTTGACAGCGGCATTTAACTAGTTAATAGGTGCGGGCAGATCGCGATTCTACCCGCGCCTATTACGGGCACATGTCAGCTGTTCAAAACAGCTGACATGTCCCGGCTTTGATGCGGGCTCACCGCCGGAGCCCGCATCAAAGCGGGGCTTCTGACCTCGGACGTACTATCCCGTCCGAGGTCAGAAAGGGGTTAAAATTTGACCAGCGATTTCTCATTTTTACAGCACCATTTTTTTAAGGGACCACATCACATTTGAAGTCATTTTGAGGGGTCTATATGATAGAAAATACCCGAAAGTGACACCATTCTAAAAACTGCACCCCTCAAGGTGCTCAAAACCACGTTCAAGAAGTTTATTAACCCTTCATGTGCTTCAGGAATTTTTGGAATGTGGAAAAAAAAGAACATTTAACTTTTAGTCACAAAATTTTTCATTTTAGATCCAATTTTTTTATTTTGACAAGGGTAACAGGAAAAAATGTACCCCAAAATGTGTCGTATAATTTCTCCTGAGTACGCCGATACCCTGTATGAAGGAGAAAACCACTAGTTGTGCACACGGCAGAGCTCGGAAGGGAAGGAGCGCCATTTTAACTGGGAAACAGAATATTAACTGGGAAACAGAAACCTGTGAAACCCATAAAGGCAACAGGTTTCTGCTAATAACCAAGAAAAATTATCTTTCACAATTGGTGCAGAATCCAACCAGAGGAGCAGCACTTTTGGACCTAATACTATCTAATAGACCTGACAGAATAACAAATCTGCAGGTGGTTGGGCATTTAGGAAATAGCGACCACAATATTGTGCAGTTTCACCTGTCTTTCACTAGGGGGACTTGTCAGGGAGTTACAAAAACATTGAACTTTAGGAAGGCAAAGTTTGAACAGCTTAGAGATGCCCTTAATCTGGTAGACTGGGACAATATCCTCAGAAATGAGAATACAGATAATAAATGGGAAATGTTTAAGAACATCCTAAATAGGCAGTGTAAGCGGTTTATACCTTGTGGGAATAAAAGGACTAGAAATAGGAAAAACCCAATGTGGCTAAACAAAGAAGTAAGGCAGGCAATTAACAGTAAAAAGAAAGCATTTGCACTACTAAAGCAGGATGGCACCACTGAAGCTCTAAAAAACTATAGGGAGAAAAATACTTTATCTAAAAAACTAATTAAAGCTGCCAAAAAGGAAACAGAGAAGCACATTGCTAAGGAGAGTAAAACTAATCCCAAACTGTTCTTCAACTATATCAATAGTAAAAGAATAAAAACTGAAAATGTAGGCCCCTTAAAAAATAGTGAGGAAAGAATGGTTGTAGATGACGAGGAAAAAGCTAACATATTAAACACCTTCTTCTCCACGGTATTCACGGTGGAAAATGAAATGCTAGGTGAAATCCCAAGAAACAATGAAAACCCTATATTAAGAGTCACCAATCTAACCCAAGAAGAGGTGCGAAACCGGCTAAATAAGATTAAAATAGATAAATCTCCAGGTCCGGATGGCATACACCCACGAGTACTAAGAGAACTAAGTAATGTAATAGATAAACCATTATTTCTTATTTTTAGTGACTCTATAGCGACAGGGTCTGTTCCGCAGGACTGGCGCATAGCAAATGTGGTGCCAATATTCAAAAAGGGCTCTAAAAGTGAACCTGGAAATTATAGGCCAGTAAGTCTAACCTCTATTGTTGGTAAAATATTTGAAGGGTTTCTGAGGGATGTTATTCTGGATTATCTCAATGAGAATAACTGTTTAACTCCATATCAGCATGGGTTTATGAGAAATCGCTCCTGTCAAACCAATCTAATCAGTTTTTATGAAGAGGTAAGCTATAGACTGGACCACGGTGAGTCATTGGACGTGGTATATCTCGATTTTTCCAAAGCGTTTGATACCGTGCCGCACAAGAGGTTGGTACACAAAATGAGAATGCTTGGTCTGGGGGAAAATGTGTGTAAATGGGTTAGTAACTGGCTTAGTGATAGAAAGCAGAGGGTGGTTATAAATGGTATAGTCTCTAACTGGGTCGCTGTGACCAGTGGGGTACCGCAGGGGTCAGTATTGGGACCTGTTCTCTTCAACATATTCATTAATGATCTGGTAGAAGGTTTACACAGTAAAATATCGATATTTGCAGATGATACAAAACTATGTAAAGCAGTTAATACAAGAGAAGATAGTATTCTGCTACAGATGGATCTGGATAAGTTGGAAACTTGGGCTGAAAGGTGGCAGATGAGGTTTAACAATGATAAATGTAAGGTTATACACATGGGAAGAGGGAATCAATATCACCATTACACACTGAACGGGAAACCACTGGGTAAATCTGACAGGGAGAAGGACTTGGGGATCCTAGTTAATGATAAACTTACCTGGAGCAGCCAGTGCCAGGCAGCAGCTGCCAAGGCAAACAGGATCATGGGGTGCATTAAAAGAGGTCTGTATACACATGATGAGAGCATTATACTGCCTCTGTACAAATCCCTAGTTAGACCGCACATGGAGTACTGTGTCCAGTTTTGGGCACCGGTGCTCAGGAAGGATATAATGGAACTAGAGAGAGTACAAAGGAGGGCAACAAAATTAATAAAGGGGATGGGAGAACTACAATACCCAGATAGATTAGCGAAATTAGGATTATTTAGTCTAGAAAAAAGACGACTGAGGGGCGATCTAATAACCATGTATAAGTATATAAGGGGACAATACAAATATCTCGCTGAGGATCTGTTTATACCAAGGAAGGTGACGGGCACAAGGGGGCATTCTTTGCGTCTGGAGGAGAGAAGGTTTTTCCACCAACATAGAAGAGGATTCTTTACTGTTAGGGCAGTGAGAATCTGGAATTGCTTGCCTGAGGAGGTGGTGATGGCGAACTCAGTCGAGGGGTTCAAGAGAGGCCTGGATGTCTTCCTGGAGCAGAACAATATTGTATCATACAATTATTAGGTTCTGTAGAAGGACGTAGATCTGGGGATTTATTATGATGGAATATAGGCTGAACTGGATGGACAAATGTCTTTTTTTGGCCTTACTAACTATGTTACTATGTTACTATGTTATTTGAGTTTTTGAATGCAAAATTTGCTGGAACAATTGTCAGACGCCATGTCGTGCTTGGAGAGCCCTCGATGTGCCTATATAGTAAAAATCCTCCACAAGTGATACCATTTTGGAAACTAGACCCCTAAAAGAACTGATCTAGATGTGTTGTGAGCACATTGAACCCTCAGATGCTTCCCAGAAATTTATATCGTTGAGCTGTAAAAATAAAAAAATCAAACTTTCCCCACAAATATGTTTTTAGCACAAAATTTTGCACTTTCATAGGGGTTACATGAGAAATTACACTATACAATTTGTTGTGCAATTTTTCCTGAGTGCGCAGATACTCTATATGAGGGGGAAAACTACTGTTTTGGCGCACAGCAGGGCTCGGAAGAGAAGGAGCGCCATTTGACGTTTTGAATGTACAATTTCCTGGAATTATTAGCGGACGTCATGTCCCATTTGCAGAGCCGCTGATGTGCCTAAACAGTAAAAAATGTGACAAAAACATGCGTATTTTACAAAGTTCTTCCTTAGCTTTACCTTCCTTTACTCCTTTACCTTCCACTGATTGATTAATATTGCATTTGTTGTTTTATCATAAGAATTAAGTGGACATACCGTATAGATATTTTTCTGATATAACAATGTGAGAATAGACGGTTAGTAGACCTGACATGATTTTGATTAATTTAGCATTTGTTCGCAATGTTATAAATTGATTGGATATACCAGGCATTAATTACATTAAGGACACAGCAGTGTCCCCTTTTTGGCATTTCTGCTTTTTAATTAATGTTTTAATATTAATTTGAGCAAATATTATTTAATCTTATTTTATGGATCTCTTCATTATTTTGACCAGGTACCTTTGGCTGAAACCTGTGTTGCACTTTTTCGCTTATGCAGCAGCAGTTGTTGATGTGTATTGCACCAAATTCTGAAACGTCACACGCAAGTACATACATTTTGATAAGAATTCTAAAATGCTCCTCTTTATTTTTGTTATTAAACTTGTTTGCAGCTTTTTAGCAACAAAAATGCTGCAAAATTTGTGCAAAAATTTCAGACGTACATAAAATCACTCCGGGGGTGACGAGAAGAACATTTACACAAAATTTTAAAAAAGTCGCATTTGGTGACTCAGTCAAAAGCATCACCCATAGTCACGAACATAAAAAACGGGCAAAATAACAACAAATACACTTTAAAAAAGATGAATAAGGCGCTGATGAAAAATGGGCAAAAAATTCCAAGAACTAGACAAAAACTAGACAAAAAAAAAACAAATGCAACATTGCACTGGGTCCTGAGCGTTGCAAAACCTGCAGGCCACAAATCTTGAGTACAGAGTTCAGTTATTGGACCATTAACGGCTGATCTCCAGGTTGCATAAAAAAATATTAGAAATTAAAAGAGCAGCTTATTGCTATTTTTAGGATGAGTATTGCCAAGAAATATAAATAATTCTAAGGCTATATTCACACTTAGCGGTTTTTACCGTGGAACCGCCGCGATTTTGATGCTGCGGGTCCGCAGCAGTTTCCATAGCGTTTACAGTAACATGTAAACCCTATGGAAACCGCAAACCGCTGTGCACATGCTGCGGGAAAAACCGCGCGGGAACGCAGCGGTTTACAACCCGCAGCATGTCACTTCTTTGTGCAGAATCGCTGCGATTCTGCACCCATAGGAATACATTGAACCGCTTACTTCCCGCATGGGGCTGTGCCCACGTTGCGGGAAGTAAGCGGATAATGTGCGGGTGGTACCCGGGGTGGAGGAGAGGAGACTCTCCTCCAGGCCCTGGGAACCATATTTGGGGTTAAAAAATAAAAAATCTGGTTATACTCACCCTCTGATGTCCGGAGCTCCTGGGCGCTGCACGCGGCTGTCCGGTCAGAGTTGCTGTGCGACCAGGACCTGCGGTGACGTCGCGGTCACATGACCGTGACGTCACGAAGGGTCCTTCTCCCACAGCATCTTAGGAACCGGACCGCCGGGTGCAGCGCCCAGGAGATCCGGACATCAGAGGGTGAGTATAACCAATTTTTATTATTTTTAACATTACTATTGATGCTGCATATTGCTGCATATGCAGCATCAATAGTATAGGCGGAAACCCGCAGCGGAAAACGCGGAACAAACCGCGATAAATCTGCAGGGAGAACCGCAGTTGTTTTGCCCTGCAGATTTATCAAATCTGCTGCGGGAGAACCCGCAGGGACCCGACGCAAGGTGTGAACATAGCCTTAGTGTTTCCAGGATGCAGATTTCTCTTCTCTGCTGACCCCTCATTTATGCTCAGTTTGTGCTTCTATGCACAAAGCCTGACATCTTTTTTCTTCTGGAGGTCATATAGTAAAGTATGTTTGGTTTAAAAAAAAGGTACAAATCCGTCTTATGCAGTGGTGGGATTAAATTTTTTTCCTGTTTGTCTTTGGAAACCCCAGCTATTTTTAAAACCATACCCCATTGGTGCTTTCCCCTTCTTACCCCACCTATACCTTCACAGTGTCATGATCCCGCCTTTTGCTGTGTCCTAGCAAAGCTGTGAGTGGCACCTCAGTCGCGCTATGGATAGATGGGGCATACTGTCAGTGTTGTGTTTGGGTTTCCTCCAGGTGCTTTCCTTTTCGGAAAATTGCCAGGCTATTTAACTGGCTGGCATTGTTAGGTAATTGCCAATGGTAGCTTTGCTCAAGAGGTGGGTGCTTGCTCTGTGCTCCATGTTTGGTATTCTGATCTTTGCTACTCGACTCTGGATTTACCTTGACCATCCTTTTGCCTAGCCCTTTTGTCATGATCTGCTTCCTTGGATTGTTTCCTGACTACACTTTTGTCCCACCCCTCTGTCTACTACATACCCTCTTGGCTTTTGACCTCGGACCTCTTGACTAAGCCTTTGTCTCACCCTTCTGTCTATGAAGCATCCTCTTGGCTTTTGACGTCGGACCTCTTGACTACCTAGCCTTACGGCTTGTCCATGAGCAGTGACCAGCATCACACACTGGTGTCATTGCCTCCTGTCCAAGCACACATTCCAGCCATTTTTTTTAATATGGTGTACAGCATTAAAGTTTTTCTACAAGTTTTGAAAATTAGTATTAAAGAAACCCTGCTCAAATAGAAAAAGATGAGCTCCTGTCCATCTCTCACCTCAACTATCTGCTGCACCTAACCTCTGGCTTCAGCACTCACAAGCCAAATATGCGTACGCAAGCATTGATGGACTGAAGAAGTCAGATGGTCATCATATACAGTTAAAAATGTTGTTCACTC
The DNA here is from genome assembly GCF_032444005.1 of Ranitomeya imitator. Taxonomy (NCBI): domain Eukaryota; kingdom Metazoa; phylum Chordata; class Amphibia; order Anura; family Dendrobatidae; genus Ranitomeya; species Ranitomeya imitator. The sequence goes on from NC_091287.1 coordinate 548,728,716, forward strand.
TTGGACAACCGCTTTCAGTGTCCCTAATGAGTATAGTAATTAAAACAACCCTACCTAATGGACGGGCAGTGCTCCTAGCTCTGGAGCCAATCTGTGGGTGCAGGTATGATACAGTGCTCACGGAACATAACAGTGTTACGTTATTGCGACGTACACAGTACTCGTAGTGGAGACCACCTAGGAGGTTAGTATGCTTTTTTAATAGACACAATAAGGACATTGAAACGAGATATCCAATATTGGACAGCACTTTTAATTTACAGCATAGCAGGCGACCAGAGCACTGCTGCTGGAAAGGCAGGGAGCACAATGGGTGATGCTTATTACGATATTATAGGACAATCGTTATCCTTGTTACAAATTTACGATGAATAATAGCCCTCCAAGAGAGGAAATGCTAGGGCTAGTGATGAGCGAACGTGCTCGCCACTACTCGTTACTCGCCCGAGTATAGCTATGCCCGGTGTACTCGACTAGCAGCGAGAATTTTCAGGATTATTCGGCGGTAACTGAAGACTCCACCCAGCAGTTTTGGCGGACTTTAGAGGGATTGTCTGCCAGGCCATGAAACGCCGCAGCCATCTTTGTTGTGGTCGTGCAGTGATTGGCTGGGCCGTACAGCACCATCCCGAGTATAAGAGACCTGGCGCCGCCCTGCTCGACGCATTCTGTTAGGGTCAGAATCGTGGTTTTAGAGTTAGTGTAGATCTGCAACTCTAAAATCCACAACTCCTGAGAAACCAACAGTCCTTTTTAGGGCTAATTCGTGGTATTGCATCGCTAGGCAGGCAGGGCACAGCATATCCACAGCAAAGGCCTGCAGGCACTGTATGTGCGTCCATTGGTCCCACTGCATTCTTCCCAAGGCTCTATAACTGCTTGCTGTTGCTGCTGCAGCTTATTTACTGTCTATATACATTTTTTTTTTCTGTTCCAAAAATTCCCCCCCAAAAAAATTAAATATATGCAGTCTGTTCTATCAGACTGAGGCCGTTTGAAAAGTTAAAGTTTGTCAGGCATACGTAGCATAGTTGTGTGTGCTACCCTTGTGCCCCCCCCCCCCTTTTTTTTTTTTTTGGTGTTTTAAATTCACCGAAAAAGGCCTCATATATCTGCATGCTCCAAGTTTGGGCATTGGAGGCCGGTGTACTTATTTTGTGGCTGTGTGATACTCAAATTCTATTCAGCGCTATTTAGCATGAAAAAAATTAAAAGGCCACAGATTTGCCAGTGTGGTATTTCCGTTACAGCCGTCATATATCTCTGTGCTCCAAGATTGGGCATTGGAGGTCGGTGTCCTTATTTTGTGGCTGTGTGATACTCAAATTATATACAGCGCTATTTTGCATAAAAAAAAATTCAAAGGCCACAGATTTACCAGTGCGGTGTTTCAGTGAGAGCCCTCATATACCTCTGCTCCAAGTTTGGACATTGTAGGCCGCTGTACTTATTTTTTTGGCTGTGTGATACTCAAATTCTATACAGCACTATTTTGCAAACATTAACTTAAAAAAAAATAATTGAATACAGTCTGTTAGGTCAGGATGAGGCCTGCCTGGTGTTTGGGTTTGAAAAATCGTAGATTTGCAGGTATACTGATCACATATTATTTCGCTACTAATAAAGACATTTGTGTTGAGCATTTGAAATAGTGCAGTAGTCCATTTAAAATGGTTAAGGCAAGGGACGGGGAAGTGGACGTGATGCTGAGGATGAGGCCGTGGGCAAGGTGAAAGTGGGCAACAACAAAGACCCACATCTCGCTCGACCTTCCTGTCCCAGTTTCTAAGGGACCGCCGCAGTACACCACTATTGAAGCCAGAGCAGTGTGAAACAGTTGTTGGTTGGATAGCGGATAATGATTCCAGTCACTTAGCCACCACCACCACCTTATCTTCCACACAGTCAAGTCTGAGTAGCCGTAAGCGTGGCCAGGATATTCCTCACCCTGATCCTCCTTCCTCCCACAATGCCAAGTGCCCTGAGACAACTGATCCCACACTTGGACACTCTGAAAAGCTGTTCAGTTTTCCATTTCAAGATTCAGAAATCTCTGCCGGTCAACTTGAAGTGGGGAAAGATGAGATTGCATGTAGAGCTGCCCAAAGCTTTGACCAGTCCCGGTCACACGAAGGCGATGGTGGGAAAGTGTCACAAGAAGTGGACGATGAGAGACACAATTGCCAGAAAGTCAGGAGGAGGAGCAGGGGGCGGATGTGGAAGATGAGGTGGTGGATGACATAGTGACTGACCCAACCTGGCAGGAGGACATGCATAGCGAGGACAGCAGCACAAATGGGGAAGGAGGCATATCCCCCCAACAGGCAGGAAGAAGCAGTGTGGTGGCCACAGACAGAAGGTGTGCATCCATTCTCCGTAACACCAACATGAGTGAAGTTTCCATTCCACCTGTGAGATCTTTCCGAGTCTTGCTATTTTTTAAAGACTCTGCAGATAACCCCAAACAGGCAATTTGCACCACCTGCCATGCCCGCATCAGCAGGGGTAGCAAAACAACCATCCTGACCACCACCAGCATGATAAGACACATGCAAACAAAGCACCTGACTTTGTGGGCCGAACCCCAGGATCCAGGACCACTGCCTGCTGGTCACACCACTGCTTCTTCCACTATTTTGTGTACACCGTGCATCTGAAGATGCCTCTAGCCCTGCACCTGTTGTGGCCCACAGTCAAGCAGCACCATCAGCAAGTCTGTCCATGTCCTTGTCCCAGCACAGCGTTCAGTTGTCTATAACCCAGTCTTTGGTACGGAAGCGGAAATACCCAGCCAACGCCCCACAGGCCACAGTCCTCAATTCTAATATTTCTCTTCTGCTTGAGCTAGAAATGCTGGCTTTTAGGTTTGTTGAAACGTAAGCTTTCCGCAACCTGATGGCGGCGGCCATCCCAAGGTACTCGGTCCCCAGTCACCACTATTTCTCCCGATGTGCCGTACCAGCATTACACCAGCATGTGTCCCACAACATTACCCATGCCCTCAACAATGCTGTTACCAGGAAAGTCCACCTAACCATGGACATGTGGACAAGTGCTTGTGGGCAGGGACGGTACATCTCAAAGACAGCACACTGGGTTAACATAGTGGAAGCTGGGACCCAGTCGGACCTTGGTATGGAGCACATCCTCCCCACGCCGAGGATTGCTGGCCCTACGTCAATCAGGGTTGCCCCACAGTCTACAGCTCCTGCACCTCCTCCTCTTCATCCTCCATCTCTGAAATCAACACATCAGTCAGAAGCTGGAAGCACTGCAGCACTGCCTCAGCCAAATGGCAACAGGCTGTGCTTAAGCTAATCTGCATAGGTGACAAACAGCACAATGCAGAAAAGTTGTGGACAGCGCTGAAAGAGCAGTCAGATGTTTGGATGACACTGCTGAACCTACAGCCAGGCATGGTCATGTGTGACAATGGCTGTAAACTGGTGGTGGCTCTGAGGCAAGGTGAGTTCACACACATACCTTGCTTGGCCCACGTGCTTAACCTCGTGGTTCAACGTTTTCTGAAAAGTTACCCGGAGCTGCCGAATCTGCTAGTGAAAGTATGTTGGAAAGGATTTGTGATCAGAAGAGGGCCGTTGTTGGCTACCAACATCAACAAGGCCGTCAAATTTCAGGTCAGACTCCACACATAAGACCTCAGGAGTGGGCATGGATGTCAGAAATATGTAACATCCTCCAAAACTTTGAGGACTGCACCAAGATGGTGAGCGGCGATGATGCCATAATTAGCATCACCATCCCGCTTCTCAGCATTCTGAAGAAACTCTCTGCTCACAATCAAAGAGGATGCATTGCAGGTGGAGCACGAGGACATGGAGCAAGGAAACATACAGGGGGATTACACTCAGCCCAGCCTCATTTCTTCTCAATGTGGATAGGTCGAACAATGAAGAGGAGGAAGAACAGGAGCTACTTTCATACGCTATAGATGGTACTACAAACACATCTGTATTAGCTTCTGTTCAGCGGGGATGGTCTGAGGACAGGGAGGAGGAGGAGGAGGAGGACAGCATGGTCAGTCATCCCTTTGGTGAGGACACGGAAGTCTTACCTGTTAGCAGTCTGGCACGAATGTCTGACTTTATGTTGTGCTGCATTTCACGTGACCCTCGGATTATCAAAATTTGGGTGACACCCATTGCTGGTTGGTGACACTTCTGAACCCATGCTACAAGGAAAACTTTCAATCTCTTCTTCCTGAGGCAGAGAGGTGTACTAAAATGTTGCAGTACCACAGGGCCCTTATAGCGGAATTTCTTAGAAAATTCCCATGTGAGAACGCTGGCACCAGACATCAGAGTTTGTTGTACAACCAAGGACTCCAAGCGAGCGAGACAGTACTATAATCCAGTTCAGGCAGGGGAACAATGGCCAAGTTCTGGGACAGTTATCTCAGACCCTCCCATCGTTGCGGCACAGAGGCATGGGGTGCTGTAACAAGAAGTGCAATGTTTGGGAAGATGGTGAGGGAGTACCTTGCAGATCGTATAAATGTCCTCCATGATTCCTCTGTGCCTTTTAATTATTGGGTATCCAAGCTGGACACGTGGCATGAACTGGCTCTCTATGCCTTGAAGGTCCTGGCCTGCCCTGCTGCTAGCATTCTGTCAGGGAGGCCTTTTAGTGCCGCTGGTGGAATTATAACAGATAAGCGCATCTGCCTGTCAACTGAAAATGCTGACAGGCAAAATGAACAAGGCCTGGATTGGGAAAGACTTCTGTACACCACCAAGTGAAAACAGCAAAACATAACCTCAAATATATTCTCTGTTTTGGGGAGGTGTATTTTCATGCACCTCTTCACTTCGACACATGGGTATATGCTTCCAGATTTGGTCTGTTTGTTCTTATCCTTCTCCTCATCCTCCTCATCCAGAACCATTATATTACCAGGGTGAACGCGGTCTGTACTTTGTATTTTGGCCAAGGGTGCTGTGATGGCACTCTTTAATTTTTTTTTAAAAAAGGACAACACATTGAGGAATTGGGCATGACATTACATTGGGCCTACTTCTTAACTCGGTCTCCTGCAATCTATCCTGCACCTGCCAGTAGATCACCAGGGTGAACGTGCTCTGTACTGTTATAGACCAGTGACTTTTGAGCAAGGGGGCTATGATGGCACTATTTTTTTAAGTCCAAAAAGGACAACACATTGGGTAATTGGGCATGACCTTACATTGGGCCTCCTTCTTAATTTGGTCTCCTGCAATCTGTCCTGTACCTGCCAGTAGATCACCAGGGTGAACTTGCTCTGTACTGTTATAGGCCAGTTATAGTTATAGGCCAGTGAATTTTGGGCAAGGGGGCTGTGATGGCAATCTTTCATTTTTTTAAAAATGGACCCCACATTTAGGAATTGGGCATGACATTACATTGGGCCTACTTCTTCATTCTGTCTCCTGCAATGTGTCCTATAACTGACACTAGATCACCAGGGTTAACGTGCTCTATATCGTGCATTTTGGGCAAGGGGGCTGTGATGGCACTCTTTTATTTTTTGAAAAATGGACCCCACATTGAGGAATTGGGCATGACATGCCACTGGGCCGACTTCTTAACTCGGTCTCTTGCAATCTAAAATGTCCCTGCCACTAGATTACCAGGGTGAACGTGCTCAGTACTGTTATAGGCCGTTGAAGTTTGGGATAGGGGCATGTGATGGCCCTAATTTGTAATTTGTCATGCACTGCATTAGAAGTCTCAGAGACCCACACCACTACATTGGCCCTAATTCTTAACTCTGTCTCCTGCAATGTCTCTTCCTTATCTCCGGCAACATGACCTGGGTAAACATGCTTTGTACTTTTATAGGCCCGTGAAGTTTGGGCAAGGGGGCTGTGATGGCAACAGCATATTTTTAAAAAAGGTACCCCCCATTGGTGAAACCACATCCTTGATGGCAAACACTTCACATTTGCTTACCTTAAAGAGCTCACTTGAAAAGCTCCTTTTTGTTTTGCCTGGTTGTTCAAATGGGACACAATACACTTCACATAAATTTGATAAAGCAATGCTGTTAGTTTGGCTCAGTAGTTCATAAAAAATATAGATTTGTCCACTATATTAGTTTCTCTCCTTGGCTGCCTCAAATGTACAAATGGCGAATATACCAATAAATCCTTGTGACTTTTATTTTCTAGGGGTTTATGGCACCTCGTCTGATGACTCCATGATATCTCAGTTTAATCCAACCTTGAAAAGTGGCCACTTGAAGGTCTGGGTAAAACTAGAGTTACTACATAGTGTAAATCACTATATAAGACCAGAGAAACATGACTAAGACAGATGCCAAAACTGTGGTACCTGTACATGTACAGTGCGCTCATACCTGCATAATTGGGGACGTCCATGCAGTGTAGGTAATCTCCCAGGGGTTCTCTGTCTTGGTGTTGCTTCTCAGATATTCCAGACGGATGATATTTAAAAGCCTCTTGGTGATGATCTAAGTAGACTGTATGAAGTTAATCTTCATATATACGTAATCAGTATATTTATGTAATCCTTATATGTACTTATTAACCTTTGTATGTTATTGTTAACATAACAAAAATGTTAGCACTCACACTGTGTTCATATTTAATATTCTTTGAATTTTGTAGTTTGCAATGAAATTGCTTTGTATTGCAAGGATTAGCCTTTTTAAAGCCATATCTGAACCTTAGTGTTAAAAACATGGCAAACACAATTGCCAAATTCTCCTGTAAATAATTCTGCAAAAAGGGAACCATCATACCATTAAAAAATATGAGTGGATTTTCACGGGCCCATCCACTATGTGGGTTCCAAGGCCTAATGAGGTGCATATGACTGACTATGCAGCAGGGCTGGCCTTCCTGCCAATGTGTAAAACAAAGGAGTACGGGAGTACAAAATGCATATTGTGAAGTGGATTTTCATGAGCCCATCCACTATGTGGGTTCAAAGGCTTATTGGGGTGCATATGAATTGGTAGCAGGGCAGGCCTTGAATTCAATGCAACACTTTTTCAGGAGTCCCCCCTGGACATCTTATCACAGGGGTATTGTGGCGCGTCGTAATTCTTGGCAGTCCATCTACTCACAGCATAGGCTACAATAGCTTAGGAGACGCACTGTTTCATAATGGCCCTTTAAGAAGATTAATGCCGCCTGATGCACCAGTAAAAATAGGACCTATGACTTTAAAAGTCCCTCCTTCGCAAATGAAACAAGATGGGTCTGCTTATGTGTCACACACCACATGGCCAGCTAGGGGTGTTACATGTTACTATGACATTTCCCAGTAAATGCATTTGTAGTGGTTGAAAGCAATGTTAACCCTTATCCGGCTGAATAGGTACAATTGTAACTATTCCGTTTTAAAATTGCAATAACTTTTTTTTGAAAAGACGTAGAGGGCTGAAATTTCGTGACATCTCTACATTTTTGGTCCAGAATATATTGGCCAAATTTCAATAAAATATCTCCACCCGCTTCCGAGATAAGGGGTCGAGATCTTTTTGCATCCATAACAAGCTGCATAGGTACAAATGTACCTCATATATTTTGAATGAAGATAATGCAAGGGAAAAAGCATAAATTTTTTTTTAATGATAATGCTATTTAACTATTATAAACAAGTAAAAAACTGTTCATTTACATTATAAAAGAAAATGTAAGAAACTTTTTTTTATTGATTTTCTTTGCAAGTAATGCATGTTGGCTTTGCTACAGAGTGTTCATCGCAAATGGGTTTCACACAAACCACACAAGACTTTCTAGTCTTGCGTTGTTTTCGCCTCAGGTCTCTGCAGACATAGCAACTACCAACAACAGGGGAGGGTCCACGACTACCATGAGGTATTTTGGGGCCAGCTGCTGGCTGCGATGCTACCACAATGCATCGTCCAAGCACCATTTCTACTGCACCTCGAAGAAAATGGTTTCTCATTATCATTTTGTTTGTACTACGATCTTCAATTGCAATCATACACAGCTGATTTGCGAGATCTTTCAGGAACTTTCTTCGTTGATCCTTTGCCCTGAAGCTTGGATTGTGTTCTCTGTAGATGATGTAGGATGCTAACCCACTGACATCAATCATATTGTAGAAAAATGCCAAAGTCCAACGTGATGTTCGTCGTTTCACAGTGTACTCTCCCAACATTTTATCCATAACATCAACGCCACCTTTTGTTATGTTGTAGTATTTTATTATCTCTGGCTTGGCTGCTAGTGTCTCTTCAACTTCTCCCGTCATGTGCATAGATGATAGAAGCACGACTGATTTGTTCTTCTTTGGTACATATGAACAGACTGTTGCATCATGATTGTAGGCAAAATTTGTCGAGTATACAGGCCTTTCTTTGGCAGGCTGCATGTTGTTAGGTAGGAACCTTTTGTTTTTTCTCACTGTACCAACTAGTGTCATGTTCCAGGAGTTCAATACCTTAGCTAGTTCCATGGTTGTAAAGAAGTTATCGGTGGTGACATTTCTTCCAGAGCCTTTATACGAGCTCACTAGGTCCAATACTGTTCGTTCTCCAATGTTTACTTGTCGAGGACCATCAGTTGGTTTCCCAGTGTAGAGCTGACCTTGTAAAGGGTAGGCATTTGATGAGTCACAAGCCCAGAAAATCTTTATGCCATATTTAGCTGGTTTTGAAGGTATATACTGGGTAAAGTTAGTATGACCTCTAAATGGAAATAATTGCTCGTCGACGGTGATACAATGATATGGCTTGTAGGCTCTCTCCAGATTACTGTTCAGCATTGTCCAGATGTCCCGTATTGGTGCAGCTTTATCTGTTTGCACACGTTCTGCACGTGTATTTTCGTTGTCAAACCTGATAAATCTGAGTATCATCTTGAAGCGGTCACGAGACATGGCTGCACGTATAAGAGGCAGAGCAGCAACATTCCACATTTCCTCCAGATTCTCTTTGTTGGCTCTGTGCACACCAGCAGCAATCAGTATGCCCAAAAATGCATGAAGTTCAGTTTCAGTAAATTGCTTGAATGTTTTTTGTGGTGGCCGTTTGGAAGAATCAGGAAAACGTTGTACCAGTTCGTTGTTGTAAGCATCACAAACTCTCTTGGCCTTTCGATTCGTTTCCCGTAATATGATGTCACACATCTCGGGAGTCATGATGGACTTGAATAGCTCTTTTGCTGTATATAGGTTGCTGATTGCTGCAGGGCTACCTCTTTGTCGTAGGACATTACGAGATTTTGTTTGTGCATTTGGCAGTGGATTACTGCACCATTGAGTTTCATCCTTAGCAGTCCAAATGTCGCCTGCACTTTGAGGCACAGAATCATCCTCAACACTTTCGTCTGATTCGTATTCATTTTCATGCTCTATGACCATTTCTTGTTCAATGTCTGAATCTTCTTCAGTAACATCCACTTGTGGTACATAGTTTTCATCATCAGATGGAACATATGGTTCATCCTCATGCTCAGAATCAGATTCTTCTAGCATTCGCATTATTTCGTCAGACGTAAATCTGTAAATATGAAAAAATGTAAAATAAATAATTTTCCGAAATACTACATTATTGGCTTTTCACAAAATTATACTAACCTGCAAACACGTTTTCTTGGATTATGGCGGAAACTAGATCCAGCATTACTATCACTCATGATGACTTGCTAGATGAATTTTGGCTTCGTATTTTGTGCTGAATATAAATAAAACATCGTAAAACAATATGTAGATACTAATTATTATCCATTTTTCGTATAAAAATTATACCTATAGTGATAAGTTTCATACAAAATATATGTAAGCCAAGTCCAGGCTGAAAGACAATTTGACTGTTCTGTCCCCACATAATGAGAATAAAGGTATAACTGGCTGTTAGATGCTGTGAGACTTTCCTACCTTCGTTTCCAAGAAATTGAAGACTTCACAAGCCTAGAAATGTGTGCTCACAGCAATGAGATGAACAGCAAAATGGCTAATGAGAGGAGGGAGGCAGGAAAACAAGTAGAAGCCACTCCCAGTTTGAATTAACTTAATTGACAGCAACATAAGTGACCAGTAACAACACTGAACAATAGATATCAGCATAACATTTGTAGCTGAATGAACTTTAGTTTCTGAAACCAAGTAAAGTCTTCCCACAGTGGAGGTATATGTGAAGGTACAATTGTACCTATGCAGCCTGTTAAGGTTGTAAAATTATGCAGCCTGACAAGGGTTAAAGTTGAAAAACGCTTCAAAAACGCTGCATCTGAACTAAGCCTAAGTGGGAGAGGAAATATTCGGTCTGGGGTTAAATATTTGGCCTGACAGGCAAGTCATTAACCTGCAAAGGATGCATCTTGACATATTTCCAAGCAAAACCCATTTTGATTTTGTTTTAATGTGTTTTTTGTGGCACCGGGAAAAATGGCATGAATCTCGGAAAAAAATGATTAAAGCTGTGAACTAGGAGTCAGGAATGCTTCCAGGGGCGATCCCCATGAGGTCCCTGTGTCATTTGAGCAGTGCTTCCATCATTTTCAGATGTTTTTAGACTTTAAAAGGACGCCCGGGATGGATCGCGGTAAAGATACTCGGGTCTCCCATAGACTTACATTGGGCTCGTTGTTCTGGCCGAGTACCCAAGTATTCCAATTTGTTCTACCCGAGCAACGAGCACCTGAGCATTTTAGTGCTCGCTCATCACTAGCTAGGACCACTGTAATGATAATGTGAATATGCCATGTTTGAGTATCTACCTAACTTTATAAGACACACGCTTCTCACTCTGCCTGCTTGTATGTGTGTAATTCAAAAGCCTCACTAGAGTCACTGGAGTTTTATGGCTTAGCTGCAAACTACTCATTCCCTCCTCCCATCTAATACCAGCCATAACTGGTGTGAAGGCCCTTAGTTTCCTTGTTCTATTAAAGTTATATATAGCGGCACCGATTTGGGCTAGAGAGATAAGAATTATATATTCTGGATGTCCCTCCACAAACTGAAAGCGCTAGCAGCTTAACGCAACGAGTGCAAAGTGCAGATTTCTCAGTAAGCAGTTCACGTAATTACTTCGGGTTTACACTTAAAAGAATCCTCATGATGTGGGGCACATTCTGCTCATCGTGTACAGTATTTTGGAAACAGGAACACATGGGCTACTTGCACAGTGAACAAGTCTGTAAGAACATGTTCACACACCACCAAGAAACCTGAAGACACAAAGGAGAATGGTAAAACCAAAAACACTCAGTTTGAAAAAATGTTTGCAGTAATCCGCAAGTGCTAGTAAAAGATGTAAAAAACAGGGTATTTGGTTGATACGTTTTTTGCAAAAAATGTATACTAAGCTGCTCTACCAATCTTCACGGTATACCCTTATCAGAGCAGTCCTAACTAATGTATGCAATCCCTATCTGATGTATTTAAAAACCTGATCATCTGTATATTAC